>NC_087553.1:55725308-56325308 GCF_036250125.1 Pseudopipra pipra
TGTGTGGTTCTGGCCCCAGATCTGTCCCACAAATACTTATAAGACTTTACGTTAAAAAAAACAAAAAACCAACAAAACCAAACCAAATCAAAAAACCCCTACCCAAATAACAAACAAACAAACAAACAACCCCCCCCAAATTAAAAGAATCCCACCCAAAACAAAAGCAACCTTTCAACATCCTTCTGAGTCAGAATTTCAGCAGCCTACAACTTCATGGTCAATGCCAAGAACATGGTGTGTTGCAATCAGTACTGTCTGAGCTAAGACAATGTTGCTGCCAAAGCAGATGGTGATGTTAAGGAGAAGGTAGGGAAAACGACTGAAAAAGGAAGAAGAGGTAGAGCTGTTGCATTTGTAGCACTCTCAGTCACGTAATAATAAAAACAACCACGGTAGATCAAACAAAATCCACCTAAGCAAATATCCTGCCTCCTAAAATGGTCAAAAGTGGATGTCTAAGGGAGAATATGATAAATGGGGACGTGTGCACATACTTGCCCCAAATACTCTCCTAGCCTAAAGATATTTATGGTTCAGATTCCCCCAGTTGAAAGCGGTTTCTACATGTTCGGTAACCCTTAAAGGATGTAACTTGTACTTATTTTTCAAGCCTTCCCCTCATATATATGCTCAGAACTGGACTGAATAATGTTTCATGTGAAGAAAGACTGCTGTAACGGTGCAGTACTAGATATTACAAATTAAGGACACAATCAAGGAAAACATTCTCAGGAACAGCAATGATTTTTATTAAACCAACTTCTATATCTGGAGAAAAAAGTAATATAAATTAATCTGCTTCTTTATGTCTGAATATATTTCCCATAGCTTTAGTCAAGGCTCTGTTTGCTCCCATGAAAGCTGAGATGCCTGGGGATTATTCAGCAACTTCAGCATTATAGTAATTTTGCTGTTACTAATTTGCCCTAAGGTGGTTCAGAGCCTATTATTTGCCAAAAAGCACAATCTGAATGTTCCTATTGTTATAAATGAGCACTGTATACATTAATATCACAACAGTATATCAATATACATACAGCAAATCCTAAGAAGCCTTTGTTTTCTCCTCCAGAGAAAGAAATGCCTGCCATTATTTGATCCTTACCAAATGACAGGGAAGGATTGATACACTTCCTTGGCTTCACAGGACAGTTTTGGTTGGAATACTTCTGTTCTTACATCCTGCAGGCTTGGCCTTCATATCAAAACATTATCATGCTAGCATGGGCAACACATTCCATTTGGGACAACTGATCAACATTGAATCACTAGATGCCAGACTGCTGAAGCAAACCATACTTATGCATCAGTGGCTTAGTAAGCAATGACTGAGCTCAAAACAGTATCTGAGTGTATGTATTAAATCTTAAAATATTTACTTTCTTTTTAAAGTACGGGATCAGCAAACTGACAATCGACATGTCATTACTCTTTCTAAGTTTGATTTACACAACTGGGCCTTGAAACAAATCATGAACAGATTAAGTCAGATGTGACCTTATTCACACCTCCCTTTGTGCTAACAGCCACATCCATATTAGGTAAGGAAAAGTTAAGGACATTTAGTTTAATACACTTCCAATGTGATACACCCTCCCCAGTCAAACCAGAAACATACAGATATTCTGCGATACACTGGACGTTTCCTTTGGGCCATCTTCTGGTGCATCAGAGGAGGACATTGGATCTGCAGCAGCCTGTATGAAACAAATTCAAAAGGAGGCTGGGAATTATAATGAAATGTTTTAATACATCTTTCCCTTTGTGAGCTTGCTCAATTTGAACCTACATATAATATTCAAGCAAGTAAATAATTTAAGCAGTGTCACAAGTCAAAACATCTGTGGTTTTACAACTAATTTTCCCAGTTGCATAAGTATGAGAAAGAACATATTAAAAACTACTTCATGCCTATTTTACAAGATAGTATTTATACCTGATGTGGAGCTTTAAAATAAATTGGATTCTAGATAAAAAGAACAAATATATCTCTAACACTACTATAGCATTTTCTGTGTTGGAAACTAAAATGTGCACTGATTATTTTAATACCATTTAACTCAATTACCAGTCAGCATTAGTCTGTCAGGAGTCTGAAAGTTAATCAGCACTCGCAAGACTAAACACATCCATTCTAGAAGAGTCAGGCCAAGTATTTTATTTGTTGGAATAAGTGTAAGGCAATTACACAAAATGCACACCCAACCTTATAAAGTTATGTGCATGATGACTTTATAGATATATATATTTGAAATCAAAATCAAAAAGAAACACGGCATCTGCATAGTTTTGTCCTCTAAAGGATCAGAAGGTAACTGAAAACATTCCCTAAGACTGACTCTTACGTATTATCACTAGAAGTACATGATGCGGGTCTTTGGCTAACAAAAACCTTTTTTATTTTTAATTAACAGGCAAGTTTTAAAACCCATACATAGAATCCAATCAATCCCAGTCATTCAGCCAGTGTCATCCAAGCCAGAGAGGCAGAGTTAGTGCAGAAAAGAGACTTCGGAATAAGGGAAAGCTAAACCATAAATTATCTTTAGGCACCTACATTAATTCAAAGTTTAATCAAAATTATTATTGGGAGAATTTGGAATTCCCGAACAACATTGAGTCAAAAAGTTAGAGACTGGATGTGAATCCATCATCATTCAAGTACTTTCCAAGTGAAAGGCAGTATTAATGAGTCAGCAAGCAGGCAGCCAAGCTCTCCTGAAGGATGCCAGCCTTTTAGCTAAAATGACTGCTTTATTTACTTTGTACTTAACTTGATAAGATTTAAAGCAAGACTGTACAAAGCACATCCAATTGTTAAGAGCTTTCAACAAGAGTAATTATTTTCTTCTTGCACTCCATTATGCCAAACAGGAATTTTCAGAAAATAAAACCTGGGTGTCTTACCGTGGCCCCACTGAATGCAAGAAAAAATTTATGATACATTTCATGGAGCAAACTCAAAAAGTAGAACAGTTTTACAGTGCAAAGTCTAAAATACTCACAGCAACAGATCATCCTTTCATTACAAAGCAAAAGTCTGTTCATTGACAACTGCAAACTGCAATTACACTGCAAATTGCAATTACATTCACAAATCTAATTTAACACCAGCTCAGCTTTTGATCACAACATATGGCTTGACTCTATTGCTTGCATACGTTAACTCTAGTCACAGAAATATTTTGGAAAAATTTATCCATCTGTAACATATGGAATTAATTCTGTCACTTATGCTGGCTTTGTCATCATAGGATCACAACACCGCAGAGAGAAAAGCACTAAGCCACCACATGAGGAGTCTGTTGTTCTTTTTTTAAATTAATTAACAGGACAAAAGAACTGACATTCTTATATCTCATAAGATAAAAATTTCTTGAACTTTCCCTATTATATCAGAAAAAAGTTTTGAGATGTATGGATATGAAAGGAGAAGAGAAGGAACAGGAAGGGTAGAAAAAGCACGTCACTTTAATGTGGCAAGGAACTTAAGCCATGTACAGTGAGATGATTTGTATCTAATCAATTTCTTTAATTTACTCACAAAACATTTTTTCCTCCTAAACATTTAATCTCATAGGTTAGGCTATTTTCTGCAATTCTTCACTTGCAAGTAGATTAATACAAAATACTCTATTTAGCTTTTGCAATTGGAGGGAAAAGAAATGTGGCAAAAAATAGCACTCAGCTCCCCATCTCCCTGTTTTAAAAGGGGTCTCACGCTGGTCTTTTCAACCCTACAACTCTGCAGAACTTCCCCAAGGATGAGTGGAAGAACCTGGCTGATTCAGTCTTGACCTTCCCCGCAATTATATTGAGAAACAAACTTGTCTCCAAGCCCTACCTCAGGCTGTTGCTCCTCTTGCATCCCTGCAGCGGAGGCTTATTTTCACCAACCACACAAGAACTGCAAGAAGTAAAAGTAATGAGAGAGAATTAAAAATTAATGGCATCACCCAGAATACTTGCTTAAAAACTGTAAAGGGGAAGAAAAAAGTAAATGTGTCTCTACAGTTTCAAATAAAAGTTGAAGTAATAAAAGTGGCAAACAGAAGATGCACAAACATCACTTATTCAACTCTCCTGCTGTTAAAATAACCACATCAAACAACAAAAACAAACCAACAGCAATCCCCCCCCATCAGTAGGGTAGAACTAGCCTGTTTCAGTATGGTTCTTGAGGTGGCTATAAATCCAGAGCACAGTCCTGTTCTCACACACACTGAGAGTATCTTAATAAACACAGGTGGATTTCATGGGAACTTGGAATTTGCTTTTTTTACTGTCTTAAAAATGCCTTTTTCCTCCAGATCAGTTCATAAGTGGTTGTCATGGTTGTCAAAAGGGTTTTTGCAATAGCAAAATAGTTCTGTCTTATCCAAATAAACTACACCAAGACAGTTTTTATGCAAATTGTAGGAATCATCTGTATTTCTAGGACTTCACCACTACACAGAATAGGAGAGCAGCCACAATCTTAATATTCAACTAGAGCCACACACATTGTTATTTGATCAGCATCATGTGATCACATATATTTACAAATATGCCAGGGTCAGAACATCAGTAAAATTGTGTCTGTGTGAAAAACCCAGGAAATTTGGTTTTCAAACCCTTAATGAATGGTTTCCATGTCTTAGTTTAACAATATGGATGAAAGAAGGAACCTTAAAAGTCCAGAGTTTTTCCTGAAGCTAGAGAGTGCTATGTTCTGACTTGGGTGGTACTCTAAGGGGATTGCACAAGACACTGAATGCATGACTAGCACTCATTCTGCTTATTCTCACTTCTATCCCACTAAAATTGAAGCACTCAAAGAAAGTGCTGCTTCTTTATTACAACATTTTGGGTTATCTTCCTTTGACTTTTTTCACAGTATATGTGAACAGTGTTTTATTTCATTAGGCTGGAGAGCAGTCCTGACCAATTTAGTCATACAACACATTTGCTCTAAAGAGTGGAGGGACAAGTTTGGCTCCTGCCCTGTGCTCAGGTGATGTTGGAGGAAAGATGGGTGGCTGGCTATCTGTATATGACAGTGTATTTCAGCACACAAATGTGATGGGAAGCCTCCCCCTTTCCCAAATACAACAGTTTCCTGCAGTCAGATTAGTGCTCTGCATCCTGGTTTCTGGCCTTTACTTTCAAGTCAGCTGTTCTGCTTTCTAGCTTTACTTAAAATAAGTTTCTTTAAAAGAGCATTTGCCTGGGCAGTGTGAAGCTGTGAATGCAATTCCAACCACTGGCACACCTCCCTCCATGTGCTCGCGGAGGGATTTCAGCAATTCCTGCCTTCGCACTGCCCACTGCTAGCTGTCAGCTGGCAAACTGGAGATCACAGCTGCAGGCTGGGCAAGAAAAAAGTGGAGCGGCCAAGATCCTGGCTTCTGCATGGTTCCTGGAGCAAAAGCCCCATGAAACCCAACAGAGACCCACACCTCAAGCAGGCAACAGCTACAGACACAGCTCCCAAGCTGCGAGGCAAATACTTCATTAAAATAAAAATACAAACTGCAAGCAGTGCCAAGAGGTTCAGTAAAACAAACTATTCAAAGAAATGAGAGAAGTCTGCACAGGCAACATAAGCACTCCACTGGTTTTGCATAATTTTGCATAATTTAATTTTCAAACCAGGACCATGCCTTGCCATCTTCCAAGGAGTTAGGTCAAGGAAACTTGGATGTCAGAGTAAGCTGAAAGGGCAGGTGAAACTGAGCTGCTCTTCTGTTTCAGTGTTTCCACAATTTACATGGGGTGTAGACAAATCTAAAGAAGCACAGCAGAAGGAAACCCCTGCCAGGAGACCTGCAACCTGAATGGGACACACCAACCCACTGGCTCCTCCCTCCACACAGTCTGGTGGCTTTGTGAGTTTAAGTGAGCCCAGAGCCTGTTTTTTATCCTGTCCCGTCTCTGATAGACTGGTTTAACTACTTGTTGACTTAGGCACTAAACTAGACTGAAGAGCAGATTCAGATTAAAGAACAACCTTCCTTCTCCCCCTCCTATGCTACCAAGGCATTTTAAGCTCAGATAACCAAACAGCTGTAGGAACAACTGCAACAGCAAAACTGGAGGGACAGCATGAAGCAGAGATGCTGAAACCAAATGCCCTCTGAGAACATACTTGTCCAACTACATCATCACCCAGGGTATACCAATACTCTGATGCTCAGCTCTGGACTTGGTTCTCAACTGGTTTATGTGCAAAATACCACAGTGTTTTTCTGCCAGTGAATCAGCTGGCCTTAAGCACAACCTAAAGTTCTAAGCTTGGTTAAGGCCTTCTGGTGTTTGAAAACTTGTCTCTTATCTACAGAGTGCTCTTAAAAATAATAAACTGCAAGTTTTGGTTAAAGAACAGACTTCTATACAGAAGCACTGAGTGGTATTTTTTACCACCAAGTGACATTTTAGAAAACCTCATCCCATTCTCACCACCGACTAAATTATATATCTGATACTGGCAGGGGGGAGGCAGGGAGAAAAAAGTGAGGTATCTTTGAAGTTTACTCATGCTAACTAGCACCACTTTTCAACTGACCTGTACAACCTTTGGAAGAAGCAAAGCTGTTTGTTCACTGTGGTTCCCAGCTCCAGCCTTGCAGAGAACCCATGGCACAATACCTTGAAGGCCAGATGAGAGACTGGGCAGCCACAATAACAGGCAAGTCTGCCACTGTTTTCTTCTAGGACAAGCTCAAGAAGTGGGCCCATAGGAATCTCATAAGGTTTAACAAAACCAAGCGAAAGGTGCTACACCTGGGTCGGGACAACCCCTGGCATCAATACAAGCTGGGGGATGAAGGGATTGACAGCAGCCCTGCTGAGAAGGACTTGGGGGTGCTGGTGGATGAGAGCCTGGACATGACCCAACAATGTGAACTCACAGCCCAGAAAGACAATTGTGTCCTGGGCTGCATCCAAAGCAGTGTGGGCAGCAGGTCAAGGGATGGGATTCTGCCCCTCTGCTCTGCTCTGGTGAGACCCCACCTGGAGTGATGCATCCAGCTCTAGAGTCCGCAGCACAGGAAGGACATTGACCTGTCAGAGCAAGTCCAGAAGAGGTCACCAAGATGATTAAGAGGGAGAGAGCATCTCTCCTACAAGGAAAGGCTAAGAGAATTGGATTTGTTCATTCTGGAAAAGATTTTGGAGTGACAGGACAAAGGGGAATGGGAATGGCTTCAAACTTAAAGAGATTAGGTTTAAATTAGATACTAGGAAAAAAATTCTTTACTGTGAGGGTGGTGAGGCTCTGGAACAGGTTGCCCAAAGAGGTTGTGGATGGCCCATCCCTGGAAATGTTCAAGGCCAGGCTGGATGGAGGTCTGAGCAACCTGGTCCAGTGACAGGTGTCCCTGTCCACAGCAGGGAGGTTGGAACTAGATGACCTTTAAGATTCCTTCCAACCCAGGACATTCTGTGGTCTTGTTTTCAGGTGCTCAGATCTGCTCAAGTTCCACTGGAGGTGAAATTTTCCATGCAGAAGACCTGTTTCTGCATTCACCAGAGTACAGACAAGTCTGGCTACTCAGCTAGCCAGCATCCTCCTCAGCAGCACTGGCAAAAGTCCGTTCCCCCATATTTGGGGTATTAGTCAAATACCTTGGACTCCAGGCCGACCCAGCTCATCCACACTGAAAAGACACTATCCCTGTACATCCATGTATTCATAGAAGATTTCTGTATGCCTTGATACTTGAAATATAATCTTGAAACCTCTGAGAGAAGACTGAACATACCTTGCTGTTACACAGATAACAAACTGAAGCACACGAATCTGTAAGCACTTCCTTCCACCATGTCCAACAGCAAGAAAAGGTGCTGATTCAGATCAAATCCTGGCAAACATCTGAACAACTTAAATCCATGCCTTTCCAAATTTCTTAGAGCTTGACTTCTCAACCTGTTTTCTTCTTTTTTCCAAAAGTTTAACTTCCTAAAGAAATGATGAAGGTAACAAGGCACTTATTTGTCTGTGCTTGCTAACCCATAGGTGAATTTTAAACAGACTTGGCAGGGAAGGAAGGGTCTCACAGTCATTTAGAGATGCAATGCTCAGCACTGCTCCTCCAGGAAAAAGAGATGACTGAGGATTACAGAGGGTGATGGATGTGAAAAAGACGCGGTCTCTTAAGACACCTAGGCAACCAAAGAGGAATTTTTGAGACCACCAAAAGAACTGCAAGCCTAGAATTTAGCCATTACTCATCTCTACTGACAGGCACCTATTTCCTGTCAAGGTCTTCTTGTCCTGACAGCACACACAAGACAGCCATTCCACATTGGCAAAAGCACTGCTGAAGAGGAGCTGTATTTTTCCCATGCAGATGGGCCTTATTCTCTTCCCCCCAAAAGAACAAGTTTGACATCTTCTAGCAATGTTTATCCTGCAGAGGCTGATCAAGTAGAGTGAGAAAGACCTCCCCGCCATGTTTATGTCACATCAGCCCTCCAGCTTTCCTAATATAAAACAGCTTCAGCAGCACTTCCTCTTTGCGTGAAATATGCTCATGAACTACTGGCTCATTTTTCATACTTGGTAGTCTTAGCTAACCAGAGTGTTTCAGTTCTAGCTGCATATTTAGGTATCTGAAACTCTCTTAGCTTGCAGTCTCAAGAACACAAGAGGTACACACTCACAAATCAGGGGTTCTAGCAAGGCAAGTAAAAGAACAAATGCTCTTTCCCGTTTCATTTCAATGATGTAGTTCAGTGAGAAAATTCAAGCACAACACAGGGAATGGACAGGCAATTCATTGAGGTATCCTACAGTAGGACAGCATTTCTTCTTTTATTGTGTTATTTAAATTTGCTTTCTTCAGACAGTGATTCAACTGAATCGATAAAAAAGTTCTCAAAAAGCTCTCATGCTTCAACCTATAAAACAACCTAGTCAGCTACTCTTTAAAAAGAAGATTTTTATTGAATGTTTTCCTCCTGCTGAACTATAAAGAAATTCAGAAGCAGCATTTGCTTTCCTCAACATGTTGACGCTGCAAGAGGGAAATAAAGTTCTCTGTCATCTTATAATTGCTCTGTACTTCCTATGAGCTACATACATATCAGAATAGCTGGAAAAGAAACTAGGAGCCACCTAACTACCACAACTTGTTTCACCCTTTATTGAAAGGGACAGGCAACAATTTTTATGTTTGATCCCCCGACAAACAAATCTAAATGCAGCTATTAATGCTTTTAATAGTTACAATATTCACGAGCATTGCAGAAGGTAACTACATGTCTTGGTACTCAAAGTATTAATCCTCTAGCCTCTGAGATCAGATTATATGTACTTCCCTGTTTTACAAATGAGGAACTGAGGTGTATGAATGCTTAAATGCGTCTACAAGCGTCTAAGTTTTACTTGGCTCCCTGCCAAGTCCCAGACCCAACACCGAAATACCCCCAGCTCAGTGCTAAGGAAAAAAACTATGAAAAATCCAAACTGGCCAAACTTATATGAAAATAAATGTATTTATGACATATACAGCTATGTACAGTTGAAATACCATGCACAACTCCAAGGGAAAAGGGAAAGGGAAGGGGGAAGGAAAAAAAAGGAACAAAATCAAAATAAAATATACATGATCAATAGCCCAAGATCTAGCAACTAAAAGAATTAGCAAAAGAATATCTTACTACTCTCCTTGGGACAACAGAAAGTCACGCTGGAACGACCGCCGGCAACCTCCGTCTCCCAAGGTCGGCAAGGCCTTACCAGGCCTCACTCCCCAACACGACAGACTCAACAGCAGGGAGTCCACACCTCCAAAGCCATCGGAAGGAAAGAGAGTGAAGACCTCTCCTCCTTTCTTCTTATACTCCTGGCTTACGTAAAAATCGTAGGGAATAACGGGTAATCTGGGAACTTCCTTGGTTACAAACTGGTCACCAAGGAAGGCCTAAACTACTACAACAAGTCTGACCTCTGGTAGCTAAACAAGCAGTTAGAAGGCTGCTGGAACTTTCAAAGCATTTCAATCTGAATTTTCCTTTGTTATTACTCATTGGTCCTTCTTCTAAGATCCCCACACACCCTGCAGGATAGCACTTCCTCATAGAACACATCAACACCACTCATCCTTGTTCCTCTAAAGTTGCTGTGGGAAAGGTGAGAGGTAGGCTAAGGACAGAATTTTGGAGCAAGCTGTTGAACAATTAAGTGGGAGTTTTCCACAGAGAATACAGCACACCTCACACAACTCATGCTACAACTGAGATAAAACTGACCTGAGCTGGACATATGCCACTGGCTCACACAAAAGACTACGTCACAAACAGACCCGTGTGCCAGCCTTCTAACACCAGTATCCCTGGCCAGAACACAGCTCCCATCAGCTCGGCATGAGATGCAGCAATAAAAATGTACGAGCATTAAGTGTGCTGTGTTTCATCCTCTAAACCTGCAGTTTCACTAGCAATGGATATTTAATTTAGCCTGGTATATATTGGTATAGCCTGCACACTTCAGATTCTTATTATGCACTGCATAAGCATAAGCACATCTCATTTGAATGCTGCTACCCTTTAAAAGGACCACTTACTTTATGTAAACAGAAGAGGCATATTCAGAAGATACAGACCCAACTTTTCTCTCACTGCCAAACTGTTGCAGTCATTAATTACTTGCTGTCTGGAATGCCTAACAAAGCACCTTCCATTTTTAACATTTAACGTAGTAGGAGGCAAAACCAAATTAAAAGATAGCCACTTAGGTCTCAGCACCATCCTCTGCAACGGAAGGAGAGGATTTAAGATTGATGAGGCGTTTTCCATACTTACGCAGGGAAGTCTTAGAAATGTTTACAAACAATCATCTGCTCCAAATGGTGTCTTCTCTGTTGATAGACTGCTCAAACCCAGAAGGATGAATCAGCTGAAACCTGACTGCCAATTAATGCAACAGCCACAAATTCAGAAATTGGAACGCATTTCAAAACTATCACTAAGGTGACCTACTCCACATATTGCACGTTATCTCTTTGACACAACCCACGCCTTTGAAACTCAACTGAGCAACTGGTTCTGTAATCACAGATGGTTGTAGAGCATGGCTCTGGTTTCTCATGACTCAGAAGTTCACAAATTTCAAAAGAGAATTTTACCCTCTGAGCATCAATGTTCCTGCAAAATGAACTGTGTAGATATATGCACCCTAAACTCAGGTACCTGCACACTGGAGTCGACATCCATTTGCATGCTTCAGAAGCTAAAATATAAAAGTCACAGACAACTACACTAGTTTTGTTTGAAAGGAGGTGTTGGAACATGAGAATATCTGTCCTGGGACACTGAATGCCAAAAAACACGTTTACCAGTGAAAGACAAGAAGGCATTCTCGTATGTTTTGGGGTTTTAGAAGTTATTGCTATTACATTGACTACGGTTACTAGATGAAATGAGTAAGTATGAGGTGAATCAGGATGCTAATGCACAGCAGAATTGAGAATAAACATTTGCCCAAATCCTTCCTGTTTTAAGAGTTTGTAAAGAGATTGCTAAATTTAGAAACGTGGGACACAAAGACCACAATGACTGGCCCAAGTCTGGACCCAACTCAGAAACTGACAGTTTTAGAACATCAATCCAAATCACTTTCCTATTGTATTCCAATATGAATCATATGATTTCAGGGAAGATCTGGAACCAAAATAATTTTATTAGACTTTGCTGTGATCAGCAGACTGGACTAAGATATCAGTATGTCTCCTCCCTCCAGGCCATTTAAAGCTATGAACCAAGTGATACTTCTGATTCTGGGAAACCCTCTGCAAAACACTCTCATGCAGAACAAAAGGAAAAGAGCACAGCTGCTGCATGTGTAGTTTCTATGGAGTTCTACAAAAAGCAGGTTTTCCACTGTACTCACTACCTACAAGCAGCAAGCAAAGGAGAAGGGTGAAGAAGTTCTGCCATGGACAACTAAGTATTGGTTTGGAAGATACTGGACTGTGCTCCACAAAACTTGGAGAAGGTGTCTTAAATTCCACATACACACTGATATTTCACATGTCAATGGCTGTCTGTTGAGATATGCAAAAGCTGGGTCTCAAGAGTACTGGCAGACACTCATTTTTCTTACAAACACTTTTAAATGCAATCCTTATGAAGGTAAAATTGGGATTCTGTAGGACAAAATACTTTTGCCCAATTGCCAAGCACAATATTTTATCCGTAGTATTCTTTTGCCTGCCCCTTCCATTCTAGTCACCAAACAATAGCTGGGAACAAGCTGATCTACTCTCAAAATCATTAGGTGATCACAAAGCTGAAAACAGTTACATGACATGGGCCCAAGTGCTGGCAACAAGCAAAGACACACAGCTCTACCGTGGCAGGGAACTGAAGAAAGAGGGTCAGGTTTCAAGACAGACCTAAGAGAGACAAAACTCCAGGAAAGCAAATTCCAGCCTGTAGACACAGGAGCCCCAGGATAGTGCTAATCCCTCAGTGCTACAGACACACTCACACTAACCAGGAAACCTGTCTTGCTTCAAAGTCCATCCAGCTGCTGCATCACACATTTAACACATAAAGCACCCTGTACCTGACAATTTCAGTGTTTTAAAAAAAATAAAATCTTCTCTCAAAAGATTATCTCTATTTCCATGATTATCTGCTGCCGTCCAAAGAAATGAGAAAATCCCCCAGCAACTCCTGACAGGGGTTCCTCATTCACAGGTCTTCTTTGTGGCCTACACTGCAACTAGAGCTGTATTCTTGTCCTTCTGAAGGACAGCTCCCAGCTGTGCAACACACCAGACATGCGCCCTAGTGAGACAAGATCTGTATCTCCAGATGCACCACGCAGGTGACTGAAGATTTTCTTCAACTTCATCAGCAGTTCAGCTGTGGTGCAGGTTCTTGCTCCTTCTCACAAGTATGCACACCCTTCCTGCACAGAGACACAGACCTCTCAACACACATTCATCAGGTTGCACTGTCTATACAAGGTTATTTTGCAGACAGCCTCTAGGGCTTAGCCACTTGAAAACATGAACTAGAGCTCCAGTGTAGTCTCTCCTGCAGCCTGATATGCGGTGTCATCAGGACACTTAAATTCTTGCATGTGGATGTGCTAAGTATCGGCAACCCTCAGTGATTTCGATCAAAACTGCTGAGCAGGTCAACTGAAGACAGAAGGACAAAACAGCTCCTCTACTTTTTTTGAATTAGAAAAAGAAGTGTAAAGGAAGACAACTTGTCTCTGAGTGCGTGCATATTTTTGTACAAATCTATAAACTGTGTAAATTATGGTTAATATTTAAGTTATATGCCTCGAGTCCTTTTTTGGGAAGGAAGATAAATATTCACTGCAAAAGTTTTAAGTTCAAATACAGAATGACAGTATTAACTAATATCATAACATCTCAAATTTGAGTGGCCCTTCACAAAAACCTTCAATAATTGCTTCTGAGTTCAGAAACAATTCACATAGGTATTTGCAAATAGCTTTCCAATCTACTAACAACCCTCATCAAGAAAATATATTGGTGAGATTTTGTACTAAATAATTTATGACAGACAACCAGTACTGCTAACCAGTGTGGACTTTCCCTGACAGAAGAAGGAGAGCTGCAGAATCCTTCTTTCCTACTGGCACTGGCTGGCAAAGCTCATGCTGTGATATCACTTCAGACAGACACAGTTATGCACCACTCCCATTAAATCTGGAGCACACATATCTCTGGCCTGCTCTCATTTCAACATTTTCAAAGGCTGTCCCAAATCTTTTTCTTCACTTTTTCTGAATAGCAAATAAGGAAAAAGAAGATGCTTTCCAAAAAGTATTATTTTAAAAAAAGCACTGGTATGAATCTCCAACAAGTACATGCCAATACCACGCGTTTTATTCACAGCTGTAGTGGCAGCAGCAGCAATGTTTCATCATATTTACCATATGGAAGAAAGAATAAACTGAAAAATAAATCTAACTCTCCTAGCACCATCAAACTAATATCTAAAGTCTACAGTTAAGATGCAAGAGTGCCAAACACTGTGATAGCTGAAATTTACAATCAGCAACTTAAGTTACTGAAACTTGAAAGTCTACTGAGAGCCACAAACAGCAGGGCACAAACCAATACTACAGCCACAACCCAGAATTTTCAATTAATAAACTCATTTAGCTTAGGATAATTAAATGGACATGTGTTTTTCCCCTACTGTGTAAGGGAAGCCCCTGAAATCTGTTGGGTCTAGGTTTTTAAAAATTTTTTTTGGTTTAATCTGTTAGCTTTCCAAGAAGGAATACCTGCATTAATGAGCTAAACAGTAGGTGAACAGATACATATCTCTACAACAGGGAGAACTGAGGTCACTCCAGGCACCTTCGATATTTCTTGGGACTACTATTGTCACCATATATGCAAAACAGCATCTAACCTGTAAAAGCCCATCCCATCCTCTCGCTTTTCCAACTCATCGGCTGCAACCTTCTGCAAAGTTTTACCAAAGAAAATACTCTCTTTCTTCCTGAAAGCTAGCAAAAACATAAACACCTCTGTTGTATGGATACCTGTATTGGAACATGTATTTTCCTCAAGAGAGAGGCCTAGGCTATGCCTGGGACACGAGTTATGTTCGAGCCCTGGGTTAATTAGAACTATTTTCAGAGGTGAATTCCGAGAAAGCCCCAACTGTTTAATGAAGGGGGGGGGGGAAGAAAAAAGAAAAACTGAATCTCGGCTTTTCCGCAGCTCCCCGTCAGAACCCAACAAACCCACGCCCTTATCCCCAAACACCTGGGTCAGGTACAGCAGCACGGAGAGCTCTGTCCACATCACGCTGCCACCTCCGCGACGCCCCAACCCAGGGAACGGCCATAACGAAGGTGCGAACCCGACACCTCAAAAACGGCCCCAAGGCCCGCGTTTCCCCACAAGTTCCGGCAGGGCAGGGCAGAGCAGAGAAGCGAGGGCCTCCCCGCGGGGCTCCGGCGAGAGGCGACGGGCAGGGACCTCCCAGCCTCCTCCTCCCCTCCGGAGCGGGGCCGAACGCCCCAGCCCGCCCGCTGCGAGGCGGAGTTCGCCCGCCTGCCCGCCCGGAGGCCGCCCCCGCCCAGGAGGCCCCTCGGCCTCGCCGCCCGCGGGGTCACCGGCGGGGCAGCGCCGGACCGGCCCCGGCCGCCCTTCCCCGGGGGCGCCGAGCGCCGCCCGCAACTCTCCCAGGCCCAGGGAGCGCTTTCAGAGGGGGGAGCTCCCCGGCCACCTCCCCGCCCGAGGGAGCGCTGCCCGGCGGCACCGCCGGGCTGGCAGCTGGACGGGCAGAGCCGGGCGCGTGCCAGGGGGGCGCATAGAGGGGACGCGGCCGCACCGCTCGCACCCCGCTCCTCTCCCGCGGGGCACCCGGAGAACCGCAGCACACCCTCCCCCCGCGCACCCGCCGCGACGGGGCTCGGCCCCAGCGCGGCCCCGCCGCCCCCGGCCCCGCTGACCTGCCGTGTCGTGCCGGGCGGCGGGAGCGGCGGGGCCGCCGCTGCCGGGGCGCTGCGGACGGAGCGGGCGCGGGGCGTGTTCGCGGGACAACGTGCTGCAGGAGTCAGCGCCGGGGCGGGGCCGCCGCGGGGCACCCTGGGTGCTGTAGTCCCCGCTGTCTGCCCGGGCGCGGGACAGCGGCGGCAGCGGACTACAGCTCCCAGCTGCCGGTTCCTCCTCCCTCTCTCGCCCCACGCGGCTCCTCCGCCGGCGGCCGCTCCGCTCCGGCTCTGTGTCCGCCAGGCTCCCGGCGGCCGATCGGGGCTGTACCCGCGGAGGGGCCGCCGCGGGTTATTGGGATTTCTGCGGGAGCCCCGAGGCGGAGCGGGAGCGTGCGGGAGTACCGTCAGCGGGTTTCGAAGCACCTTCAGCGTCCCTGAGAGGCAGGGGCCTTCTGGCCGGGAATTGAGCCACGTCCTCTTTGAGGCTGCTCTCCCTGGCCAGCTGAAGCAGCTCAGCGGCCGCTCTCACCCGAGCCCAGCTCGGTGCGGGAGGTCCGGCTTGGTACCGACCTCCCAGTCCTAGACTGTGAGCCAGCAGCGCCCCCCGCCAGCGGTCCTGCCGTGGCTGCCGGCGGCTGTGCTGTGCTGGCCCACGCGTGGCTGTTCTTACGAGTGCTTTGGAAATGTGTAAAGATGTGAGGGAACCCGTAGGTGTGGGACTGCACGGGGTGTCCGTGTGAAAACATGCCGTGGTCGTGGGTCTAATGGAGATTGAAATCGGAGGGAAATCACACTCCAGTCGACGTCATCTCCGAAGCCATCCGTGACTTCCTCGATGTGCAGTCCTGCTCTTGCCACGGCTGTTCTGGCGGTTCCCTTTCTCTCTTCGCAGCGGGCCTCTCTGCTGCTGGAGAAGAGTTAATGTTTCGCACACGAAACCTGAAAAATCTGCGTTGCACCACCTGTTTAAGCACAGCTGGCATTTAATCATACTTCAGATTACCAGGCTGACACATACAAATCTTTAATTGGTCAAGAAAACATTTTTTTCTGGAAAGATGTGTCGAGCTGATTATAGCGACTGATTGTTGTCTCTATCCCTTTTCCTTCTTTTTTCTGTTTCTGGTAGCTCAATGACAGTATTGCTAAAGCACCCCTTTAGTCTAAGCACACATCTGTTGTCTTAATACATTTTCATTAGAACAGATTTGAGGATATGTTTTTTGATCTTTTCTTAACTTTTCTTTGCTTCACAGCCAGGGTTAGTTTAGGATTAGGCTGAGCTTTGGAAGTATGTGGTATGTAGAAATCAAGTCCAGACATGTTGAGACAGTTGGGAATTTTACTTCCCATTTTGTGTAGTAATAGTTTCAGTTTGCTGTAAAAGCACAGAGCAGGCATTTCATCTGTGAAAATAATGAAATCAAAACACCAAGTAAGGTATAAGCTATGCAGACCTTCAGTTCTGGGGAAAAAAAGCCATCCAGTGTCTGACAGAAAAGGAAGAAAAATTCGCTTTGAGCATTTTAATCTAGTGCTGTTCAACCAATTCCAACAAACACGTTTGGGTTTTTTTTTCCCCACAACTGGTCACTGAAGGCCACCGAGAAAGATGGGACACTACTAAATAAAAGAACAAATTGGTTGCTGCTTTTGGGGAGCATGCGAGATGGCTTTCTTGGTATCCAAGGACATCTGCTCTTTGAATAGTGCCATTTCTAGATGCAGCTGTTCCCTGCTGACCACAGCTGCTTTCTTCTGAGTCTGCTTCTAATCCCACCCCTTCCACACATCGGCCTTGCCCTACCACAAGCTTTCCATGGCATTGGATCCACTGTGGGGCTGTCCTGTAGCAGGTATAACCCTGTGAATGTGTGCTAAGCAGCACGTGAGAGGCCTCGCTGCTCAGCAACCTGGATCTCAAGTTGCAGTAGTGTCTCTTACACAGCTGACTGCAGGTTTTATTCTCTTACTCAGACTTGCTCAACTATCAGTGTGTGCCAGGCTTACACAAAATTTGTTATTTGCATTATAATATATTTGGTTCAAACTGTATGTCCTAAGTGGCTGTTCTTCTTTTTTTTAGCTGCAGCTCCTCCTGCTACACCACCTCTGCACACCGCTGGTGTTTTGTGCAAACTCTGTGAATCCCTTGATAGACTATAGATGTGTTCCCAAGCTTCCCACTGCTTCAGCTGCAAAGGTTCAATGATTTTTTAGTTAGAGCTTGGGGAGCACTGCCCTAGCCTGCAGGAAGGACCTCACCTGATCTGATCTGATCTGATTGGCAAGCCCTGTCTGTGTGGGAATACCGTGAACCTTGCTGACCTGTTTTTCTTTTAGCTCATGATACTGCACCCTGATTATGTGAACAGTGTTGGTGCTTTCATGTATGATTACTTCAGGCAGTGTTTCCTTTGCTGGCTCAGCAAGAACTGCGGTGGTTGAACGTGCCTTTACAAGGACCAAGGCAAGATGCAGGTCTCTACTGACACAAAACAGTGTGGCTGGAGATTCTGCCTGTGCTATTTCAGCCTGGTCTGTGGTGCGCAACACTTCTGAAAGTGGAGAGGGAGTGCTGAGATAAGAGGAAGTTTATCAAACAGTGAAGACCTCTGCCAGCGCTATTGTTAGAGGTGCCCTTGTGCTAGGACTGTGCCAGGGATCCTTCTGAAAGCTGTGATGTCTCTGTGGGAGCCCGTGTGACTGTACTGGTCTGTATTTAGAGAGGGTTGTGGTAATTAAACGATCCATTTATTAGCAATTGCAGGATGAGTCACTGTTGTCTGCTAAGTGGCCTAGTGTAACATGTAAATTCTTAATATTTATTTTTAATACTTCAAATGTCTTCTTTAAATGTTGCCATTGACCTGGGATTGTTTTGAAATCAATGGCAAATGCCAGCAGTGAAGAGAGGGCTTGGTAGGTGATTCATGGATTTCTTCAGTGTTTCAACTCTACTGAAAATGCCCTTTTTTTTTATATTGAGACTAAGCCTCACTAAATGATTGCCAGCCACAACGCAGTATATCTGAAGTAGTTTTATTGTGTAGCGAGTCTGAAAGTCTCCTCATGCACATGCCACTGTTCTTTGGCATAGGTGTTTCCAGGATGGGGTAGGAGCAAGGACAGGAAGTTAAGTGCACTTCTGCCTGCTCTCTCTTCCTCTCTCTTTCCTTCTTTTCCTTCCATCTCTTTTTCTCTCTTCTCTTTCTTTTTCTTGACAAGTTATTTTTACATGAGGTTTCTAGAGAACTGATAGCAGTGATGGTGACATTAGCTAGAGTAGCTCAATTGTCTTCAGTGATCTCTGGTTTGTAGGCAATAGAGACCCGGTGCAACATTTGCATCAGCCTCTGAACAGATTGCCAGGGAAGTCACCAGGCTGTTTCCTGGATGGCCATAGGTCTGTCCCTGTCACAACAGGTTCTTAAGAACTTGTAATAACAAGAAATTCAACACTACCACCAAAACAACTCTACCATTAAAAACTGAGCATTAGGAAGGTTGTTCCAGCGTCTGACCTAAACTCGTGTTTGCTTGCATCCAAGTCCAATAGCTCATGCCCTGCTCTCTGTGGGTCTGGAGGACAACTTTCTTTGTCACGTCTCCTCTTGCCTTCGCTACATTAGGGAGCCTTACGATTTTCTCCACAAGTCCCACCCTCATGGACACTTGGCTGGGGGCCGTACTGCACAGTGCCTGGAAAACGCCCCTGGGCCCATCCTCGCTGACTCCCCCCAGTTCCGCAGAACTCTTCCCGCCGCCTCCGCCGTTCCCAGCCCCGGGGCCGGCCCGGGCCCACTCGGGCGGGCGGTGGCGCTGCCGCGGGGCTGCGGCGCCCTCTGGCGGCCGCCCGCCGTCAGCGCAGCAGCGGGGGCACCCCCACGTCCCACCCCCTGCCGCTTCATTTTCCTTTCCTGGCGTGACTGTGGGAGAGACCACCCATCCATTCCAGACTGCGAGGCAGAAGAAGAAAGCAGAGGCAGAATGACTACCAGCTCCGCTGAATTTATTTGACCGTCCTCCCTGGAGGAGACGCAAGTTTCTGGCATTTCATTCTCTTTCGCTGCATGTTTGTTATCTCTCAGCAAAGCACCCGAGGCCCAGCTCCGGCGTGCTTCGCTCACTCGGATCGCGAGTACGGAGTATATTCACGTTCTCCGAAACAGCAGCATCTAAACCGCGCACAAGGTGCCGAGAGGGAAGTTGGAGTGCGGTTCTGTGCGACCAGGAGGGATGCAGCCCTTCTGTCCCTCAGGCAGTGCAGAGATGGCAGCCTGCCATGGCAAGAGTGCCAGACAGACCCAGTGCCCTCTGCGGCACCAGTGTATCTGCTCCTGAGGCTGGGAAAGTCTTGGAGTTGTTCCTTCAATGCTGCTTCAACAACGAAGCTGCTGTATGTGGCTGAACTGGCTCCAACGAAGCTGATTTGGTGAATCAGGAGAACCAAACGACACACTGGACTAGCTCAACCACCTCTGGACTTTACAATTTACCCTTAAAATTTACATGAGACTTAGGGCCAGTTCATCATGAGTGGTTGCTGCAAAGGGAAACTCGGTGGTAAACTGACGACTGTGAGCAAGGCTTTAGTAGCCCAGGTCCAGCCCCAGCTGCTGTGCTGGAGAAGCATCGTGGGACAGGCAGGCGTGCAGCCCGCCTTCCCGTGCACGTGGAAGAGGATGGTGCTGCTGGCAAAGGGTCCAGAAGGGCTGCAACTCCCTTGTTCTTCCTCTGCTTCCTACTCTCTGCTCTCCCCCTTTCCATTAGCTGACCTGCAGAGCGCAGTGCAATGTAAAGGCACTCTGGTAGTTGTAGGTAATACAGCTTGGGTAGCAGAAGCTGCATCAGCACAGGGCTGTTTGTGGGATTGTTTGTGTGGGAGGCATGTGGAGCAACCAACGTGGCATTGCTGTGACAGCAAGATGGTTGTGAGACGTGGGCTTTCCTCGTCCAGGAGGCAAATCAGAGCTTCTGCTTCTCTACAGGAAAGGCGGGAAAAGAAGGCAAACCAGAGATGTGCCTCTGTGAGGGAGTCTAGGATTGCTCAAATTAATCTTTCTGTTCACCAGAGGAAACCACAAGTCCCACAACAGAGCCTAACCCCCATAAGCTTTAGAAGACAAGGAGATACAACAGAGCTATTATATATGGTCTTGTTCCTACACATGAACAATTAAATCATGCAGTGCTTTCTTCAACTAATAACAGACTGGATTAGAGCTACAGAGCAGAAAATCTGGGCTAATGCCAGTTTGCAATCCTGAACACACACTTGTCTGCCTCAGATTTGAAAGCTGTGTGGCATTATGGGAGACTTTGGGTGTAATCCCTGTAAATAAGTAAACAAATGAGTTGAAGATAAAGACCAGATAATGAAGTACTGAAAATCATTGCTAATGTCAATGTGAGATGTGGACACAAGGAATAAAATTATGGGTCCAGATCCTTGGTTTAAAGTTGTACTGAAAACGCTGGTTTTGCACTGGTACTTTTTCTGTTAAATTCCTCCCTTCTCACAAGCCTTGAGGCATACATAAACATTAACAGCTTGTTCTACAACAAATTGAGCTGGTGATTGAAAGAGAAAGGTCCTTTCTGCTCTCCACTGTTTCCCTAAGGGATCATTCAAAGCAAAGAACAGTAAGTTAATTTGAGCAGGTGGTGCAAACATTTCCCCACGTACACAATGTCCGTATGGGAAATCAGTGAAAGTGCTGTAATCAACTTGCCTGCTCATCAGCTCCTCTGTTTGCATGAGCTGTAAGAGTCCTTATGTATACATGCATTCATTTAAGGACAAGGCTTGCACAACTGAAGTCCCTGGTAAAGTTCTTTCACACTTCAGTGGCTACAGGACCTGGCTCTAGGAGCTTGCTGGGAGTCAGCTAAGGCTGGAGAGCTTCAATACTGCTAGTATTGTATTCCTTCATTTATGTAACTTGATTTTTAAAAAAACCAAGCCTGTCACATGATTACAATCCATTTCTTACTGATATCTAGGAACAGTCTGATTCACAAATCCCAGCTACTTTTGCCTTAATAAATTGCATGGAAAAGTGCTTAACTTCCCAAAGGCCCCTTCATAATGCCTTTCTCCTGAAAAAAATTAAATTGCTAGTAAAATCATTAGGCCACCTTAATGTTACCTTGAGTTTGTGTACATGTTTCAGAAGTAGGGAATAGTACAATACAGAATCAGAACCTAAAATCCAAACTTATACCTATTACATATCAGAATATTCAGTTACCTCCCATGGATTTGAGTAAAAATATCAGTTCTCATGTCTGTATCCTCTAATAGACCTTGAAATGAAAAGGTGAAGTCTCCAAAAAATAAAATGCTTTCAAATTTTCTGCAGAAAATCCTGGTGCATACACCTAAGAATAAGAGTGAAGAGAAGGAGGGAGACATCCTCAAGACAAATAAATGCTGCTTATTTGCTTTTTTGAGCTTAAGCTGAAGGTGTGGAACAGGGGGTTCTTAAACATGCTTGTGATCTGGACACAGCAATTTCATCTAAAGCCAAATGTTTTCTGAGAAGGTAGAGAACTTACTGGTTAAACACAGACAACAAGTTTGAAAAGGACTCTGTTAAAGAAAAAAAAAAGAGGTTAAAATTATCACATGATCAAAACTAACAGCTTCCATTCACCTGCTCTGGGGCTTGTGGTCCTGGTAGAGTGGTTTAAAGTTACCACCCTTCAATCAGAGTTTAGTGCCCCTAAAGAACTTGGAAGATAAAGGGCATGTGCTCCCCAGTTGCCTTTTTCTTTTAATGAGATAGTTGTCTACAAAGCTGATGGAGAACAGGGAAAGGGGGTGAATTAGAGATGGGGCAGATAACAATAGCATCTAGATCTTTTGAAGGATGATAGGAGGTAAGATAAAGCTCCTATGAAAGTTTACAGGTCTTGTTTCCTGTGTTTACTGTGGTTTTCCATCAGCCCAGTACTGCTGTACTCAAATTTGGGCTTGCTTTTAATGAGTAACCTTTCTATGCAGGGAAGAATCAAGTGTTGTATGCCTAGAGGTGCATTCTGATGTTTCTACTTGCTTAGGAAGAATAAAGTTATTGTTGTGTAGCAGAAATCCTCCTTTAGCTCAAAGATAAAGAGGCATCTTTTGAATATGTAAGATTCTGTAAGGATGGTTTACTGTATTTTTTATTTTAGGGAGGAATTAGACACTCCTGAGTTGGCTGCAATAGTCCTTGTTCCTCCTCAAGAGTAAAGAAAGAATTATGTATAGTTAAGGATCAGTGAAAATTTTCAATTCATAAGTTATGTAAAATAAGAACTCTCTTTTTCTCCAATGTTGGATATTGTAATTTTCTTATCCCTGACAAATTACAGAAAACTACCCCCCCAATTTTCTAGTCTTTTGCCAGTTTTCAAGTCTGTAGTCCAAAGTCTGGAAGTGCTATAAGGAGGTGGTTAAAATACTATTTTTAAAGGAGAAAAACAGTATCTTTTACCTTAACCTTTTTCAAAACAGTTTTTGAGGAACTGTAGTTGCTGGAAGTTAAAAAAATTCTATTTCAGACTCAGATAAATAGCTGCCCTGAAAATTTCAGCTTAGGTAGTTATGAGTCATAGAATCATTGAGTATCTTGTGTGGGAAGGGACCCACAAGGATCATCAAGTCCAACTCCCTGCTTCTTATAGGACTACCTAAAAATAAACCATATTGCTGAAAGCATTATCCAGATGCTCCTTGAACTCTGACAGTCTTGGTGCCATGACCACTTCCCTGGAGAGCCTGTTCCAGTGACCTACCACCCTCCTAGTGAAGTGTTTTCCTTATGTCCAATCTGAACTTCCCTTGATACTGCTTCATTCCATTTCCTCATGTCCTATGGCTGCTCCCCAGAGAGAGGAGATCAGCACCTCCCCCTGCCCTGCCCCCCTTGAGGAAGGTGTCAACTGTGATGAGGGCGTGCCTCAGCCTTCTCTTCTCCAAGCTGAAGAAGCCAAGTGACTTCACAAGTCATGCCCTTTGGGCCTTTCATCATCTTGGTCACTCTCCTCTGGACACACTATAATGGTTGGTTTTGTTCTTATATTGAGGCATCCAAAACTAGACATGGCACTCAAGGTGAGGCGACACCAGTGCAGAGCAGGGTGGGACAATCACCTCCCTCAACCAGCTGGTGATGCTTTGCCTGATCCACCCCAGGAGATGGTTGGCCTCCCTGGCTGCCAGGGCTCACTGCTGACTCGTATTTCAACTTATCATTGACCTAAAACCCCAGATCTCTTTCTAAGGGAGTACTCTCTAGCCTCTTGTCTCACAGTGTTATGTGTAACGAGGATTACCCCATAGATGGAGAATCCTGCATTTGCTCTTGTTAAATTTCATATGGATAATGATTGTCAAGCTCTCTAGTCTATCTTGATCTCTCTGTAAGGCCTTTCTGCCCTCAAGGGGGTCCTCAGTTCCTCCTAGTTTAGTATCATCATCATACTTAATGTAGATTCTATTCCAGCATGTAAATAATTTATAAAAACATTAAAGAGAACTGGCCCTAAAATTGAGCCCTGGGGCAACCCAGGTACTTGGCTGCCAGCCTGATGTAACCCCATTTACTATAACTCTTTGAACCTGACCCATCAATCGTTCACCCAATGTATTATGGACTCATCTAGCTGTGTGCTGGGCATTTATCCTGAAGGATACTGTGAGATGCAGTATCAAAAGCTGTGCTGAAATAAAAAAAAAACCCACATCTACTGCCTTCCCTCGGTCAGCTAGATGGGTGATCTTGTCATAAAAGAGAAATTAAGTTAGTTAAGCAGGAGTTTTCCCTCATGAACCTGTGAGATCAGTAACTTTAAAAATTCATGAAAATTGTCTCACAAAAAAAAAAAAAAAAAAGGAAAGTTTTCAGCAGTCCTTCATATAGGAAACTCCAGGAAAATAGTTCTCATAATCTCTATCACGTTAATTAATGCTTTATTGCATACAGGCAAGCTATAGAATGAATAGTGCAACAGGCATTTTTCAAAGAAAGTTACAGTAAGAATGTTTAAGGTTTTACCATCTCAGGAGAGCTAAACAAGATTCTTCATATCTGAATATCAGAGAAGACAGGCAGGCTGACAAATGATTGCCCTGATTAAAGCAACAATGCCAGTGTGGTGTGTTGTTTGCACATGGACTGTTTCCTTTGAATAAGCTTTTTCTGACCTTTACAGCAGGTAAGAGCAATGCTTGCTTGAGGACAGCGCACTTCATGTGAGCAATTCAAGGAAGCTGTAAAAGTCCATGGATCTGGACCCCAAGGCTTGGAAAATCCTCTGTTCCTCTACTGTTGTTGTGTTACAGGAATGCTCTAACCATTCACCTCAGCAAGGACACAGGTTTCAGTGACCCCAGGATAAGAGTCTGTGTCTCATGGTGCTCTTTAACCAGTCACACAGAGTGTATGTGGTCACCTTGTCCTCTACCTGTGATGGCAATATCTGCCAAAACACAGAAACACAGCAGAGACAAAGAAGATACCTGTGCAGGTGGGAATCAGCTGGAATACCTGCCTTTTCACTGCACCTCAGTTTTCTGCTAGATGCTTAGCCATGGCAATTATCCATGGGATTTCCCAGTTCCTCATTCAGGGACCCAGAATGCATAAAGATTGCTTGTAACCAAATATTCCTTTTCCCCATCAACCTTGTGTCAAACACCAGTACGAAGCAAGGGACTACTGGTAGATATTTGTTGATACAAACACATTACAGGCAACATATTGATCACCTTTACACATCAGGCTGCATGCACTGTAATTTTAATATAATTGGCAATGACAGGTGTTCATTCTATAAAGCTCCACTGAGAATATTACTAAAAATTCTACTGTCCATTGATTACATATAAAAATAAAATTACATGGTGTATTGTGGTCTATTGTATGCATCCAGAGAGGAGCAGTCTTCTCCCTTACACCACTATCCTGCATCAGCATATATGAGCTGAAAGCCTCCAGTGTTATGATAAAACTAGACAGAGAAGTGGTTGTGCTGTGCAACATGACTCCCTAATTTACTCTAATTTATTCTGTTTTGGATTGGCTACTCCACGATTGGTATCATGGCATTTGTTTAAGATAAGATAGGAAAAGAAAAAGCGGTTTAAAGAAGCAAGGTCTTTAGCTTTCAAACCCAGCAGAGGTGATAAAAAATTACACCAATCAAGTGAAAAATAGAAGAGGTTTTTGCTACAGCAAATCTTGAAAATCTCATTCATATATGGAAATCTGTATTGATAAGTGTATATAAGTATTATATGAATGATGACTTGCTAAGTACACTTAGCTGCTGTCAATATGTGCATTTTGTAGATCCCATTAAATACTTGATACCCTCAGCTCCTAATCCAGCAAGTGGAAACTGAGAATTAGTAGAAATTCAAATCTTTTTAAGATCAAATGTAAAATTTGGCAGTGTTTAATCTTGTCTTGTCTTCCCATTGCTTCCTGAAATGAAAAGTTTAAAGACCTACTTCTTTTTTTTATTCCTTTGACATGGTATTTTAATACTTTGCCACAAACCTAGCTTGCATACCATTTTGATATAGTAGAGTTGAAACATATCTGATGTCCAGCACATAATAATTTCCTGTGTGGTAACTGGAAAGTGCACTGAATTTTCCACTACAGACTTGCTCGAGGCATGGATCATATTTTCCTGTAGTTATGGTGAAGGTACAGCTAAAATAAAATTTTGTACTCTATTTTAAGGTTAAAAAACTCATTAGAAGTAAATCATTAATCCAAAGAAGATCTGATCATTGCTATTAATAGTAAAGTAGATGCCCATATGCCCTATATTTTGACTACTTCTACCTGGTGTAATGCATCCCAAGATACCTGTACAAGCCTGTTCTAAAGTGTTTTGCCCATCTGCTTTCACTGCAGGGAATTGTAAGGGTAACAGGAAATACTGGTTACTGGTGTTCTTTATTGGTGTTGAAGCCTGTTGAAACTGAGACAGGCTTCAACAGTGCCTGCAGTGAGCATTCACAAGTTTGTACTATGAAAAGGGTCTGTAGCCCCTCATTAGCACTGCCCAACATAGCTAGTCTAGCCCTTCTCCTGTGGATTTCAGCTGTTTGTGATCCAAGACCTAGTTCTGATAGCACTAGCTCTGAGAAACTTCTGAAAAAATTGCTCCATCATGAGAAAGTACAGTGACATGAGATAAGAAACGCAAAACAGCAGCTGGTAGTTTTGAGATATGGCTAGTTGGCAGTTCAAGGATTCAAAAGGAAAAAACACTGCTATAGAAAGGTGTAAAAACCTAAGAGAGAAAACAGGTGGCTGGAATATGGCAACCCATTTCAGAGACAGCAAGGACTTTTCTCTGCATGGCTGACAGATGGCTGGCCAGCAGAGACTCATTGCTTCAGAAGAAATACAGCTTCAGGAATGTCACCTTCAGAGCTCCCAAAACAGAATGTTCACTTAGGTGTGAAACTGTGAAAATTATCACCTTTTAGCCTTTGGTTATGAAATTCCACACCTGCAGACCTCTAGTTTGTCTTTGCCATGAGCTTTTATTCTTCACTGTCAATATAACTCGTATTACTCATAGTGCTAAAATGAGTAATATTATGCAATGTACTGGGGAGCACTTCTATAGCATGGAAATCATCATTCCTAAAACATCTTGACATGAAGATCTGGGAATCTTTAGAGAAGATTTGAGAATCTGAAGAATTAGTTCAGACTTGATCTGTCAAGAAAATGATGAAGAGCCTAAAGTTGTAAAATGGTGAAAGAGAACCTGCAAAACACAGGAATGATAACATCCTCCTTCTATTTAAATTATGAAGGCCTCTAATAATTGGAACAGGTGATGTTCCAATTATGATTATTTTATATTAATGCTTTGGCAACTATGAGTTTCTAATTGTATGTTACACAAGTGTATTAAAATGTGATACATAAAGCAACTCCCTTCCTTCCCTAATTCTGTAGCAGAAAGAAACCAACCAAATGCTCCCAGTGAAACAATTAAACCTCAGAATTCAGTCCCAAAGGAGTTTGACAGAGATGTGAACCACAGGGTACTCTGACCTGATTTTTTGGTCTGACTGTTGCATATACAAACTAAACCTCTCAATCTCACTTGAAGTTGTAGCAGTGGAAATTCAAACAAGTGTAGTATTGTCCCAGGATAAGGAATTATGGGGAAAAGAAAAAGAAAAAAAAGACTGACAATTTGAAGTGCACAGTGATCCAGTAAACTGCAGAGATTAAAGATCTTTCACCAATGAATGAAAATGAAATAAACATTTTATCAATATAAACATTATAGAACTCTGATAGTATATTAGCATATGACAAAATTAATTCCTCGAGCACCTGAAGACATATAAAAGTTAGCTCTATGTGTTGCAATGCTTTGAGTAGTTTCTGTATTCAGTGCAAAGACCCATAGTAAGGAAGATGGCACAAAATCTTGAACTGAAGAGTGCTACATACCTCTTGTGGTGTTGTCAAGAAAGGCTAAAGAGAAACTAGTCTCTTAGTATGGTCAAAGGCTCATTAAGCAGTGAATTACCACTGGGGATGCTACTCTACCTCTGACTTATTTTTGGTTTTGTTGTTGTTTGTTTGTTTGTTTTCAATCTGGCTTGTAGGAGTAGCATATCTTTTGCAATGAAACCGCATCGATGGTGGAATCTCTTCTCAGACCTTCCTGGGCTGCTTGTTATATAACAGTGCCTGGCCGTGCTTTAATGCCTTCTCAGCGGCTCAGTGTTATCAGGGGCTAAATCAAATGAATATTTAACAGGGTCAGGTCCCCGGAAAAATAGTTTCCATCTGGGAAAATCTAAACTGACTGACTGACTGAATGTGTAGTTAGTTAATATTCAGGTACTGATCTATGCTTATTTCTACCAAGTGTCCTATTAGGATGGCTTGATGCAGTATAAGAAATAAACCCAAAACCTGTCGTTTCATAGATTTCTTAGGCTTCCTGTTGGTTATTTGTGTGTTTTTTAGGTGTTACTCCTAATGCTTATAAGAAAAACCTTAGTCCCTTGCCCAGGGCTGGAGCATATTCCACTGAAGTTTAATCTCGAGCTTTCCGCCAGCAGAATCTTTTCAGCTGAGGGTCTGCAGTGCCGCGGGCAGAGGGAGCTGCTGGTCCACCTACACGCACCCATTTACTTCACCTCAAACCTCGGGAAAGAGCCCTAAGGAGTGCCTGTACGGGCTCTTCTCTGCGGGTACCGCTGTTTGCTGGGTACGCACTAATCTGAGGAGGCTGCTCGACTCTAAGAGGCTGGGGAGAGGGGAGGAGCCCCCGGGAGCCCCCGGTACGGCACGGGGAGACGAGAGCGGTCCCTGGCCCGGCAGGCTGCCCGCTGGGGCCGGCTCGTCCCGCTCCGCCGAGCCCCTCAGGACGGACAAGCACCTCCGCCGCGGCCGCGCCCCCGCCCGGGCCCTCAAAAAGGGGACGGGGCGGAGGAGAGGCGAGACTCGCACCGGCTGCCGCGGGGGAGCTGCGCCGGGCCCGCACCCACGGCTGCCCGGGGAACTGCCGGGACCCGCCCGCACCTCGAACACCGCCGAGGCTCCCGCTGCTCCGTGCTGCTCCGTGCTGCTCCGTGCTGCTCCGTGCTGCTCCGTGCTGCTCGGCGGCATCGACTGCACCGGCAGCACCGGCGGCACCGACGGCCGCGGGACACCCGCACCGCCCAGCGGTACCGACGGCACCGACAGCCGAGGTTCCCCCGCACCGTGACCGCCACCGCCCGCCCGCCGGCACCAGGGCCCAAGGGCACCATGACCCTGCTCAAGCTGTCCCTCATGGCCTTCAGCTTCGTCTTCTGGGCAGCGGGGCTGACCATGCTCATCATCGGCCTCTGGGCCAAGGTGTCTCTGGGCAGCTACCTGGCGCTGTCGGCCAGCGACTATCCCAGCGCCCCTGCCATCCTCTTAGCCACCGGCGCCGCCGTCATCATCTGGGGCTTCCTGGGATGCTTCGGCGCCGCCACGGAACACCGGGGGCTCCTGCGCGCCTACAGCGCGTTCCTGACGGTCGTGCTGGCGGCCGGGCTGGCGGCCGGGCTCTCCGCGCTACTGTATCGCCAGACCCTGGCGCACGGCTTCCAGGAGGGGCTGCGCCAGGCACTGCTGGCATACGGGGAGGATGAGCGGGTGGCGGACGCCCTGGACGCGCTGCAGCGCGCCTTGTCCTGCTGCGGGGTGCAGAGCTACCGCGACTGGCTCGCCTCGCCCTGGGGGCTGGAGCAGAACGGGTCGGTGCCACTCAGTTGCTGCCGGGCCCGCCGGGGCTGCCAGCGCAGCCCGCCCGACGCTCGCAGGCTGCACCGCGACGGCTGCTTCGCCAAGGTGTCGGCCTTCGTCGGCAGCAACATGTCTTATGTTGCCACCGCTGCCCTGGGACTGGCACTGCTGCAGCTCATCGGCATTGTGCTGGCCTGCTTGCTGGCTGCCCGCGTCCCTGCTGGCCTGCTGGGCACCACCACCCCTCGCTGAGGTCCCCCCACTCCTGTCCCTTGTCCTCTCCAGCTCCCTTCTTTCCTCTAGAACTGAGTGCACCCCACTGGGAAAATCCTCCCTTCATATACACCACTTTCACCTGAGCATCCTTCTCCAGGCTCCATTTCTCCTCTGGAGCCCTTGTCAGATGTGTGTCAATGCTACGGGCATCTCCACAACCCTTCAGAAGGGAAGGTGCTGGGAAGATATCTCCTGGCCTGGCCATGTCCCACTGCTCTCCTGGAGCCTCTGGATTTTTTCTGCAGAGAGTGGTGGCAGCACGGACAGACAGGGCTCTGGGGCAGCAGGGGCTCCTGGGGCAAGGCTGACTGGTTTTCTGGGTGATGTAAATACCCAAGACACTGAAATGTGAGGCAGGAAAGAGGAGAGGGTTTGGGAGAGCAAGAGAGGTGTCTCTCAACATTACACTATATGAGTATTCCTTGGAGACTGGAAAATGGTGTTACTGGAAAACTGCTAGAGTGCACGAGGGGCAGGTCTGGTCCAGGGGCACCTAGGTAGCCATGCCAGAAGCTGACACTGGGAACTGCTTGAGGGACTGTCCAGCGTCGTGCACCCCATTGCTGCCAAGATTTTCCACCATTGCTGTGAGCGGATTCAAGCTGCCACGGGTGCTTTTCCTGCCGTGGTGTTTCCAATGCTGATCTCGATCTAAAGGTGGAGCTGCAGCTCTGTTACTCCCTCCTTCAGGATGTGCCTATCCTCTTAGCCAGTGCGTCGCCGATTATGTCTTTGCAGGGCTGCAAAGACCTTAAACGCGGGTCCTTGTCATTCAAGAAGATGGCAAAGGCTCTAGGATCAGATCTAACGAGGGATGGCAAGAGAAGGAAAGGGCTCGTTACCCTTCGGAAGTTTCTTTTGGACTTTTGAAGTGAACTTTAGGGTGAGTGGAACAGACTGTTTTACAGAAGGGTTTCTACAAACAGCCCTCAGACTCTGACATTTTTCCTTTCTCAAAGGATCTGTCTCTGAAGTGTGCCCCCACCTACATTTTTGAAGCCAGATCTGTACAACCTGAGAGTAAATGGAGGACCCCCAAGACTTGCTATCCTGAGTTTGCTTAGATCAGATAGCAGTACAAATCTACAGGATTTTGGTTTTTTTCACAACAGTTCTGGGTTTGCATTTGGAGTTTGAGAAAAAGCAAGCCCTGCACTTGAGAGGGTCCTGAACTTTCAGAGCTTCACTCCTGCTTCTTCCCATGTCCTTAAAATCTGTGAACTCGACTTTTACATGTTTCTCTACCTCGCAGCACAAAGACATGCCCCTCTTACCCAGCAAACTGGGGAAGAAGAATTTCAGAAAAGAGCCAGGAACCACAAAGGAACTCCAGGATGTGGCATCTCTCAGGAATGTGACTAGCAAAGCTGTGGAGAATGGTCAAATGCCAACAAATACAAGCAGGGCAAGAAATCTTGAGTGAAAAAGATGACTAATAGCTTCATGGGAGGAATGGTGTAACCTTGGGGGAAAGGGGATTAACATCATCCCTTTTTTCAGATATTAGGTGGCTGTTTAGCTATGAAAATCACATTCCAGATAAAGAGTGCAATGCGAACAGCCTTCTCAGTCATTTGGGTATTTATCTGCACAGGTGAACCCTGGAAATTTGTTGAAAATCTCTCTTTATAGAGAAAACAATGCTTCATTGTTAGGGCTGATGTTTGTTGTTTATTATTTACATAATGTATTTTTAAATTTTTGTTTGTAAATGTCCCTTTTTTTTTTAATTATGCATTAGTGGAACCCCTGTTATTTTCTGGAAGTCAACATTATTTTGTACAATTTTAACAATGGACAAAAAGTATAGTTGTTATAGGTACTTGAGAAATGAAGTTTAGCAAATGCTAAGAGCAAAATAAATCACTATTTCAACTCCAATAAAGTATTTACATTTCTGTATGTCTCCACATGGTTCAACTAAGTGCAAATGAAATGAAGTGTACATTGAAATGTAAAGACAGTAGAACGTTGTAGTTTTTGGTTTTGTTTTTTCCAGAAATCCATCATAGAAGCAATAAAACAGGTGTTGTGGGGAGTATGGGAAAGGGAAATGGAGTTGCACTGGGTTTATTAAAAAAATATTCTTTATTGGAGTCAATAGGCTCTGAAAATTTACAAGAATATGATATTGCTCTTTTTTTACTCCACTGATTACTAAAATTATTTCTGATTTTCACCCTTATTGCTTTGTATGACACGTAGCAGTCAGTCAGAATGAAGTACACTGTTAAAACACATTCAAGCAAAACCCTTGTGCAGATATGCAATTCAGTGAATTTGTTCGGGTTTTAAGTTGCTGAGAATATCAAAGTAGGAATGAAACTAAGTTTCAAGCGTACAAATGTATGTCTGTATGATGGTCCAGTCTGAATCTGAGGACATCAACTTAGTGTAATGAATAATTAAAAATGTAAACCATCACTCTGCACTCTTGGCCTCACTGAAATAGGATAAACCTTGGCAGCGACAATGTAAATGCTAAGTATACTTATAGCATCAAAGATTTCATGGACTGGCTGTGACTGTTAGTTGAATGTTTATTGCCAGTTCCTGGAATTAACAACATTAACTTCTGTAGATGTGTGAAAGAAGTGTCATTCTTCTCTAATTAATTCCCAAAATAAGAGATTCCCAGTAGCTCTTTGAGTTGTCCTGAATTCTTTGTGCCCAGTGCCCAAATCTTACTTTAATTTTAAAATTTATCTAGATTCAGTATTATTTTGTTCTGGATGGCCAGAATAACTGTAACTGGAAAATTAAGTTAGAGTGGACAGCGCTACCTACTGCTTGCTGGAATATGTATTTGTTTTCTGTCATTCTTTCAAATTTAAATTCTCTCATCCAAATGGCATATTACACTAAAGATGAGTCCATCTTTTAAGAAAAGCTAATATCAATTTTAAAATTGGTGGTTATTCAAATTAGTGTAGGAGCAAGCTGTGTTGCAGTTGTAGAAACAATAGCTCTGTTGTTTGGACAAAGTGAGATTTAGGATTAACAAGGGTGGTAAGATTAGACTCTTGTTATGAAACAAGGACTATTTTATAACATTGATCTAGAATGCCAAGAATACAAATCTTTCAAACTTCAAAAGTGGTTGACATTTTGTCCAACGTGAATTATTTACTGTAGCTGAACTCTGTGTTACAGATAATCAGAACTTAAAATGGCCTCTATAACTGAGGCCAGTTTGTGAATTTTTAGATAAGAGATGGCTTTCCTGGAATTAGAAAACTTAAACAGTAACAGTAAGATTGAGTAGGTCAGAGAAGAAAAAAGGTTACTTTTGTTAAAGTGTAGTTTTCATGTTTATTTATGTATTCATCTTCTTTATCGTTATCTTCTTTCTTCTGGGGAAAATACAATCATGTGCTATCATTAAGCAGCTGATATTGTATAAAACCAAGAATAGTACTCATCTAAGATTTCCACAGATAAATTACAGTAAAGGTGCTCTTTTTCTTAAATCCAATAACCTACAGGAGATTTTGATAAATCAGGTGGCATAGGAACTGAGAAGGAAATGCAGTGTTTTCCCAATTGAATGTTTGAGGTTCCAATAAAAAAGGCATATCCATGGAAAATTTGGGCACCTAAGAAGTCTTACCGCAGTCTTGTTCTGAAGCACCACAAAATATTGGTCAGGAACTTAAAATATAAGTCACACAACTAATAGAATTCAATACTTTCTTTTAATCTGAAAAGACTTTTGACCACTGTAGTTAATACTTCATTGGTCATGCACCCATTATGCTCCAAAATGGTAAAAATACATATTTCTTCTCAACTCTATTTGATTCAAGCACACAAATTTCACTCTGTTCAATATGCGATTTTAGTTTGCTTTTCTCAGTAGTTGTGCTGGAGTATTATGTCATGTTACCTGGCATAGTGTGCTTGTGTTTCAGTAATCCCAGGTACTGTCATTCTTGCCTAGAAACTTTCAAAATAGATAGAGGTGGAGGCTTGCCAGATGCAGTAGCCCCTTGACTTTCAGTGCAGAGTTCAGCCAAAATAATAATAAAAGTAAAGGACAAATCCAACAGCTAAATATACCTGTCTCATAATTTTGAATAGATCTGCTCACTGGAACTGTTAAAGGAAACACCAGGAGGACTAGGGAGTAAGCAGAATTGGAAATTCATTAATATTGCAAAACTTTCCACCAGTGTGGCATGTTCACTCTTTCTTGTCCATTTTGCCCTTCCGCCTACCTCTGTAACTCCACTTCTTATGCCTGGAGCATAATTATCTGTAACTCTCATCTCAGTTATTAGTGTTCTGCTGCCTTAGGAGTTCCCTTGAACCAACTCCTCTTTCTTTTTCTAGCTTCACATCCCAGGAGTCAAGCAGTCCTTCCAGGTCTGAGCTCCTTGTTGGATATGTTTGTCGCAGATCCGAAGGGGAAGAGGGGACAGGACACGAGAGTGGGTGCAAGCAGACTTGTTTATTCAGGCGTGTGCCCGATCCTTAAACGTCCCGCCAGGGGAAGGGGGCAGAACATCGGGAGGGCTATCAGACAGACAAATGGGGGAGCAAATCAGAACAGGGCACAGGCAAAAGGGGGAGGAGGAAGCCTGGGGATGTGCAGTTGTGCACTGTGTAGCATGAATACAGTGAAACCACATAATAACAGTAAAGTCCATTCAATCGCTGTACATATTTTTCCATTTCCGGAATTGTTCCCATTCTGATTCCTGGTCCTTGACATCTGTTTTTGAAAAGAAGTGTCTTGATCTGCCTGGTTTTAGTAACAGCAGTTTTCTAGCACTAGTAGTCACCTTTATGTTTTTTAATCATATGAAAAATTTGGCAGAAAGGTATAATTAAATAATAATTCCAGAAGTTATTGTTCTAGTAGATATTTGTTTCTTACCAAAGCAACACCCCTTCCTCCCCACCCTGCATATATCATCTTTGTTGTCTTGATGGTATTGTTTGTAGTTGCTGTTGTTTTGTTAGAATGATAATACTCAGGGAAACTTAGGCAGAAGCTAAACTAATTACTTTACAAGGAAATAAGTGGGTTTGGACCAGTTCTAGTGATTACGTTAATAATTTAGTTAATAAAGTTTAGAAGGTACCATTGAGCAAAGTCATCAGAAATTAAATATGTCATCAGATGTTTTCTAGAGAGAGTAGAGGTAGAAAATCAAGCTCCCAGAAAATGAGCCCCGTAGTTTGAAAGCAGAACAGAGATTAATTTTAAGTCTCCTGGTAAAGGCCATTGAGACATACACCTGGTTAATACAGCTGTCACTAACAAGTAGAAATGAAGACGTGAGTGCTGTTTCAAAGCCAGCTTTCTAGCATATGTTGTATATGCCATGCTTCCAGTGTGTCAGGGATGTCATCTTTTATTTCCATTCTGTGTGATGTTCCTTCTGTACTTATGACATTCACATTTATTCATTACTCAGTTTTTGGCTCAAGACACTTTTTGTTCTTTTGCTTTTCCAGGAGGCTTAGCAATGGTGTTGAAGCACCATTCTGTCCCTGACAGTGGAGCCAGTAAGATTTCTCCAGTGCTTCCTACATATTTCACCCTTAAAAAAACAGGACAGCACTATTTTTCTCAGAGTTTTTCCTGTGCAATATCTTGTTTGCTTCTAATTTATGATATGAAACACAGATTAATCAGCTTGCCCACAGAGACTTCTATCATAAAAAAGCATTGCTTGCCTTTAAGCCATTTGTTTTTCAGAGTTTTCTCAATGGTACCATCTAAGCTTCATTAATGTAATTCCCCTGATGCTGCTTCCTCTCCAGCTTTTAATTATGACATTGTAGTACAATGGTCAGCTCCTTATTAGTTGTTACATTTCTGTGAACTTAATATTTTTGTTCTTTCCCCTGGCTTATATCACATTGATTATTTCTATCCTGTGTATAGATGTTTTCAATGCATACTGTTCTGCTTCAAATGAGATTTAAAAAGCATTTGACACCCTAAATGTCATATTTAGCTTGATCCAAATTATTACAATACTGAGTCCTGGGACTCTTTTCCAGAGCTGGTGGGCACAAAGCTGTAAGCCATCAGGGACTTCAAATAAAATTTATTCCACAAAAGTAGGGTCCTTAAGTTCTTTTGTTCTACAGCACTATTAGTGGAGACCTATACACATGAGCATAGAAAGCATGATTGTGCATGTGTACAGTAGTGTGTGCACATACCTTTGTATATCACTGGCCCCAGGCTCTGCCATTAGACATTATGACTGAGGTGGCAGAAACACAGACAGCATCTTCAGGGTTTCAGCCAGGGCTGTCCTTTTTCCACAGAAAAGGCCAAGACAGCTACTAGAAAATGATCAATTTCACCAAGGATAGTGCAGATGAAAGCACCAGGAATCAGCCACTATTGTGTTTTCTTTGAGGGCACTCATCCATCCAAAGCCTGGAAAGGCCATGCAGACCAGCCCAGTGCAGTGAAGGGTTCATGGTCAAGGCATCTGACACTAATCAGATGTCACATATCAGCCCACAGAAAGTTTGTGGTGTGCTCTGTTACCAGTCCTTGTGCCCTGCTGGTGGCAGAAAGGTCAGACACTGCTTAAAGAAACCATGAAGCCCAGGGCCCATGTGAACCTGTGTGGTGGTTTGAGACCCCCAAAATCCAATTCCCGAGTCCAAGCCCTCCTCCCACATCTCACCCCAGTGTGAGAGGGGTTTTCCAGACACAACACAAGACTCAATATGGAGGGAAGGGAATTATATTACAATCACTATACAAATAAATATTATAATACATCATATACATAATCTTAACTATTTTTCCTATGATGAAGCAGTATTTACATTGGATCAAATCTCTTCTCCCTCCAATAAAAGTCCAGAAGGGAAGAAGGAAAAGATCCTTTCCACGTTCAAGACAGCAGTCTCTCCTCCTCAATGCAAAAGTTGTAGCTGGATCTCTTTCCAAATACACACAAGGGGGTCTCCTCTCGCCCCTCTCAGCCCTTCGACTCCAAGCAAAGGTTTCTCTTCTGTGGACTGCGATAGCTGGGACAAAAGCTCTCCTCACCACGTCATATCACGAAGCGCAGGGGTCTTTGTGACAGTCCCTTTCCTCAGGGGGTTTACCTCTGAGTCAGAACGTCTTGGGCAGCTTTCAGTTGAAAGTCTTTGCCTCAAGAGTTCTAACAGAGCTCCTGTGCTCTGTCTAAGGCTGCCAGCTTGGCAGCAGCAGGGGGAAGCAGGCCACTTCCCCCGCATTCCTTCTGGTCGTCCCGGTCCAGCTTCCAGGACATCTGAGCTTCTTAGCTCCTCTCTCTGGTACTGTTATGTTCCAAGACTCCCCTCAAGTGGGAGTCCACCACCCCTCCTCTCTCGGAGGTGTCTCAAAAGGGGTTTTGGGGGTTTTTGGTTCAGTTCTTACCCCAAAACTCTGTCCGTAGAGCTTAGTTCTCTCTCTCTCTCTCCATTAGAGATCTCTGTCTCTCTGCTTAGCTGCATGCTTGTTTCTGCTGCTTTTTCTTATCTCTTGGCTTTCTGCCACAGTTCTTTGCTCACTGCTGCTTCTTCTGCTGCTCCTGCTGCCCACTCACAGTGGAGTAAAACTCCCAGCTTCTCAGTTACAGACCTCGGTCCAGTTTAACACTGTTTTCGAGTTTCTGCAACCGCCAGCTGGGGGCTCCTGCCCCTTCCTCATGGCTTCACAACATGGCCACTCTCCTCTTCAACTACCTCATCATCTTTCTTTTCCGGTTTGGTGTGATATGTTTTAATTTTGCAGGAGCACTGATTGGGTCAACACCAAGAGAGACACCACCCCCTTGGGGGTTACCATTTTTTTAACTCCAGGGGGAAAAAACACTTTTTTCCCCACCACAACCTGTTAACTTGGGTATGGGAAGAGAGAAGGTGGCATTAATATCTTATATATGATACATATATAGGTAGATGTTGATATATGGCTGCTGATACGTTTGCCTGCATCGTGTGCTGTGGAAATCTCTCTGAGAGCCCTGTGCTCTCCTTGCTCAGACAGAAGCCCTACTATGGAGAGAAGCATCTTTACTGCCTGGCTTCATCAAGTTGCCTGGCTCTGATGGGGCACAAACTCTGCGTGAGAAGCAGTTTTATCAGGGTTGGTGTCAGTCTCTTTTCCCAAGTAACAGCGAGATGATGAGGGGAAATGGCCTCAAGTTGCAGCAGGGGAGTTTTAGATTAGATATTAGGAAAAATTTCTTCATCAAAAGGGTTGTCAAGCATGGGAACAGGCTGCCCAGGGAAGTGATTGATTCACCATCCCTGGAGGTATTTAAAAGACATGTAGATGTGGTACTCAGGGACATGGTTTAGTAGTGGAGTTGGCAGGGTTAAGTTTATGATTGGACTTGATGATCTTAAAGGTCTTTTCCAGCCTAAATTATTCTATTACTCTATGTTTACAGTCAAGGTGTTTAGCAGAGAGTGGTTTCATTCAGTGCTGAGTTCCCAATAATCAACATAACTTAGCACAGCCACCTGTGCAACATAATCAGCTGGAACAAATTCTTGCTCTGTTCTGACCCAAAAGAAAAAAAAACCCAAACCTTAATGTTTAATACAGAATTTCAAATATTTATATCCATTCTGTTAATAGCACTAACTCCTGCAGTTTGTGAGATGCCTTGCAACTCTCATTCTTAGCTATAATATACATCCCAATCCAAGACAAATTTGGATTCTTTTTTCCAGTTTTGTTTAAGATTGGAAAATCTATATAAAATACAGTTCTAGGGTTTACTACACCTTTTCTCCTTTTTTCTTCCACCCCCCCATTCATTAAAGAAAACATAATTACAACCTCACAACCATCACATTTTCTGGTTTCTATTCCTAATTGGTAAATCATCCCTTTGTAGTTCTACTGGATACTCTACTCCCAAGAGTATTTGTCTTATGAATTGCGCTATCATCAACTTTTTGCTAAGGCTGTACTTTTATTGAAAATGCCTATTTCATTAAACACACGTTAACTGAGGCCAAAGCCATCATGTTTTTTGACCTCAGTACTCTTGTATTAACACTTATGATCCAGAAGTCCAGAAGTCATTAGTTTTTACAATATTAAGAGGACTGCCCACATACTTTTAAAAAATCACTTCCAGGGCACTTCAGGTTTGTACTTTCTGTGGAAGACTGAGACATAATGTGACAGCTTTTTGTTCCACAATTGAGTTCAGATTTGGCAAGACATTGGGTAAAACAAGAGATAAAAAGGCAATTTTGAGAGATTCTGGGGACTGGGTATGTTTGAAGTAAATAACCAGTATCTTGATGTCCCATTTCTTATCTGCCACTTGTCATCATTTCACAACATGATGGTTCTTCCATGACATACCACTATCGCACTCAGAGATATTAAGATGTTTTTAAACCCACTACTGGGGAGAGTTTGAGGTCTGTGCAGAGTGAAAGCTAGAGAGAGACAGAGGCAAGTCAGAAGGGGTAAGCACATGGCAGGAGAGGTCTGCAGAACCACAACAGCATTTAAGGGAGATGGCTGAGTTCAGGGTGTAGAAAGTAGCAATGTAGGACTCTCTGGTTGTGACACATGCCATTTTCTGGGATGTTGACTCCAAGTAAGCCACTTATGAGAGCAGATGTCAGTCTGACCAACTGGACCAAACTGGTTTTGTTTTTTTTTCCCCTCAGGGCAAATTTTCCCAAGTTAAAAGTTGTAAGAGTTTCCCTACTCTGACAACCACAGAGAACTGTAGCCAGCAGGACCAAAGAGAAGATGAATTGTTTATCTCTGGCACTCATGAGGTTGTGTTGGGAGGGATGTGTCCAGTTTTGGACAAGAGACAACAAACTGTGACTCATCTCGCTGAGGATCAGAAAGCTTTGTTGAGGAGAGGGAGAGCATGATATATGAGGAGAGGGTGAGGGACCTGGCTTTGTTCAGCCTGGAGAAGAAAAGGTTTGGTGGGGCATCAAATTGCTGTCTTCACTTGTCTCGTGGCATGATTTTAAGATGCCCAATATGCAGTTCTCTGGGTATCAGAGTTGTCTACATTTGCAGATCCTGCACTCCCGTATTCAATTACACATGGTCAATTGTAGGAACTGAGGCACAGGATAGCCACACTTTAGGTCTGAGGCAAAACTGAGGGGGAAAGAACAACAACTACAGGAGCAAACACAGTGTGTGGGATATTGCCACTGGGCGGCCACTGCATTGCAATCTGTCTTTGTTTGCAAGGAAGGTGAATACTTAATTTCAGTCCCACTATGTCAGAGACAAAACAGTGATTTTTTTCACTGCCTTATCCAGCCATTTCAGGACAAGTCAGCTAACATTTGTATCCAGAGATTTTGTACATCATTCATCATCTATTCCTACTCTAAAGCTGGACTCACTGATTTGAAGCTGTGCCGAGTGGAGGCACTTGGGATGAAGTGGTATGAGTTCCTATTGTGCAGTTGTCCTTCCCTCACCCATTCCTGAGGTTGTTTTCCACTTAAAAGGGACTGAAGAACCATGGCACAGCCAGAAGCAGAAACCCAGAGGAACCCAGCACAGACATCTCAGCTGGTGAGTCCTATATAAATCTGTCCAGCTGAAGAAGAGAACATGCTGGCGTCGCTAACCCCGCTTCTGGTTGCAGTGATGGCTCCCACAGAGCTGACTGAAACATCTCTGCATGCCACTTCTGGGGTTTACTCACTGTGGTTACCAGCTTGGATGAGTCTGTACCCATTGTGGACACCAGTCAAACCACTGTTTCATAGAAGGATTGAATGAAACCTCTTGAAAAATATAACCAAATGTTAAACAATAGTCACTGAGTACTAACAGATGTGACAGACCAGTCAAGTGTTCTTAAGGCCTTGCCTTGGCATGCAGCAGCTTTCGTACTAGAATATGGCTAAACATAATCATGCATTTTTATTTTCTGTATCACAGGAATGTGTTACACACTCTGAAGAGGCGAGGGTAACTGCTGATTGCAAATGTGTTAGAAATTCTAACCTGTTAAGAGAATCTTGATCTTGAAAGTACGATACTATGTTTTCTGGAACATTTCAGCTGTATTTTGTTTACAATAAGCTTCAGTAGAATTATTGGATTCTGCATTAGTTGTCCTGCACTTACTGAACAGTATGCCTTAAACTTATAGTTGTGTGCTTTTATTCATGTGGATGCATTTTAGAAAGCAGAAGACCAAAGGTCTCATCTCAAGAGGTACCCTTAGGCACTCTGCTGCAGTACACTCCTTGCTGGGGCAATGCTTTTTGGGAAACAGGAATTTTACAGGCAAAGCAAGAAGTTTTCCTTTTAGTGAAATTCTTTGTGCAGCAGTAGGATGCAAGCAAATTCAAGGAGTAATGTTGTTGAACACTGACTTTAAGCTTGGCCCTGAGAGGACAGACATTGCTCTGAAGAGATTCATATCTTTCATGTACTCATTTGTGTACACAGGAGAAAGAGGAGGCAGTGACACAGTCACCTTTTCTCATGTGTTCGTTGTTAGGTAGTTTAGATGGCTTTCAAATGCTCAGGGAAGATTACTGATTTTACAGGGGCAGTAAATTAACATAAACAAATAAATAAATAAAAATCAGAGATGTCCAGAATTGATCAGTCATTTCTAAACCAGTTCTCATCTGGCAAAAGACTGTACAACATGAGAATGGCAGCCTGCACAGACCTGATCTTTCTGTTTTTCTAGTAAGGCAAGTAGCAAAGTTCTATCTCTTAGACAAATGAGATTAGTGTCTAGAGGGATTTGTGAATTGGCAAATACTTGGAAAGACAGCAAGTACTAAGTTACTGCTACATTGTTGGTTAGTAATATCTCATCTCCTTTTTGGGAAAAGGGATTGGTAATATGGACATTTTCTACCTCATTCAATGTTCTGTGCCAGAGGAAGGGAGTAAGAGACATTTTCTATGTCAGAAATAGCAGACCAGGCACATGTCCATGTCTCACGTGGACTTTGACTTTTCTGGGCTGCAGAGAAGATGCTAAGAATGCAAGAAGGAATGATTTGGCCGTTCTGGGCCACAGATTTCCCCTGAGAGTGATGAAGAATTTACTGGAAATCAGAGTTATTCTGATATGTGTTCTTGTTGATGACATGTCATGAAAATCAGGGGTGCTCAAAAATGAAACCAGATCAAAGTACAAGGCACCATATTTCTAATTTCCTTACTGTCTGACAGTGCCCTGTTGCATTCACTGAGGAGGAGTAAATCTGAATTGTGAAATCCAGTTAGCACTTTTTTGGTGGGAAATAAGAATCAGGAGAAGACAAATACTTTAAAAGATAAAGATAAGATAAATACTATTTAAAATTTGGAACAAATAGAGTAATTCAATAGATCAATGAAACATCTCTGTGAAAACATGATTGTAAAGCACCCAAGAAAACATCAATATCACGTAACTTAAGTTTATCTTCTTAATGCCAGAAACTTTTCAAAATACTTATGTAAGGATTTCCTGGTTTATTGCTTGTATTTTAAACAAACATCTGCAATTAAAGCATGTGGGAACCCAAACCCAGCTTTCAGCAAAGGAAAACAAGGGCTGACAAAAACCTCGTGATCTGAAGGAGCTGGACCCTTCTCACAAGACCTGTTAAAGTTCTACCTCATGGATCAAGCTTGGCTCCAGCAGAAATCAGAAAGGACTTTTGAGATGATTGTATCAAACCATGTCTAAACCCCTGTAATCCCTCTGTCCCCCATGTGATCCTACTAGAAGAAAAATTAACTATTTGGAAATTGCAGTAAAAATTTGTGTAACTCCCCAATTAACATAGGTTATCCCCTTCATTAACATACAGCCCCAGATGCCTTTAAAATAGTGTTCTCGTGTTCAATAAACTATTCCAGTTTCCCCATACTGGGATCGTGTCTAGCTTTTATTTTTCAGACCGCCACTAAAGCATGCAATTGCCAGCTTCAAAATCCATTAATTTTACTTTTTTAATAAGTAGAGCACATAAAGCCTCTTATGTAAAGAACAGACAAGAAGCCAGTTGTTCACCTTGCTCCCAGGCATCTCATTTGCAGGCAGATTATCTTACGTGTTTTGTAAAGCTTGACTGTAAGAAAATGTTTGCACTTTAACAGCCCAGGTATGTCACTACTATTAATGCCATTTCTGGCAAAAAGAACTGTACCATACAGTTCCTTGTTAAGTTGCTTTTTCCTTCTCTTTCAAATCTCTGCCTTGCACTGTGGGATGATACCACGAATATGGCCCCAAATACCAAGCAGGTGTGGTAGGTAGGTTGGAGAAATCACTGCTTGCAACACTACTTGTCATTCAGATTAAAATTGTGCATGGGCATGTTTTCATAGAAGGCCCTTTTCATGTGATAAAAAGTTAGTGCTCGACATAATTGTATCAGATATTGGAAAGCTGACATGAATTTTTTCTTGATGCAAACATCGGTCATTTCTTACAGATTCTGTGTTTGAAAAGTAATTCTTTTGTCCCTTTTTAGAGACTATCAGGCTGAACAGTTTTTAGTCACCTAGTGACTGCACACATTCATCAAATGAGCAAGTTTGGGCTGTTAAATTTTGATGCTGTTATATTGATTTTCTGAAAATGTATTGATTAGTATTATTAAAAAGACAGAAATGCCCATACAGCTGGAGACACTCCAGCAAGTTTTTAATAATGCAATGGACATATCCAAAAACTAGTAAGGGGAAGATCAATTGGATACCATGTCATATCCTTTGGGATTTCTGGGAGGCTCCTCCAAAGTCATGTAGAACAGAGGCAGACTCCAGCTGTCTCATGTGGACCCTCACTCAGTGCATTACCAAATCTAGATGGTTTCAGATTCGGAGGGCAGCAGACTTGTGTGCCTCCAAGATCTCATAGTAAACAGCCTTGGACCACGTACTGAGGGGAAGTGTTAGAGGATCCCCTCTGTGAAAACAGCTGTAGAAAGAGATGATTCCTTACAGGTTGGTCCCTCCTCACAGTGACTCAAATTCTTGCCAAAACCTAGGAACAGACAGATCCTTGCAGATCCCACAGTGCTATTGTTTAATGCTCTTTATAAGCTGCTCTAATCATCGATGTTGTAAGGTTTCAGTTCCTTCAAGATTTTAAGATATATCACATCTATAGGATTATTTTCGTTTTCTTGGTTTGTATCTTGTTCTTTGATGTGAAAAAAACCTGAAGCTGAAACCACCAACACCACTTTTCTGTTTCATTGGACTCGACCTACACTCTTTATGTTTGTGTATTTTTACTTCAGGTATTTCTTCTACCTACCAGTGATTTCTTCATTCTAGCTAGGACTTTCCAGGCTGATCTACCTTTGGGAAACTTGGGCTGTCCTGAGTGAATACTGGAAAATGTCCTTTAATTTCATGGGTCACTTGTGCTTGTGCTCAGGCACTACATGATCCCATATCCAGCATTTCAGAGACTGACTTTGCCCATCGGATAATGTACAAATAAAACATGTTTAATCCTTGTTGCAGACAGAGACACAGAACCCTCAGGGAAAGACTGGCTCCAGCAGCAATGTGGCTGCTGCACACTGCAGCTCCATCCTGCACGTGGGCTGAGCTGCCAGCTGCGCTCTATTATACTACCTGGAGCCAAGTAATTCCAGTTGTGAAACTGCTCTCCTAGCACATTGGTATAAATTTTACTTACGCAAAAATAATATTTTCCAAAAAGGAGTTTAGCTTTAGACTGATTCAACAAAGCCTATCTAGAAAGAGCAGTTTAATTTCCCTGGGAACTGTTGAGGTCCCTGGATATCTATGAATCTACTTATTCAGATAATTTAGAGCATGAGAATGTGACAGATTGTGTACAGACATGTGGAAACTCCTAGTAAGTGCTGGCTTGGGCTGACGTGGGCAAGCAGGGACCCGTGGGGCCACACAGAGATAGGCTCGGGCCCCAGAGCAGCCCAACCCACAGCTGCAGTTTTGTGCCTCAGTGAGCAGTTACCCTGCTCAGCGTTTTGGAGGTAGCTCACACAGAGCCAGCCCCAGTGTCTGCGTGGTGACTGCCCAAATCCTTTACATCATCTCTGGCCCTTCAGCACATCTGCTCTTGTCTCTCTCTTTCATGTCATCTGCTCCTATCCCGAGTTGGGAATTCTCTGCTGCCTTCAGTCCCTGAAGCATTCCCGTGGGACTTAAAAAGAGATGTTCTATTAGCCTTCAGTCTGGGTAATTTTCACCAGGTGTAATTACAGCCTGACTTCTCTCCATTCTCCCTGAAATTTTGCTTTGAAATTGTCTGTCAGTGCTTCCTATTAGAAAAGCCATTTTACTCCACTCGGGGTGATTGCACTTCAGAAATGAGTAAAGTGGTTTCTAAATGCAGCCTGAAAATGCTTGCAGCTGATGGTTACTCTGGCTTCTTCTTTTTTTTTTTTTTTCCCCAGAAAGAATGCAGCAAATTTGTCAGTCAACGAAAGAGATGGAAATTTAAGCTTCATATGTACACATCAGAGACGAGTCTGACTGATGAAGGGAAAGGTGAAATAATTTGTTCTTCTTTGAAACCTGACCTTTCCTCCGGCAAGGTAAATCCAATTAAAATAACTGCACTGATTTCATTGCAGTACCACTGGGAGTACTCTAAATCCATAAAATAAATTAGCATAAACACAAAGCACATATGATAGGTATACTGGAAAATGTTCTGAGTTCTTTCCGTGCAATATTAATATGTTATTTATCAAAGCTGTGAGTGAAGGCTCACAAGGGATGAATGTTTTTAGCTACATATTACTTGTGATAGTTAAAGAACAAACATTGCTGCTTACTGCTAGGAGAGTGTCCTTTCCAGATAGCTTAGTAAAAGAAGAATTTCTACTCCCTGTCCATCATTGAGGTTAATTCAGATCCTATTACATAAGCTTTTTGGAAATGTATTTTCTCTATTTCTGTCATCTGCACTTGTGATAGCTTTAGATTTCATGTTGCAATATAAAAATTTAAATTTCTTCTAGAAACTGATTATAAACCTCCTGATAGAAAAGACTTTACAACGTATGCAAAGATGTGTTTTCACCTTCACTGATGACAAATAACAAAAAATGGGTACGTATGAAAAAAAATTAGATAAAGGACTGTGTCTACAAGTTACTTGCCAGACCAATACTATGATTATTTCTTAGTAAGAAATTACATAAAAGGAGATTTTAGCTTTAAAGCTGTTAAAAATGTATTTGTCAATTTCTGAGTCTACCTTCAGGCAAGGCTTGAATTTTAATTGTTGCCACTGGGAGAACATAATTAATGCCATGTGCATTTAAGGTATTGTCTGATTAATTGTTCTTATAGTTCATTTAGGAAGCCTGTTATTGATACTAGTTACCAGAATAACGGCTGAGATTGTTACAAATACTTGTATTAAACAATAAAATGACACATAACCAAGTTTAAAATTATAATATTTTATCTTTTCTAATGATCTTAATAATGGATTCTGTGTGAATATTAATTAGCAAAACTGGACACTTAATGAATCTATTGAGGACTGGTTAAATCACATACAAAATGTCAGCTTTCAGATTAATTTATCAGAGGGAATAGAAAGTAGTTCCTTTTTGCATCTTTAATTTCCAGCTGAGATCATGGTTGTGATCAATGTCTGTTTTGAAGTTAATGGAGACACTTCCATGCGTGTACTTAAGGCAGTTCCTGTCAACACTATTAAAATCTCCTGGAGAGAAGGGGAGAGTGGGAGGAGCTGGCATAAGCTAATTAGAAATACTAGCTGTTCGTGTAGGAATGCTGCTACCTGCACTTACCACCTGCACAGAGCATTGGTCAGTCAGCCTGAGGCTGAGCAGAGCTGTCAGGCTCTCAGGAGGCAGCAAGGGAATACTGAACAGCACCTTTCACCTAAATACATTTCAGGTACAAGCAGATCCTCTGCTTGGTCTCTGGTTTAGTAAAGTGTCAGACTTACTGCCTAGAAAATCTTTCTTACTGCAAGATTCTTAATAAACAGGACAGTTTTAACAGTGAAGCAGAGCTGGTGCTGAGAGGAAGAGGCTCATTCCACTTCAGAGCACTGAACTCTTAAGAATAAAGGGGAGAAAATCTGTCTACTTCAAAGTTTGTATCCACTGATCCAAAATTGCTAAGTACATTTTAATTGTATATTTTTCTATGGAATGTAAGAGCTGAGCTGAATTCCTCACTTCATATCTGCTATGGGAAGGGAGTGGAATTGTTGCAGCTGGTGGATAAATCAGTGTACCTGCCTGTACTCACATAGTTCACCCTGAAAATTCCAGAGGTGGAGAACTGTAGCTTTTTTAGTGCAGCCTCAGATAGTAGTCAGAACATTGCTGGAACAGCTCCTGCAGGTGAGACAGGTACGGAATCCTGATCCGGGAGCCTCAAAGCAACCTGGCAGGAGCCTGATGTCTGCAGGCTTGTACATACCATTTGAGGAAGATGTTTCAAGGATCGGGATACAGAGTGTAGGTATGTTCAGTCTGTGTTGCTACCTTTGAATTAAAAAATGTGAAACCCCTCAGAGAACGAGAGGTTATGCTTGCCCAGATGAATTTCTTTGCGTATGGGATCTCAGCTGGCGACAGACATGTGCATAATAAAAGCAGACAAGTGACAATCTTAATATCCCAACAAAACCCATTGGAGCTTCCACTCCCTAACCCCATTCCCAAAAGCAGCATCTATTATCTGCAGTGTTCATCAGCCTGTTGAAAGGGGGACAGTAAAGAGAGGTGATGCAGGAAGGTCTATGAAAACTTAGTTCATAGAGGAATGTGTCACAGTCTGATGAGACTGGAATGTTTGCTAAAGAGGGTGAGTTATGAGATAGACCAAACTCCTCTCTCTCAGCAATTGTAAATTCAAAATTAAGGGGCTTTAATTGAGGAAGTGTGGAAAAAACAGAAGAAATAACAACCCTTTATTAAAAGATATATGTATGTTGGCAAAACCAGTAACAGAACACAAGAAAACTAGACAGTAATCCTAGAAAACAAAAACAAAAAAACAAACAAAAAAGTCTGACTGAATACTTCTCTGTCCTTTAGCGCAGTCCTAACCGTGGCCTGCAGGGGGCGCTGTTGGATCGCTGGAGGCGCAGGCCTGCAGTACTCCCCGGTGGTCGGCAGGGGGCGCCGTTGGGCTCTGGCGGTCACCACGCGAGGAGGGGGGTGGTTGTTCCCAGATGACGGAGTTCCAAGGCTCTGCCCCTCTCTCCCAGCAAGCACAGACCTCTCTGATGAAAAATCCAGTAGGTCCCGGCTGGAGTCACGATGCAGTGTGTGAGCCGACCGAGTCCGGTGGTGCAGCCTCATCAGGACAAAAAGCCAGAAAGAAAGACTTCCAGGCCTTCTCTCCAAATGCCCACACGCAGATCCCCTTCTCCGTCCCAGAGAACGAGCTCTGCAGTCCACCCCTCTCCCTTCCGAGCAGAGCCAGCCACCCTCTCCCAAAACTCCTCCCCTCTCCCCCCAGCCCCTGATGGGCCATCAGCGAGGAATGCAGCCTGGCCAGCTAGTTCTTTTGTAAGGCTAATTAACTCCCTTCCCCCTTTCCATTCAAACTCCGTCTTTCCTACAGTGGGGGAGGGGGCAGGGGAAAGAAAAATTCTCTCGAATTTCTAACCTATAAGAAATGTTACAGCGTGGCCTTTGACCCTGGCATTTAGTTTGGTCATGCCACATAGCATTTCTGTATTTTACCTTGATGATCTCAGGTAAACATACCATTTAGTACAGGCTGATTGCCTCTACAAAATTGCAAACCTGTTTTTGTTATCACTGAGTTTTCATTTACTAATTTCATAAGAGTACCTGCTGTCTTCTCTCTTTCCGTCTTGTACATTCCTTTTTCTGTATACATCAGATGTTTTCATCCCAACATTTTTGCAGGAGACAGAGAAAAAACACTAACTGAGAAAATATTTCACAATAGTGTTTTTATTTTTTTTATTTTTTTCTCTGACAGGTACTAAAGTAATGAGCTCTCAGATCTCTCTGGCTAACCTTAATAAATAAATTATGACAATAATTTAGATTATAAAAATGGTCCAGTGCCATTTGTGTCTGAATAAAGCAGTGTATATTAAATTCTACCTGAATTGGCTTGGTTATACCACTGAAGTACAGGCTTCAGCTGACCAAGTTTGATGTGGTGGAGGGTACTCATCAGGAAGGTGGCCTTTCAGTCACAACCTTTCTGAGGATGAGAGCCAAGGCATTTGCTGCCTCTGCCTTGCTGAAGACAAGTAAGCCCATCCTGACTGTCCAGCAGGACTCCCAATACAGCAGGAACAGCTCTTGGTCCAGCCCAAGTGATTGCAAAATAAATGGTCAGGGCTGATGTAGAGGAGAGCTGACTCAATTTAATTCGTAAAGCTTTGGTCTTTGAACTATCTGATTAAAAATATTTAATACATAAACAAAAGGGCAGATACATATTAACATTTCAGAAGGCAATTCAGGGAGCTATCAAGTGGAAGATATTTTAACAGAAATGTTTGGAGGTAATGTATCATTGGAATAAGAGTTCTGCTAAATTCTAAGAATTACTCTCCACAAGTAAGAGATAATTGGACTAGTACATATTACCTAGTGCACAAAGTAAGTCGATTAGGTGATTGCCAGCCCACTAAGAGAAACAATGTTATCTTATTTATACGTTTGCTTCTTGACTAACATTCAGGGTGAAAAAAATGGAAACGATACTACAAAATCCTCAGTTTGCATTCAGGTGTGGCAACTCCTATGCCATAAAATTTGTGTGTATCAGCCATCCATGCTAAACAGGTCTTGCCTGTGATCCTTGGGAGCCAAATGCTTGGGAGCTTTATTTCTGCTATAAATCTACAGAGGAAACATCATTGAAGCCAGTTATTTGTGTAGTCATTTATTACTCTGAATCTGATAGATTGCTCAGTACAATCATAGCTTATTTGGACACATTTGGTATCACTTATCACATGGTTTCTGGCTTCCAAAGCAAAACCAACAAATGAACATTTACAATTTCAACATTTCAATGAAGACATTAGTGTTCCTGTCTCTAAGGAGTTTCCTAATGGAGTCAGCTCCAGAGAGCACAGGAGACTGGTGCAGGAGTCTAGGAAGTGGACTTAGGAGATGTTAATTACTCTGGGGTAGCCAGTCTTTCATGTGTTCGTCTTATGGTAAAGCAAAGCTTGCTCTTCAGCAACAAGTGATTTATTTAACATTTAGCATGGGTCAAGAGAAACACACACATAGTTGCCACACAGAGGTAGTAAATATACTATAAATCCATAGTCTGATTTTACTTCACAGTAGCTGAATGTTACCACATTCAGTGGGCAAAGCTGAAGATGAGAATGGTGCATATGTATAATCCTACCCTTCAGGGAGAATTCACCTTGCAGAGGAACGGGTAAATTCCACTGCACTTGGCTTTCCAGAAGTGGTGAACAATATTAGCACCTGCTGGTTTTCCCTGTTTTCTTCATTGATGGTAGGGTTCTGCAGCCTTTCCTGTACCAGCTGTGGTGGTGAGCTCAGCTGGGCAGCTGCTCTGGTGAGGCAGAGCAAGGTACTTCCCAGCCAATACAGGATCTGTAGCTCTAGGAGTAAAGTGTTGTGAGGATGGCTGAGGGAGAGAAGAGAGTATAACAAAAACAGCATCATCTTTGGCATTTTGGCTTGGAGGAGTAGTGTGATTTCAGAGAAAATTCCCTGATGAACCTCCCAGCTGTGCACTGGTTCATTTTGCAGAGTGAGTTTGTTGTGATTGCAGTTTCTCCAGGAGAGAACAGCCCTGGAGATTCTACCTGAGGTACAAACCAGCTCCTGGTAGAGCAATAAGGGTCCAGATACTTGACAACTCTTACATGCATGCCTGGCAGGAATGCTTGGTCCAGGACAGCACACTAAATATCATCTGAATTTAAACTCCCAGACCACATACGCTGGAGCAGTGAGCAAATCAGCACTGACTGCTTCAATTTACTGATCTGCTCCTGTGGCACTGCATTAATAGCTAATGAAGAAGTAAAACCTAGGCACAGTACCTGTAAGAATTGCTCTGGGAAGAACAGTTTTCTGTGCAAAGAGATATATGATAGAGAAACAGGGCAGAATGTCAGAGGAGGGCTTAGCAGGCAGGGATGTTACAGATTGTGGACTTCGGATGAAGGAGGGTGGAACAGAAACAAGTCAGTGACCTGCCCAACAAAGGACAAGCACTGTCTGCATGGCCTTTGGCTGTCTGACTTCCTGGAGGATGCCTGTTGCCTTTGGCAGCTCTGGGCCCTGACTCACCCATGTTCTGCTCATCGACAGCCCTCTTGAGAAAGTCAGCAGGTCAAGTGATCCCTCCAGTGTCCTCATGCCTTGTACAGCCAAGGCTGCAGATCCATGGGCTCTCATTTCTCACTGGTAATGGTTTGGCCTGCAGAAACAAAGAAGTGGGCAACCCTCCTGAACAGAGAGTGTGTTTTAGTGACCAAAAAGCTGAGGCTGCTCAATGCTTGCCCAGGACCCCTCCAAGGAGGGGCAGCTCTAAGCCCAGGCAAGCAGGCAAAGCCTAACTGAAAGGTTAAAGTTGCATTTTCACAGGCTGTGGGCTTGCTGGCTTATGGGTCAGATCTGCCATTGTACAGCTATGACAGCTCCCACACATTGCTGCTGTCCAAACACTAGGAAGTAACATGTGCTAAACTAGCAAGTTATCTCATCAGAAGTCTTCTGCCTTGGTTTTGCTCATGAAACCTGTCATCAAATATCTTGCAATTTACTGTTAGCCCAAACAAGAAGCATTTATAAAAATCCAAGAGATTTACACATCTTAATTCACTATACAACTCACAATACTTAATTATATTACTTAAGCTTGCAAAAATTAGATAATCTTTTATGGATTTTGGTTTCAATGCTTAGTAAAAATCAAAAATCAAATTCCCATTTGTATTGAAAATGACATCCCTATTTTAACATGTATTTGCTGAGGAAACAGTAAAACAAAAAGCCATAAAGTTTTAATTATAACAGCTTAAAGTCCAGGGCCAGAACCTCCAGAGGAGACACTTGGTCTGCTGGGAAAAAGAGGCGCGTGCCTACAAAGGACATTTTATTTCCCAGCCCATATTTCCTCTAGTGTTTCCCAGAAATTCAATGTAACATAAACCTGCATTTAAATGGTAAAAGGGAAAAATAAGGTAAAGAAATAGTTCTGGATTTAGGCCCAAATGCCTCTTTCCAACACTTTACTCTTGGATCCGCCCTTGGTTCCAATCCTGTGGTTACTTTAATATGAGACTCTGTTTAAACAAAAGGACTTATGGCAGGAGACCAGGCCTCCCCAGCACTTGAGTAGAAACTGATGATTTAGAGCAAATTAGGTAGTGGCAGGCCAAGCCAGCAACTTTATAAGTAAAGACAGGCTTAAAGACAAATACTTTGACTGCTGCTGTGGGACATTCTGACAAACCTGTGTGAAAAAGAGTTAAGCAGACTTTTGCAAAGATCTTGAATATAGAGGGGAAAATACCTATCTGCATATATACTGTATTGCTGATGTTTCCCAGGTTGATGCTCTCTTTCCACAACAGAGAATCCCTTGACTCTATGTGGTCATGTGGAGAGTTTTCTAGGGAGCTTGGTGCCGGGGGTCTGCACGGGGACAGAGACATTAGGTATGACCAATGTCATACCTTTGACATACAGGTGGTGGCCTTTGACAGCCACCACCTGTGTAGCTGAAAGGTTATATTCATTGTCCCAGCTCTCTCAGCTTTTCCTTATAGGAGAGATACTTCAGTACCTCCATCATCCTCGTGTTCCTTCATGTCTTTTTCCCAGGCATTAAAATATTCTCTGTCACTGCCTTGGAGTCATTCTAATGATATTTAAAGCTTTTCCCAGAAGCTCCTTTTTCTGCTGTTTTTGTTGTCATGTGAAGCATCTCTTTGCTCTGCTGAGATACTTGGTTTCTCAGGCTCTCAGTTTTGTTATTTTGAACTGTTAATTCTTTATATCTAGTCTGAATCTAGATACATTCTCTTCTAGTTTAAACTCTCCTTTGAACCCTCTTCTAGTTTAAAACCATTACTCCTTGTCACATTGCTATAGACCCTACTAAAAAGTCTGTCTCCATCCTTCTTATAATCTCCCTTTAAGTACTGAAAGGCCACAATAAGGTCTCCCTGGAGTCTTCCCTTCTTCCAACTATTAATTTATTCTAGACATCTAGTCACTCCTTTACATTGTGCAGGCCCTTCCAATAACAGGATAAATTTGCCAATGTGAAGTCTGCAGGACTGTACTTAGAGGACAAATAGTACATAGTTTTCTTAGCCCCCATTGTGGTAAATCCTTTTTCCAAGTTTGCATGGATGAACACATCCATCACTTTGCAAAAGAAGTTCCCGAACTGCTCTCAGAAGCTCTTTTCCTCAGCAACAAAATGTACCCATCTGTCTTCTCTGCTGTGCACCCCAGGGTCTGGGCACAGGCTTGTTATTCAAGAGCAGTAACTGGTAAACTGCCATGGGGTTATTGCCATGGTATAAAAGCTCTAAGAGCAAAAACTGGTATTATCTTTTAAGCATGTAATTTTTCTTTGTAGGCAACCATCTGCAGTGCAGTGGGTTATGGGGTGATTTTCTGTCTCATTTCATGCAAGACATCAGATTTTGCATGTGAATCATGCATTCCTATTTCAAGGATTTACTGTAGTCTGTGCTCTCCCTGGACGTGCTTGTGGAAAGCTAGACTAGTGACTGCTATGAGCCCTGTGATTATAAAGAAAAATTAGTTAAGCAAGAGTCAGTAAACATCTTTGCTCTTGAGTGCAGCAGGAGGCCCAACAACTTCTTTCAGTTAAAGCTGGCTCTGACTCCAGGCAAATCCATTCTGTGAACAAATAGCAAGTCAGAAAAGCATTAAAAGTCAGAAGCATCAAAAACCACTGAGGACAACAGGATTGTCAGGCCAACGTTTCCTTTAATCTGACTCATGGAGCCCTGAGATCCTCACTGGCGTGGCAGTCATTCACAATATTTTTGTTTGTACACTGTTGCAAAACAGTTAAAAACACTTGAAAACTGTTCAGATAATAGCAAAACCAGAAGATTTGTGACTTGTAAATAATGTTTTGCCATTAGTTACAGTCTGTTTACAGACAGAGTGAAATATTCATCATTAACAGCCAGAAAATATTGGAAGGTGTCTCAAAATTATTGTTCTGTTTAAAACTCCCAATGTGCTGTGGCATGTATTTTAGTAGAATGATTTTAATGAGAAAACACATTGTTTCTTTAAAGTGAAACATTCCTTGATCAATATTCCACAATATTGATAGAATAAAAAAAAAAGTGTTTTCTAATAGGACAACAATTCAGAAACCTTTCCTGCAGCACCCAAAACCAGATGGTTATGATGGCAGATAGGACATTGGCGTGTTCTTATCTTTAGATTAGATAGTTTAGACATAGCTTGAGTAGCTTTGGGACAAACTATTTCACTTTCTTGTGCTTAAAGCTGGATTTTCACTATTCCTATTAATACTCTTCTATGACTGTGATATGAAGGCAAGAATTTTCCCCTATGCAGTGCTAGGTCAAGTGCATTTGAGGCTGTCTCCAGTTCTCATTCAGTCAGTGGCTTTAGGAACCTGGGTTCATGCTCTCAGACTTAGCTTTTCATTAGTGCTCCCTTTGATGCAAGCCTGAGAGGGCAGTGACAAGCTTGCTTAAAGCTGGAGATGAAATTCCCTCAGTGCAGTCTCTATTACAGCCTGTGAGCTCTAACCCTGCTGTACTTTTAACTGGCAGATAACCTGGTGGCTGGGACATGCAAGAGAAGCTTCAACTCTGCTTCACTTGCTTTGGGTCCAACACTGGTTTTGGGAGCCAGCTCGGGAGATACAAAGGATGCACAAAATAACTGTCAGCTATACTGACTGCGTCCCCAGCACAGAGATAAATTTTGCCCTGGGTTTTGGTGCCAAGGAGTCATAGGAAGTACAATGCAGAGAACAGCTCAGCTCCCAAGATCAGGGCCTGACTCACTGACAGTATCAACCCAGCACACCTAACTCTGCAGGACCAGAGCGTCCTCACAGGCATGCTGAGCATCAGAAAATCCCAGTGGAGTCAGAAAGACACATAATGTTGATGGGTTGGGCCTACTGCATGATAATGGGAAATGAAAAGAAATGACTAAGTACAGCTTATTTACAAAGCAAAGTACAGAAGATGAACATTTCTATGCAAGATGCATATTTACATGTATATATACAATTTGTAGGTATATAGTTAATATATATAAATCTATGTGTGTTTATGTGTACATTTACTCCGTACAGCTAAATGTTAGTAACATCAATACTAAAAATCATTATTGCATTAAAAAAGTCCCAACAGAAGCACTTCTCTAGCTGCTGTGAGACAGAAACAGCTGATCTCCTGCTGGGTTCGCACAGCCTAAATATAGCTCAAAAGATGTTTCTGACACACTTGTCTCCTTTTTGGTTGTCAAATGTAGTCTGAGTAAGAGTACCCTGAAGAAAAGGGTTTCTGTGCTCTCAACATGCAGTCCTATTTCCTGTGAAATAAATGCGAAAACAGCCTTGAAGAATGTGAGTCATCGGATCTGTCAAGCTGAAACCGCTAGGAAGAGACAAGGCAGATGGAGATGTAAATGCAATTCAGGCTAAAGAGACATTTAAAAATGAGGCTTTATCTCAACTTCCTTGTCTTTGGTGATTCAGTTTAGGTAAGTCCCTTTTGGTGGGTAAGACACAAAAATTTTCCTTTCAGTTCAGCAAGGCAGGGTTTGCTATGTGCCTGCATCAGATATTTACCCCACATCAGCCAAGATGAAGCTGCATTTGCTCCCTACTTGTTTGGTCGTTGAAACACCGTGTCTGGGCCACCATCCTGCCCTTATCAAGTAGTTACTTGTGTTAACATTCAGAGCTGAGTGCCCGACATCTGCAGCCTTATGAAAGACGATGGTGCAAATGCTCCTGTAACACAACAGGTAAGGATGAGTAAAGTGGGTGTTCTGTGAGTCCACTTGTCCCAGGGATGAGGAAAACCATATGGTTTCCTTTCTTTCTTTAAGTCAGTCCAGTCAAACACAATATTGATTTCTACAAGGGCAGCAACAGACCCTAAATCAATAGAAACCAGCAACCAGCAGTATCACAATGACAGTGACTTGAGTCCTGCTCTGGAATGAATACAGAACACGAACACCTTAGTGGGCAACTCTTCTGCCTCATCAGGTCATCATGCCTGAGAACCTGGCTCTGCAGTTTCTCAGTAATGAAATTCCCTCCAATTATTGAATGTAGCTATTTTCAAAGTACATTTCAACTTGAACATTTTCAAGTTCAGATCCTTAGTTTTGAGAGACTGCTTTTCCTGATACTGGTATGTGCATATATTGGTATATCACTTCAGCTACAGACCTGTATGGTTGATGTAGTACCTAATGGGGCCAAGTGGATAGTGGATAGGCAACCTCAAGGATTCCCCCATACATTTGTAACATTGTCAGCTGAGCTGCTGCAACCAGGAAAATATTCACCACTGGAAGTACAGTGGTATAAGGGAGTTATATAGCTTTAAAACTGGCCTCCAGGTCCTATTCTTTCACTTTGCCTTTATTAAGAATTTCATGATTGTCGTATGGCAATTTTCCATATTTTTTCTAAATATTTATTGGTGTTTAACTGAAGTCCTGAACTATAATGGTTTTGTCTAAAAAATGAAGTCTAACTACAGTATTCATCTAAATGAATAGGATGTAGTGGGGCATTTTACTCACCTCCAGACTCCGTGCCATTGCTTTCGGGTGACTCTGAGTGACTGGCAGTAACCCATCAGGCAGCAGAGACCTTGCCTGCAGTCCCATCACAGGTGATGCCCCACTCCTTGGCTGTCGAAGCTTCCTCTTGTACCTTGGGTAGAATAAGACTCTGACTATGCAGGTGCAGATTTGTTATTTAAAAAGTCACACGGGTGACTTTTCCCATGGCTGAAAGGAGACAAGCCAGTAGGAGCCATTGCAGTCATCATCTCCCAGCTGCCCTGGATCGAACTCCATGTCCCCCATTAGCTTCATGCCACACTGCTCCAAGACCTCAGGGTGTTACTGCCAGGTCCTCCAGCTGTGCCTAACCCCCCTTCCCTGTCTGCAGTATGCATCCTGTGCCTTGCTGCCATTTTGGTATTGGGCTGTTCAGGCCAAAAAGGCTGGGCACAACTGATGTAAGGGGGAATGGTGGCTTTACATTATGTGAATCACATGTCCTGCATACTGCTTATCATAAAATCCCAATTGTATGTAACTAAGTGTGATGGACAGAACTTTGTTTGGATGGGCTGCTTGAGCCCTGCTATCACTTCCCTGATAAACCAGGATTGATGTTTTAAACAAAGTGTTTTCCTGCCACTGTAAGGGAAAAGGTCGATAAGAAGGAGATCCTGTGGAGCAGGGATAATCCTTTTTATCATGTCAATTTCCCCTCTCCTGATAAGGCTGACAGTGTAAAACTCCCTGGGGGGGGGGGGGGGCATTCATATGCCAGCCTGAAGGTATTCCTCCCTAAGGAAGGAGGCACAACTGGAACAGTTAAAAGAAGGGCCAAACAGTGGCCATGTCATTAAAAGGGGCCACAAACCACCAAAGATCGCTGAAGAAAAGCCCTCCCCTGGGGAATTACTGGGGCATTCCCACATGAGCCTGAAAGTATGTAAGCCGTGGAACTCTTTGTTGTGTGGGCCCCAACCCCAATGGATCGACTGCCATGACGACTCTGACACAGACATTGAAATTGCACTGATCAAGTCTCGTTGCTGGATCCATAGTGGTGACATCTTCTCTCTTCACTATCTATTCTTGTCCTTTCCTTCTCTTTCTTTCTTCTTATGTATTTTCTTCATCATAATTTCATAGTTTTATAGAAAAGAACCAAAATGGCTACCTACCTCCTTTCCGTTGCAACCAAATTGTTTTAAAATAAACCTGCCTCATAAGTATACACAGGTCATTCAGTGTCATTTCACTCTAATCCAGCCCTAGGGATCTACTGACAAGAATCTTGGTTACCTTGCTTTAGAGGTGTGTTGTAACACTTATGCTACGAAGTAGTACACATTAAAATATTCAGAATAATAGGTATTTATTTTCAGTGCTATTTTCATTAAATATTGGTATAATATATGCATGTCTGAGGTAATAAATTAAAAATAAACTCAAGATTTCAGTCCCATATTTGTGCTGCATATTTTTTTCTACCATTATACATAATTTTGAAGCAAACACACACAGTCTGTAATTCTGAATGCAGCTAGGAATATTATTTTAACACAGTCACTTTTTGTTTCACTATAATTTTGCTGAGAATGGTTATTGCATGATACACTTTTAATAGATGTTTTAGTTATACTATAGTTTTCTATTAAATCACACATACCGTAATTATAGGAAGATGGGCATGAAGATGTGCTTTGAGCCAAGGATGGCAAATATTGAATCAGAGTGATAGCACATACCGCAGGATTATTGTCTGCCTGCACTAGAGCCAGGATCCAGCAAAGCCATTTCAGTGTGTGCTTAGCTTTACACGAGTCATTTCAGTGTCACCCATGGCCTTAAGTGTTTGCTGAATCAAGGACTAGCCAAATCTGCAGAACTAAATTCGTAGACTTTAACTGTGTGTTATTTGACAACAGGTTTGCTGGTTTCATATTTTGTAAGATATTTTGTAATGACCTCCATAAGATTTTTCGTATCAGTGAAGCACCCATGAAAGTTTCTAACCTGGTTCATAAATACACTATGAAAAAATAAGCAGCTACAATGACTCTCTTCTACACATTTTGTTAAAAGTAACACCTGGTTTGAAAAGTTAATAAAGTAATTTTTTCCATGGTAAAATATAGTTAAAAAAATAAACTCTTAATCATCTTCCATCAAACATATAAGCATGTTAAAGGGCGGGGCATACTTCAGGTATTTTCATTTATAAATGCAAGAGATTGAGTGTATCAATCTTTTTGCACTGAAATGCTGGTGGTAGTAAGGCCCTTTCAGCTAAGTCTCCATCAAGCCCAACATCAGTGAGCTAAAAAAACAAACAAAACCAAATTTTGCTTGCATATAATTTTTTCAAAATCCTGAATTTAAAAAAAAAAAAATCCTCTCTGCTTAGAAAAGAACTCTTATTTAACTGCTGCCATTAAAAAAGTATACCTCACCTCCATGTTGTTTTTACTTTAATCAGTAATTCTGAATGCAAAGGATTTAAACACTCACTAAAATTGCTGTGGCAAGCCATCAGACTCCTAATGTTCATAAATTGTGCTAATTCCCATTTAAATCAGGAAGCTATAGTTTAGAGCTAGAGCTAGTGGTTGTCTTAGTGTTAAAGGTCTATATCCACCAGATTTTCTTTATTCTATTTCGCAAATAACTGACAGTGCTCATGATGTGATCCTGTAAAACTGTTTGGTGTTTTCAGCAGAAGCTACAGTCTGTGTGAAAACTCTCCATGCTCATGCAGTGAGTTGCATTGCTGGGGGGACCATGTTCTGCACTGTAGTGGTCTCAGGCCCAGCCACAGGGGCCAGCTGGGCAGCCTGGGGCCTTCAGTACTCCACCGAGCTCACGATTGCCATTGGCTCGTCAAACGTTGCCAACCTTATCTGCTTTGGGGTAGGGATGGAGAGAATTTCCCCCGTGTCAGTCGGTGAGTGAATCCCATTGTCCATTATGTTTGAAACCTCCTCCTCATGGTCCTCGTACAGTGTATTGATGTGCAGCAAAGGGTGGGCTGAGTTGCAGTTCAGTGCAGGTGTTGGCTCTGGTTTGACCTGGTTCAAAGCCATACTGGTGGCAGCAGCAGTTGTGGCTATATGGTTGTGGTTACACGTGACAAAAGCTGCAGCAGCAGGCACAGTTCTGCATGTCTCAGATGAGTACAGGATCTCTTTTGCAGGATGAGGGGTGTCTAGAAGAAAACAAAACAGCCAGTTAAAGGACAGGTAGTCTGTCACCCTTCCAGTCCCTCAGTCAGGAGTGTCCTGAACCAATAAAAGTCATTGGCAGGTTTGCCACCGATTTCAGTGGGATCAGAAGTGGACCCTGAGCTGAATTTTCTTGGGAACCCTTGAGAAATCCAACAGGACTGTTTCAAAATAACAGGGTTGTATGCTCAGGGAAACAGGACAAACAACAAATGGGGTTTGTATATCTGGCTGTTTTTTACGCATGCTCATGCTTTCTTATGTGAATGATATTTTTGTAAAATGATGAAAAAAACAACTGAAAAATATATTTTATTCCCCTCTACAGTATGGCCGGTGTTTTATAAATGTTTTGATTTAATGTTCTGACAAACGTTATGACTATTGAAATCCACAGGATGGAATACAAAAGGCACTGGTAGTTTCAATGGGAAAAACTAGTGGTTACATATTGTAAGCCACTTGTCTTTAGAAAGAACTCAGCAATTTGACATTAACTGATGTCTCTTTCCAGAAATTATAAGTCTACCTTACCTGATGGACTGCAATGTAGGTCTAACTCAAAAACAAAGCTGAAATTTTTTAATGCAAATGGGGAGTCACAGAGCCCCAAAACTCCTGTAATTATTTTTTGCCCTTAAAATATTAAAGCACTAATTTAGATAAAGGTAATTGAGACCAGAAAACCCCAGTAGTTTTGAGGAGTTGAAATCACAGCAGGTAACTGGATAAGGAATGCTGTAGAATAGCTCACATGCATATTGGGGAGTTGGAGGGCTCTAAGGAGCATAGGGATTTGGAAGTGACAGAAACTTTTATACCTCAAATCACTTCTTTGCTGGGCAGTGGGGTGACGGTAGATGTCAGTCTGTCGAAGCCCAGAGGGAGGTCTTAGCTTGTAATGAGATGAGAGCCATTGCTTTAAGTACATACAGATTTTTCTGTAACTTCAACTGCATAGTGCTTCTTTCTTATGTCAGTAGCTTACAAAAATAAACAAGAAGATATCTGTCTATCAGTTTATCTACTGATCTATCACTTTTCTTAATGTTCAAATGGCTTTCCTCATCACTCTAGCACCTAGCAATTATTGATATATTTGAAACACTCCTTTTGAGTTAAGACAGGGACAGGCTTTCCAGGAAACACATAGGAAACTGAGGCGCAGAAAGAGCATCTCCTGTGAGGCCACACAGGAAGGGAATGGCAGAAATCCTGAATCCCTGACCAGCACCCACACTTCAGACTATCAATCCTCTGGTCCACATGAGACACAGGACAATTTAAAGCATCTCTTGTGTGAAGGACAATGTCAATGAGCTGAGTTGTGACTTCCTATGTGACAAACACATGCCAACTTGTAAGAGTTGGTAGTTAGAGATTTTTGTTCTACAGGCAGCTTTAACTGCCATTACTAGTCTTCCACATGCTCCTAAGGGGCTATTACTGATCAGAGGACTGCTCATCTACCACGGAAGTTTCCATATGACTTGAAAATAAGGCATGTTTGAAATGTGCCAGGTGCTGGTGGAGAATGAAGGGTATCATGGGGCCAAACGCTCCTCATTTCCTTGGCAAGGCATGACCACATTTGTAGTGGTCATGCTTACATTTAAAAAACTACCCACATCAACAGCCTGCATCCTGTTTTGTACAGCTCTACTGTAATAATCCTTACCCTCCACATAGCTTTTTAAGAGAGAGAACCTCTGTTTCTGAGACCTGTAAGCCCTGAGATTATTAGCTATCCCAAAATCTAGCAAGGCAAGTCAAACCGTTCAGATAAACTTTGAGTTCCTGAAGATTGCTATGCAAATTATGGTCTGTGGAGGTGGTATGGGCATTATGGCATACTGTACCTTTGAGAGAGGAGGTAACGTGAACTACAACATTTTCTTCCTGGTTTAAAAATCCACCCTCTTGGCTTTTTGATGTAGGCATCGAGGGGATGGCTTGAACCTCTGGCTTGGGTTTTTTGCTACTAAGTATATATGGATGAACATCCAAGGAAAAGTGCCGTGTGTGCTTTTTTTCACTGCTTGTGCTTGGGATAGCACTTGGCTCGGTTTTATGAGCAGACGATTGCTGTGAGGTTTTTGCAGCAGACTCTAACAAAGGAGCTATAAGGCTGTCTGTTGCTGTTTTCCTCCTCACAGGCTTCGGTTTATCAGGTTTATGGTTTTCAACCTTCATAATGGCTAACTGTTCCTTGAATGGCTGAGGAAGGGGATTGGTAGTCGGGATCCATTTCATCTTCTTCCTTGGTCTCTTAATGATGAGCTGTTCATTAGCATCAATGTCTGCTGGATCAACACTTGGGTCTATTGTTTGGATCCCTGAATCACGCATAGTTGGAGTAGCATCATGATTGGACTGGGCCAATGCTGCAAGCAGCTGGCGTACCACATTGTCATACATCAGATCGCTTTCATTTGTAATAAAATCCAGACGGTTCAATGACTTTATGTGGTCCCTATTTTCATTACAAAACATGGCCAAAATATTGATATCACAAAACTGGGACTTCTGCCACTGTTTCTTGGTCTTTATTCCAACTTTGTTCAGTTTATCAAATATGAAGTTAGACTTCCGAAATATGAAGAGGTGAATTAAGTTGATGAGGATTATCAAGTTCATGAAGCAGAGGAGAACAATATCTACACCAGCAATAATCCGCTGGAGCTGGACAGACGGCAGCTTACAGTTCACTCTGATGTGCAATTTGGAGCTGCTAGTTTTGTCTGGAGGCTCTCCTAGAGCACATGTAAATTCATTTTGCTTCTGCGTAGCATAGTAGGTGGATAAGTATGTGATTGGTATGATGCTTAAAAAGATGATGAATAGGTGCCTTGCAAGATAAAGCTTAGCTAAAAAGTTACTTCGTCCTCTTCTTTCCAGGTATTTCTCAAACAAGTTCTGTTCAGGGCTTTTTTCCTTCTCTGCATTCTCAATAATTTCCCTTTTTTCTCTCTCGGTGATCCCTGGGCCTTTGGACTGAATCTGTTTCTCTATTTTTGGTGCCCGCCCTTCAGCTGCACGGTGGTAGCAGTTATCAATCTCCTGAAGCAAAAAATTAAGCTCTGAAGTCAGCCGGGTGGAGGCGAGGAATTCCCAGCCCAGAGCTGGAATGTACATTATCCCAGCAAAAGCCAGCAGTGCATAAGGTAGGAACTTATGCTCAAACAAGGAGGGCCAGTGGCTGGCATCAACTCCTGGCAAGGCATCTTTTAATTCTGTCCAACAATATCCTCTGGCATACAAGGCTTGATCGCGGGTGAAGTTGTGTGGTGTATAACAGTATATTGGCTCCTCTGTATAACAGAGAGAAAAGTCACTGCTGTGCATTTAACCTAAAAAAGGAGCTCTGGAAAATAAACATTTCAAATTATATCAATTTTATTTTACCGTATCTTTACATGAGCATTAAGCCCTCCATGTCTACTAACCAGCTTAGCCTGCACACATCCTCGCAAAGCCCAAGGCCAAACTTTTTACCTGGAAGTTTTAAAATGAACCTGAGCTAAAAATGTCAGCAAGAAATACGTCTTTTGGTTTAGTTAAATCCCTGAAAACAATATCCTAACCAACTGCGACCTGAACTCTGCAAAGCTAAAAGACCTGATATTCACGACATGGTCAGTAGCTGAGGATGTTCCATGCAAATACTGAAATTTAGATGAAATTTAAGGTTCATCCCAGCTAAATATTCTTCCAAATAGAAAAAAGTTAGATGTAGCTGAAAGCAATGTTTTTAATACTTATTAACAAAGTCTATTCATTTGATATGGTAAAAAAAAATTGAAACTTACGACAAACAAGGATTTAGTCAACTGTATCCCTCTTAGGTAACATTCTTGAATTAAAGTGTGATCGATCAGGACAGAATCTGGTGTGTTACCAACTTCTTGCTATGGAAATTTAATTCTACATTAGAAACTGTAAAACTGTTTTTTTCACACAACATGTAATTAAATGGTGGAACTCACTGTCAGCAGTATTATGGAAGAAACAAATACTGCGGATTAAGAAAGCAATCAGACAAAGTAATGGGAGAAAAAGTATAGCAAGGATTATTAAATACACAGTGATGCAATTTTTCTCTCAAGAAAAGTTTAATCGCAGGTTGCTGGAGGGTGGAAGGGTTTATCAAAGGAAATTACACTCTATTTTTTTTTTACTATCAGCAGCAGGATGGTGGGATAAAAGGACTTTTGTCTTGACCTGGTAGATAAATTACGTTCTTATACAATCAGATTTTTCTAGCAATACATGAAAGAAAAATAGAAAACCTTGTGAAAACTAGAGCAGCATTAATTGCCTAAAGAACAATGACCATTATGAGGAAACCCTATTCAAAGAGGAAGACCATGTTTTTATGTTTTGGCTCGTAGAACAAAGGGACTATATTTTACAGTGTTCTGGTATACCTTTAAAAAACCTCCCAAAATGAGACCCATAGGGAGAAGGCATGTTCTCCTGACTTGAAAATCACTCAAGAACACCAAGCCTGCTCCAGTTCTGAATGTAGTTTACAATTCAGATCAAGAACAGCTCACTGGAAGAGAGTGGTGGCAGTGTTCTCTTAATCATAAAAATAATAAAAAAAAATAAAGTATCATGTTGTTTGATAACAATAAATAGAATATTAAAAATTAATATGCAGGCAAAACCCCCTAATCTTTCTGGCTTAACAGATGACTCCTTACTGGACCAGTTGCTTTTTACATGTGAGCAAATCAAAAGCTAGTTCTTTGGTGTGGAGGTATAAACCTCTTCTGTGACCTACAGAGATCTACATGCTGACAACTGCACAAAAATTCTGGTCTTTTTTTTTTTTAAGTGATTCAGTGAGAATTCTTTTCTAAAAATACTACCAATTTAAACAGAGTTGACAGAATAAATGCTGCTACCCAAGGCAGCATGCACAGTGAATAAGCCCAGCAAATTCTTTAATATCGCTTCTGAAGACTATTTTAAAATGATCTAAGTTCAATCTCTGAGAAGAGCTTAAAGCACTCTGAAGTTACACAGCTTCCCATTTAGACTATTTTGTGTATTTACAGACATGTTACAAGAAAAATGCTCACCGAGTCCCTCGGTTTCGGTAATTTACATGCCCTCTGAACCCTACCCATGAAGGGATGCATACAAAAAAATTCATCTCCTACTATCAAAGACTTATTGTGGGATTTATCAGGAGACCAGACAGATTCCTATGTGAAAATGTTCCCATGGGGAAATAAAAAAAGCAGCATGCTACATTTCTCATAAGTGGAAATTTTTTTAATTGGGTGAACTTGCCAATAGGAAACCCAATTTCCTGTGGCATACATGGGTTCATTTCTCCTAGGTCTCAACATCACGAATACTTCAGAAAACAGCAACAAGTATTCATACAAATCACTCATAAGGATTATTTTTTGATTGATGTATCAGTTGCTACTATCAAGTAAACGGAACAGTTCTTCCAGTTCTGTTCACTGAGACCTGAAAGCTAGAGTGACTTTTGCCAAAATTGTATATTTATACAACAATTCAATATATATTTATTTTATAAATAAAAAAAGAAACAAAATGTCTTAACATTTACATTTACACTGAACAGATACACTAAGAGATTAATGCTGCACCCTATCCATTGCCCTATCCATTGCTTCAGAGAAAAGGGGGGCTGTCCCAACCAGTAGAGACAGCAAGTGTCATTTTACATTTTGCCACTAATTCAGGTAAAGTTATTCCATAGGGATATTTAGCTTAACCCCCCTCTCAGCACAGGACTTGATTTACAAAGCATAGGATTGGCTTTAAGAAGCTCACTCTTCTAGAACATGCTCCAGACAATGGAAGTGAGGAATTCCCTTCCAAACTGATTCAAAGCAAAAGACTCATTTAGGTGTTGCCTGGCAGAAGAGCTTCTCTCTCTCTTCGTTGACAAGAAGCTGCCAAGCCAGATCGACACCAAGTTTGAGTAGCTTTTGTGAATGTTACCTCTTAGGTGATGGCAGATTTAACCTGGCATTTAACAAACACCCTGAAGATGTCTGATCCCATTATAGTAGGGTATGGAACTGTTTCTCCTCTACTGCAACCTGTGTCAATCACGAATAAATTAAAAAGCAGTATGTCAATAACTAATCTTGTTTGTTATGAAAGTTGGCAAAAACATACAGCTGGATCTCAATATGCAGATCTGATGAGGACAGCAGAGTAACAAGTTTTCCTCACATGTATAACTCACTCAGTAGTCAGGGCCCTTTCTAATACAGTTTCAAGAAGGCACAGCAGATCAATTTTTTTTTTAACAGTGTTCTCCTGATATGTAAGTAGTATGAAAAAAAAAGGCTGTAAGACTGTTAAAATCATAGCTCTGACACCGGATCATAGAATCAGCTGGGTTGGAAGGGACCTTCGAGATCATCAAGTGCAACCCTTGATCCACTACTGCTGTGGTTACTAGAACATGGCACAAAGTGCCACATCCAGTCTCTTTTTAAAAATCTCCAGGGACGGTGAATCCACCACTTCCCTGAGCAGCCCATTCCAATGTCTGATTACTCTCTCTGTAAAGAAATTCTTTCTAATATCTAACCTAAACCTCCCCTGGCACAGCTTGAGACCATGCTCTCTTCTCTTGCTGATGGTTGCCTGGGAAAAGAGACCAACCCCCACCTGGCTACAACCTCCTTTCAGGTAGTTGTAGAGAGTGATGAGGTCTCCCCTGAGCCTCCTCTTCCCCAGGCTGAACAGCCCCAGCTCCCTCAGCCTCTCCTCATAGGACTTGTGCTTGAGTAATATTAAAAAATGTATTTGTTTTCAACTTTCATAAATATAGAAAGTTCTATATTCATAAATATAGAAAGTTTCAACTGATACTCTTATTTCACCCTGAAAATCCTCAAGCAGTTTGGGAAGCTTCTTTTTCATATAACCATTCCAGTCACCATGAAACAGCTTTTTCCTGAGACTCCGCAGTTGAATTGCATATGGCATGGCTGTTCAATTGTGTAGGAAAATACAAAAGAGTAAGGTGCTGTAAAGAAATTTTTTTAAAAGCTTAGGGAGCATTATTATGGCTGAGTGGATTGGTCATCCTCTCAATGTTGTTTACTCTAAAGCCTATAAAAAGAATCTATTCCTCTGCTCCTTGAAAGCTACAGTCCTGTGAGCCTAAGGGACAGACATTCCTATAAAAAAATCTGGAAAGCAAGGTCATCATCTTCAAAATAATCTTTTGCCAGTTCCAAACAATTATGAAAAGGTGGTTAAGGGTGGACATGAAGCTACGATTTGCCCATTTGTGTATTTCTAGCAAAGGCAAAATAAAGGTAACTAAGCTGCCATTGTTATTGGTGGATGGAATACTAAACTCTACTTTTCTGCAGTAAATGTGATGCAAAACTTTTAGTTTTAGTTTAGTTACTGCAAAACTTTTAGTTCTGATGCTCAGAGTAAAGTCTCAGTAAGTTCAAAGTCTGAAGGTGCACCTACAGAAATGTGTTAACTGCATGCCAGAATATGAAGTTCAACATAGTTTCAGAAAAAATCAGTAGGAATACCCAGGAACAAATCCTGATTTCAGTAATACTTTCCTACAGTCACTGTCATTCCCAGGAAACGTCCCTTTGAATAATTAAGTATATTAATTACAAAAAAAGTATATTATACTTTTATCTTATACTGACTTGAGCATAAAGATGCACACTAAGATGCTTAGTTTCCCCTTTTTCAGATGTTTTTAACAGTTTTACATAAATACATTTTATTCTGCTCATTATGCACATTAGTAGCTTCCAAATATCCATAAAACTAGTCTCTAGGACAAGGTATGAGAGACATTTCACTGAATTTTTTCAGACGTGCAATCAAGATGAAATAATCAATACAGAATTACTTAGTTGTGTAATATAACTGATTATGTTATGTCACTTGAAAAATTAAAATCTTTTGGCAGCTGAGTTTTTTCACATGCTCCATTCTGCACCATCTCATCCCATCAGTATAAGTGCTACTTAAATGGAGAAAAAATTACTTACAGGAGGTACAAAAGGCATATTTTAAGGGAAGGAAAGTGCATGGCTGTGAGAAGATAGTCAAGGTAGGGAGAGGGACAAAGGAAGGGGCTGTACTCAAAAAACTCTTTCTAAAGAATCTAAACAGATGGTATTAAAAGAAGGAGGGAAGGCAAAGTATGGAAGCTAGGAGCTGTCAAGTCTTCTGCCTTTTAGAAAAGTCTCTGAGAAATGCTTTTGGGCTTCCTGGAGGCATAGGCTCCTACTCCTACTGTTCCCAACCCAGGGTCTGTCACCTCCTTTCAGTGGCTCCCCAACTATTATACTCTAGTAAATCTTCAACTTCCCTCTTTGAGAGGCCCTGAATTAAACACCAGTTGTCAGGCTGCAATAGCTAGGCATGAAAATATGTCTGATAAATAAATATCCTACTAAATTTCTAACTGAAGTTACTATACCACAAACTCTAAACTCCTCAAGAAAGGGGCAGGAATCCTGAGGTTTGAGGTTGGAATTCCTGTGAAACTTCCCACTACAAAAATGAATCTCAGATCTGGAAATGGAGTTAGCAATGGAAAAATCTGATAACTGCTATTCTAGAACATTCCCTGAAGTTATAATGCAATGCAGAATCCTGGAAATGCCGCCAGGAACCTCGGAAGTTACTGAGTCCCACATACCACTCGAAGCAGGATCAAGACTGATTTCAGACTAGCTTAATTAAGGCTTTGTCAGTCTGAAAACCTTCAAAGATGGAAGATGCCTGAGCATCCTATTCTGATGCTTGATTATCCTCAAGGTGAATTTCCTTTTTCTTTAGGTCATGTTCAGCAGGAATGGCTGATTCACGCGAGAATATTTTTTTTCACTTTTGAGAAATGTCCATTTCCAAAAATGGATGCAATGGCCAGTGGCACTAGGAACACATCAGGTAAAATACAGCTAGAAGGCTATCATTGACATACATCGAGCTCAGGCCTCAGTATTGCACCTCAATCAAAGGAAGAGATACCAGCAGCACAGTTTAACAAGGAAGCCCCGAGTGTGTGTGTGCACATACGTGTGTGTGTATATTTGCCTATCTATAACATGAAACACCTTGCAAAAAATGTGACATGGGTTATGGTATGCTGAAACGATGCTGTCAAGAAAATATGGTGAAGCCGTAGGTATGTATCACTCTCCATTGTCCATGCAAGTTTTTACAGGTCTTCCCGGGAAAGTGAGTGAATTGCACCTAACACATTCACTAGCCCCTTAAAAATAAAGACAACAATGGCAACCTCTTAGCATTCAACAGCATAAAAAGTAAGACCTGCTCCTAAAAAGACTTAAAACTTCAAGTATTGGGCATTTCCCTTGAAGCCAATGGGATTACTCACAGCACATAAAATCTGGCATGTGCATCTCTCTTTGAAGAACTGATGCTGTAGTGGGGTCACTTTCAAGCTTCTAAAATATTATTATGAGCAAAAGTTATTTAAATAAATATGGACAACAAATTTAGATGCTTTGGTAGACATTACAAAGTAAGAAAAGAAAATATTAGTAATAAACAGTATACGCCCCTGTGTAACAGGGCAAATGACTTTTTACACCTACTGCATTCCCAGTGGAATGAAGTATAGTTACCCAAAGCAAAATATAAACTGTAATAACAAATTGTGCATGTTTCCTGTGGCCTCCAGCTTTTAGAATTTACTCTGGAAAAAGAAATCACACCTCATTAATCTTCCAACTGAATTGCATGATTTCAGGATTCCAGTGCAGTAAATCAGTAATGCAGAAGAAACAGTACAATTTTGTAATCACAGACAGAAAAAAAAAAGTTTTCAGAAAATGTAATTCAAATATGAAAAAAATATGAAAATTCTTGTGCTTGCTATACCAAGGGAAAGGTAAGTATGACTCTTGTGCAAAAAGTTCTTCAAGGATCTAGAAGTAAATACTCAGCCTTACCACCATGGCCCTACATGGGTATAGGCAGCAGAACTGGTGCTTAAAGGCTGTGGAACAGGCTGGATCTCCTGGCCTCATGACAAGTGCCTAAACCCTCATACTGGAGACCCGAGCCAAGTATCAGGTAAGTATATTGATAAGTGCACTTACTGAGTCAAATATACTCTAGACTCACCCTAGCCTAGTGCTTCCTAGCAACTGGCATCTGTTTCTTGAAGAGGGCTGCTAAATATCCTCAAACCTGTGCCCAACCTGCTTATGAAGAAAAGATGGCAAGCCAGTCAAGATCTCTGAAGCACTCCTCATACTCTCCACTTGTCTCTAAGGAGTAATTCAACATTTAGGTAGAATTTCCGAATCTCCCTGCCCATCATTCCCAGTGCACAAGTTTCTAACAGACAAAATAATTTAGAAACTCCCTGAATTCAGCAATAAATGCCAGTATTTGACAAGGGTATTCCTAATCATACTGCTGTCCTTACTTGGTGTCACATACATGTGAGCAATCTCATATGCATGCCTCATTTATCTTGGGTACTAAAAGGCACAAGAAAGCAGGTAGCAAACTGTTTATTTTAAGAAACAGAAATAATTTATTTAGTAGTTTCTCAGCAATTTTTAAAAGGAAAAGAAGAAATGTCCTGGATCCTCTTCTCTCTGAAAAAAAAATGGATAAAAAACATTCATGTTACTAAGTCTGCAAATGTAGTCTAAGAAAGTAAAACATTATCTAAGCAGTATACATGTTTTCCATCTCAGTTACATAGTCCACAGGGAATATGTAACTCTGCCTTGAATGTGATTTTAACAAATGCTGGCTAATACCCGAATTAACTGACAGCAAAAGGAAAAGCTCCCTTAACTAGTTTATTTCAACTACTTTATTTAAAGGTTAGAAATTAGTACAGCGTAGGGATGGATCTCTGAAACTACTTTTGTGTATCAACTGTAGTCATACAGTCCTATTTAACAAAGTTTAGTCATATGAATAAGAAAACATCCATCAAAGTAAGCCTTAACTCAGCAAGCTAATTACTAAGAATTATTACTTTTATCAAAACAAAAAGACAATACCTTTAGCCTTCTTAGGGAATATTCCTTCCAAATCTGAATACAGGTTCCATGACCATGAAGTCTTCCTAAGGTACAAATTTCTCCATGATCAGCAAGGTAAGGTATAGCCTTTTTTGCCCAATCTCTGAAACCACTTGTCCTGTTTAAGAAAAAAATCTTGAAAAGAAAGTCCCTAAAGAAATGAGATAGGAAACCACTGCTCCTATTAAGTTTTACTGGCCTATACTCTACAAGGATTAATCATAATGAGTAAGAAGTAAATAAGCAGCTTCAAAGATGTAGAGGTATTGGGTCACCCACAGGGGTAACTGCAGTGCAAGGGCTGCAGCAGGTGTCCCTGTATTTCCAATTTGGTTTTTTTTTGCTTGCAAGACTGTTGCTTGAACTGCATACATTTTAGATCTGCAGAATCAATAAATTAGCAATGCACTTTCCTAGTGCATATATAAATTTACAGAACTATATTCCCTATATGTAATAAATACTGACTCTTCTAAAAGTAGCTGGTATGCTGAAGTTCCTTTACCAGCAATCTGAGGCTTAAAGATTTGCAACACCTGCTCAGGTTAGTCAGGAGAAAAAGGTATCTACTCCAACTTGGCTGATATGTTGAAGGCTGTTGGAGAAAGTTATTCCAGAAACTGCAACTATTATGCAGAAGGTGCAGAGACACCTAAGTGAAATCCATTCGGCTGCTCCTATAGAGGAATTTTCCTCAGCGATGAATTATCATCCACCATGTGATGGCCATGCAGGATGGTGGTAACAACACTGGAAAGAGAGCTTATTTATAGTGACTGTATTGTTGAACTTCACTAGCAGCATTTCTTTCTGTGCTCAAAAGAGCTCTGTGAGCATTCAGAAAACACCTGGAAGGAAATGACAATGCTTGTGATTGTACAAAGAGCTCTGTATTATGCCAAGATTTGAGGGAAGGTTAGATCTGAATCTAAAGGAATGTATTCATCAAAACATAATTAATGAAATTCAGCCATGCAGGCAGTCCTACAAAAGAGATCTGAATAACATTTACTTCTAAATTTAGCATTAACATGAGGAGGTGAGAGGAATTTTGGTGATGTACAGATCTTCCGCATAGTAGAAGTGGTAAGGTGTGAAAATAATGTTTTAATGTTTTGCGAAGATTAAAAAAATAATGTTGGCCAATTCAAAAATTGTCCTCTAGAGATGAAACTCCAAAGCAACTACACAGACATTATGGTAATATGGACTACAGAAACACCTAAAGTAAACTGCAAGAATAAATGCCGAAGTGAAATGAATTATGAAAATCCAGTGAAATTGATGATACATAGACAAGGGTGGCTTCCTAAACCAAGGGTCAAATGCAAAATACAACCACAGGAAGCAAAAGGAAACAGTAGGTTTGTTCTATTGCACCACAGTTATTTAATGACTAGAAATAAAAAAGATGGCTTATATTAAGTACCTCTTGCCATAATCACAGCACCCAGAAAACTTCATATTGAAAAAGAGGAAAAAGTTTGCTCATTAGGTAATAATATTATTTTAATAACATAGTATTTATAGGGCAGAGATGGCCAGTCTACTGCTTTTTGGAAAACTGGTTCCTCCATGTATAGAGAAATTGGGTTTTCTAATGTATCACAACTGTTTTGATTCATCACAGCAGAGACAGAAGAATTGGCAGCTCCCAGGGGCTCTGCCAGTTCCAGTGTGGAGGTCTCCTGACCTCCTGAAGAGATATGGATCTTTCAGAAGATAAGGTACCCCAACCTCAAAATGTGAAATAACTATTTGAGCATTTAACCAAAATGCTCTAGAAATAGTCACTGAGCTCTAAGCTGCAAAAAAACCCATACATCTCAGCACCTGGCTGCAGCACTGCTCCAGCAACCATGAATCTGCATGACAGGCACAGTGCCACTAAAGAAAAGCAAACAAATCCCCAAACCTTGCTATCATAATGAACTGCTGCATTTCCCAGTTCAAATGCAAGAGTATAATACATGCCTGGGACAAAATCCCCAGTGATGTAAATATCTGCACTGAATTCAATGTTTTTCTTAGAACAAATCCTGTATCACGTAAAACAAATGGCACCTCTACACAAATCATGCCAGCCTACTGCGAAATTATTCTGCTTTTGTAATTAAACATGTATACCTACTGAGGGTGCCTACTGCAGTTATTTTTAATACTGACAGAACCCAAGTAACTCAGTGACAATGCAGATTCTTTTTGAAGAGTTTTACAGCTCTAAGAAACCACATGAGCTGAGATTTCCTCTGCATCATGGATGCATGATTTCTATCTAGTTTAGAGACAACAGAGAGCTTCAAACGACTCAGGGTAGGTTTAAAAAACAGACTCAATCTTACCCTTATTTATTCATAAATTTTCCTCTTTGACAAAAGGTGAATAAATTAAGTAGCTCTTAAAAATATTTTTGACCATCTGTTCAAATTGCTGGTTATCTGAAAGGATGTAGTAAGATAAAACTCATCCACATTTTGGACCTCTTCACATATATGACACTTGAAAAAATGAAGGGGTTAGTAGCGCAAACAGGGTCTTTAAAGACTATATAACAAAACGATGTATGTGTGTCGATGAAGTTCGAGAAACAGAATTTATGACAGGAAAATATTTGTAGCTGCTAGGAACTGCAGTTCAGTGATTACACATGTATTGCTCATGGATTTCCTCAAGAATACTTTCTATCTACCATTCACCTGTGTAACTGCAAATCTTTAAATTATCAAAACTCGCAAAGTCCCAGCATGTATATCTTGGGCACACCTCGTGTTTGTATGTGAGTAAACTGCCCTTACTCTTTGGAAAAATGCAAACAGCAGCTGAACTGCAGCCAGCCCATGCTTGTATAATTTAATCCTTTTTAAGAATACGTGCTTAGAAAGCACTTAAGGGTAATGAGACACTTTCAAATTCTCTTTTCTCTGCTAATATCGCCTCACAAACAATTTCTGCACTGGTGTCATCAGGTACACAAAACATTCTGGCCCTGTACTCTTAGCACTAAGAATAATCACTTGGAAAAACTTCATCTTTACTTTCTTACTGTATGTTGTTTTAAGTGCAGTTGAAGAGAAAAACTGGAAAACAAGATCAAAAGTCATCTATTAGATAAGTCACCTAAGTAAGCATATGAAAATATCCTGCCACAACTTGAAACAGAAATACAAATTAGAAAAGCTAATCAAAAACACAAAATAAAACTCCATCTCATAATACAGAAATCTGCAGCATATACTGTTTCAACCATACTGTAGCATGAAAAGCAAAGAAGACATTGAACTCATGCATATACTGTACTACACAGTGAAGTAAGCATTGCTTACGTAAATCATTACAAAACAGAAAATAAAACACAAAAATTTGAACTGACCCTTCAGTCATTTAACTTACTGTCTCTTTCCATTGCTTTCTCATGAAAATTTTTTAGCAGAAGGATGGTAGAGGCTGAGCTATGTAACTGCTAAGAGACATAGAAATACAGTATTTTTGAGCAACTTTTTTTGTATTTTGTAGGCACTGTTTTATAAACCTAGCACGGAAATCAGTGCCACAGTTTGGCTTTTGACTAAAGTATAAAAATCAACTAGATGATTGCTTTGCTTTATTTTAATAAAGTACTGGTATTTAACAGCTTCTGAGAGAAAAGCAAACATGACTGCAACATGGAAAGAAAAATTCACTGTAAATAGAAAGCATGAGGCACTGTACAAGAGGGATATGACTTAGCAATGCTTTGACCACACCAGTTTTGAAACCAAAATATTTCAATATTGTGGAGATAACACATAACAAAACCAGCAATGTATTCTCCTTTAGGGCCCACCACTCTCTGGTCCCTTGCACGAAGAACTTCCCACAGACATTACTGATGGCATTGCTTCTGGACCCGGCACAACACTGAACTGGAATATTTAAACGACTCACTAAACACGAAGTGATACAAACAAATTAAGCAGCACATCATGAAAGTCAAGTATCTCTTAAACTACTGGATTGTAGAACAGTGTCTTGGAAGTTCAGCAAATGCCATGAGACACTTCACTACAAAAGGCTGCCACCTGTAGCACTGTTGCCAGTCAGGGAGGACAGAACACAGCACTTGCTGACCCAGCAGCATCCTACTTGTAGCTGTGGCTTGTGCGTACCAGTACCATGGTAAAAACAGGGAGAGTAAAGGATGAAAAACTCATGGCACATCTAACAGACCCACTTCAAACTGGCAATGAATGTTGCTGTCTAATACTCCACATTCTGTGCATTTTGGAAAGGAAGTGAAAATGGTAAGGCAGTGTTTTAAAGGACTAATACCTTTTTATCTAGACCCATACCACTCCAGACTGACCATGTCTTGACAGGAAATACTGAAACATTATAACTAAAAACCACTGCTGAAAACCAACACAAACTGTAGGTGGACTAGAACTACATAACTGAGATCCTTACCTACTAACATTTAATTAAAAGTTTGGTGGTTTACCATTTTTTTACCAAATATTAACCTAAGGCTGGCTTACGTTAACAAGGAAACACTTTAAATAAAAAGAACATCAAAACTTTTATCATAGGAAAGGGAACAATCCAGCAGGCTCCAATGCATCTAAAATGAAGAGACGAAAGTGACAACCTATACTCACAGGCTCAAAATTTGCTTCACCACCAGCTAGTACCTGGTATAATCACCTATTTATGCCCCAGGACAGCACAGTACTATCAAATCTGAACTCTCCATTCACATTGGTTGCATTTTACTTCTAGTTTGCACAGGAATAACTAAATGCTCAAGTTGTTAGGAAATGAAAAGTTAGATAGGTATGAGAAATCAAACCTTCACAGAGTCAAATACAAGCATGGACCTTTGCAAAGCACTGCATATACACCTGCATGGGTGCTCCAGCAGATGCCTAAGACTATATAGGGTGTGATGGGGGTCATGTCACTGTTCTGACAGAATTTCAAACACACAGGCATTCATATTCAAATAAAAAATGTAATTGCTATCTTTAAAGCACTTTTATTTCCAAACAAAAACAGAGCAAACCAAAGTTCTCTTGGGACCACCAACTGCACACACTGTTATCTCAACAAGGACATTGCTACAGGAAAGGTTTCTCTTAGCCTGTGCTGCTTTCTGTAGACACCTTTACCAACTCCAGGAAACCAGGAAACTCAAATACAGATCCACCCACTCAGTCAGAGAAAAATGCTTCAAAAACTTTCCTTATTATCCTTGAGGTCAACATACACTGGCCCTAAACAGAGGATGTGCAGGTTTTATATCAAGTTTGTTCACAGGTGAGTTCTAGAAAGGGAAACAATATTCATTCTTCTCTTGTTTGTGCTTCTCTTGTTGTGCATTGGGTAGCTGAATAGCGCTTCTAAATGATGATCTCATGATGATCTTATGCCCAGTATAAATATGGCACATGGATTTATTTTAATTAACTTTCTAGGGGTGTCCTTTCTGGAATCACACTGGTTTGCTTGAAAAACATTAAAGGAGAATTGACAGACTCAGAAATAACAATGTAGGAGGTTAGCTGAGTGACTTTCTTTCCTCTTATGAAAAAAGTTTAGGAAGTGAGGGCCACTGAAAGAATCATGTTACTTCAGCCATCAGAGTGAACTCCTGTCCCCATTGAAATCAATGATAAAACTCTTACTGCCTCCTTCGCAGCCTGAATTTAATTTTCAGGAGCATATCCTAGAAGTGTGTATGCCCTTCACTCTGCAGAGAACTCAACTGCACCCCAAATGCACTGCCATCTAGAAGTGAAGTTTGGAAACAAAATCTTATTACCGGATAAAATTTGGTTATGTTACAGATTCATTTATAGGGCTAAAGTGAACCAAGGATGACAGCCCTTTTTTAACCTTGAGTAAGACTGTAAAGACACCAAGCATCCAGGGCTGCATAACATGGAGCATGTCTAGCAGGTTGAGAGGCCCTCTGCTCTGTTCTCCTGAGACCCCACCTGCAGTCCTGCATCCAGCTCTCGGGCCCTCTGCACAGGAAAGATCTGCTAGAGTGAGTTCAGACGAGGGTCATGAAAACGATCAGAGGGATGGAGTACTTCGATGGCAGGCTGAGAGAGCTGGGGTTGTTCAGCCTGGAGAAGAGAAGGTTCCAGGAAGACCTTATTGCAGCCTTGCAGTACTTAAAGGGGGCTTTTAAGACAGACTTTTTAGCAGGGCCTGTATTGACAGGACAATGGTTTTAAACTGGAAGAGGGTAGCTTTATATTGGACTCAAGGAAGAAATTCTTTACTGTGAGGGGGGGGAAGCACTGGAATAGACTGCCCAGAGAAGTTGTGGATGTCCCTTCCCAAGGCCAGGTTGGACAGGGTTTTGAGCAACCTCGTCTAGTGGAAGATGTCCATGTCCATGGCAGGTAGTTGGACTAGATAATCTTTAAAGACCCTTTCAACCCAAACCATTCTATGATTTTATGATACATGTAATAGAAGAAAAGCACAATACCTAATTTAAAGTCTTCTGTAAAGCATTAAGTTCAGATGGATTGTGATTTATTCAAAACATCAGCATAGTATCTACTAAACAATTAGGTCTTGCCTTTTATGTTATTAAAGCAGTAATTTGTCACTTAATTTCTCAAAAGAGATGCAAAGATCAGAACACTCCAGTGCAAGGGCAAACAAATCACTTTCATGAAGAGTATATGAATTTACCTAAACAATGATTGCACTAAAACAACAAAATTAAATAAATAACTTTATCTCTGGCCTATGCACTACATAATATATTTACTAGAGATGTAATGATTTTTAAGGTTGTTAATTACAATCTTTTAAATAAACAACACGCTCTTTCTTTGTTGCAGGGCTGAACTCTGCTTTCAAACATGCTTCACTGCAGCCTCTGGCGCCAGAAGACTTACTGCTGCCCTGGGATGCCCAGGCTTCCTGTGATGATGGGGTGCCTTCTGCACACCCCCAGGGGAGGACACCCACACTGCTTGGCCAAGCAACTGCCACCACACTTGTTGCACAAACTGTACAGTTGCTCTTGACTGCGCTTTAAGCTACACTTTTCACTGACATAAGCTCAAAGGTAGAGCAGAGAAATAAGAGGCTCTTACCTCCTCTACCCACTCATTATATAGGTTCTTTCAGTGCTCAGCAAACAAGTTTTGTGAGAAACCACTGCTTTTAGGCAACTACACTTTTATGTCTCGAGTGCATGCGCCATTGTTCCAAAAGCTTTACCAGTACTGATTAAATAGGATGGTATAGCCCCCATCCACTGGTCAGATTATGTGACTAATACATCTGTTCTAGAACAAGCAGCAATCACAAGTATTGAGGCCATGTTGCTGAGAATACAGCTGTGCTGGGCAGGGCATGTCTCAAGGATGAAGAATCACCGCCTTCCTAAGATCTTGCTTTATGGTGAACTTGCCACTGGCTGCCGCATGAGAGGAGCCCCAAAGAGGAGATACAAGGACTCCCTGAAACAACATCTCAGCCTTGGCCATATTGATCAACATAACTGGTCTACTCTGGCCTCCAACCGGGAGGTCTGGAGACACACCATCTATAACGCTGCTGATGCCTTTGAGAAAGCACGCAGGATCACCCTTGAGGAGAAAAGGCAACGCAGAAAGAATCGTGTCTTGCAGAATTTACCACCTAAGGAGTCTTTCTACTGTGCCTTTTGCAATCGGACGTGCCTGTCTCGTATTGGCCTTTTTAGCCACCAGCGCGCTTGTGATAAACGTGGGTAGAGACCTTTCCCAAATCTTTGTTCGTGAAGCCCAGCCACGATGACAGCCCCCAGAATAGGGGGTTGTTTTCAGTTTAGTGGCATGATGGTATCTTCCCGCTGGACATCATTAACAGAATGAGGAATAATAATAAGTATCTGATAAGCATACAAGTGCCCAAAGGAAAGTCTGGGAAACTACTACGATATTCACAATAAAGGGGCAGTAGATACCTTACTCAATTTTATCAGCAAAGTTTGAACTTCCATACCTATTATTTAAATTGCACAGAAGCAGCAGTATCCAAAGCAAAGTTAGATGTTTTTTAAGATCAGTGACAGTGCATGGGTGAAAAAACACAAACTGCAGAATCAGCAGTAAGCATGTATCCACCTGAACTGTTATTTCCAGTGTCAGTGTCTCTGGACAAGCCTGACTTACTAAGAAGGCCGAGTAAAACTGTTCTGTTAAAGAGTGACATCTGATTCAGATCACATTAAAACTAATAAAAGTTTTGCTCTTGAACTCTGTGGAAGCAGAACTGAATCTACTAACCCCAAGCTCTTTGACTCAACCCTGAAAAAGAATCTCTTTAGTTTTGTCAGATCCTTAGAGTTTTTATATTACATTCTCTTGTATTTGCAATTTTTCCTTTTTTTCTCATATTATTTTTCTAACTGCAGACCATCTGAACAAACACATGACATCATATGAGGGAAGAATGTTACCCCATGTTTTCCCAGAGACATAAGGGTGTTTTCTGCGATGCCTTATAAGCTTTGCCCTGGCAGGATACAACAGGCTACTGCTCTTACTGGGTCAAAGCAGAATACGCAGTCCATAAGTAGACATAAGTGATATTGCCTTAAGCCCTTCTGAAAAACAAATTTGGAACACAACTGTCAACCTAGAGAATAGTCTCCACAGCACAAAATAAACTCAACTGCAGAAATATAGGCAGATGCAAGTAAATTCAGTAGACTCCCTTTCTTCCATGTATGTGTGAGGACCACAGTTTAGCTGTGCAGAGGGACATCCACTGTATAAATGTCAGTCTCTTAGACTTACACTTCCTCCACAATCTGCAGTCTCAGATGACTAGTTCATATGGAGCAAGTTACTGCTGTCTGAACAAGCAATGAGTCATCGAAGGGCTTCTGCTAGGAAACACTATGTAAAGGAACACACATGAAGGGGGACATGACCTTGCCTGCACCCAAGGTTGAGTTTAGGCCTACTGAGGCTCAAAACTGTACATCTCAAACAATATGAAAGCACATATATAAGTAAGGATGCACTCTATTAGCTTACCTAATCTCAAAACTTTTGCATTCCACAGAGAGTCCCCAAAGGTGACCTTGAATCCTGTCCTTCAGTTGCTATGAAGAGTTGGTTTTCATGTGCCCTGTAAACTTGGTTTCTCCAACATACCCCCATCCAAAAAATGAGGCTCTTATTAAGTGTGGCTGATCTAAATCTTGATCTAAATAACCGTATTTTTTTAAAAATTGAGGGAGATTGAAAAAGTTTTAACTACAATTAAGAAAAATCTCCAGACTCCATTTGCAAGCAGTTATTCTTCTAGGTGATTTATCTCATAAAGAAAACAAGTATTAGGGATATTAAGTGCTGGAAGTCAATCCCAAAGCAGGGAGGTTTTTACCAACCTCACAAGGTACAGACTTCCAGGTCCATCCCATATATTAAAGTGCTAATAATTTCCCATGGATCTTCAGCATGGAGCTTTAAGGGACATAAAAAGGAGTCATGCGCTGGCAGCTACACTCATCAAGCCTATACTTCACAAAGCAAAACAATGTTTACATATGCGCTAGTGGCCCAAAAGGTGTCATAACAGTTTACTGGATCAGTAATTTTCAAGGCTCATCAAAATGTGACCTTCCAAGACTGGTGGTGATGGGCAATCAAACCAGGCTTTTTAAATTGTTACTGGGTGTATGCAAGATGTAGGCCCTCAAGAGGAAGAGACACTGGTGATTTCCACTGTGATAATATTGCAAAGTACATTGTGCATGTGGCTCCATATACAGTATCAGCCTCTCCCTAGCAGGCCAGTTAACACTCATGTTGTAGCCGTCTGAAGTAACAACAGGACACTGCTTGACGCCAGCCAGGGTCCAGCTTAGGACCTGCTCAGGATCCACCTCAAGGAGCATTAACCTGCACCCTGTGTCACCCACACTGGCGCTCAGCGGCTGCAGGGCAGCAGACACCTCCCTGCAGGTCAGTGCCCTGGAGGGTGGCTGGGGACCCCTGCCCACCGCTCACCTGCCCGGCAAAGCGAGAGGCAGCAACTGCCCCCGTCAGGGAGCGGCCACCACGTCGACACCGCTCCCCTGCCCGCCAAGGCGAGGGGCAGAGGCCGCGTCCTGGGCACAGGTTGCTCTCAGGCAGTGGCTGCTGCCGCCCTGCCGCCGTCCCCGCCTGCCCAGGCGAGGGCTGGCAGACACCTCTCAGCACCAATGGTCCCGCTCAGCAGCCACTGGGGCACGGCCCTGCCCGTCCTTCCGCCCTTACCGGCAAAGTTCTTGGTGAAGACGAGGGTGACGAGGAGGATGGGGATGAGGACGGTCCCGATGGTGACCACGCGGTCGAAGGGCAGCTCCAGCTTCAGCTGGAGGAGCAGAGCCGCCAGTGCACCCGCCTTGTCATCCTGCTGCCCCGGCAGGATGAGCTCCTTCAGCTTCTCGCCTGCCAGCAGCGCCGTGGCCATGTCGGGGTGGTTATCGATGATGTGTTGCATAAGCAGCGGCGGCGGGCGGCCTCACGCCGCCGGGCCTCCCCGGGGACGGGCTGGCTGCGGGCGGTGCCCGCCCGGCCTGCGGGGACAACACCGACAGCGGTGACGGCGGCGCCCGGCCGGGCTGCGCTGCCGCAGCGGCACCGAGCGCTCCCCCGGCCCGGGCAGCGCGGGGCGGGCCGGGGTGATCCGGCGGCGGCAGCTGTGCAGGGCACGGCAGCCTCCGCTCCCCGCAGCCCTGCGGGGACGTGTCATGACAGACGGGCGGCGACATGAGCTGTGCCGGTGACAGCTGTGCCATTAAACGCTGCCTCCGCTTCGCAACCCGCGCTGTACAACAGCGGCGCCGCAGCCATGCAACCAGGCAGACCGGAGCCGCCTCCCTAAGTGCTGCAGAGAAGGAAGGGGGCATTTACCTGGCAACTTCGGTTCCCTCGGCTCTCGGAGGATGTTGAGCGAAACCGATGGCTGGTACAGAACAGCGGAAGCCGCAAATAAAGTTACACTGGACCTTCCTGCCGAAAAAATGTCCCTGCACCTCCAGGAGTAATAAAATCGCCCCGGGTGCGGAGCGGGAGGCGGATGACGTGCTGATGCTGGTTACAGCAGCGGGCGGCTGGCGCTCGCATGGAAATGCCCGCCTGCACCGATCGGCGGTAACGCGCGGAGCAGTTCAAGAAGGGGCTCGCAGCGGCTGAAGGGAGGAGAAGCAGGAGGAGGCGGCGAGAGCAGCCCGGAATGAACTGCAGAGGTCCTTTAAGGCATCAAAGCGAGTAGCTGGAGCCTGCGGCTCCGGGCGCGGCCGCAGCAGGGCGGCCGGGAGCGCCGCGGCCGCGCAGGCGGTGCGGCACAGGCAGAGGCAGAGGCAGAGCACAGCCCATGCGGGGCTGCGGAGCGCAACACGTTGCGGCGGCGGCGGCGGCCCCGGGCGGCGGCGGCGGCCGCGTCCCTGCAGGAGCCACCGCGCGGCGGCCGCACCGCGCATGCGCCGCGCGGCCCGGGGGGCACGGCTCGCTGTGCCGCGGGGGCGGCCCGGAGAGGGCTCGGAGAGAGAGGTCCTGGAGCGGCCCAGCGGGAACGGGTGGCCCCGGCAGGAGGAGGCTCGAGCTCCTTCCCTTCTCCATCCCCCCGCCCGCCCTGCCGCGCGCACAGCGGAGCTCAGGCCCGGGTACACAGCGAAGGAGCGGGTGGTGGTGAGGGAAAGGGGAACCCGCACCCGAGCAGGCTGTGCCCTGAGGGTCTTGGACCTGCAAGCACGTCAGGATTTAGGTGCTGCCATTAGAAAACCCTTCCTGATGCTGTCTTTTTGAAGCACAGGTGGGGTTGGACACGCCTGCTGGAAGAGCCTAAAGGCAGAGCACTTGCCAGAAATGCAGAGGTTGCCTTTCAGCCTGATGGGGTCCAGGCCTGTATCTTCACAGACCTTGCTGTCCTCCTCTGAAACAGGCTGGGAACAGAGCACGCATTAACACTCTGGGCAAAAGCTGGACCACACAGCATATGTGCTACATCACAGCCAGCAGCTATGATGTTCAGACAAGAGCTCCAGGTCACAGTTCCTTCTTCTCAAGTTGTTTATGTTTTATATTTAGCAGTACTGAGATGAAAACCAGAGATAGGCTTCAACAAATACTGCTGATATTTATCTCAAAGATTTGCAGTTGTTATCTGCAACTTGCATGAATAAAGCGTAGATTTTCCTCTTCACTGTGAAATTTTTCTTTCCCCAGTCACTGTGAACAATATGAGGCTTCTGCTGATTATTCAAGTTTCAATACTGGATGCAAACTTTAAATAATACTTCTTAGCAGGGGTCCTTCCATCCAGGCAGAGATGTAATGAGCAAGGCAAGAGGGATGTCCTGATGGTGACAGCTCTGATGAAGGCTCCAGGCAGCAGACACAAAACTGTTGGTGCCACATGCTCCTGAAGATCACCAAGGATCAGAAGGCAAGAGAGCCTAAACTTGAAGCTGTTACCATCACTTGTTCCATTTTCCCTGCTTCTCATCCTCTATGGGCTCTGTACCTCTGTTGGATTTCTGTAATGACCAACAAACGGTATCTGCCTCATGGGGAGAAGACAGGGAGGAGAGGTACTCTCTTCTTACCCCCTTGTCCAGGTACAGTGGGTGCTTGCAGTGTGGTCTTCTTGGTCACAAGGAGTATCCCAGGCAGCAGAGCAGGCAGAGCAAGGTAGGAGACAGAGCAGTGAGGATCCTGGTGCAGTGATCTTGGGAATAGAGTATAGCCTGTGTTGTCCCCCACATGTGAGGAGAAGTAGGGACAGTTGCTGCGTCAGGCTTCAAGGCTCAATAATGCCCCCCATCTGCAATAAGGGCTAGATGCACCAATTTCTCTTGCTATAGCTTTATTTGAGCTAAATGTGTATTTTATCAGCCCGTAATATACAGGCTTTCCATTCCAACAACAAAGAACCAAAACACCTTATGCCCTTGTTATTGCTGTTGCCAGAGGGATGATATTGAGCATAGGAGAGTACAGTACAGTAGTACTGAGGAAGTACAGCTGATCTTCTGAAAAACTTTTTCTCAGACTTTCAATATCGTCATCGTTTTACCATGCTTTTTTCTGCTGTTGACAGACTTGTCCTGCTCACAGAGAATATGGCTGAAAGACCATTTCCCCAATCCTTATTATGTCATCCCCTTTTGAATCCTCTCTTTTGCCCATCCAGTTACTTAATTCCTCCTATCTTCCCCTGTCTAAGCCCTTAGCATTTGTCTGCTATCTAGATGCTGACTCTAGATCCTTCCTTATGTTTTTCCATGAGGAAATAATGCCAGTTCCAGTAATCATTTCTGAGGAAGCTTGGTGTAAGCATGTACAAATTTTAAGAACTTAGGAGAAGACATCTAGTCCCTTATATCTCCACGTGTGGCTGTAAGTGGTCAATTAAAGAAGTGTTAAAATGAGGCATGCCTGTTCCCTAGCACCGTCCCAGCTTCCAACAATGTTGAGAGAATTTCCTGAGCTTGAGGTCATTTAATAACCCCCAAAAGGTCTCTTCGTAGGATATTTTTTCTGGTCTTCTGTTGGGACTGTGCAAATTTCTGGCATCTGCAGCCTCTTCTATTAAGGAATTCCACAGGTTTACATCCTGTTGTGTCAAAACCACCTTGTTCTGTTTGTTTCAAACATAAACAAATCATCAAATTAGATGTGCCTTAATGGGAAGGTATTTGGATCAATACCTGTCTATCTATTCCATGATGCATATGCTTTTGTGGACATCTATTATATCTTCCCCCTAAATTGTATTTAGTTCCACATTTAATATGCAAGGCATAGAAGAATAACTGTAAATCAGACACTCTACTTTTAAAATAAATATGACATCCACGAGTGAATAAAATTTATCTTTTGAAGCTTGCTTCATTATAATACCATTATTTGATTTAGCCATATTGATTTTATAACCCTGCTTGGCAAGATTATGTCTGTACAGCAAGCCAAAGAGACAGACAAGATGGAACAGCACTGTCAGACCAAAACATGGGTAAACAGAAACCTGTAGTAGGGCAGAGAGCGGGACACGGAAAATTACTGTCATAATTTACAGACAAACACCACAGCCAAGCTTCTCAGCAATAACATGCTGGCATGTATGCTGCTAGATGGGTGATCTAGACAATAATCAGGCTGTGATAATATTCCTGTGCTAATAAATACTTCACAAGCTGCTGGTAGGGTCAGAAATTGATTTACAGATCAAAGTAGAAAGTCATGTGAAGGAATTCTAATTAATTCTAACAAAAGATCAAAAAAGGAAGTATTATTTTTTAGACAGTTTGAATAAATAATTTGTTGTTATCATATAGAAAATATTGTTTATTGAAGGTAAAGTGTGTGCCTTTTTAAAATCCTGTTTTCTGAAGTTTTGAAGGTTTAGAATTCAAAAGCAAGTGAGAAAAAATGAAAGACTGATTACAAGTTCTGACAGGGGGACAGACCAGTAGCATGTAGAATTTGCCTTCTAAGCAGAGGGTTTACTACCTCTAGATGCAGTGTGAGATTTATCTATTCAAACATGAAGGCATCTGAGCAAGATACTGCAGAGCACTATTCCTGAATCATGTAGGATGAGAAATAGCTAAATGTAATGGTGCAGTTCATGTGACCAAGTGTAGATGTCCTCTTCAAAATGAGATGAATCATTTCCACACTGTGGGTGTCCAGAGTTTACACATGAATCCCACTCACTGTCTCTTATATTACAGCTTGTCCCAGCTTAGCCATCTCCCTAAGGGTGACTGTGTGCTGTCCTTGTTCTAGTCAGTTCTCAGTCACTTGGGAATTGCTGCCTTTTAATCTGGTAGCTTTAACATCAGTTGTGCTACCATGAATCCTTCATGCAGTTCCCCAGTCTGAATTTATGGAAAGGACGCAGCTTCTCTGATAACGTTGTCAGGGAGCAGAAGGACTGGGAAGTACTTGTGGAGCGTTTCTTGCCTTCAGCCAAGGCTGCGACCCTAATCCATGTGGTCTTTACCTCATCAACCCAGTTTGGGAATCACATCACTCATGGAGCAGTGGCTTGGGGGTGGTGTGGCCCTCGCACAGACCAGCTACTCCTTGTGGTGTCAGGGATGCTCTCGCTAGGCCAGACTGGAGTTAGTGCTGCCACAGCTCTGCAGGTGCTGCTGGCTGGCTGTGTGAGCAGAAGTCACACCTTTGGTGAGAGCAGCCGTGCCTTTGCAGATGCTCCCAGTGAGACAAGACTGTAGGGTTGGCAATGGGAATGGGCAGGTGGCAGATAAGCTGTGACAGTGGGTCTTAGCACTTAGGATTTTGGTGGTAAAGTGAAGTGAGATGCTGGATGATAGTGAAAAGTGGCAACTGGCAATGCAGTCTGGCTGTGGCTGCTGGCACTGAAATGAGATTTTGGCAGTAACAGGAGGCTCTGTGCTTCCTGGAAAGAAAAAGTGACTCTTAACAGTAAGATGTGATACTGTTGCTGACATCAGTGAAGTATTTTTTGCTGCAATGCACATCTCCTTGATACTGAGTCTCTTCTGGGGTTGTTTAGAGTAGAACAGACATTTCAGTTTCAATGAACATCTAGTCCAACTGCCTGATCACTTCAGGGCTGACCAAAAGTTAAAGCATGTTATTAAGGACATTGTCCAAACACCTCTAAACACTGACAGGCTTGGAGCATCGACCTCCTCTCTAGGAAGCCTCTTCCAGTGTTTGACCATTCTCTTGGTAAGAAATGCTTCCTAATGTCCAGTCTAACCCTCCCCTGGTGTAGCTGTGAACAATTCACATGGGACCTATCACCAGATACCAGGGAGAAGGGATCAGCATCCCTTCTCCACATACCCTCCTCGGTAGCAATGAGGTCACTCCTCAGCCTGCTTTTCTCCAAATTAGACAAGCCTGAAGTACTCAGCCACTCCTCAAAGGACATTCCTTCCAGCCTTACTGAGCCAGAGGCTCAAACATGGCTTCAAAACGGGCTAATGCTGCCATAGGAACCTGGAGGATGACTGAAGCTGTTCAAGGGCAAAGAGGTTGTGTGAGCACAAAAAGGGTTATTCTGTTGCTCTGGTATGCAAGCTGTCTCTGCATAAATCAAGAGTAAGTAGGGAAGTCAAGGCTAAAGTAGGATAACATATTTCTGTTCAAAAAGCATATGGTATAGATGAAATGTAATCAGCTTGAATGAAACGGGCTGAAGGGAGTCTTGGGACTATCTAGATTAATAGGATGAGCAAATACCACATTGTGTCAAAACTGCCTAGATAACAGTGTTAGAAATATCAAATTTGGATGTGGATGTAGCAGAATTGGCACTAATGAGGAAAAAATAATTAGAGGCAGGTCATTAAATAGGTCCCATTTTTGTGGGAGGACTCTAGGCAGAGAAAGAGAGATGCAAGGTTGTTGACAAGGTGGGCTTAGGAAAATAAACACTAGGAATTAAAATAATTAAATAGGAAAAAAACCCAGGAAATAATTTAAAAATAGGCATTAGGTATAATTCTGTGGAGAACAAAGAGGCGTGGGATATTCTGGTTGTAGAAGTGTGGATACCTCCAGTGGTAAAGCTGACCTATGGATGGTGGACAACACACTTGGGACAGCCTGCTGGACTCTAATCAGGTCTATGTCCAAAAGACTTGGCATGCAAGGGTGGGCTGAGAAGGGGTGGGCTTATGCCCTAATACTAAGTGTAGAAGGGAAGGCAATAGAATTGTAATGTGATAGAGCTTGCATGTGATTTAATTGATTTCTTCATAGTAATTGTCACTTAGTACTAGAGGTAACAGGCAATATAACTGGAACTCAGAATTGCTGTGCTCATAGTGATACAGTTGTGAATGAGTCCTGCTAATATTAGACATTTGTTCATTAGCCAATTAAGGTAGTATCAGTCTCTCGTGTTAGTCAGTTACAGGTAAGGTCTCCAGTCTAAGAGAGAAGAGTCAGACACATAAGATACCATGATCATTATTTTAAAAGCTATTTTGTATGCAAAAAGCTAAAACCATTTCATTTCCCCCAAATATGCCAAGTGATTATTCACAACAATGAAGAAAAAGAAACAGGAAGAACTTTGGTGTCCTGTGATGTGGTCCTAGTGCTTTCATTCTGCTGTCATTATGACACCGATCATTGTGGAGTCAAGAGAGCTTGCAGTGGTGCTATGTGGAGTCCAAATGTGGAAGTTTTGTGGGGGCTCAATACTGTGGCTGAAGACAGTGAGACAGAAGTGCTGAAATGCTTCCGTAGCAGAGACTGCAGCTGCATATGGTTTGCTTGTGGCAGGAAATGCATCCATGTTAAAAAGGTTGGCATGATAGTGCATGGGACCTGGAGATGGAATGACCAGTGTGAGACTAAAGACACATTCAACCTATTGAAGGTATAGAAACTAATACCAAGGGGAAAACAAACAAACAAAAAAAAGCCAACAAGAAAACAGCATCTTAAAAATCTATTTGAATTTAATTTTGGCAGATTGTATGGATTCAGAGGAGACTAAAGACATAAATGCATTGGGTATTTGTTCTGGTTTTGGCTGGGATAGTCTGAATTATCTTCACAGTACCTAGTATGGGGCCCTGGTTTGTATTTGTCCTGAAAACAGTGTTGATAACACAGTGATGCTTTCATTGTTGCTGAGCAGTGCTTACCGCCTTTTCAGCAGTCAAGGCCTTCTCCTCATACCACCCTGCCAGAAAAGAGGCTGAGAGTGCACAAGGAGTTGGGAAGGGACTCAGCCAGGACAGCTGAAACCCCAACTGACCCAAGGGATATTCCATACCATATGGCACCATGCTCAGTATATAAAGCTGGTGGAAGAAGCAGGAAGGGGAATGTTTGGAGTGATAGCATTTGTCTTCCCAAGTCACATGTGATGGGGCTCTGCTTTCCTGGGAATGGCTGAGCACCTGCCTGCCCATGGGAAGTGGTGAATAAATTCCTTGTTTTACTTTGCTTGTGTGTGTGGCTTTTGTTTTACCTATTAAAGTGTCTTTATCTCAACCCACGAGTTTTCTCACTTTTACTCTTCCGACTGTCTCCCCCATTCTTCTGTGGAGGAGTGAGTGAGTGGCTGCGTGGGGCTGAGCTGCCAGCTGGGGTTAAACCACGACAGTACTGACTCGATGGTGTCTTTACACTTGTATCTTTCTGTAGTCAGAAGACAGCTTGTTGCTTGTTTTAGTTTCTTGCTTCAAAATTTTAAATTCTGATAAAAGAAAGCAAAGCACACGCTGAACGGCTTTGCTCAATACAGACTGCAATCAGCAAATTCCACTTTGAAGCTTGCAAAGTAAAGGCTTCATCCTGCCAGGCAGGGTATTAAATATCACATGGAAGGCAGTCATAATTCCAGTTCATTGTAGCAAGGAACATTTAAAGTTGAAGTAAACTCCATAATGCAAGTGAACAAGGAAGTACAAGAGGACATGGTGATGGCTCTTTTCTTATTAAACCCTAAGTGAAGGGATATTTGCTGCTAGTCCTGCTTGTTTGAGCATCACAAGCTAAAATACATAAATATAATCTGGAGCAAGGAACCAAACTCTTCAGAACTAATAAACTGCTGGGAATCCTCATCTTGCCATACTACACACACATCCCCTATATCTTGTCCCCTCTCCCTAGTCCCATTTCTTGCACTCTGCTGCACACTGGCTCTGCAGCAGAGTGGATGGTGAACACCTCATGCTTTATTGAGAACTTTATTAAGAACAACAGATTCAAATTTCTTCAGGCTGAAGGGGGCTCAGATTTTTCACTTACAAGGAAGTGCTTTAACCTCTAGGATATGTTGTCTCCTCTGCTACAGGATGTCAGAATTTTCTTCAATGAAAAATAAACACTAGTGTTGTAATTTTACAGTTATTCAGACCATTCCATTATGCTAAATTGTTGTCTTGCTATTTCTTCAGCATTCAAATAAATGGTGTATTAAGAGGAAGGTTTTAAGCCTACATCTTGTTGTACAGAAGTATTACTGGAGGGATTCCTTTTCCTGCATGTTTGTTAAGGAATTCTAGCTGGATGGGTTCTCTGGGAACTCTGAGATCTGCAAGATAAACTGTGCTGCCAGAAGGCTGAGCATCCTGCTGCTACCTTGGAGGGGCTTTAGGAAGAGAGCTGTGAAATATTTTGCCGCAGAGGCAAAAGAGAGAGGCTGTGTTCCAGGAGGGAGAGCAGTGCAGGAGAAACAGAGAGAGAACTTCACACAGGTTTGTGGAATAAGGAGAGTCGAGGTGAGGTGAGGGGCAGCAACACCTTCACAACTACCCTAAGCAGCTTCCAGCATTTTCTTACTGATCTGTGATCATGTATGGAGTTATGAGTACACAGCTCCCCTCTCCCTGCAGTGGGGGTCAGATGTCTCTGTCTTGTTCTGGAGAGATTCATGTGTTTTTCACTGCAAACATTCCTCTGCAGATGCTTAACAGATGCTTACATTTTTTGCTACTGAAAAAAGGCAATTCCAGGGACAGCTCAAGCAAATGAAAGGGGGAAACAGTTCTCATCCAGGTAATCTGTAGCCAGCCCTGCATCACATGTCCAAGTAAAGATGCAAAAGGGAAAGGAAATGAAAAGGAACAAGGAGGTATGTGAAACTCCTGCATTTTTCATCAGTTTTTGTTCATGCAGTTTGCAGGCTTTTTGATAGGCACCGTTAACTGTTATTATCAATCACCTGTTCTAACTACACAACTATTTTAACCCTCTTGAATACAGTGACAAAATGAACACAGGTCATCATTTGTTTTTAACACTTGGTACTGTCCATTTAATTGTAAGGAATTAAGAAGGAGCAGCTCTGCCAACATATTATTATTAATGTACTTGAACACAGTGAGTAATCTACACAGTTCAATTATAGGGATCCCTATGTCCCCAAGACAGCAATTGTAAAGATTTACATTTTAATTGATATCCTATTCTGTAAAGAAAAGCCCTCAGCTACCTAGGTCCTTACAATTAATTAGGCACAAAATACTCCATAAAGATTAACAGCACCCTCATCCCTGTAGTGCTCAAATAAAAAGCCCCAAAAGGCAAAAGCACTTTAAAATCTGTAAGATATCAGTATAACATGTCTAACAACAGTTCACAATCCACAAAACAGCACATGCATTTGCAGTGAGCAATTACTCATTAGAATTGTCAGATGTGGTATGAATTTGAGCACATGTGGCATCCCTAATTTCCATTGCCTGCTTTAGCCTTAAGTCTGTAGTTCTTATGAAAGCACATTGTTTGGTTAAGGGATCCATAAGCATGTAGGCTCTGCTCCACGAAAAAATATTTACCTTTCGTTTTGCAGTTACAGATTGTAACCAAAACAAGTCATGGCTGTATGTACAGTCTTGACATCCAGGTGATTTCAAGCCAGTGCCATTTTGCTTTTGTGTTCCACATGCACAGGACAACCCCACCCTGAATCTTCTAAATGTACTGATCTGCAAAGAAAATTGCTGACAGCCCATTTGTGGCTTCAGTCACGACTTCTTCAGTCATGTACCATGGCCTCGAAAGGCTAGAGCACCTCCCTTGCAGCATGCCATCCTCCAGACATTGTGGAGCCATTACTGGTCATCCCATGTCAGCAAGGCAGTATTGTCCCACCTACCATGCTGTGTCTTGTTCTGCTGTTCCTTAAGTGTTGATGGATGAGAATGCAGCATTTGCCTTGTTTGTCAGATTTATCATATGCTCTGTGTTCAGTCTCCATACTCAATGCCTTCACACAATGATGAACTGTCCCTCTGATCCAGTGTCCCAAACCACAGCTGCCAGTAAACACAACCACAGTGTGCAGGCCCTGCAAAGCCATATGCCTTGGCAGACTGACACAACTTCTGCCCCGAGCCTGCTACAAAAATCCAAGTCTCACAATGCACCACAGGAAGTGTCCTCCTGGGACCAGCTCTGCATTCCCATGGAGGGGGTGGATTTGCCCTACCAATTGCCACAAGACTGTTAGGCATAGCATGACTATCGACAACTGTGGACTGGAGCCTGTTAGACAAGGCAGCATGTGTGGAGTGGAGGGAGTTTACTTGTCTCATCCACATATGCAGATGTGTGGATTCTTGCTAATATCTACCTGCCTTGGAAGGTCAATTATTTTTTGTATATTGAATTGTGGAGGTCAGGCAGCCTTTGTCACATCTTCTGGCAGATGCTGCCTGCATATGAATTTGGGCATTGGCCTACCCTCAAGAGATGTTCCAGAGTGTATTGAACTGGATATTGGAAGGACTTAGTGTCCAGCTGGTGATATTCTTCATTTTTAGTAGAAAATATTCCAGAAAAGGTAATGCAGAAACCGAATACAATCTTCAGTGGCTTTTGCTGTCTAATGTTTGCAAACACGTATGTACAAATGGAGATTTTCTGGCATTAGTTTTTTCTCATGGATGCCAAAATATATATTTCTGAAACAACAAGACATAAATTCCTAATAAAACCAGTGCTTTGCCAAGTTTATAATAAAGTTTTTTTAAAAAATAGCATAGCAACAAAGAGAAAGAGTTAAAATAGAAAATCATGTTTTTACTGTTCAAGAATTCATAATCATCTTTCCCCCTATGACTGCAGCTTATACAAGAATATTTCGGCTTTGTTTCAACTCAGAGATTTAGAAGTGATTGAATTAAAGAGCTGAGAAAGGAAAGAGTTTTGCAGCATTTCTCAAAAAAATTAGAATTCAAATATATTGAGAAAGAGTCAGTTCTTCACAGCAATAGGCAATATTGGTGCCACAGGTATCATGCAGTACAGTGGAAACATGATTTTGCACATCAGAACCAGCAGCAGCAGGCAGCACCTGTGCTGCACACTGCGGTAGGACTGCTGTGTTCCTGACAGAAGTGCATGAAATCTGCCACACGAGACTTCTTCTAACTTCTGCGTGCACACTGCACCCATTACCTGCCCAGCCCAGTTATGTCCAGAGTGTTGTTTGCTGTGTGCTAGCAGACTGTCTGCTATTGCAGTGTTTGCAATAGCAAACAAATTCACAGTGACACCAGCTGCAGATCCCTTTGCCCCACTGGCCAGTGCTCTTTTCTTCAGCATTCCTGTACTCAGCACTGGTGAAGTTGTACCTTGAATGCTGTGTTCAGTTTTGGGCCCCTCACTACAAGAAAGACATTGAGGTACTGGAGCGTGTCCAGAGAAGGGCAACAAAGCTGGTGAAGGGTCTGGAGCACAAGTCTGATGACAAGCAGCTGAGGGAACTGGAGTTGTTTAGCCTGGAGAAGAGAGAGAAATCATTGAAACTGCCTTTGAGAAAGACTTACCATTTAGGCAGAAAGCCTTCCTAGGGAAAACTGAGTTCCTAGCTTTCGCATTACAAATTCTTCCGAAAATCAAACTATCCCTACAATCACCATCCCTCGAGGTATTTAAAAGACCTGAAGATGTGGCACTTAAGGACATGGTTTAGTAGTGGACTTGGCAGTGCTGGGTCAACCGTTGGACTCAATGATATTATAGGTCCTTTCCAACCAAAATGATTCTATGATTCTATGTCCAGCAGCTGGGTCTGAACCATTGCTACAACCAAACTGCCCAGTGCTTAGAAGTAAGTGACAAACAGTGAATTCCTTCTAGTCCACCCAATAGCCTTGTCCCAGCTCTCCAAAGGGCTGTTAGCTTGTCTGTGGTATGGGACAAAGGCAAGAACCTGCCTGGTCTGAGAAGGAACAGGAAATAGTTCCCCAAGAATCTGGAGCGCTGAGCAATGCCATGCAAGGTCATTGAGTATGACTATAATTTTTGCTGTGTTATCTAGATTTTAAGACTATCTGAGTGTCCTAGCCTCTTGTGCCCTGGAAGCAACTAAAATTACAGTTCAAAACTGGAATAATGAATATACTTTCTGTAATTTACATCCTCTTGAGGAGCTCTATTGACTTAATGTTTAAATGGTGTGCAAGCAAATGTGATGACTAAAGTTATCACGAGAAAAACTAAGCTGATAAAGATTTGAAATAATATGAATTCTATCTTGTTCCAGAGATAGTTAGTAATTATCAGTCCTACAGTAAAGGAAAAAAATTGCAAATAGATCCTCCCAGATATATTGCAAGGAATTTCTGCTTCCTTCAGACAGCTTAGACAAAATTAATTCTTTTTTATTTGGCTTTATTTTTTATTTCAGAAGACTATTGAAGATACATTTTTGTCTTCACCTTTGAGAAGACAAGGACACAAGTTTGAACAATAGAAATTCTAATTAGGTGTAAGAAAAGAAATTACCATAATGGTGGTCAAACATTGGAAGGGGTTGCCCAGAGAAGCTGTGGACTCCCGATCCTTGGAACTATTGAAAAGCCCAACTGTACATGGCCCTGAGCAACCTGACCCTGTTGTACAGGCTCAGAGCAGGGAGGACGGACTAGATGATCTCAAGAGGTCTCTTCCACACTAAACCTATTTATAGCTTTATGTTACACAGGTAGCATTTCGCATCTGACTTACATCTGGAAAGATGCCCAAACCCAGAAAGAAAATATGCCTTTGGGAGATACTGTGGTTCAGTGCTGTATAGTGGCTGCAAATCATGTCCCTCCATTCCTGGCTACAAACATTGAGCTTTGTAAGTGATGTTCCCCCCAGAAGAGCTATTAGGGTAGGATTACATGCAGCACATCTAATGAAGAGCTGGATTCTCATCTATCAACATAACAGGTTTTTCTTGTAATCCTATGAATGTAGCCTTGGGCAAAACTTTTTTAATTCATGTGCTGGTTTGTTAGTTTTGGCAAACCTGCATGTGCTGCTGGTTGTGTCTCCCAGGGTTCAATAACCCTGATGCAATTTCTTAATTTTATTTTCCCTCACAGTCAGCCATACTTAAAAAAGTGGAAATATTCTCATCAGTAAGGCTAATCCACTGCACATGTGCTTGCAAATGGTCTGCATTTTTGCATGACTTAGCACAAGTGGGTTCATCTGGCCAAGCTCTCACTGGACATTGCTGTAGTCTTAGTGCAGGAATGTGGAGGTCTCCAGTATCATCTCGGCTGCACTGAGCTACTTACCTCTGAATAGAGAATATCAATGGTTGCATCACTTCCCATTATGCCAAGTTTATATTATAAAATAATGATTGCTAGAGTATGCCTGAAGCTATAAGCTGAAGTTCTTGACTGAACCTGTTTTGTTTGTGGGGACAAAGACAAGAGGCAAAGTTCCTTATATAAACTTGGACCAGATGAAACCTTGAGAGCCAAACAGAGCAGACAGTGGGCAGGGAGGGTAAAGCTGTCAGTCATGATGCAGAAAATGGAGTTACAGTAAATTAGTATTTTCTTTGGAAAGTATCAGGAAGATCAAATTAATATACTGCATTAAGGGGAGATACTTTATATCCCATAATTATCTATTAGAGCTTGTTAAAAAATAACTAGCCATGTGAAAAGCCCCCACAAATTAAAGGAACCAGCTAGTCTGCAGACAGTTTATTAAGAAGTTAATTAAAATGTAATCTATATAATTTTGAATATAAACAACTGCTTGAACCCTGAAGAAGTTCTGTTCAGTCTGGAAAACCCCCACCACTTTACCAGAACTAAAATGGGTGAGTGCCACATCATGGGGAATTATGGGCTGTGTAGTCTGCCCTGAGGAGAAATTGCAGAGATCATGCTGTGTACAGTATCATAACCAATGCCAGTCAATAAGGTACGGGCAGACACTGTCGCAGTATGAAGGCTATGGAATGGATGTGGCTTCTTCCTAACCCTGCTAATGTCACATCACAGGATATTTTCTGCTGGCAGAAACTGAAGGCTTTCCAGCTCCTCTCTGTGCTGTAATGTCTCTGTAGCTTCTTGTAACTGATGTATTTTGCTGCGAAACCAAAAAGCTGCAGGAGTTATACTAGGAACCCAGAAATTCACATTTGAAGCAAACTGTATTAAATATATTTGGACAAAATGACAGATTTGGTTGATAAACACCGGAAATAATTACTTTATGTACTAGACTTTTAATAAGATATTAAATATGTATATCTTAGCTTTTTGATACAGAAAACTACAGCATATGAGTAACGTTCATGCTGATTTACAAGCTGCTAGATATATGACAATAACAACAGCACAGATATTTGATGGAAAAAGGTTATTGGTGTACCTTATTAAATAAAGCTTATGCCGGAGCAGCATTACATTACTATACAATGAAATTTTCACATTAGAAGACAAAGTCAAGCAAAAAAAATAACCGTCAAGTTAAGCAAGACAGGTAATATCTGCAGAAAATCTGATGATGCCCTTGGACACTCAACTTAGTGTCTGTGGGCTAAATGATCCTAAAGCCATATTAGATCACAATGTATTTTTTAACACGAACGTAAGAGAAATACATATTTTTGATTAGTAGAAGAAATGAAACTGGAAAAAAAATAATAAAGGAATATCAAGCGGCCACAATCTTTAACAGTTATCCTAATAAAACCTGCAAACCCCTATTTTCTTAAGAAAGCAGCAAGATGCCTGTGTAAACCTTGGAAAACAGGAGTAACTCTACCAAAATGAAATGAAATACATGGCATGGAACTGCTGGCAGTGGGAACTGGATCAGGCAATGGGGTTTCTTTAAACACAACAGATTTGAGACTCTGCAGAGGGCGTGCGGTAATTCCTTCCTTTGCCATGGAGAGGGAGGTGTGTGCCTCCCCAGGCGCTGCTGATGCAGATGATGTCAGCGAGGTGGAATAATTGTTGAGGTACCTGCCTCATTCTGTCTGTGCTAATGGAACTGCTCAGGTGTTAATGGATTACAGCACTGCATACATCTACCACAAAATAGGCAGCAGCTGCTCAAAAATTCACACTGAATCTGTAATATCCTGGTAAAAGGGGAGAGATTCAATGTGTACCTGACCAAAAGTCATCATTTAAAGGTTTTCAGCCCCAGTGCATACAAATACACACCGACACAGAGACAATGCATTTCCTGAACATTTAAAAAAAAAAAAATTACCTTCTGGGCTTTCAATGGGATTTTTTCCTTTGCAGTAAGTGGAGAGTGGAAGATGTCCTTATACAGAGCTGGTACCTGCACTGCATAAAACAGTTGCTTTTTAAAGCATCAGAATGCTCAGTAGGAGCATTTGTAATTGTACCCTTCCAGATGCAAACAGTACACAGATATTTTTTAGAAGCCAATGTTTGGGATAACCTTTAACTGGAAACTGGGATGATTTCATTCCTCATGTTCTTAACTATTTCTACAGTTCCCAGTCTTTCAAATGAGGCAAGTAAATCCACAGCCCCACAGGCCTGGCTGTATGGAAATTGTGGATTTATTCACACTTTTAACATACCATTAGTTGTCTACATTTACATTCAGGCACCTGGGGTACTGGGTTAACCTCTTCCTCACACTCTGTGAGACTTTCTGCATACATCCCTACCTATTACACAGAAAGGAGATGGGGAAAAAAAAAGTTAAAACTCTTAAATAAACATATCTACAGTTTCAAAAATTCTGTAAAGTCCAAGAGGTTACTCACAAGTTTAAATTACATTCCTTTTTGGGCATGGATTGTCCAACCCTGTCTAGGAAAATGTCTGAATTTCAATGGCATTGCTCAGAAGAGTGAATTTACTTATTTGAATCTAGGCCCTATCTTCAGATTACACCAGATAATCCCTTGAAGAGTTGTTTTATCATTCAGCAGAAGGCTTGCTGATACAAATTTTATCTGCAATTTTGTCTGAATAGAGATTCCTGCTACCTCAGGCCTGTGAATTGAAGGTCTGGCTTGCTATGGGTTTCCAACCCCGAGTCCAGTGCAAAAACTCCCAGTATAAAAAACTATAAATGGCAAATTCCTTTTACAGTAAGAGCACAAGAAATTACTAAAATAGACATTTTTGGAACACAGTTGCTCCTGGATCTCAAATGGAATTATATTTTGCAGAGAATAATGATGAGCTTGAAGCACCTGGGGACAAACAGAAGTAAAGAGAGAATGCACTTTTAAGGCACTTCACTGTATTCAAGAGGTTTTTTAAAAATGTACCTATGGTGTGAGTTAAGAGTTGATTTCCACTTGGTTCATTGAATAATTTACTGTCTGAAACATCATTTATAAAAGGAATATTTATATTTGACACCACACTAACATGCAGTTCAAACCACTGTCACCAGCCTGTTCACTACCATATCTTCAGGGTATGGTGATGCAAGGCTGATTGTCAAGTGTTACGCTTTCCCTAGTATGTTATGGCTAAAGGTGTGACTCTGCTCTTGACTGGATGCACACAGAGTGATGCAAACACTATGACATGAGAAACAGAAGGGAAAGCTATGTTGAACTGTTCACACTTCTCATGCTGGGGAAAGAATGGTAACTTATTTCAGGATGTATCTACAAGCAGACGGCAGGACAGTACAGATTGGCTTTTGAGTCCAGACTAAATCTTGTTAACTTCAATCCCAGGCAGATCTCCAGTTTAATCTGGATAAAGATTACACAGCAATATACAAACAGTAGCATTAATCTGCTTGTAATGAATTTATTTTTATTTCTATTACTAAATTCAGTAAAATTAATTCTGCTTTATTTGGTAACCTGTTTCTTTCCATGTGTATTTCTGCTGTGAGTCACTTTAAAAGAAAACCTACTCTGTTCTTTAAATTTTTTCTTGCTAGATTTTTCTGTGATGGTAGCAATGACTCCACACACAAATGGGGTTCATGTACAGGGCACTACCATACAGGTCACACATGCTTATAGCACACCATAATTTTTAAGATTTAATTTCAGGACATGATGAAGTAAAAAGCGATAATATTACTGTTACCATTTTCAGTGCAAAGGCAGAACGTATCTGGGATGACTTATTGCTTAGTTAGTGGTACCTCGTATTTATACCATTTAAAATAAAAGCCTGATAGCATTATACTGGATGAAGAAATCTGACTGAAGACTGGCAAACAAGTTGTTTTTAAAAATGGGTGATGGCTTAAGTAAAATTAATGAACAGCCCAAGACAGTTAACTGCAGCTATTTTCTAGCCTATTATTAGCAATTGCTTGGGTCTGAAGTTAAAAATTGCCACATCTGATAAATGTCAAGTCTTAAATGAGGCAACTCCAGCACAACCTCAAGACTATGGAAATTTGGACAGGTGAAATGAATTGCATCACCTGACAGCATGATGACAGTACAGCACAAGCTGAACTTGACTGGTTCTGCCCATTCCAGCACCTGCCCCTTCTAGCACAGGCTGCTGGGCTGGTGGCAGACGTAAGGAGCCTATGAAAACCAGCGTGCTATTTCAAGGATAGAAATACATATCTAGAGCGTTACATGGCTGATAATTACTGTCACAGTTTTTTTCTATAGCAAGACCTGAACAATCTTCAGAGAGCTCTCCCCAAAACAGAAATGATACGAGGTGAAAAGGTCTTTCGGTCACTTTCCTGTTCCACACAAAGAATATCTTCATTTTAGGCAATCTAAATGGAATGTTTATGTTGGATTTCTTCTTCTGCCTCACTTATCCCATCTGTGCAGTTTGCTCATTAATTCAAGGAAAGCCGAAAGGGGAACCTTCACTACCCTTTTGTCCTCACTGCCTTGTCCTCTCCATTGCCCCAGGGCGTATCTGTTAGTAACAGAATGGAAGCCATCACAAGGCCCTTAACTTCCCAAAAACTGTTTTCAGCAAAGTGCCAAGAACTGACAATATGCACATTTTCAGGCTTCTGCCCTCCACCCTCCCTGCTGCTGGGGATTTGCAGGGTTGTGGCTCCACTCTCTGCCCACGGCCTGGCCACTCGCTCTGTGCTGAAGGCAAACCCATGAGTGTAGCAGGGACTGCACCTCGCTCTGGCAGGGTTCCTCTGCCATGTCAGCCCTGCCACCCTCCCTGGCCCCAGGACCACCCTGCTGACAAGGACCAACTGAAATAACAAAGTTGCAGCACTAGGACTTGTCCTTTGGAGCACATTTTTATCCCATCATCAACACGGTACATGCGGTTGCTTAAGAAGTCTCACTGTGAGGGACAATCCTGCATCCCCTTTGCCCCTTACTGTAGCAAGACTGCCCTCTAAATACACTCAAGTATTGTGATAACCATCACCTTAGCGGTTGTCACTGACTGGGACATCTCCCTGGTATTCATACAGAGACACATTTTGTGGCTTTTCAGACACAGAATCATAGAATCATTGAATGGCCTGGGCTGGAAGGGACCTTAAGAATCATTTAGTTCCAACCCTCCTGCCGTGGGCAGGGACACCTTCCACTATACCAGGTTGCTCAGAGCCCCATCCAGCTTGGCCTTGAACACTTCCAGGGATGGGGAAGCATATATTATTAGGAATACATGGATCTCTTATGAAAACATACACTGCTGTTAAGCATCATTGTACTAAAAGGCTTAATTTACCTTTGTACTTAATTAGTACAAAGGGAGATATTTCTGTTCACAAAAAAGTAGCTAAATACCCCAGCTTTCAGTGAAGCAAAGTGGGTTTTGGGATGCCAACTTTACTGTATGCCACTAAAGATGTGCCCAGGCATGTTAAGACCTGACACACAGGGTATGTTTTATGGACCTCACCTCCGCATTATCACCTGCATGGTTTTATGAAAGAACTGAGAAGCCACAAAAGCATAATGCACCAGCTAGAACAGCACCTTCAGGCATCCATATACAGATTCAACACCACTACCTCTCCTTAAGAAGAGTGCATATGGAAATATTTCTCCAGTATTCATCTTTGCTATTGTTCCTACCCAGAACTTCTGCCATTGCTCACCTTCCCTTTAATTTTGATACTTTTTAGACACCTTTTTTCTCAACTGAAAACTACAACGTGTGAACCATGAACAACAGTATCGACGTACTTCTACCTTGTGTACTGTGCACACTCCAAAGTGTAAAAACAAAAGCAGCAGTATTTTCCTTGAAGATGGTAACTGAATTCTATCATATTGAAGTGTACCAAAAGCAAAAGCAAAAGCACCCAAGTTTTGTCCAGGACTTGTCTACATATGAACATTATTTCCCATTAGGAAGGGTATGTATTTGAAGAGCTGCTGAACTCCCATGCTATTTTGCATCACAAACAATTTTAACTGTTCATAAATTTTAAAGTGATCTAGAATAATTCATGCAAGTCTCTTGGACTTGCAGTGTGGGTGTTGTTATCTGAGGATTCCTGTCATAATGAACACCTCTCCCCATTTATCAATAAACCAAGGTATTTGGTAAATTTTGTGAACTTAAATTTATTCACAAACCCAGTAAGACTGTACTTACATAGGCCTTATTTTATTCTCCATGTGATCACTGTTGTTATTCAAACTGGTTTGATATCAATTGCATGTAATGTCTCAAGTTAACATTCCTCACACTGAGATGTAGTGAGCCCTGCCATTGACTCAGAATTGTTCTTCCACTAACGCAGCTTTTCAGTAGCTAGTGATCACTGAAGAATTTTGTCCTACTGTATGTAAACCAGTTTACATCAGCAACCTTTACTTTCTCTGCAAGAGAAAAAAAAAAATTCCAGTTCTATAATTTTTCCAAACACTGTCATATCCCCTCTTACCTACACTGCTATTCACTAACTTACAGGTAAGACCTGTGCTTCTAGGAAAAGATAATGCAGGCAGCTAAGGCAGGTTTTCCCACACCTGGCTTTGGTTATCAAGAACTTGGCCTGTCTCAAGTTTCCAGGCTCCTTCTCCAGTCAGGGGAAGACAGGCACCTTCATGGATTCATTCACATATTGCAGACACATTTTTAGGATGAAGTAAACCACCTTCAGGATCCATTTCTCTCTTTCAGCTAGAGGTAGCCTAGACAATCTAGACAAAGTACAACTCTCAGGCATTTACATCGCCAGCTGTGTACACACCAGATGACAAGAGAGGAATCCACTGTTCAGTTCTGGCACTTCCACACAAGTTGCACCTTCCAGTTAGGTAAAAGGAGAAGTCATATACAAAGAGCACTGCAGAGAAGCAAGTAAAGATTAGGAAACTAACTCTGGTAAGGGGTTTTTGTTTGTTTATGTTTGTTAACGCTCCCCCCACCAAACTGTTTCCCCATTTTCCCATTCCTGACTGTATTTCATTACCTATAATCTCTTCTGACTCCTAATTTTTACTTCCTTGACATTGGTATTCCTTAAAAGAACTATTAGTTTTAGACTGGAACTATTAATTTGTGCCTTTTGGGCAAATTCCAAGGCTTTTTCAGATTTTGCACTTCAATAGCACTTCTTCCTTTTTTACATACAGTTCTTCATTCCGTGGTCTGCAGTTTGACTGACTTCTGTCTTTCTACAGCACATCACCTCCTCACTTACTGTACTTCTGTGAGGCACTGCAGTGGAAGTGTTTCCTTTTGCTCTCGTGAAGCAATTTTCAAGGGACCGATACTGAAATATCTTTAAAGAGATACTGAGACATAACAACACTTAAAGCTGTAAGGAAATTTAAACAGTTTAGTAGGATTATTTTATACTCCCACTCTTTTCACACATCCTGATTTAGGATCCTGCCAACTACATCAATTTGTCCCAAACGAGTAGTTTAGGTTGCTTAAAAAATCACTGTCAAAGGTATTAGCAAAAAGTATGTTTAATATAAACTTGTGAAAGTGAGACTTTAAGTTAAGGGCAAGGTTCACTATACTACTTACTACATGGATGGAACATACAAGAAGAAAATCAAGTTATAATTGAGCCAGAACAATTTACAGAGAGACTGAAGGGGCAAGAAGGCTAGGGAGACTCTCCCATTGGGAGAGAATTGGCTTTAGGCATCAGTCAATTTCCATCCGGACCGTAATCCAAAACAGTAATTACTGGAATTTTTCAAAAGTCCAGTAACAATGGTGCTGTTTCACTCAGGCTCCGATTCAGGTAAAGAATGTTCTAAGGTTTTCAGGGGATGACTGATTATCTCTTGTTCCCCTCCTTGGTCAGACAACAGAAGTTCCTGGTATGGACAGTGCCACCCTCCCCTTAGCCATGCAAGGGTTCCTGGTGTGGTCAAGGGACAGTTCATCAGCCAACTCATTACAGGAAGGCTAAGGCTTAACAGGAATTCCTGAAATCATAAAGCAGCCCCAAGAATATATCACCACAACTCATCACCACATGCTGGAAGAACACCCTTCCTCACAGCCTAGCACATTTTCCTTATTATTACTATTAGGAAAAAAGCACCAATTATTTAAATAATCAAAATACCTACATTTTAACAAGTCTAATAAAACTAAGACAAATGAATTGTTTCAGAATCTGTGAAAGAATGTTCTCTTTTGGTAGTTGCAAAAAACCAATTTTGCTTTTAGAAAGAGTCTGTTTATTATTAAGATTTAAAATACTCATTATTCTGGTACCTGAGCTCCAAAATGTGCAGCACAATACTTGACACCTTGAAACTATTTTATTTAAAGGAAAGAATCTATTAAACTTCCATAATATTGTCAAATCAAGGCTACAGAAGACAGTAAATAGTGGGTGCAGTTGCCTGCATATTCTGAATTTCCTTTCTTGCCCCACTGATACAATGTCCTTACTGGGATAATGTGCTCTATGGAAAAGACACGATCACACAAGACATTGAATACAGGTTGTAGCTACAGCCTCCATTTTTTTCCACTTCAAGTGTAGACTGAGCACTGTACAGGAGGAGGAAAGACAGAAAGAATTAACAGGGCTTTCACCCTGCATTATCTGGAAAAGTACACACAGCCTATCCCTGAAGCCTGATCACTGTAGCACTGAGCACCCAGCCATGCATCTGTCTTGGACTACAGAGCTGGTATGACTTGAATAATTAGATTCATGTCAGAGGGCCACAGTCTAATCTTCAAAATGTTGCTTTGCAGTTGATAGGAATGTAACATTCACTAGATAGAGCACAGTATAAACAGCTGTTATGAAGAAGATGTGGAACTAACAGCAATAACAAATGAAACATTAAAAGTACTTGGCCAGTAACTCCTTCATCAATCAGTGTGACCTGACCTACACGGCCCCATCATAGACAGATAAACAACAGCAATTTAAGGGGAACTTAAAAATATTTAGAAATAGTCACTGGAATACTATAATAAACAATAGGAGAGAATGCCACTCTAATAAAGCTTTTACATTCTAAAATACTATTAGAAGTACATACTTTTACTTGTGATCTAAATGCAGCCACCTACTAGGTAAGGTACCTGTTTGAAAAAGCAAATACCATTTATTAAGGGAACTCTTGGTACCATGGCACAGAATTCAGACGTCAGGAGTGCTGAGACTGCTACAATGCAGAAGATACTTCTCAGACATTTGCTACTGTTTTAAGCATACTGTGGAAGCAAGAACCTGTTCAGTGTTCTTGCTTTGATTCTGGCAAGGAAACCTCTGATGTTTTCTGACTGTCTTTTGAAGGTATTTTTTAAATTTCAACTCTTAACTGCTCATGTCAAATGACTCAGGAATCATCTACTTCACAGAGTATACCTCTTTCTCAGTCTCTTGTTTTTCTTGAGCTCACAATGCCTCATACAATATATGGAGGGAAGCAGGGAAAGAAATCTGTAATAGTGGTCCAGTGTTCTCTGACTTGATCTACCTCTGATGTGCTCCTTGAGATGTGGTGTAACCTCCTCTCTGGCTTTTGTAATTTCTTAGTAAGGCAATGAATTAATAAATCAGAAACAGCCATGACAGAGCTTTATTTTTTTTCTTTTTTCTGAGGGAAGAGACTGTTCCTGTAGCCAGAACTGAGTATCTGGAACATGGTTTTCATGCAAAGTAAGGCTTAGTTGAACTGCCTGTAAAAGAAAGAGACTGACTCTAAAGTGACTCTGTCATTGCTCCTTTTGTATGCAGTGGCTGAATTCTTTTTTTGCATACCCAAAAAGACATTTAAGTACATTTTTGTCACAAGAAAAATGGAAGATGATTTCAACTTCTTAATCCAGGGAGTGGTTAGTCACTAGAACAGGCTCCCCAGGGAAGAGGTCACAGCACCAAGCCTTTCCAACTCAGGATATTCTATGACTCTAACCAATAGTGAACACTGTTTTATCCCCTTTTCTTCATTCCAGCCCATCAGGTCCTGTCTTCATGAAAGAAATGACTAGAATATCAAAGCTAACACCTCTGGAACAACCAGCTCTCCCTGTGCATCAAGCTGCCAGAAGGAACTGTTCTAAAGGTGTAAGCACTGCTTAATCCTGTACAATTCCACAGGGTAGGTCTCTCTTCAAACAAGGTTTTCAGTAGCAGCTATGTAGGCAGAACTGAGAAACACTGCAAGATAAGGAGGAAGACAAAGGTGGTTTATATCACGCAGAACAACTTATCAGTCACTCATAGGCAGGAGCATGCAGGGTGAGGTGAAAGGGTTAGAAAAAAAAATGTAGTTTTAAATGTATAACAATAGATCTAGAAACAGAATCCCCCTTCTCCCCATTCATCAACATAAAATGAGTACAAGCTTCTCTGGAACCATTTTTTAAGACTGTCAGAGACTATTCTTAGTAACTTGGGGAAAAGGTTGTGGACAATATGAGTTACAGAAAGAACAGTTACCAGTGAAAAGAGTACATGAGTTTCTCCACCTGCAAAATGTTGTTGTTGGATGAAAGATTTTTTGTTTTCTTCACTCAAAATTGTGTACTTGCTCTTTAAACTAAGAACTCTTCTAGAAAAACCAACACCACATATGATAATAGGCACTGGTCATCTGAATTTTGCTGAGTATCAAGCAGTTTATCTTTGTAGAAACTGATGTTAACATGCGATATTACAGTTAAAAGATTATTAAATTGTAGCTATTAAGTATCACAACATAAACAGTCCTCTGCTACTCTGCTATGCAAAGGTCATGGAAATACTAATCAGAAGTTCTGGATTGTATCTTGCAATAAAGGAAAGATTATCCATCTCCATTACAATTTCTTCCCTGTTCCCTCAAGAGAGCATGAGCACACTGACAAAAACCAAGGCTGGCAGCAGTGTTTTATGAGATGTGGTATGTCATAACACTATCCTGAAGCAAGAGCTCTTTCAGGAGGCAACAACTAGGACAGGCAGAATATTGGCATGGCATCATCAATGCTGGTATTTTCAGAACCATACTGCAACAACACACACATCATCTATCTGGCCTGTCATGAGTGAAAGCAAGTTAAGCAGCATAAAATCATGACAAAGTGACTGGGCTGAATAGTGTGGAGTGCTGCTCAAATGCAGCTGTGACTCACCCTGGGCACACACAGTGTAGTCTGGGTGAGAGGTAGTTCCAGGCACTCTACCCTGCCATGGTACAATGAACCTACCCTTATGTTGTGTCTGCCTTTGATGTTTTACCACACTTGCCCTCCTGGAAGCTGAAGTATCTACATACTGTGCATTGCAAAGGAAAGAAGTACAGTGCACACCAGGAATGGAAGTGATATGAGTGGACTGTAAACAAGCAAACAAAAGCTTGATATCTTTCCCCCCCTCCATTTGTTTCTCTGTAGCCTATAGTCGTATCTAAAATGCTTCTGCCTGTTACAGAAAGCCATCTTGTTGTGCAGAGAGTTTATAAACACAGTGTCTAGTTGTCCAACTGTTCCTAAAGTGCTGTGTGGCAGGACTTAATCACCAAGGAGAGGACAAGGAACAAGAGAAAAATGCTATTTAATGGGAAAGCACAGTGCAAAATGAAGCCAAGAGCAGGAATACTGCTAAACCATCAGTTATTTAATTTTGCCAAAATAAAACAAGGTACTTTGTTCTACAGTGTATTTATAGAAAGGAAAACACATTTTCTATTTTTCTCTTTTTTTTTCTTTTATTTTAACCCACCACTTAAAGTATTGTTCTGACATACACCACAGCAAATGGCTGGACTGCAGTGGAAACTAAACAAAGGCCTTAAAAACTTGGGAGTTTTTAAGCATGCTTGGCTTAAGGTACTCGACATCAGTTGTGCGATGTTAATGTATCATTCCAGTTCACATTGCAGAAATATTACTGTAACACTCCCATGACAATGACACCACACATATATGTTCTTGGGACAGTCCAGTTTTAGGTGGCACTACACAAGTCAGAGAAAACTGAGAAGCTGAAACAATTATAGAATAAGGAAAAGCTTATGTAAGAGTTCTTCAGTATTTTTCTTCTGAAACCTGGAGGATTCAGGCATACAGTTATAGATTCAGGCATACTCTTCTTTGCAGAGGCCCGGTCATGTACATTTTAAACAGAAAAGAAAGTAAGTTGCCACTACTGTTTTATACTATTAATTTCAACTTTTTCACTTCTTAAGAAAATAAAAATCTTGTTTGCAGAAACTTTCATCCATTTCAGACCATGTGCCTCTCCCTGAGGACAAAAAATGCTTCATTTGCTCCGGGCTAAATTTCTGTTAAGTATTCTTAGTTTCAAAACAGATGAGGACTGAATGCATCTTGAACACCGAAAAACTAGTCACACCTGTCAATTAAGGGGGGTAAGATAAAAATCTTGCTTACCTTTCCATAAACAACAGTTTTGATTAAAAAAAAAAAGTAGTATCATCTAGTACATAATACTCATTTAACATTGTATTACATGTTATAAGGGACATTTAAATCAAATTTTTAATTGTAATTTTTTAATTACAGTGAAATCACCTTAAACAGTTTCCCTGTCCACACCCCCCCTTCATGGTCATCAAATATGTCATCATCTGGGGATACAGAAGATACCAAAGTCAACAGCAGCTGTGATTTAATAATTAATGCTCCGATTCTTCTTATGGAGTCGGAGAAAATATGGTTACATTACATGTCATTATATTTACACAACGTTTACTTAGGAATGCAAAATCCAATCACACTGTGATATCGCATGTTGTACTGATCAATCTTTCCAATGACACTGGCTTTAAAAAGTACTGTAATCTGATCCATATCTAGCAAGGTTAAAGTGAAGACCAGAACTTACTTCTGCAGGCATTCCAGCTCCGAAGGCAGGTCACAACCTACATAAACTCTATTCATTAAACTATATTCTAACAGTGCACAAAAACAGGGATCCTACAAGAGAACATTAATATATAATTGCAGTCATGCTGCTCTGTGAAATGAATTTTCAAACAAATTAACATGGCACATGAATGCAAGAGATTTAACATGACTTCTTCAAGAAAAAGAACTCTACAAATGGTGCAAACATGGTGTAACGTGGGAGGAAGACACCTATAGCTGCTCTAATTTACATATGTTACATGTAGGTGTAGGGGACTAAACTTTCTATTCAGGCCATTTGTGGAATATTGCTTTCCTTCTTATTCGTAACGTCAGACATAACATCAGATATTAAGAAAAGCTCAGCTTACTCCAATGAAAGGACTATGCATAGGTTCAAAAGGAAACCACCTTCCTGGCAGCTGCTGCATTAATTGGGAACAATCCCTTCTGCCTCTCTCCATTTAAAAAGTGAAGGTAACTTCACTTGAGGCTCTCTTGAGCCTTGAGGCTCTGACCTCATCTAGAGATGAAAAGGACTATGAGCCTGTATGCACAGAGTACCATTTCCTCTGTGCTTGGAAATCTACTGCGTAGGTACCCAAACTGTCTATACTTACAGGAACCCACGGTGTTCATATCTTCCGAAATGCAGACTGAGGACAAAGTACAAACTCTTAACATATTCCAGTGCTCCCTCAGATCAGATTAACACACAGAACCATTCAATTACTGTGGCAAATAACACATGCAATTCAAAGATATAAAACCAAAACTTACTTTCACAAGAACATGAGGATTTCCCACGACAATCAGCAAAGCTTTTGCTCTAGTAATTGCTACATTAAATCTCTTTGGGTTACAGAGAAAGCCCAAACAGTATTTTTCATCATCAATTAAGTCTTCCTGAGATCGCACCTGAAATAAATTAAGGATGATTTTAGAAATAGAATAACAAGAACACAACTTACCTAAGCCATAGTGTAACTTAATATTTCCTGACTGCAATGATCCACTCAGTTGAATGACAATTCACAGTGTGTCTTTTCTGGAAGCCTTCTTAAGCAGTCTCATCAGTGTGCTTTGACTTGGCTTAAAAAAACAGCCAAAGCAACCAGTGAACCAGTGTGCTGTAACTATTGCTCAGTTGTTTTTCACCTCTGTTTTGTCTATATTCGAACCTATCTTTGAAAAATGAAAATTTTCATGACCTAAATAATGAGTTCTTCTAAACAGCAGCATAGTACATACCCAGAACTACTTTAAGAGAATACAATGCTGGACTGAAAAGCTATGGTATGAGGCAAAACAAAGAAAGTAAGCATTGTACCACTGCCCTCAGGAAAAAAAAAAAAGTGAGAAAATCCCACAGACTCTTCCCCCAAACCACAAAGGTAAGTACTCAGTACCATAATCTAAACAGAAAGCAACAGATTTTTAATAATCCAGATTTTAAAGAGAAGAATAACTCTACATGCATGCACCTAAAAATAAGCTCTACCTTCAAACACTGTGACAGACTGATAAAAATACAGCTTGTAACTTTTTTAAAGGCCTATATCTAAAAGGAAACATAGAGAATTAGACACATATAAAAACACCACAATAAATATACGTACTGTTGATAAGATAATAGCTGTATACTCCTGCCCTTGAAACTCTTCTACTGTGCCAACTTTAATATCTGCCAAATCAATACTTCTCAGAAGAAATTTAATCTTTTCCACCTACCATAAAATAAAAAAAAAGTTTGAAGGAATTTACTTTTACATTTGAGAGTGGATTACTTTTAAAACCAAAGCCACACCACATATACAAGTATGAGTTTTAACATGGCAATGTCAAAAGGAATGCCTACAGTAAGCTTAGCCACCATCCACTACTAAGATTTTAAAATAAAACAGTAATTTTTCCTCAGAAATATCGCACTTACCACACAACGTAGAAGATGAAGTACTTCCTACCATAATTTAAACAGAAAGCAAGAGATTTCTAATAATCCAGATTTTCGAGACAAGGATAATTTAGCTCCATAAACCCTCTTCTTCCAATGTGCATCATATCCAAAACCATGGATACCACAGATGTGGTAGGGCAAGCAGCTTCCTCCAGCCCCTCAAGAAGACTGTACAGAGATTCTACCTTTGCTTGCCAGGTGCATCATACAGAGTGAAAGGCAGAGGTGAGATATGATTTTAAGTACCCTCCCAAAAGAGAAGGAGCCTCATGCACTGGGATCCTCGCACTCGTGGGATCACTATACCGCCATCTGCTAAAAGCTGTTTGGAGATTATACCTGAAGTGCTCCAATAAATTTAAGAAGGTATCATGCCTGGCTAAGATGAGAATTAGAGTCAAAGACTACTTTCTAATCAGTGTTCCCACAATACAAAGTGACTTTCTTGAAGCAAACATTACTATCACATGCCTTGCATCACAGGCAGATGAAAGGCACAGTCACATTAAACCATGTGAAATCATCATTTAGGGAGTGTAAGAGGTTCGGTCACTTCAATACTATATATAAATATATAAAAAACAAGTAGTAAAGGTAAACATGGGCAGGTGAAGACACCTGACCAGACGGATCAGTACAAGCAGAGCTTTAATTTGCAAGTGAGATTTCTTCACAAGGGCTTGGTCTTTTCCTCACACCTCACAGTGTTTCTCCCAAGCCACACATACAAAGTTATAAATACTGAGATGTGAACACCAAGAAGAACAATGTGCACACTCTCCACGACCTCCTCTGGAACTGAAAGGGTATTAATTTTATTTCTAAAATGAAAGTAAACATCACATATTTAACACACCTGAATATAAATACTTTTAAAAATAAAGCATAGCATTTGATCTTCAGCATTATCTAGAGGTTTAAATAGCAGCCCAAACTTCAAGTCTGACTACAAGTCAGCTAAGAAGTCACAATTTCTCTAGTCTCTTCTAAGTCATAACAAGGTGACATGCCACCTACTTAACTACATTTCCCTTTTGTTCTAGTCCTCAGTACAGAGTGACAGAACCAGATTGCTGTTCCAGCTATTGGATACTAAATTCTTGACTTGCCCTCTTTACTTCTAACAACTGAAAAATCTGCTTCTGTCTCCAAATCTGTCTCCTTAATAATTTCCTGATTTTTAAAACTAAAAGACCAGTAGAATGACATTATTGTTTTCTCTAGCTCTATATTTCAATGGCAGCATCATTAATGATTGATAATACAATGTGTAACATGACACACTACAGTGAAATTTTAAGATATGCCTCCCTGCTTTAATGAACAACAGCCACAATATAAAACCACAAAATGAAATACAGCAACTTTGAAGCTCTTAAGACATTAGACCTGTTAAACATCATACCTGTTTACGATATGGTGTAATTACTCCAATATCTGTCGCTGACACTGCAGCGTTTTCATTTTTAGCAAGGTGGCAACAGTACTGCATCACTTGAACTGCTTCAGCTGGATTAAACCATGAAGGACTGTGACCTTCACGAGTTTCAGTGCCCTATATCAGGGGAAAGGAAATGAGATGATGGGGATCAGGTGCAAAAATGACTATGTATTAATACATTATTCTTATACGTCCCGAATGCAAAAAAGAGTGATGGAATGTTATATATAATTTCTCTTCCTCTCTATACACCCTTTCCAATGAACGAGTATCACCTAATGTTTTATAATATTTTTTATACGTATATGAAGAGAATTGATAGGACAACAGTACTTTAAGTGTGCAACAAAGGAGTTAAATCTCAACTACAGTATAACGCGTGTTATAAAGTTGGTATCTTGCTTTTGTGCAAGGTAGAAGAGTTCAAGACCAAGCCTCTCCAAGCAGGGGATATTGCTACTTTTTACTAACTTCTTAGAAGACTAAGGAAAAACTTTTTTTCCAAGGTAGTATTTTTTCCCCTGCTCACTTAAGCCTTAATAATCCTTTAGTTTTAGAAGATTGTATATCCAGTTTAACGTAGCAAACTCTCATCAAAGCAAGCTAAAGGCAGCTGACTGTAACTCCATCTTGGTCATCTGCTATGAATTAGAACTTGCATCAAAATGCTTCCCAGAATACACCTCAATAGGCAGCTGCTCAAGTTCTTAGCAAATATTTGACTTCAGTAGTTGTTTCTAAAACCAGATGCTCAGGAAGTCACATTACTTGCAAAAGGCAGTTTATTCTTTTTTCATATTCTTTCTAGAATTAATTCTAAAGAAAACTCTTCCACAATATCAGCAAACTGCTATGAGGCCTATAGAGTTCATTATATGAACATTTTACATACCTTTATTCCATGAAAAATTAATGGAAATCCCTTCCTGGGCAATTTACACCAATTCAGCAAAGAAGTTACTACTGAAGCGTCTGCACAAACTTCTAGCTCCTTATGATAAAACAATTTAGATGGCAAGGCAAGCAATGCAGAATGTGACCTGTAGTTCTTCGTGAGTTTTGTGATCTGCAAAGTCAAACCCCAAAATCCAAAACTGAAACAGGTAATTCATCAGACTTCTCAGAACACAGCTTCCAAGCAGATACTACCTTACCATCATCTACCATTTAGCATTTCTAAAGCTGCCAAAAAACTGTACTCAAGGCAAAAACTGCAGGTTGATCTAAAAACTAGATCAAAGCAGTTTTTTGAAAGACCATCTCTTTCCTCTCCAAAGGAGAAACAAAAGGAATTGAATGTACATGACAGATGAATTGGTCATTCTTTGTTTTTTAAAAACATTTGATCTATAGGCATATTATTTTTTTTTAAGAGTTTGATTATTTTCATGGAGTTTCCATGGGTGTAACCTGTTATTGTGAGGAAGTCTTGACAAGCAAAAAGGGAGCATAAGAACAGCTGACAGAAGCTGGCCTTAAGACACTGAAATGTAATTGTCTTTAAATGAAAGAATAGTCTTAAGGAAGCATTTTAGACAGTAATAACCAGCTTGAAAAAAATATGTCCCGTAAAAAGGATAACATAGGATATTCCATCCAAACATATCCTTAAAGCCCTCACACTTCCTGCTCTCTGACTATGCCAATTCTCCTTAAGCACTGTATAAGGAACACAACAACAAAATTTTGCTGTAACAGATTTTAGGAGGAAGCATGACAGGTTTTTCAGCAGGCTGACCTAACCTAAAGCCTAGGGCCATACACTCTCACTTTCCCTCTTAAGTCTGCCATCAGGTTTCCTCCCTTTTCTACTTATGTGGTCATCTAGTTATATTTTGCTCTCAGTTTAATTCTTCAAAGTATGTTACCATAAGAATAGGAAGGCATCTTAAGAAGTTTGACTTTAGCCCTATTTTTCAGATTCAGACAGTAATTTAAAGCAGCTGGAACATCTGTGCTTGTTTATATACTACGCTACCTCTGCCACTTAACATAGACTTTAGGTACTTCACCATACAAGAGTTTAGGGAAGCTATCCTACAGAGGAAGAGATGATAAAGAAACCAGAACAGTTTCTTTTTCCCTTCCTGAAACATGACATTTACAAAATTAATCCTTAAACAGGAGACTTTGTTTGTCAAAAACAGAAGTTGTACTTGTTCAACTGTGGAGAACTAAGTTATGAAGTTATGGTAAATGTGGTCAGTGAAGATGAAAAGAAATTTTAAGCTATTATTTACAATTGTGCTTTGTGCACCCTATTTGACTTATTCTGCTTAAGAATAGAGGACCCCCTCAAAGAAAGGTTTTAACATACTGGAGGGCTCAGCATCCTTACTATTCATAGTATATATGCAAAATAATCAAGCTTTTATAAGAACTAATGCTCAAGCTAGACTTATCACTAAGCATCAGGGAGCAAAGTAGTGGTAAAGAAACAGCAGGAACCAGAATTTCTCCTTATTTTGATTCAACTGAAAAATGTTAATGGAAAGTTTAACTCACCAACAAAGGATTATATGCTCCACAGGCACCAAAAGCATCCTCATCTCTCAGATATAGCTCTCTTGATGTCAGTCTTTCCAGCAAGGAGATACTTAATCCAAAAGTCAGCGCAAGTTTAGATTTTATTACCGGCCCTAACTGCTTTGGATCTCCAACAAGAACTATCTGTATATGCAATTAAAAAAATCCATTTTACATTAAAACAGTGGTTATTGAAACTACCTTTTTTAATGACATACTCATTTCAGAATTCAGAGATCAATTCATATCAAGTATTCTGCTTTCCTTCAAACATCTGTTTGCAAAGAACGGTTAGCCCCAGGAGAGCAGTACGTTGTTGTCTTAAACTAAGAATGCATATTTTTATTTTTACATCTTCCACACACTGATCCAGTCCTACACAGACTTGTTTTAGATGTAAAACAACTCGTTAAAGTGCTGGGAATTGATATGGTGCATGAGTAAGATCTATTAAAAATATTCAGAATTTCATACTCATACCAGAAAATGGCTGCTTGAATTCTACACCATTCACAAAAATGAAAACAATAAAGCAACTTTTTTCCTTTCAGTAAATGATGTTAAGAGAACTACCTGTCCATGAGCTTCTGAAATCAATCCAATAGGAATCAGGCTCTCCGGTTCACTTGCTTGCCCTGCTTCATCCAGAATCACATGAGTGAAGTGTCCAAGCCTATAATTAAATAACATTAACCTGAAACAGGGCTGTTTTCAGATTAGTTCATTCTGCCACCCTGTGGTTGACCTCAGCAGTTCTGTGAACATCCTTGTCAAGTGTGCCAGGTAACTCCACACACAGAGCAAAGATGGATATTTTTAATAGGAAATATAGAAAAAACAACAGTGTAACTTTAATTTTTGACTTTACTTACACACTTTGATATACACAACCACCAGAAATCTTTGGTTAACAGCACTTGACATGGTACTTGCTTACAATTAGTAAAGGTGACTTTGTCACAAACACAATATAATTTTTAGTGTGACAATCATTTTGAGCCAAAGTGATTGTCAACAGCCATATAATTTCCACTGGTGGCAGAGGAGAAGTTACTGTGTCAAAAATTTTAAGCATTAATCAAGATAATTCTTAAATTTATTATGGAGAAAGTTTCTTCTAGAACATTACTAAAACCAAGTGTTTTGCTCTATTTCACAGTAGAGACACATGCCATGAACTGTACTAAAAACAGCCTAAGTTATAGTATAGAGTCTCTAAAAGCTCTGGGGCTTGTATCATCCGGGTATCTCCATGATACTCCTATCTATAGTACTCTACCGTGTATCTGCTTGATAAAACAATCCTGCACTGCTGCACGTTGTAATTACTATCCTGGACCACAATGCTTTCTGAATATCATCACCATCTTTGCAGTAAGGTTTCACTATGTCATCAATTTGCTGCAGAAAGAAAAAGGTATTTTGTAAAACAAAATGCCAGAAAAGCACTCTGAAAACTATTTTAGAAGCTGAGCAAAACACATAGATTTAGACCCATTCATACACCAAAATGAATTAGTAAATTTACCTAAACAAAGTAGTACATATGCAAGACATCTGTGCTTTATTGTAAGGAACAAAATGGAACATTTAAGTGTTTCATGTATATGTAACATACACATGTTACATATCTATATGTATACACACACACACACATATATACACATATGTATTTATATGTGTGTATATATATCCATACATACCTACACACATATATATGTATAAATATATATGCATATGTAATGAACCCACAATGTGTGTGTCCTGCATAAAGATGACCATCCTACTTGTTTACTTTCTGTGTAAGTCGTCTTAACTCGGACTGATAAAATAATTTAAAAATTAAATTAAATGAAAAATCCCCAACAATACTATTTGCTGCTTGTAGAGTTAAGCACTGCAAAAAAGATGTTAAGATTCTATGCTCATACAATCAAACTAAGGATTATGATCAACATTTTCCAGTTAATCTTCTGGAAAAGCTAAAGTAATGCAATGCTTTGGATCCTAAGCAAGCCTAAGCAGTCTAACAGCAACTGAAGTTACAATACCAAATTGGTATTTTAAGATAAAAATATTAAAATGGAAATATTAACTGGCTGGTATCTATAACATTTACCTCTGCTGACCTGAAGGCAGCATTAACTCGGACCATAGCTCCCGGTTTTAAGAGACTGCTTTGATGCAGCCGCAAGCAAATCAGATCTGTTGCAGCATTTGATGGTGCACATACCAAAATCCGACTATCTGGTAGAGTATAATGTATCTACGTTAAAGAAAAGAGACATTTAAAAAGGTTATTTAGAGAAGTAGCAAAAGCTCAAACGTTCCCATTTTATTTCACTGAATAGAAAATCCAGAAGAGTTTTGCGTACACGTTATACTCATTGATTCTTTTTGCAGTTCAGTAACACTCGTGTTGACAGTCAAGACTAAGTACTCTCAAACTGAGTGTACCCACAGCACAGTTAATTCATGGTTATCACATTAATGTGTATCTGTGCTCCATGAATACATTATGCACTACTGGAATCACAGTTAGATACTGTTCACTGAAGCTTTAAAGACAAAGACAAGAAGACCTGAAGCTTTAAAGACAAAGACAAGAACACCTGAAAATAAGCCATTCTCAACTCTGCCAAATGCATGTGAAGATGGGTTTTCCTCTTTCACGGAGCTACAGAAAATGATCTTAAATAGAGTATTTTGAAAACACCTTGGAAAAAAAATATGATGATACTTACAGAAATACTGTAAGTATACTGAAAAGATTAGAGGTGACTGATTTGTCATTCACCACTACCTGTAAAATAGCTTCAATTACTGTTACTGTTTTTCCAGTTCCTGGTGGTCCAAAGAGAATATAAGGTGTTGGGCGACATTCACCACTCAGTATCCTTTTCACTGCCAGTTTCTGTTGCACATTCAGCATCGGATTGAAAAATTCACCAGCTCTCTCTTTAAGTGCCACAGTTTCACCAACTACAATCAAGACATCCATATATTAGAATTTACATAAATATTTGTAACATATGTAGATTAAAGCAATTCCAATTCACAATATGCTTCTGAAAATTTTTATTTTCCTTTTGTGTTAACAACTAAAGAATTTCTCAAAAATTCAGTTTTTATAGAATATAACGTAGAAAATAAGCCATTAATATTTCCAAAGTGTACTGGGTCTTTACTGAAGACCAGAAAAGGATTGTGATTATGTAACCCAACAATCTATAAAAACTACTTCAAATTATTGAAAGTAATTTGAGCATCAAGATCACTTTTTGGTCCTAGAACAGCAAAACTGATCACTAGTAAATTACAACTATTGGAATTTTTTTCTTAATCCTGTCTGAATTAGTTTAGTTTTAGCTTTCCACAACAGAATCTTATTAACCCTTGGACAGAAGTGCATTCTAGGTAATCTAATCAGTAGTTCTTTAGGCATCCTACTGATACAAAATGACACAATCACCCTTTTCAGCATTCAAGTACACTGATATTTAAAGTCACACTTTCCAAAAAATTGTAGCAATGATCTCAACTACCTGAAAAAGTTTGAGCATCTTTGGCAAAGAAGCTCTCCCAAGGATGAGAGACAGCATTCCGGTAACAAATTGCAAACTCTGAATATGACCAAATATTTTTGAGTAAACTACTGTAAAATGATAATTAACTAAAAATATATCACCAGATGTTTGCTGCCTCCTCCCTAGAAACATTCAAGGCAAGGCTGGATAGAGCTCTGAGCAACCTTGTCTAGTGGAAGGTGTCCCTGCCCACAGCACAGGGGTTGGAACTAGATGATCTTTAAGGTTCCTTCCAACTCAGACCATTCTAGGATTCTGTGAACTAGAGATGTTGAAGTAATGCACATAAAGCCTCCACAGAAACTTCCCGCTAGCAGTTCTAGAATTTGTCTTTAAAAGACAGAGCACAAAGACATCTTAAAGGCATCTTACTCAGCCCTGGCTTACTGAAGTAATTGCAATCCTGAACTGTAATACTTAATATTCAAGTACAGAAAGTATACCAAGTTGGCTTGTTGGCAGAGTTACTCTCATCATATCCTGTACATTCACCTCCCTTGATGTCATGCCTTTTGTCTGTTTGTTCTTCTTTTTTTTGACCTGAAAACAGCAAGTGAATATAAATGCATTTACAACCTTAAGACAGGCAACTATCTTCACTAAAACTTCTGAAGTTAAGTTTTAATTTTTTACCCATCAAATACCATTATCCCATTAAATAGAATATCTACTGTGAAAACAGAAAGATAGGAGTAGTAGAAGGTGCTAGGAATTCCCACATTAAATTTAAGATTTCTAATAGTTTTGCTTCTATTAACATTAAATATTTATTTCGCAAATAATTTGCAGCTCAGATTTTGAAGCTATGGCTGAATAACTTCTTTCCTTCCACAAAAGCATTCCCGTTCCATACCACTAAGCTAGATACATGGATACATGGACACACGCTTCTTCCTTAGCGGACACACGACCTTTCAGATTGTAGCATGGAAAAAAACTGCTTGTAGGGGATGCGGCACTGGTAAAATTCTGGACAAGATACCTCAGTCATCTTAATAATACTGATTCCAATTCAGTGGAGTGATGGATATTAAGGGTTGATTACTCCTTGTACAGGATAGAGATCTTTGTTGCTTCTACAGAGCCACGATGTCATGGAAAGACTGCAAGGCTCATTTTTAGTCCTTCTGACTACTGCCTTTGCTGCTCACCCCTGTAGGTGCTAGTGACATTTTAGAGCAAGAGGAGGATCTGGAGTAAAAGCATGGGTGGTCCAGGTGATATTCTCCACCATCCTTCTAGTTTAACAGAAAGGTCCCAGTAGAAGCAGACATCTTGCAGAACAATAACTGAGAGCAGCAGCACAGCTCTGGGTCTATGTGAGAAGCTCCTTGACTACATATTACTAATTGCAAAACCAGAGATTTGTCTGAGTTGTTACCACAGAGAGATGGACTAGCAGCAATATTATCTAGTGGTCTGTAACAAATCCTCTCCAGAAGAAAGAGAACATGGAGGAGATTTCTGACAAACAACTGGCATCAGTGTCCTGATTACAGATGGTGAAGCTTCCTGGAGATTTCAATCACACACCTGATGCAATTCACTTAGAAAACATCTAGAATTCCTAGACTAGTTGGTGACAACTTGTTAATGTAAATGGCTAACATACTGATCAGAAACAACACTCTATTAGACTTACTCCTCATACACAGGAAAGACCATATATCCATATACCAGATTTTACTGCAGGGATTTGCAAGGTTGGAGTAAGGCTAAGAAGGTAAATCAGTAGTCAGAACTCTGGCTCTTCTAGAACAAACCTCGATTTCTGTAAGAACTCACCAAGCAAAACCCTCTGAGAAGCTACTATGTGAGGAAAAAGGTGCCCACGAGAGCTTAAAGATGCTTATTGAGAGACTGTAAACAAACCATCCTGTTGCACAAGATCATCGGGAATTTCAGTAGAAGGCCTGCTTCTTGATGAATTTATAAAAAGCGTATTACAAGTAGAAACAGTGACAGGAAAAATATAAAAACGGAGAGTTGGACAAAATCAGAAGGTCAAAGAGATCAAGCTACTGCTCAAGTTAAGAGAAAAACAGCATAGTAAGAAGGGATTTAGCAAATGTGGTGGAAGAGAGTTCAACAATCGTGAAGGCTCACAGTTGGATAGGAATAGATGGATGACATCTGAAAGAACTCAATGTACTTTCTGTCTCATATGCACACCTTCAGACTCCTGTGCAAAGTAACAGTAAGTAAAAGAAAAGGACAAGTAACAGAAGGGGAGCTACAATCTGCTTAAGAGACACTGGAGAGGGTAGATGTGATCCACCACACTCATATGACTGGACACTGCTGCCTATCACCCATAATAAAAAATAATCAGGACAAGCCAGGGAATGTTTCTGATAGCAGGAAAGAGTCAATACTGCTCTGGACAAGGAAGACCTAGGGAACTATAGCTCACCAGCCTCACTCTAGTCCCTGAGAGAACACCCTTCTGGATTCCACAGGCTTCGTATAATTGGAAAAAACAGGTGACCAGGAACAGACAACACAGCTAAACCACAGGGCAGATCTTTCATGACCAACCTGATTTTCCTCTGATGAAAAGACTATTATGTGTAAAGACTATTACATGGACAACAGAAAAGCAGTCATTGTAATATTCGTTCACCTCAGCAAGGCTTTTGAAATGGTTTACTTACCACATCACTCTTATTTGTAGCCTGAAGACATACTAGCTGGATCAACAGACAGATAGGATGAGTTGAAAAACTGACTGAACTACTGGGCTTAAAGAGTATTAATCAATAGCTTGATGCTCAGCTGGAGCATATGTGGATGCCAGAACTGTATATGAGCCATTATAATGTTCTGAAGTGGAGAGGCTGTGAGCTTGGATTTTTAATTTGGCCATGAGAAGATGCAGAGGTATTCTAACAGCCCATGATGGCTTATATCAGAGTTACGAAAAATGAGAGAAAAACTCTTCTTTGTAGTCACAAATGATATAACAAGGAACTACATCAACAAATTGCAAGTGGAAGATTCATATTTGGAATTAGGGAAAAATGAGTGTAAAGCTGGTGAAGCACAGGTTATGCAGATGCTGTGGAAACTCTAGACAAAAATAAAGAATTGTGCCTACTCCTCCCCACTTGATTTAGTGGTGGTGACAGTCCTGCTTCAAATAGGAAGAGGACCAGGCAGCCTCCTGAAGTCCTTTCTAAGAAAAGTTATATTAAGAAAATGTAGAAATCTAAATGGCAGTTAAGCCTGGGTGAATCTACTCAGAACAGGATGATTACCTTCTATCACAAAATTATTTCCTGCTGCAGTAACAGAACTTAAGCATCTACTCAACAGTAGCTATGAAAACTAGTTTAAGGTAAATCTCATAATTCCCATTACAATCACACACTTTATAAGCACTTTCCATTTGAGATGGGAGTGCTTAACAGTATCAACTACCATAAAATTCTCCATCTCCAGGCAGCAAACAAAACTTCTGTCATCAAAATGCAGCAGATTACAGCTTTGATTCTTTGATATTCCATTATGTAATTCCTTTCTAACAATAGCTGCACAGTAGGTATCTGTAACCAATCTGAATGAAGGTTATAATTTTAAGGAATATTTAAGGAATATTTACAGAATAGATACCTTACTTTCCTGCTGTGAAGATTGTTTAAGGCCATCATCAACACCACAGTACTCAGTAGTATTCTGTGTCTTGATAGCTTGTGGTGATTGCAAGACAAGCCTTTCCGGAAATAACACTTCGAATTAAGCAGAGAAAGAGAAAGTAGAGAAATCTGGAAGTCACACAAACACTTTTCATGTTTCACTAATTAACATTACTACTGATATATCAGCTTACTCTGAGCTGCTAAAATTGGTTTATCAGAATGAATATGGTAAAGACCTGCGTAAAGTTCACATGGATCGTTCAACTCAACCATACGACAGGAAATCAGCACTTTTCAACAAATTTTGAGGTAACAAAAAACATGGCCATTTCATTTGCTATTATTAAAGCAGTATAATTTCTACAGTTCTTACTGGCTCAAATAGTTCACAAAAGTTTGCTTCCAGTCCTCCTCCCTGTCATGGCCAACAGATGAAATCATTCTGATGAAACATTCTATAGATTCAGAAAGTTGCTTTTTGATTTTCAAAACAAAACCAAACCAAAACATAAAAAGCCCCCAACAAACACATGGATAACTCCTCTAAGAACAAGTTACAGTGCATTCCTATCAGTATGCTCCGATGTGAAAGAAATATAAAACACAAGACTCCCCACAAAGAAACTCCTCTAGCCAGTTTAAGTCAACCGAAGTGTACCTTTTTCACCCAGGTAGGAAGCTTGCTGAATTGCCAACTGGCATCGCCTGCTAGGAATCCTGTTACCAAATACAGATTTGTAGATTACAGTAAAATCTTACATTTCCACACTATAGCAGCACACATCTACTAGGTATCTGGTACTTTTTACTATGCACCAGTGCATATAAAAATAAGAGTTTTATATAAAACTACTTTTTTTTTAAAAAAGCATCTATTGAGAAATACGCTGCAGAAATGTCAACAGCTTTGCTATGAATAGTATTGATACACATATTCTCTAGCTCTTCAGTGATACAAAGATGGCCTAGTGTTCAATGCTTAGTCTTTCAAGGAACTTCTCTTCAAAGCTAAATTTACAGAGAAGATTATGTAACTCCAAACAGTTAACAATATTCCATGAATAAAACAAAAGTATAAAAGGACGGGTGGTTAACATCAGCTTTTTTTTTTTTTTGCATAGTCTTGTAACCACAGTGGTATAGTTTTTTCTTAAAAATGGAAAAAAACTAAGAAAAATACCCCAAAACACCCCACCTCATTCCCTCTCATTTCACTTTCTGGCATTGGTGTGACAATTTAGAGAGGATTAAGAGAAGAATTCTTTGTACACTTGTACAGTTGCAGTCTTTTAACAATGAATATGGTGGCAAAGGTGTATTAAGGGAAAGAAGTCAAAGAATTGGCAAGATCTTATGTCCTTCTCCTGTCTGTATCCACAAAAACAAACAGTTGACAGTCATGTATACTTTAAAAGTCACTTTACTAGAGGAATCATTAAATGCAGCTTTTTTGAAACTTATAAAAACACCTGCATTGAACAAATTCCACATCCATGGGTTCCAAGTTGTAAGCTTGTTCAAAGTCTGCATTAACTTTAAGAGTAACATCTTCATGACATATCTGTTACAAAGAGAAAAAAAAAAAGTCAAGACATTGATGAAGATTCAGTACTTTAAACACAAAGAAGCATCTCTGAAAGCATGGAACCCCTCCATCACTTCTAAAAAGAACACCTAGATTTATGTGCTATCAACATACTGCATATCTAGATTACGTTACAAGTGCTTTTACAGCAGGTAAACATAATCTCAAAAGAATAGGGAAGCCAAAGCCTTCAACAATACAATAAAAATACAAAATTACTGCTCAGAATGTAAATAAAACAAACCTAGTTTACCAAGAAAGGTTAAACTGGTCTGTAACTCCATGAATTGCAAGCTTCCCTTTTGAAACTTGTGGACCACTGTATTTTCAAGAGGAGATACACTTTGCTTACCTCAGTAATAAAGGCAATGTACTCTATTATATGCTCCGAGTAGACCTGACTTTTCAGTATCACCTTATCACCTAATTGTAAACAAAGTTAAAAGGCAACATAGTGTTACAAGGAATAGTATAACTTCTGCTGCAGCATATTTCTTCCTCTTTAGCATGTTTAAACTAGGAATTTGCAGGAGGTTAACTTCAGCAAAGTTGCTGTATCTGTGACTACCTGTTCCTAAATGCCATATGCAGTTGTATACTACACTTTAAAAGGCAACTAGTATCGATGACATCAAACAACATCTCCTGAAAACAAATCTTCATTTGAAATTCTGAATTTAATTTTAACTACTTTCCCAGCTTTTGCTATACCTACTGTCTTTTAAGCTATTACTACATTGCACAGTTTATTTTTGCTGAAAGCCTCACTAATTTTTGTACATGAAAAATCCTATTGGAACAAATGTAAGAACAGACACATGCAATGCTGCTTCAGACAGCAGCCATTGCAAGACTGAGCCACTAATACAGCAGTTCCCCTGTCTAGTAGCCTAAATTAATAACTTTGTGTTCAAATATGTGAAAGACTTCTTTAAACAAATGAATAAGCAACAGACTGAAGTTGTAGTGAAAACATGGATCAACATGCCATTTGGCTTTACCTCACATTAATTTCTACCTGGAACCAGGCGAGGTCTGCCCTCTTCTACTCCTGGCACTTCCAGCACTAAAAAGTTCCCATTCCTTTTCAAAGTAATCCCACTCATGCTGAAACATTTTAAATCCATTTCTTCTTGGATCTCTTCAAGCCACAAAAGAGTAGAGAAGTTTGCTTTATAATTATCTAGATTAAGACGCTGAAAAACAAAACAGTACGCATTATTGTTGTACAACAAGACAGGGAACCCACAATTACTAACATTATACAAAGTAGCTTTCGAAATGGACTGCACAGCAACTGGGTTGCCAATTAAGACATCTATATACATGTATCCATACAACAGATGGATACATTAACATAATTAACACTCCCAGTCAAAGAAAAATCAGTATAGTCCTTGGACCTCAGATACAATAGCCAGTCAGCTAAAGAGTTAACCAAGTCTCTCCTTACTATAGTGGTAGTTACATCATCTGAATTCAGGGGCAGTCTACAAACTGATTTCTATGCTCAGCAATCCTGAACAGCATAAAATCTAAGTACATGGACAGAGATGGTTGAAGAGAGTCATGTCAGTCTCGTCCCTGGCTGATGATTATACAACTTATAGCAAGCTGAAAGAACCTGAATTTTCTTCCTCAGCTCTTAATGAATCTCAGTGCAGAGGTATTCAACAGGACAAAGTTCTATCTAAACGATGATAGCACAGACTGCTTTCTATTTGGTATCTTCTCACTCAAATACAAGGCAAACGAACAGCGCTTTCTGATGCAGACTTAAGTCACCAGTACCAGACAGAAATTAAGGTGTGGTAAAAAAGAACATAGTCATTAATGGCAGGCCTTCGGTATAAAATTAATTCAAACACTACAGAATTTTATCTTCTTTTTGAGAGATGACCATTAATCTGCTAGCTTAATGCTATGACCTCAGGTTTTGTGTAACCTGTTTAGACAGCAGACAACATAGCCTTTTACATTTTTAGAAATGGTACCAGCCCCAGTTCGTACGTACTTAAAAATGTACCGAAAAAACCGTGACTTACAGCAATATTCTACATGACATCAGGGCAAAGTTTTGGAGAAAGAATCACTGTTCTTGTTAAGACTCTGGTGGGGGGAGGGAGTGGGTTGGGGTATTTTGTATGTATTCTAAAATTGCTATACTTTGTAGGAAGAATTGGAACAAGCCAATAGTGAATTAAATCTGAGGATGCTTAGGCAAACAATTTTTAACAGCCAGAAAAGAATCGTGATATTGCAAGAATTTAAGAGATTCTGCTTTCATTTTCTATGAAACAACTGTTCTCGGACCTCAAAAAACCCTTTCCAATGATGCTTAAAAAGTAAGAATATAGAGGATCTTTGTTCAGCTTCTGTAATATCCCCCCCCCCCCCCCGAATACTTCTGCTCCCTTTTCAGTTTTTCACATCTAGGCTTTTGTGCTCTTGTAAGCTTGTATTCTGTAACATACTGAAAACCCATGAAGTCTAAGTCTACTTGGCAACTGCGTTAGGTCATCGTCAGTTACACTGAGGACTACACATTTTTGCTAAGTTAAGGCAAGTTTCAACAGAAACACTTACATAAAAAGTATTTTCTTATATAAACCTACACTTGCATACCTCTGCTAGGAGGGGCTGAAAGGTCAGTATGTCTAACTTCTGCTCCACACATCTTCTTAATTCATCCGGTATGGTATAATGTGGGAGAAAGTTTGAACACCACCTTCTGTTATTTCTAAAACAAAAATGTATGACATACCACTTAGCTTTCTCAAATTATATATGTGAAAGACAGCTAATTAACATGCCACATCACCAAGACTATAAACCCAAAACGCATGCACACAGAGGACAGACCCAATGACTCCTTCAAAGAGACAGTTGAGAAGTTTGCCATATTGAGAAGACAGATAAACAATCCTCTACAGAGATGCTGCTTGGCACTGTAGGGAGAAAAATCATGTGGCCAAAGCTCAGTTGGAGTTGAAACTGTTCCAGTACTGTGGGAGACAAAAGAAGTTTTTCAAAATATGTCAGTGGCAAAAGACAGTGCAGAAACAACATTGGCCCATTACAGGATGAGGATGGTCACCTCACAAACAGAGACGCAGACAAGGCAGAGGTGTTTAACACTTTCTTTGCCTGTCTTCAACACCAATGAGGGTCTAACGGGTGCCAGTGCCCTGAGCTGGAGGACCATGGCTGTGAGAATGATAAACTTCCAGCTGACCCCAAACTTGTGCACAATTTGCTCCTGCAGATGGATCCCTGTAAGTCTATGGAGCCTGACAAGATTTGTATGAGTACTCACAGATGGCTGATATTGCAAGACCATTCTCAATGATTTTTGAATGGTCTTGGGAATCTGGAGAGATCCAGTTGACTGGAAGTTGGCCAATGTTGTCCTGATTTTCAAGAGGGGCAAGAAGGAGGACCCTAGAAACTACAGGCCTGTCAGTCTCACTTTAGTGTCTGATAAAGATACAAAGATTATTATTTTGCAGGACACCTGCAGGACAACACAGTCAATGGTAACAGCCTGCCCAGGCTCATGAGGAGAAAGTCCTGCTTGACCAACTTAATTTCCTTTTATGACAAGGTAACCTACCTGCGTGATCAAGGGAAGCCAGTTGATGTAATCTTTTCGGATTTCAGTAAAGCTTTCAGCACTGTCTCTAACAGTATCCTTCCAGACAAAATGTCCAGCAACAGCTGGATAAACACATCATGTGGTGGGTGAGTAACTGGGTCATGGGCTGAGCATAGAGGTGAAGGGCCCTGAGGGGAAGTAGTACGAGGAGTGGCCGCAGGTCACTTGGTCTGTTTGGTCTGGAGAAGAGGAGACTGAGGGGAGATCTCATAGCTGTCTACAGCTTCCTCGTGAGGGGAAGGAGACAGGCAGGCACTGATCTCTTCTCTGTGGTGACCAGTGACAGGACTTGAGGGAATGGTCTGAGGTTGTGTCAGGGGAGGCTGAGGTTGGATATTAGGAATAGGACCTTCACCCAGAGGGTGGCTGGGCACTGGAACAGGCTCCCCAGGGAAGTGGTAATGGCACAAGAGTGCCAAGTGTTTGGACAACAACCAAATTTCAAAAAGTGTTTGGACAATGCTCTCAGGCACAAGGTGAAATTCTTGGGGTGGTCCTGTGCAGGGCCAAGAGTTGTACTTTGATGTTCCCTGTGGGTCCCTTCTAACTCTAGCTATTCTGTGATTCTAAGTGTTCTGGTTACAGATCACTTGAAAACATTCTGTTTCTGCTTTTTCAGTTTAGGTATATTTTTATAACTAAGAAAATTTCATAAGTATAATGGAAACTTATTTGCAAAAGGAAAAGTTCTGAGTGAAAGATGGGAAACATTAGTCAGATATAGACGTCAAAGTTGTATAAAGAATTAAGAAGCTTATTATCCCAGAAAGCTATTTTCAATTTACTATCTTTTTTCTTAACAATACAGTTGTTACTTGTGGATAACTAGGAGCCATGTTTTATCTTCTTTATTACCGTACTATACATTAGAGATTCTGTTTGAAAAATCTACAATGAAATCAATAAGTTATTTACTAAAACAACTTCTTTTATCTGCAATCTCCACAATCATCTTGTTTACAACACACACATATATGTAGTAAACATATAAACATGCACAGACTCTCCCAGTTTCACATTTTCTTTGTTAGCATTACAGAACAGATATAGCAATACCAAACAGAGCAGTATTACCTAAGTGTTATCTTTTGCTCTAATTCACAGTACCTTCTGTTTTTAGGGCCAGTCACTGTTGTCTTCCTTAGCTGAGAATCTGCAATAATTTTAGGCTTTCTTCGAGAAAATGGTTCCACAGGTGCTATAAGTAATTCTTCTTCATTTGTTACAGTGGCTTCAATATAGCGTCCAACAGTAAAATCAGAAAAGCCAAGTAACAGGAGCTCTTTACTGTGCCCATGATTCCTTCAAGTGAACAGAAGTTATGTTCTTAAAACCAGCATGGTCACACTTCATTTTCCCCAACCATAAGTATTTTTTAAAATAAAACTGTAGATTCTCATTTCAGTAACATAAGAGAACTGCTAATTTAGGGTAATTCTTCACAGTTACTCCCCACCCCGAGTTCAATCTAGGTATCATAAATAATTAAAAAAACCCCGAAACAAAACAATAGCAAAAATCTCAAATCCACGATTTCATCAAAACCTGGGTAAAGAGCAAAATCCCTTCATTCAGCATAGTAGAGTATAGAATTAATACTTCTGTCAACAAGGAACAGCTTGGAATTACTGATACTGAAAAAGATGAGCTAAACAGTTCCATCAGAGGAACCCCTTTAATGCCTGCAGTAACAGCTTTGTTGCAGCCTGCCTCAGAACTGAACCCTAACTGTAAACACATGAAATGGATAAAGCAGGAAGGATGCTTTAATTCTGAAAAACATATTTTATATATGTAAGTGTTCCTTGGGGAGTGACAGAGGGGAAAAAAACAGTAGGGAACAGTTTCCTCACACTGGTCGTTAAGAAACTTAAGCACTACTTAGAGTCCAGTTCTCTCCTACTAACTACGTAGTCCAACACTGTTACCATGTGCCCAAACAAATGCATCCCAGAAGGATTCCAGCTTACTCTTTGGCAGGAGTATCACCTTTTGTACTTCTGCCAACTAAAACTACCTGCTCAGGTTAAAACTATAGCCTGATCTCTTTGCTGATGCCGAACTGTCCAGACTTATGGTCTAAATGTGCAGTCTCTACGGTCCCTTAAGTGGCCAGCAAGCTCTTGTTATCTTCATGTGCTGCAGCCTCCCATTGAGTTTTGTGTGGATTATTCTGTATTAGAAGACTCTAAGACTTTGTGGCCTTCACAGATTTACAGTGAAATATAAATTATTCTTTCTACATGTCTTTCTTCACAAAGGCAGGCCATGCCTTTAGCTTTAACTTTCAAATTGCAGCTAAAACATCCTCCTAAGAAATTTTCTACCCCTTGCCTCAATATTTAAAATGATAAGAGAAGTAGTGTGAAAATTAATGCAGTGTTATTTTGATGAATGAAACCATTTGACCTTGTTTTCCCCTGTCTAACTTTTAAATTATCATCCTAAGACTCCATGGCTGTGGAACACAACACCTACAGAGCTTCGGCTGGAAATAATTGAAAAATACACAAATGTAAGCTTTGCAGCATGAGGTTCCTACTTGAATTCTGAAAAAGTTCACACAAAGCCACTCTCTTAAATAAATTAATTAAATATTTTGCACAGCATAGTATTTTTTGTTTTTCAAGGGTTTTTAATATCTGCAAACCACTTCCTCTGTGAATTACACCTTCAATGAAGAAAGCTGTTTCATTCTTATTTCAGCATACATAACTTGAATTTCCCATCACAGAACAGGAAAGCTTGAGATGGGGCATTTAGCAATATATGATACTGAGACTGAAGAAATGTATCAGACATAACACAAAAATTCCCAGGAAATCTGCATTAGCTCTTGTGATCGTGGAGCAATGGATTTCCTGCAAATAATATAACCATCTGTTATGTTCACATCACTGTCATTTTACAGACATTATCTACTCCCACTATGTTACTTCATTAACTACTACTATTTTCTTCCAATAAAAATCAGAATTGAGCACTAAAATGATAACTAATTTCAAAATCTAAAACAAGATAACTTGCTAATATGGCTTACTTTACACTATATCATGTACTGGTTTTGACTGGGGTAAAGTTAATTTTCTTCATAGTAGCTAGCATGGGGTTCTGTTTGGCTTTGTGCTGAAACCAGTATTGATAACGCAGGGATGCTTTCATTGTTGCTGAGCAGTGCTTACACAGAGTCAAGGCCTTTTCCCCTTCTCGTACTACCAACGAAGAGGCTGAATGTACACAAGAAATTGGGAAGGGCCACAGACAGGACAGCTGAGACCCCAACTGACCCAAAGGATATTCCAGACCATATGTCATCATGCTCAGCATATAAAGCTGGGGGAGGACGGAAGAAGAGGGATGTTCAGAGTGATGGCATTCATCTTCCCAAGTCACTGTTACACGTGATGTGGCCCTGCTTTCCTGGGGATGGCTGAGCACCTGTGTGCCCATGGGAAGCAAAGAATTTCTTGTTTTACTTTGCTTGTGTGTGCGTGGCTTTTGCTTTACCTGTTAAAGTGTCTTTATCTCAACTTGTGAGTTTTCTCACTTTTACTCTTCCGACTGTCTCCCCCATTCCACTGCGGAGGAGCGAGCGAGCAGCTGCGTGGGGCTGAGCTGCCACCTGGGGTTAAACCACGACACACCAAGAAGAGAACAATGCCCAGAATAAGGAAACTATTAAGTCTCTTTTCATGACTTCTTTCCATTGTATTGGTTAGAAACAATGGAAAGAAATACTTACACAGCTGTGCATATGATCACTATGAATGTTTTTCCACCTGGTGGTATTACAATTTCTCCAGTAATTTTGCCAGTTGGTTGCTCCACATGTTCTCTTTGCTCACTTCCTCCATTTTGTAGACTTTCATCTTTCACCAGGGAAATGTTTTCTTCAGTCCTTGATAAATTTGTATCTTGAAAATTCATTCCTTCTGTAGTAAACATATAATAACAAATTTTGTTACCACAATTGCTATTGCTAACATAGGCAAGTCTTCTCAAACAAACCTACAGGTCTCCTGTTAACACTTCACTGTACCTGGAATGACTCCATTCTTTATAATGGATGTATTGTTCGATGACTCGCATATTGTTCCTCCGCTGCTGTTAAATGAATTAACTCCATCTTTTGAGAGGTCTTCTTGATTTATTGGAAAAGATGGCAGATATGCTTCTGGACTGTTCTCACATTTTTGAGGAATCTGAACCCTGAATTGCTTGTCTTTCACCCATCCAGCTAATCTGCAGCTGATTAAGGACTGTGGTACACTCCCTTTATTCCTAGAAGTAGTTATGTGATTAGCTACATAATTAAACCCATAGTGAATGTTCTTGAGAAGTTAAATTCTACCTGAAGTCAAGTACAATTGCCTGCAGGTTAGTTCACCATTATTTCAAAACTGCTATCAGAAAGAAATTGCACTGCTGCTTCTAACTCATGAGGACTAAACCTCTACTTTACGTTAATATTTCTAGGTCACATCAACTACCGTAAGAAGCATACAGAAATATTGTGTATAATAAAAATCTACGGGAGCTTAAAATTCATCAGTGGGTAATTCTTAGAGAAGAATATAGGGTAACAAATAATGAGTATTCAGGTGTGTCTTCATTTAAGACTTTATGCCCAGATGTGAAAGAAAAAAAAACACTAACACAAAAAATAGAGAAAATTACCAAAACAAAAAACCTCTCAAGGATACACCAACATAGTTCTTTGGCATCCAAGTTTAAAAAAAATTAGAAAAAAAAAAATCTAGTCTGCTTTTAATACATGAGTATGTAACAGTCCTCTTGTTCTAAGGTTTTTAAGATGGCAGCATATCTGCAGTTTAAATTGAACACACTTACAAGCAAAAGCATTTATTTCAATCCTTATTCCAGAAAAGATCTGATTAGGATTGAAAAAAGATATAGGACTGGGGAGGGTTAATGCACTCTGCAATATAAATACTCAATATCAAAAAGGTTACCCTACAGACATTAAATTTAATGTTAAATTCTCTTTATTTCCATAGTATCTGGAGATTATTTGAAGATTAAAAATCACAAGGCTCCACTACAAGAGGCTTCTGTATGAAAGACAGGTTTACAGACTATGGAGAGATGAAAATAAAGAAATCTTCAAACAAAAAGAAAGTCTTACTCTATCCAAATGATAATTCTTTTAGATTCCCCCTGCTTCAGAGTTCCAAAGTTAGTCATTCTTGATATTTTCAACTCTCCTTTTTCTCTCATTAAGTCTTCATAAGGCTCATCTGTATTACCTCCACTAGAGTGAGATTGTCTGTAAAAATAATTTTAGGTAGCAATTTTTAAACACTAACAGACTCAATAAATATTTTGATTCAGCACAAGTTTAAGAAGCACTATACAAAGGCACAGTCACAATATTTAGAAAGAAGAAGGTGAGACAGCTAATTTTTTCTCAGCCACTTATACTTCCAAGGCAATTGGATTACCTTTCCTAATTTAAGCAGCAACAAGCTTTTGTCAGCAGCACAGTAAACCAGCATAAAACTTTGGACACAAGATTGAAATGATTGAGAAGTTAGCTAATCTTTGCTGAAGAGCTGAATCAAACAGTGACTGAAGCTGTTATGGATCTTCCTTCGATTTGAAAAAAGACACAACAAAGAGCAGCTCCTTAGCAAGAGACATGTGTAGAACTGGAGCTTAAGTAATAAAATTACTAGACTGGAAGTGTTTTAACCCAAGCACTTGCGTCTTCTGCTTATTGCTCCAATCTGAAAACAGCAAACTGAAGAAATTAAAAAACACATGAAAACCAAAAAGCACCCTTGAAAACTTCAATCATGCATACTACCAAAAAAATATCTGTGAAACCAGTCACATGCTCTTTCCAGTCTGAAACACTGACCACAGCTCTAACCTCCTTCTACCTGTAGAAACAATTTTTTTAAATTGCTTTTATGCTGCAATTAGGAAACTATTCATTTAGATGGAGTGGCATGAAAATAACTCGGAAATATTTTAATAATCTCACCAATATTTACACACCCTAAGTATTCCTGAGTTCTCTAACATACTGAAGTAGAAAAGTAATGCAGCTGCTCTTCATTAGCTACATCAAATTACTAGCCAAGCCCACTAGATGTCTCCCCTTGCACCTTAAGCTGCCTCAATTTTTTGATATGGTGGGATGTACACTAAGCCTGAGAAATCAACCCCAAGGTCTACTTTTGTTATTTGGCTTTAGTAATACTTTTCTGTATAAAATCCATCATTAAAAACAGGTCCAACTGAAAAAATATGTGAACAATTTTTACTCTTTTGCAAAATGATGTCAAGACTTCAAGTTTCATCTAGGTACAATTTAAATCTATTTTATCTGTTATCTTTAGTGAAAACATCTTATTTCATTCCTTGTAGATTCCTTGAAGATGTGAAGATGTGTACTGCCCTTAGCTTTATCTCCTGGAGATGTCCAAAAGGCAAGTTCTCCCAAAGACTATGTTTGAAAGATATCACAATGTTCTTTTGCTCTCCCCTTTGGACTTTGCAATTGGTTGACAATTTATTTTTGGCCTGCAGAATCAGACTCTAATCCTACCAAGGCCTTAGCATGGCAAGTGATAGATTTTGCTGGTAATAGCCCTATTTATTTAGGTGGTATTTGTTTTTCACAGGACAGACACTTAAATTCACAGGTCAAACTTCAGATCTTTGCTGCAGAACTGCTACTTCCTAGTTGCCATTCTACATCTGTAAAGCTGATTATTTCACTAAGTGTTACTTCTTCTCCCTGAACATCATCTACTTTTTCCAACCTCTTCTGCAATCTCTCCTGATCCTCACATCACATACGTCATCTAAAGTGCCTGCAGAACCTCTCAGTTTGATACTTGCAAGTCCAACGAATCTCTATTATTCAGATTATTTGACTGTTCCATTTAGGACAGATACCTCAGCAATCACTCTAACTTAAGCAAAATGGATTAAAGAAACATTCATTTTATATCAGTCTTACTGAGAATGGTTTTCGAACAGTCAAGTCCCCACTAAAAGAGCACAGATTAGAGGAAACAAGGTAAGAGCATGAGCTTGGCATTTTTCTAATAAAGCCATGCAAAACTCCTACCCTGCCAAGCAATATCCCCGAGCTTAGCTGCTACTAATTTTGCTTCTCTAGTAAGTACAGATGTCCTCACCTTCTGGAAAGGGGGGGGAAACAAAAAAAAAAGCAAGGGCCATATAATAACACCCTCTGATTTTTCCAATGATCTATCATGCCTTCTAGACACCTAGGGAAGAATTCCCACTATTTCTCATTTAACAGATAAAATGAAATGTAAGCTGCATAATTACACTACATCTCTAATTGTTATAAAGAGAACAAAATAATGAATATTACCCATCCTCGCTGACTGGCACCAGGCAGAGAGCTCTCCAAATATAACATGACTGACTGCTCTCCACCACAATTGTATTCACTAGATCATGTCTACGAGGTGAATAGCCATCAGGAAGTCTCAAGGAATCCAAAGTGAAAAATATATTCTCATCTACTGTCCCCATTCTTCCACAGATGCTGGAAATGCGAACCTGTAATAGTTTGTATTCAGTGTTACTTGATATTATCTGCTTAAGCTGACAGACATAATAGCATTGCGTATTGTTGTCCTGTGAAACAGGCCTTCTAGCATTAACAAAGCTGCATTCTGAACTTTCAGTTATTCATAGGGGGTAAACCTAGATCTGTAACCTGTGCTTGTCTTTAGATTTAAAATCGTAAAGAAAAACATGTACTTCAGATAAGCATTAGGTTCCACTTAAGTGCATATTACAATATGTACATTTGCCTTAATTACGATACCTCTCTTGTGACAGATCAACTTACCTAATTTATACTTCAATATAGAAGGCACAAGAGAAGAAATATTTTCCTATGCTTGACATGCAAATATTCAATATATACAGTTAAGACAAAGAAAATAAACCATTAACCTAATATATGCATTACTAGAGTGAACAGATACTTTCATTAAAAAAGGGGACAATGGTTGTTTTTAAGCCAAAACACTTGGAAAAATTAAACATAATTAATTCCACAGTCATGACTTCTTAAAAAGTTTGAAAATCCACACATCCTCATTACAACCAATAGTAAGCATTCAAATCAACAATTGATAATAAGTTAGTTACTCTTTCTGTTCAAACCAAAATGTGTATGCTTTTTCAAAAAGCCTTGATATTCTAGAAACAATCCTACAAATGGATAAATTGATACATTTTATCTTTTGATTAAAGATGTATAACAGAAGATCTACCAATATTCCTAACTTAAACCAACTTCAAAACCCCACTTCACACAAGATTCCTCTTGCCAAAAACAATGTGCAGAATGTTTACCTTGTTTACTTGCTTATATCTCAAAGGCCTTACAGCAACTGCTTCACTCTTCCATGTTGTCAAATTAATAAAATACTTTGCTTGCACCCAATCACCTTCGTAGGGTTTGAAATCTATATAAAATGGAACATTTCTTAAGTTTAATTACTACTGATACTATTTAATTACTACTGATATATGGATTTACATTACTCTCCTACAGAACTAGTGTAAGTTAAGTAAAATCCAGGACAATGCATTATTCAGATCCACTGACTCCAAACTTCACTTTGCAGTTCCTCTCCCCATAGGTTATGCCAAACTACATAAGAGATCCTGGTGGAAAAATACACCTGTTTTCTTCACCCATGTATGGGTGTTTCACTGCACACTCTATTAGAACTTACTCAGGATCTCAACTGCAAGTCTATCAGAAGATATTTCTATTGTACATATGAATATATTAAGAAAGAGGAAACAAGAAAGCCCCTACACACCTTCCCAGACGTCTTCCTTTGCAAAATAAGTATTTTGATTAATATAGCCACCATGCTTAGAGAGAGAGGTAATACTGCCAATTAATGTTTTGTTATGTAGTTCAGAGGCATCAAAAGTAGGACTGAAGTCTTCTTGTGTATCCTGGATGGTGTCTATCTATTAATACAAAAATAACCCCAAGATTTAAACAGCTGATACTTAGAATTACATGTTAAACATCTATTCCTATAACAAATATCAGAATTTCAATTCCTTGTGGTAGCAAAGCTTCTTATTAGACAATTATTTAGTCACTGTAGCTGTTACTTTTTGTACACAAAAACAATGAGTAGTAAACAGTAAGTAACTTCTTTAAAAAATCTGCTTTATGCTGCAATGCTGACTACTATAATTACATGCTGATTTTTCAAATCTTTCTCAGGCTTCCCTCGCTTTAGGTCTACTTAAGAATTTTCTTCATATTGACAAGAGAATCACCCTCAGCAGTGTGACTGTACACAAGCAGACCTAGAGCTAATCACTATTTCAGAAAGCAAAAAATATGTTTCTAAGATAGTGTTTATAAACACTTTTTCAGACTGACCCTCAGTTGTTCTTCAATAATTTGAATAGGAAAACCCCTAGAGCTGCTTCTCACAGACTCTCTAAAGCACCACCTCCAATCTAAATTTACAGAAGTCTGGTCTAATCTGAACTGGACTATGGTCCTAATTTTTATATGATTTGTTTTGTTGAACATAACGCATATTACCATTTAAGATAGTAATAAATAGTCTATGTCTACCTCTACTTCAGCGTTTGCAAACCCTACAGTAAGACTACATATACTTAGCTATTGTTTAGTCAATACAGTGATATTGCATTTAAAGAACTATCATTACCTGATATTCCTTTTGATAACATGAAAACTCACTGTAAAAAATATAATAATAATTTAAAAAATCTATGTTTTGCTCCAGTCTGACAGACATACCTTCACATTCACCAAGAATATCTGAGTTAATTGGAAGGAGATAGTACTCATGTTCAAGCATCACTTTGTACAGTATTTAATGATTATACTCGTCAGGAAGCTAGATTTTCTCCTCTGACAAGGAGTTTAAAGAGAGACTTAGCTCTTTGAGTCTGCCCCCCAAAAACACTACAATGTTTTTTCTTATCAAACTCAGAGTGAGTCAAGTTTGTGCCACTACATGGGATGTAATTTGAGACATCAAAAACTATAGAATGAATTTAGGTTTTTATTCAAATACTTCAAACAGACTTTGAAGAAACGAGTTTTTTCTTCTTGCTTATTGAATCAAGACTGTTCTTGGACTTTGACTTTCTATGGAGTCCAGTCAGCTTTTGGCATAAACTCAGCTTTCAGCTTTTCACCCAGTCACAAACTACATTGCCAACAGTCTGAGATGCCCGTAGGATTATGCCTCACAAACAGGAATAAGATAAATCACTATACTTTTGAAAAAAAGATCTTTTGGAAATGCCATTATCTAGAACACACAGCAAAACATCCCACAACTGCTAAAACATTACACTTGTTTTGTAGATCCTTATGTAGTTTTTCAGCTGCCAGGTTTATGTATTTTGGAGCAACAACAATATTTCAACAGCATGGTGAAAGCTGTCAGTCAGAAGGAAAACAAGGAAGAAAAAATAAGATTTAAACTAATCCATTGTCTGACTCTATGTGGGTACTATTTTACCAAACAGCATTGAGACTGCTTGTTGGACAAACAATATTTAGTTTTTATATAATAAATTAATTTCAATTTAAAAAAAAGAAACAAAAGGAAATAAGAAGAGACAGGTTACCTTACAAGACACTAGGTTTTTGATAACACTGGAGCCAGTAACACTTTAGAAACAAGACTTCTCTTTTACTTTCCTTCTGTGTTTCCTTTTAGATGACACAATAAAACTCTCTCCCCACTAACAGTCTTTCTTCAGTTTTATTTAATCAATGAAACTACATTGGTTTCAACATTAAATATGCTGAGAAAAAAATCCCCTCAAAATTTGTGACAAGGTATAATCAAGCTTGAAATAGATTTACAACTGAAGTGTTAAGCAAGCAAAGTATGGGTATCTCCATTTTTATTACTGTCTGTAACACTAACTCGCCAATTTTTACAACAGGGAAATTTATGTTCTTACTTCTGTGCAAAAAGAGTAAACTTGCAGCCCCTGCTTTTATGTTCTTATGCATTCATATAACAGTAACATAAAACTGACTTTGAAACTCAGAAAAGTTATGCATGGATCTGGAGCAGCTATGACTAAAAAATTCGGATGCAATTATCTCAATCAGTAGTTTCATATCCCCTACATCTACACCTATAATCAGAGAATCATTATTAAACACAATTTTAAAGGTGATGGAATAAAATAATAATAAAAAAAATTGAAAAAGAACTCATCCCCACTGGGTGAAGGGCTGGCAATTTCTCCTATTTTGTAGAATTTGTGAGGCCAGAACTATAGCAACTTCCAAAACAAAGCCTCAAGCTACTTACACAGACTACTATTTATCTTCACCTCTTACCCTGATAGCCTTCAGGCCACCCGATGTTTTATCCTCTTCCACTGTGGCAATAACTTCTTGTCCAATGGCCAGCAACATATTTTTTGTAACAACATCCTTTGTGAAGACTATCATGTCATCTATCATCCCATAATCATGGCAAAGTCTTGTCACTACTCCTTGTACTGTTTTCAATTCTCGATCACCTGCATCAAGAGGAAAAGCCCAAATCATGTGTTTACAGAACTATGCAACAAGTTAGGAATGCTACTAAAAGTGCTATCCCTTCTATCAAAAAGCCAACTAAAAATAGCAACAGTTGCCAACTAATTACTTTTACACTTAAGTCTTGAAGTCTTATGGCAACTTATCGTTTCAACTAATTAATAAAGGTAGTTAAATACAAACTATATCGTAAAAAGCCACATTTTAAGCTGCATTAAAAAAAACCCCAACGACACAGAATATCTTGAGTTGGAAGGGATCTATGAGGATCATCGAGTCCAACTCCCTGCTCCTCACAGGACTACCTAAAACGAAACCATGAGTCAGAGCATCATCCAGATGCTTCTTGAACTCTGACAGGCTTGATGCCGTGACCGCTTCCCTGGGAAGCCTGTTCCAGTGACTGACTACCCTCGCAGTGTGGAGCCTTTTCCTAGTGTCCAATCTGCATTTCCCTTGGTGCAGCTTCATTCCATTTCCTCATGTCCTATGGCTGCTCCCCAGAGAGAGGAGATCAGCACCTCCCCCTGCACTGCCCCCCTTGAGGAAGGTGTCAACTGTGATGAGGTCGTGCCTCAGCCTTCTCTTCTCCAAGCTGAAGAAGCCAAGTGACCTCAGACACTCCTCATAAGTCTGACCCTTGAAGCCTTTCACCATCTTGCTCATCCTCCACTGGATACATCAAACCATTATGTGTAATTCTTGCACTGAGGCATCCAAAACTGCCCACAATATTCAAGGTGAGGCCACACCAGTGCAGAGCAGAGTGGGACAATCACCTCTCTCGACCAGCTGGCGATGCTTTGCCTGATGCCCCCCCAGACATGGTTGGCTCTCCTGGCTACCAGGGCACCGCTGACTCATTCAACTTGCCATCACCCAAATCCCCAGATCTTTTTCCACACAGCTGCTCTCCAGCCTCTGTAGGTCTGTCTTTTTTCCCATTTAAGTTGGAAAAGACCTTTAAGATCAGGGAGTCGAACACTGCTGAGTTCAACACTAAACCATGTCCCTATGAGCCATATCCACACAGCTTTTAAACTGCTCTAGGGATGGGGACTCAACCAATTCCCTGGGCAGCCTGTTCCAATGTTTGATAACCCCTTCAGTGAAGAAATTTTTCCTAATATCTAATTTATTCCTGATACGACCCAGGCTGCCATTGGCCTTCTTGGCCACCTGGGCACACAGCTGGCTCCACGTTCAGCTGCTGCTGACCAGCACTCCCCGGTCCTTTCCCACTGGGCCTCCTTCCAGCCACTCTGCCTCAAGCCTGTAGCTCTGCACGGGGTTGTTGTGACCCAAGTGCAGGACTTGGCACTTAAACGTGTTGAACTTCATGCAACCAGCCTTAGCCCATTGATCCAGTCTGTCCAGATCCCTCTGCAGAGCCTTCCTACCCTCCAGCAGATCAACGCTCCCATCCAGCTTGGGGTCATTTGCAAACTGACCGAGGTGCCCTCGATCCTTTGGTCCAGGTCATTGGTGAAGAAAATATCCACAGACTTTCCCTCATCCACTAAGTGGGTCACCTTGTCCTAGAAGGAGACGAGGTTGAACAAGTAGGACCTGTGTCTCATAAATCCATGCTGGCTGGGCCTGATCCCCTAGTGTTCTGCACATGCCACATGATGGCACTTATGATGATCTGCTCCATAACCTTCCCTGGCACTGAGGTCAGGATGGCAGGCCCAGAGTTCTCCGGATCATCCTTCCCTTCCTGTAGATAAATATCAGATTTGCTAACTTCACACATACTGGGACCCCCTTGCTTAGCCAGGACTGCTGGCAAATGATGGAAAGTGGCTTGGTGAGCTTTCCTGCCAGCTCCCTCAGTGCCCTGGGGTGTAGGTCTTGTAGGTCTGCGTGTGTCTAAGTGTTGTAACAGGTCACTGCCCATTTGCCCTTGGATTACTGGGGCTTCATTCTGCTCCCCATCCCTGTCTTCCAGCTCAGTGGGCACTGGTCTTGCTATTAAAGACTGAGGCAAAGAAGGCATTAAGTATCTCAGCCTTTTCCTCATCCTTTATCACTGTTTCCCTCTAAGCTAAGGCTTCTCTTTAGCTCTCCTTTTGTTGCTATCATATTTACAGAAACTTTTTAGTTGGGTTTTGGCCTTTTTAATTTTCTCCAAGCATAATAACCTCATGGTACCCTTGCAGTCATCTTGAGTTGCCTGCCCCTTCTTCCAAAAGTCAAGCTCTTTTATTTTTTTCCCCGAGCTCCAGCCAAAGCTAAAGAGCTACTCCCAAAAGCTCTGGGTAACCAACTATTTTCAAGATTTCCCATAGTAAAAGAAAGTTCTCAGCACACTTTGTATGGCAAATCTAACATATTTAAGATTTCTATACTGAAAAAGCAGGAAGAGTAAACAAGCTGTACAAAATAATTCTTCATTTTTAAAAAAACATTATAGTTAATACACTTCTGAACTGAGATGTGGTGTTGTTTTCCTAGAACCATAGGAGTTTCTAGTTTTTTGGATTATAAGTACTATCTCCTTAGGTATCACATAAACATTCAATCAACTGCATTGCGCTGCAACTTCAGGCTTAAAGCTGAACTGAAATACGCTAGTTTAGGCTTTAAACACTTTATTAGCTACACTCACAATCAAGAAAAAAGGAAAGTAATCTTTTTTTGCTTTGAGTATTCATAAATATGAAAAGGCATTTTTTGCTCCATTGAACAATCCTACTAAAAGCACTTGAAATGTCTACCATTTTGGAATATGAAAGAATACACCACCATCTCCATTCTACAGCCCACATAAAATGACGTTTTATTTATTAAGACAGTAGCACAAGGGAAAACCCAAAGCATCCACCACAACACTCCTCCTACACCGCACTCCACACTCTAAGCAGGCACAGTATCCTGTTCTATGCAGGAAACAGTGACAAACTACTTCTGGGAACACTCCCACATTTCTGTAATCAAAACACTGTCTTACAACCTTCTCGTTTCCTTTCTTAAGGAAACAGGTTCGCACTCAGCTCCACTCACGAGGCGGACGAGACCACCAGCGCCCCCACGGCTCTGAAGCTGCACCAAAAACCCACAACCGGCCCGGGGACCCCTACCTGAGGTCGCCCATCTCTCATCTTCGTCACCTGCACGTCTCCAGAAGTAAGAGACCGCCTTAGAAAGGAGGCAGAACATCCCGGAGCGGCTCAGAGCGGAGCCAAAGCCTCCGGCAGCGCCTCCAGGAGCACACGGACGACGCTCGCTCGCGACGCCGCCGACCGAGCTCTGCCCCCGCCGCGCCTCGAGCCCCGCGCCGCCGCGGCCAATCGCGCTGCGCGCTCACGGTCACGTGCGAGCGCCCACGCGCCTCGGGCACGCCCGTTCCCGCGGCTCCGAGGGGGCGGTGCCGCTGGATCCGGGAAAGGGCAGCTGTGGGGAGGGGAGGCGGCGTCTTTTTCCCCGTCATCACCGAGTGGTGGCACTGTCGGCAGGAGGGAGGGTGAGAGGGTCTTCATCATAGAATCATAGAATCAGCTGGGTTGTAAGGGACCTTCGAGATCATCAAGTCCAACCCTTGATCCACTACCGCTGTGGTTACTAGGCCATGGCACTAAGTGCCACATCCAGTCTCTTTTTAAAAATCTCCAGGGATGGAGAATCCACTACTTCCCTGGGCAGCCCATTCCAATGTCTGACCACCCTCTCCGTAAAGAAATTCTTTCTAATATGTAACCTAAACCTCCCCTGGCACAACTTGAGACCATGCCCTCTTGTCTTCCTGATGGTTGCCTGGGAAAAGAGACCAACCCCCACCTGGCTACAACCTCCTTTCAGGGAGTCGTAGAGAGTGTAGGGTTTCAGCTGGCAGGACTGAGGGCATGTTAAAGGTGGTGTCACACGTGGTTACCACAGAAAAGCTTAAAGCAAAGCGGTGCGTGCAGCCCATTGCTTGCTCGTGGTGCTGTTGTAAATTGTGCTCATGTGACACGGTTTCAGTAAGTGAGATGTCCTGACCAGGGAAAACCCACGGGCAGCCGCTGGGCTGAGGGCTCTCTGTGCGCTTGTGTGGCCCTGGGAATGAGCCAGGCATGGAGCCCATCCGGTGTGATGAAATGGAGTGCGTGCAAGAGTTTGCGTGTGCAAATTGCACGTTATTGGATCGCTATTCTCTCAAGACCAGCCAGTTTCAAAATGATAGGGTAAGCTGTAGAACATGATAAACTTGCCTAACAGAAAAAAAAAAAAAGTATTTTTGTCCTAATATCATAAAAATAGGAGCTGCTGTGGTGCTAGAGGAAATAAAATTTTAATGACTTGCTTACCATCTTCATAGTTCATATTTTTACCAGTTCTCTTCACACAATACGCTTCAGGTATCTTGTATAAGCCCCCTTTATATCTTTTTTAACAAATACTGTTTCACAAAGCATAGTTCTTGAGTTGATGAGCTCAGCATCCCAGTAGTTTCAATAGGAACTGCCACATAGGACTGCTAGAGGAGGTGGTTTCAGGAACTTGAGCAAGGCAGTGTATACTTTTATGGGAAATGGTGGCTGTTGCGGAAAGGCCAGAGTGATTCATTGCATTCTGTGATTTAAGTTCTGTCACTAAAGCAGCAGTTGTCTTTGGCAACTTTTTGGTTTCTATTTGTAGGGTTTGCTCAGGATTATTTAGGCAAAGAAGGTCCAGGAATATATTTCTGATTATTTAACACTTTATAGAGTTCTGTGCAGTTCCTACAGGAGAATAAATTCTTGTTGCCAGTAACTGCACACGGGTTCCAGTGTGTCACTCTGAAGTAACTGAGATGATGCTACTGGGAGGAAAAATGTGTATGAGTATCTGTAGTCAGTGATGTTTTTAGAGAAGTGCTGAAAGAGTGATAGTCTCTTTTTGATATATTGATTTAAAGAATTTTAGGTACTCTTTTCGTTCACTAAGATTCCAGTGGAGTGCAGGCAGTGGACTGTTAGTTGTCAAAAATGTGACAGATGAAGAAATAGGGTTTTTTTGGAGAAGGGAAGTAGTTATACATGCAAAAATTCTCGCCTGAAGATTCCGTAACTTATAACAGACTTCCCAGGCTGTGCTTCTTGGTAATCTTATTGCAAGAGAATGTACTAGGCAGAAAAAAACAGTATTCAGTTTGGATGTACTTTAAAATTGTACCATGATGTGTTTATGACATACATAAAACTAGAAGAATTTTAACAGCATACAATGAATAGTTTGTATGCTGATGAAACCTGTTCAAACTCTTCAAGTGATGATTCACATGCAGGACTAAATCCAAAGAATTTTATAGTATACGGGGGGAGCAAGACATCCACTTGCAGCTATTGGACCTGCATTTTGCCCTTGGTTCAGTACATGCCCAAAGATATGAGCTAGGAAACAAGGACCAAAGAATCAGTTTCAGAGAAACAAAATGCATTAAGGAGCTGCTTTTAAAAGAGCTGAAAATATTGAACAAGGGATACAGGTAATGAGCTAAAATAGTGTAATTAAATATTTTGTGAAAGAATAAAAATGTAGTGCAATAAGAACTCATCAGAAAATGAAGAGTTGGGCAGGACAGTAAACATAAATTTCACCTGAGCTTCAGGTGCTGGTCGCATTTCGATTTGGGAACATGAGTGTGAGCCTGGGTTGAGTGCTAGAGAAACTGGCCCAGGACAGAATGCTTTTTTGTTAACTACTGATAGCAAAAGTAGGACTATGACACTTCACTTATGCTTGTCAATCTCTTTTTTATCTTTTGTGGTTACTGTGGAGGATGCTTGCGGTGCACAGCCTATGGCAAATGACCAAGTACCTGCTACAGCCACTTCAGGCAGCTGAATTTGTTCAGTGATAATTTCTGTGATGGAAGTAAGTAGTTCTTCACAGCTGCTCACAATTTGATTTGATTTGATTGTCATGTTTTGAGATCTTTTGGCCTAACTTAGTATGAAACCACTTAATTTGTAAATCCTTTTCAGAAGCCTGTCGTGTTCTCTTGGAATTGTTCTACTTCCTGTAGTCTTTGTATAGGTTTCCTATGCATTCTTTAGAATTAGGAGGAATCTCTCTGTGCAGCATGTTTGTACCTTATTTAGCATTATAAGCTTTTGAGTTGTGACTTGGGCTCTGGTACCAGATCTTGCCTTGTGGTTGTGTATACACAAAAATGAGACTTCTTATGGAATCAGAAACATGAAACAAAGGGAACCTAAAATAAGGGCCCCTGAAAATATTTAGAATAGAAACTGCAGTGTGAAGTTCAAGTGTTTTTTGTTGATGCTGAGGCCAAGTGCAGAGAATACAGTGGTTGTGTGGTGAACCTCTGTGCAAAAAGGAGATGGAAAATACTGAGAAGTGCACAGAAAAAGGGGGCAGGAAGAATTTCACCATAACCAGAGAAAATACTATAGTGCCACACTTGAGAGAGGGAACTTTCAGATACAATACTGGCTGAAACACTTGGAATGGTGAACAAAATGTTCTAGGGTTTGAACTCTGCTCTGTTCAGTGGTGGAGGACTTTATAAATTCTTTTTATTCAAAGAGATTAGATCAAGTAAATACCTGAATGTCTCACCAATTTTGTGCAAAAAAAACCCAAACCTTCTCCCTAAATTGGTCAAAAGGGTTAAAATATGATCCTCTTTTGTATCTATGGTAATTTGTGTTAGAATAAATCAGTACCTAGCATTCATCGATAAAGCTTGTCAGGTAAGCACTACCCATTTTCCATTAAACCATAGTCTTTGGAAAGTTACAGAAAATGGAAATAGTTGCATAGTATTTGCTCCATGAACAGAGGAACAGAAGGGCTTAGTTACTGAAGAACAGTTTTGCTTGACTACATAGTCTTTTTTTCCCCTCTCCTTTTCTAACAGAGTTTACAGCTGTGTCTATTGCTGTGTATGGTGTAATAATTTCCCTGTTTATTAGAATGTTATAGTTGTTTTAATAATTCTTTCAGTATTGGCTGACATTATGAGAAAATTAAAATCTACAGTCTGTACAAATTGAGAAGTTGCACTGTTCAGAAGTTTTTCTAGCATACTTTAAAGGTGATGCCCTTCAGAATACTGAAGATTTAATTGTGTCTTGGTTACAAGACTGTTTAAAGTTTAGACAAAAGACCCTGTCATTGCTGTAGCTGTCAAGGTGCCAACATCTTCAAGATAAAAACATTCTCTTTTTTCTTTTTTTTTTTTTTTTCTTTTCATTGCCTAATAAGCAGGAGGACTGGATCCAATGTACCCTGGCCATTGCATGTCACTGCTGCCTGCTAGATTTAAAATATGTTGTTTAGTCAGCTGGGTGTTCTGTAAGTACGAATGACAGCACGATTGAAGTGTGCAGAGTTTATCTGAACACTCCAGAAGAGTAGGGTTAGTAGAAAAAGATAAAGTAGTGTTACACAGTGAAGAGAATAGTCTTGATAGATTTCTAACCTGTAACTTTTGAACCTCCTATCTTGTTGGGATGCTTGAATACTTGAATTTTTATCTGTGTTTTTTTCTGGATACTGCATTGTAAGTATCTTTTGCTCTTTTGAAACAAGAACTAAGTTGTTGGATATTGTGATCACTTTCTGTTATAATAGCTAAAACTGGTAAACTGTGAGGAAGCTTTTATTTAAGATACTAAGTAAGGGGTAGTACTCAAATAAGAAAAGACACTTGAAACTTTTTTAATTTGTTGGTCTGATTTGGAAGCAGCCCTATGAGATGTAGTACAGTCATTTTCTAGTGTGTTCTGTTAATTAAAATTCAGGAGGCATTTTCCTGTTCCCTGGCTTAACTGAAGTTCTTGCTGTGCTTTTGTTCCATATCTGAATAGATGTTGTTGGAAGCCAAAGTGTAAGGGAGAACTTTTCAAAGCCGGCATGACTCACTGAACGGTGAGAATATCACAAAGTGTACAGGCAGCTGTGTTCACAAGGCTGTTTTAAACTGACAGTTAACTTTTCAGTGGAAGGTAAGCATGAAGGTTTTTAACTGTTGAAAAATCTGAAGTAACTTAATTCTAATATAATATACTCCTCAAGGTATTTGAACAGATTGGCAAGCTGTGAGGTGAACAAAAAAGGACTGAGTGAACAAGAGAAATGATTGATACTAGGTAAATTAGAAACAGTTTGCTGTAGCTGAGTTATTGTGAGTATATGTGTTCATCGGACTCTTAGAGAAGTCTGTCATTTTAGATAGCTGATAAAAGGTGTTAAAATCAAATGGAACTTAATATTGAAACAATTTTAACTGTCTTTTCTGTCCCAGAGTTTAAAAAAAAACAACTTTGGTTGTAGAGGTAGCCTCAAACTAAACATCTCTAAAAATGGTTCTTAGATCTTGAAATAAAAGTCTGTTGAGGTATCATAGGTATACAAACTTTCATTTTATTGCTATTTATACTGTGTTATTATGAACTCTGGCTGTAGGATGTAATTTACTTATCGCATGCAAGTAAGTTGTTAGAAAGCTTGCATATTTTGAAGTGTAAATACAGCTAATAGCTAAATATTGCTTTTCTTTATTTTATCATTAATAGACAAAAACTTAGTTGAGCACTGATCTGAGTATGTGAAGGAACTAAAGTATATATTTTTTCTCTTTTTTCATAATTTCCATGATTATTATATAATTGCCTTTGTGAAGTGTTATGACCAGGGAAGAAGGTTACAGAGAAGAATTTAGCTATGACAGGATGCCAACTTTGGAGCGGGGAAAACAAGAGAATGGAAATTATATACCAGATATCAAATCCAGTGACCTTCAGCTGTCCAAAAGGCTGCATCCTTGCTTTAGTTACAGAACATGGATATTTTCTTTGCTGATGGGAGTAAGTACTTTAAATGACAGAAAATTTAAAAATGTAGCTGAGGTCGTAGAGCCCAGTATCTTTCTGTTTCACATCATTTGGGGACTCAGAATTTCATCAATGATAGTACTGAATGTAGATTTTTGTAAAGAAAAAAATATATTTAGCAAATTTGGAATGTAGTAATTCATTGACTACTGGTATTCTTTGGATATTTTTTCAGTAATCAGGGATGCTATATGAAGGCTTATTTTTATCTTTAGTATTAATCATACAGCATAAGCAGAGAATAAGTGTGGTATTGGTAAATATAGACCCATGTGTATGTATAAGCAGTGCCTTTTGGTAGAGTATATAAAGTATGCTGACCATATGCATTCTTTTAACATATTTTTAACTATTAAATGTGCTGTGGCTGCATGATAGCATTTTGGCATTAAAAATATATGTGGTACTTAATTGCCACATTCATGTTTCAGGGTTCAATAGCCACGTAATTATTTGGTGTAATAGTTGTGTAGTGAGGTATATACTTTGTTTCTTACATGAATGTCACAGTGATTTGAATTTTTGTGTCACTGCTAGAATCACAGGACACTCATCTTGCATGTACATCATACGCTTCTCCATGTTCTGAGCCAAGTTAATTAAACTTCATTATAGCAATTAGAATTTGATCTTTTTCTGTCAGCTTGTGTGTTTTGAAGCGTAATTTTTATTAAGAGTGAAAAGTGTCTCACTTTTAATATGGTAATTGCTTGTTTTTGCACAGTGAATAAAAGTACTGCCTTATTTTTGTGGAAAGAGCTGAACTTTTTTTCCTTTCTGCCAATCTGCAAAGCTTGGGTTTCCTTTCAGATGTACTGTCACATGAAAAGAGAGCAAAAGAAGCACTGGCTTTCTTTGCATGACATTTTCTCAAACTTAATTGTCCAAAAGGACAACTGTCTGTAATTAGATTATTCTTTTTTACTGAGTTATTGTAAATGACCGGAGATGCTAACATTTAATGATAATTTCCTGAAGTCATATTATCAAGAAGAATGAATTTTATGGATAAATGAAAATGCAATTTTATTAATAACTAATCCAATCAATTCCAATTAGATTTTTCTCCCAAGTATTATAGTGGTTAATCTCTATCAACTCTTCTGAGGGACAGTGTCCAGAAAAGAAAGTCTGTACACTGAGCAACATATGTCATAGTGAACAGGACAGTCTACTTCAGGAAGCAGTTGTAAAGTGTAGAGTGACATCGAAGTGGCTGACAGTATGGGCTGGATTTGTGCAGGAACAATTCAATGAGCTTCAAGCACAATTTCAGCTTGTGGTTTATAAATTTGCCCTTCCTGTCTGCCAGAATTCTCTGTGTGTGTGTGTTTATACACATGCATACGCTCTCCTTATTTTCTGTCATTATTTGACAAGGACTTTTTAAAGATCCTCCAATAATTTTCTACCATGAAAAAATGCCCAAATAAAACAAAAGAGCCATTCTGTCTCTTATCTTCTCCTGCCCCTTCAAAGAAATGCCTTCTCAGGGGAATGACAGGGAAAACAAAAAAATGTTAGTAGGAGACATTGATCATTTATTTTAATGTGTGTTACTGTCATAGTTATGAAATAAAAAGAAGAGTTATCAAGGGAACAGGAGGAGTTGAACATTTATGGGTCTGCTGCTGAATGAAAGGAGGAAGAGAGTTTGGAGGGATGCAGGAATATAGGTGGAAGAATCTTCATTAATGTATCCTAATACTATTTTTGTTGTTGTGTTCTAGTTGGCAGTTGCGCAGCTGCCCATACGCATAATGAATGTTGGTGGAGTCAAGCAGAGAATGCAAAGTAGAGACTTATCTGAGGTTTCTGAAACATTTTTACCACTGAACTACCTTTTGAGTAGTTTTTCGAGGTATTTGCCAAGTCAGGGCAAAATGCTTGATTCTAACATGATTATATTGTTCAGTATTATGTCTTGGTAACCAGGAAAACATCTTCTTCAGAACTCAGCATGTTTTGGTGCTTTTCTTCAAGTTTATTCACTCAAAACCTGCATTATTGAATGTCCATCAGTAGCTTAATTTGAAAGGGATTACTAGTTTCTGACTAGTTGCTTTTTTAAAAGGTTTTATTCATATAAACCTATCTTATTTGTTGCTTTGCAGACTTGCCTCCTTATTACTTCTGGATTTTCACTATATCTGGGAAATATTTTTCCATCTGAAATGGATTATTTACGTTGTGCAGCAGGTTCAGTAAGCATTCTTAATTATTTGCTGTGACTTTGACAGCAGACTCAATAGTATGTAATGTTTGTGGGTTTATGTCTTTTATTTTGTCTGTCTTTTTTTACTACTAACTTTCTTCTTGGAAGATTTAGTTCTGTTTAACTGTTCATTAAATGGATTTTCATCCCATGGTTAAAAGAGTAACAGTTGTCATAAAGACAACTGGTTTTTGCTACCATTTTTTGTTAGTCAGCTCACCACTGGCATGTAATATTACTCTGTTTGAACAGTGTTTCTGTGCTTGATTTTAAGAAAATTTGCATTGCTATGTATTTGGGGAATTTCCTGGCTAAATGCTATCAGAATGTATTTCAGATTGTATTTCAAAGTATTAATTTTTCATTTTATTTTGCTATAGTATCCGAGTACTGAAGCAGACTAAAGTTGCTCTGTGAATGAGCTGTCACTTAGGTTTCCACTACAGGTGTTAAAATACCATTGAAGCAGTTTTTGAAGTTAATATACTCACAAGGATGTTATTCTCTGCAACAACAGTGTTAGTTACTGAGAAGTCTCTTTTTCTGCCTCAAATCCTGTCTCTTTGAGCTTTGTATCTATTGAAAATTTCCAAAGATCTGGTAGATGCAGACGATTATCACGTTGGGTTTGAAAGGCTTGCTGTGGGTGAAGGTGTGTATGTTTGGGTGTCTGTACGTCAGGAAGGTGTTAGAGCTCTTACTGCAGATAATGGAGTCAGTGCAGTTGGAAGAGCTTAGAGAGCTGTAGAGCCGACTGGCCACAAAGTGTCTAGTTTAGCATGGAGCTGAATTGCTCTCTAGACTTTTTTTAACCATGTTGAATAGTAGTAGTAGTAGTAGTAGGGTCCTGTAGTGTTCTAGAGACTCTTGGGTATCCAGGACAAAAAAGGATGTTTTAATTCTGTTAAGTAAAGGTCATTTAGGTATTAAAGAAGTGCTTCGAAGAATTTTACGTGTCAATATTAATCTTGTTATAGTGTTCCATTGTCAAGCCCTCAGTGTTCAGATGTGGTGGGAAGATAATTGAAAATGTGGCATTTTTTGCACGTTCATTATTTGACATGGAAACATTTTTAATAATTTTAGTATGTATTTGTGTAAAATAGAGTTGGATCTGTAATGGAACCATATCTATTATGGTGAGGAACAGCTAAAGGATAGAGAAATTACTTTGTGAAACTTTTACTTACACATGATTTTTCCATTTAGCTTTGCCCTCAAGTATGAAAACATAGTTCCTACTGAACACAATGGAGATTCCAGGCACAATTCTTAAAGTGTAACTTGACTCAACAGATTTTCACAAAGTTCTTCAGAACTGTGTTGAGACTGGGCAAATTATAGCTTACTCAACCATGATGATGTCTGTTTAAAAATGTGCAGGCCCAGTTTGGGAGTAGCACTGTTTTTTTTCCTGCTCAAGGATCCCACGCCTTCTAGAGTTAATTTAAACTAACAAAGGCATGAAATGCCTCAAAAAAGACTTTCTTTGTTTCTTTTATTCGTCATATTGTGCTGGGTAGTTAGTCAAAATTGAGAGATATGGAAGGTATATTCAAACCTCCTGTAATCATCAGACACTGATTGTAATTAGTGAGCTCAAACAAGAGTGACATGTTTTCTTCAGAGTTTCTGATCTATTTGTCTAAGTTAACTGAAATATGAATTCAAACACATAAAATAAATCTATAGAAATATATATAACATTGTTTGTACAGAGTATCCCACTAGTCTTCTCTTTTAATTTTCCCAGTGTATTCCTTCAGCAGTTGTGAGCTTTGCTATAGCAAGGAATAAAATTAATGTGGTAAGTATGAGATTTTATTGTCAATTAACCCCCCTGTGGTTAAAATGAGAGAGAAACCTATTCTGAAACTTTTTTTCAGATACCAAATTTTCAGATTCTGTTTGTCTCTACGTTTGCTGTTACAACAACGTGTTTAATTTGGTTTGGATGCAAACTTGTCCTCAATCCATCAGCTATAAATGTAAGTTACTAAAACAATTACTAATTGTACTATATTTATCTTTGTTAAAAAAAAGGGGGGGGTATGAGGTGGCTAGAGATCACATGTAATTACTTTGTCTGTGAGGAGACATCATCTAGCAGAAACTTTACATTTCTCTTTGCCCAGTGTCAGTTACCTGCAATAATATTCATAAGACATCCTTCGCTATATGATTTTAATTCTTTTTGCTTGCCTATTGCTTGTCCATACTATGTAGTAGATTACTGAAGAAAGTAAGTCAGAATAACTGTATGCAAAGCTGGCTCTGAAGCTTTTTTTAAACTTTTCTGTCTTAAGAGTAATTCATGGTGCTGACTTGCTTTCCTCCTTGAAAGATACTCTTTCAGTGAAACAGGCTCACTGTTTGGCATTTCCCTGCCAGCTGTTTTCGGTTACCCATGTGGTACAAAGAAGATGTAGAATACCATCTCTTTAACTGTTCTTTCATAATCATATGTATTTTCCCTTCCCATGGGAAACTGTGCAAGAAAGTAATACCAGATCTTTGAATTGCTGCCAGTAGTTTAAAAGCAGTAAGACTCATAAAAAGGATAAGTTTGTCCTAGTCAATTCACATTTAACACCCTCTCTCCTTTATAAAGGACCTAGGTAATTCCTCATTAATGTTACTTATATTGATATATATCTCCACAAAATAACTTTAGATAGATAAATGGAATGCAGGATACAAGCCATGCCCCTGTGACTTTGTGACGCCACTCTGGGAGGGTGCAGTTCTGTAGTTAGTTTGCTGTCAGCGTAAAGGATGGGATGTGTAAAAGATCCAAGCTGTCACTCTGTTCTGTTTTTAATACCTGGTGCAGGTTCAGAGCAAATTGCATTAAGGTTGTACTAATGTAGTACTTTCTACTCAGTTGCACTTGCATGTTCCTTAGTCACAGAAGAGGATTAAGGACACAACTAGTTTGGTTCTCTGCATCTGGTGATAGATTTTATGGACAGTGGTAGTTATAGAGAGAATTTTCTTTAGATTTTAGGAATCTAACATTGAATCTCTCCATTGTTATAGATGGTATAAAAAGGTACTTACTTGTAGCTTTAGCTGTACTTCTTTTTAAGAAATAGATGCAAGTAAACTAAGTCAACTCTGAAATTGGGGATGAGATATTTTTACCTTGGTCTAGGGGTATTGAACTGCTTTTATGAGTGGAAGAATCTAGCTGATATTCTAGACATGTATCAAAAAAAATACTAGAAAGATAAAAATCTAATTTATTTACTGTTACTTTTTCAGTTTCTGTTATTTACTTCTTATACCTAGGACTAAGTGAGATAGTCCATCAATGTAGTTACAGTGCTTCCTGACTCAAACCTGTATATCTACTTGTCACTGCACTGCCAAGTGTGATGTATGGCCTTGCCAGCTTGCATCAGTACCAGCACTGTGTCAAAACACATCTAAATTGTGGGAATTTATAGTCTGGATTAAATTGATCTGTGGGCCACACATTTGACACCTTTTCTTTTGCCAAATAATGCCTATATTCTTCATTGTAGCACTTTCTCTAGGAGTTTACCGCTATGGCATTTATTGCAGTTTGTGGTTTTAGTACAACTGTACAGTCTGTTGTGTACAGCAAGGCACATAGTTCCAATTAAGATTTCCTGAGAAAGGGTGAATTTCAGTGCCCAAAAAAGCCTCTCAAATCTACCACTTACTATCTTTTTCAAAACACATGTGCTGCAAGATATATGTCAGAGAAAAACAGATCTGATCATTTACAAAGAAGATCTGGCATGAGGGAACAATATAATTCTGTTCTAAGTCATTGAACAATGGTTTGCTTTAATTGCATAGGTTCTGGATGGAGGCAGTTCTCTCTAAACTTCTGCTACTTTGCCCCAGTGGCCTGACTGAACTACCAAATGTTTTCTTGGGCTGTCAGTGGAAAAGTACGATGCTTTTGAACACAAGAAAGGGAGATCCACTCTGCCTAACTTGTGTGCCTCTAGGGAATTATTCAATCCATGTAGAATAGGTATCTATCTCTTTTCATGAGAATAATAAGGAACAGAAGATGAATGTTAAGTATTGCATTCACTTATTTGTCTCTTGAGTATGAGTGATAGCAGCATCCATGTTTTTGCACAATAATGTGGTCTGTTAGGCCTGCAAGAGTTATGAAACCATGAAGAGTGTTCGTCAATGCTCTGCTAACACTAAGCAGGACACAGAATTAGAATCCTTGGCCCAGTTCTTTGGACTGTGTTTTAGTTCATAATCCAGTATGGTATTGCACGATTTGGGATTGCAACATAGGGATTGGGAACCTGTGGCCCTCCTTCCCCTAAGAATATTCCATCATTTGCTGCAGTGTTCTGGTTTCAAATGGAAGGTCCTGCAAAATGCAGAAGTACCCAGCAATCATTACCTTGTCATTAACTGCTCTTCTGGAAGACAGTTAATATTCAGGCATAATATTTCCATAAATGAAGTAAGTGTTTCTTTCTTAGGTTAAGCATTCTGTGTATTATGTAGGCAGCTAAATGTTGTTCTTGCAAGAGCCAAGAAAATGATTAACAAAGTATCTAATCAATAGATATGTCTAGGTGTCACAGAAAATAGACAGCCTGCTGGATCCTGCTAGACTCAGCCCCCTCCTTATTTTTAATATGGAACATGTAACTCACTTATGTCTGGGATTTTACTGACAGATAAATTTCAACTTGATTCTACTTATTCTGCTGGAAATCTTCATGGCAACTACTGTGATCATTTCAGCTAGGTCTACTGAAGACTGCTGTACAAGAAAGAAAGTAGGTACCCTTAAAGTTTGTGTGTGTGTGTGTGTGTGTGTGTGTGTGTGTGTGTGTGTGTGTGTGTGTGTGTGTGTATGTTAAAAAATATTCCATTTTTCCTCTATTACATACATTGTTAATTTACTGGCAACTGCAGTGTATAACTTTGCATTCTAAAACTAGATTTGAACAATAAATAAAAGTACCATACTAAACAGTAATAGTCTCTTCTATCTTTTAGGAGTGCAGTGACCCCTCTGCAAAATGCCCTGTTGCAAATTATACAGCACAGGGTTTTTTGAATATTTTATGAACAGGCATGGCAAATGCTTTATTTCTGTTTTGTAAAACAAAACTTAATGATATGTGAAACATTGGAGTATGTGACTTGTACATATGCAAACAATGCCATTTTGAAGTCTGATGCGGAGAAAGTATTTGTGGCATATGCCAGTTTAGTGGTATCTGGACAATGAATCTTGGCTTCAGAATTTGGGGCTATAGATAAAATTTCCTTTAGTCACAAGTGCTCTCCCAAATCCTGCCCTCATTTTTCTACAACAGTACTTCTTTTAGGTAATACTCAAGCAAACATGCTATGCCATTTTGTATTCCAGTGGAAATATTGATTGATAAGGTTGTGTAGTGTCCTGTCCTCCTTTGGTTACTGTTATCCACATCTGTAAAATCTGAACGCTCAGAAAGAAAGTGTGTTTTTGAAGGTGGAAAAGGGAGACAAGATGATGATAATATTTCATTGTTGAACGGTGACTAATCTGGGACTACTTAATTTGTTTCTAATGTAATTGATGTGGTCTAACACTGGAAAACACCGTGATGTGTCACTGTTACCTCTTATGGACCAACCAGATGTTGCATACCACCGTTAGGATCTGTAGCAGGTTGTACAAGATATTAGAAAGAAATGTATTGCTTTGTATATTTTTGATCATGATTTTTTTATTCCCCTCTAGAACACTGCATATGACAGTGCCATTGTTTTGAGCAACGTCAGCTTTCCTGCTCGAGTTCTGAAGTCATACTCAGTAAGAAAAGCGTTGCTTTCTTTCGTTAAATCATTTTGTTATTTCATCTTTCTAAGTGCGAAGGTTCTTTAAAGTCAGAAAGAGATCAGTGTAGGTAAGAGCTGAAAGAATAAAGACAGAAATGAGAGATATGTCTTAAAATGTTTCCTTTTAGAATATTGCAGGTAAGTAACTGCCATTTATAATAGGAAGGAGACTACTTAATGACTTGAGGATAAATAGTGTAAACTGAACTGTTGTTCTGTGAAGCTAATAAATGAAAGCATAAATATGTATAATGAAGCTGATCTTGTTTTCACTTAAGCCAGCTCGAGTTTTGCCATATTTTAGATGTCAAAAACATCAACTGTCTTCATAGCTAGTAGCATAAATGCATTTTATTCTTTCCAATGAGTTCCTTTCTGTACGCGAATAGGAAATTTCGCATTCAAATACACTGTTAATAATTTGTGTGCTTTTCTTTGTTTTAGGTAATTGAGGTGATTATTGGAATTTCATCAGTATTTGGTGGAATAATTGCTTTGAATATGGATGTTCTAGTCTCAGGTCCATATCTCTCAGTAACATTCTTTTGGATCTTAGTTGCTGTAAGTAGCGCAAATGGAAGATACTGTTTTAAAACAATGTCTTTAATTCTTTTTCATTTTTCCTCTCCCTACTGGAATATTTATTTGGCTCTATTACTAATTGGCAATTGCTGCTTAGCAAATGAATTAGCACTTCAACATACTTAATATATTTATGCAATATTCTTGTTCTATTCTGATTTACAATACTTTGATTCTATTAAAATGATCTGATGCATTTTCAATCCTCAATTAAGTAAAATGGAAATGTGTAATAAAACAAGGGTATTAGAAATGAAGTGTTTTGTCAAAAAAGTCATAGGTTTTAGAATATTTCGGGCTGCAAAATAAGAAGTTCAGTTTAGTTTCAGCATGGTAGAATCCTTAGAACATCCTGTTTAACTTTTCAGTCTTAACTGTTTTGAAAGCCTGAATCTATGATTGGTAACGCTTATCACTAATAACAGCCTGAACCCAGGAGCAGTGGATTCATAAAAGATGCTGTGCCACTCTGCTTGCCATGAATGAACTGATTGAGAAAGAAGACAATGACCATTATGTTTATATATGGTTAATGTATCTGTAAAATCCCTCATCATGAAGTGGAAAGATTATAAACAAACTTTTCAGCATTCAGAATTCCCCTCCCAAAAAAAAGCTGTGACTGGTGGGAATTACTGTAACTCAGTTGCATTTTTTGTAATTTTCAAGTAGGTAAATACTTTTTTTGTTACACTTTTTTGTTTAGTGCTTTCCAAGTGCTATTGCAAGTCATGTAGCTGCTGAATATCCAAGTAAATGTCTGGTAAGTTTGTAAAATTCTTGGATTTTGTCATTAGAGTGAAACAATGCTAAGAAAGCCTGCCTGTGGTAGTGGGCACTACTCAAGTTTGCTCACTTGTTTTTAGCTGCTTCTACAAAATGTGAGAGCACTATGTAGCACAAGTGTTAGCTGATATCCCTGAAAAGAACTCTTGTAGGTCCTTTGGAGGCTTAATTCCACCAATTCTAGAAAAGAATTCAAAAGTTTGTGGTTCGAGGGTTTTTTTTGTACTGTTTTCTTCTATAGAAAAATGACATGCCTCATATTGTATGCCCAGAAGTGCTTTCAGGCTCCTGAACTGAGGTTCTCTCTGTTCCCTCTCCTTTCATTATGAGCTGTGGGTTCTGAAAGAAGATTAGGTGTGCAGGCTGCACTGGACCTAGAACTTATTTTAAACAAACTCCTCATCTTCATGACTAGCAACAAGGACTAAGAACATTCAGTGGAGTTCATTTATTCCTTGAATGTCCCAGATGTGTAGTTAAGGCTCCATAAAACATATGTTCTAAATAGTAGTCATGCAAATATATTTAAGTGAGTAATGATGCCTTACCACAACTGAAGTTAGAATATAATCCTGTAGGGTTGATATTTGAATGAAACTAGGCTGCTGCTGTATGGCAATAAATTTGCCTGAAGGCACTCAAATTTAATTGCCTAAGTTTTTTATAGGTTGTAAGTCTGCAATATCTGCTGCTAATTCTCATTATTTCGTATAAATTGAAGAATATATGATGCCTCTATACTGGCTCTCTTCCTACCAATACTGATATTACGTCCTTTATGTGCATGTGAAAGGCACTTTTTAAATAGAATGAAAACATCATCATCTGTATTAAATGAAAAATGAGTTACAAAACAACAGTATTTTGGCTAGAAAATTAATGTATTCAAAGCTTGCTTCTGTATTTCCACAAAATGTGGATAGCTCTTAATATTTGTCTCTTATGTGTAATCTTATGCACCTTTACATGCTTCTGTTATGCTTACTTCAAGGAGATACAACTCACAAACCAGTGTTTTTAATTCTAATTTAACATTTATTATCTTATTTTTTAGGTTGAGGTCCTGATTGCCATTAGCAGTGTTACATCTCCATTGTTGTTCACTGCTTCTGCGTACTTATCCTTCAGTATCATGCAAGTTGTTGACATCTTTAAAAATTATCCACCTGCTGTTAAAGTATGTGTTTTTATGCAATTGAAAAATTAACCTGTATCTATTGCAATAGCAAGACCGTAGCAAGGAATGAATTAGGGATATATGAAGACAAGGTGCTGCATTATAAAGATCGAATAGTATGTTATAGAAATTATTCAAAAACTCTTATTTAACTTATGATATAATTTAAGTATGTTACATCCATTAGCACCCTGGAATTATAGGTTAGAATAACATCCTGGTTTTTTTTAAAGACACAGTAAAAATAATATGCAATATGCTGGACTCCTCAAGGTTTTTATAAATGTGTAGTATTTAAATTAAAGATTCTAGGTTTCCTTGAAGAATACATTTTCTGTTTCTTAGGATGTTTACCAACAGTTGGGATTGTAAGCTTACATCTGGATTCATTCAAAGCCTGGATTGGGACAGAGAAGAAAAAAGTTTACAAATTCAAAGCATTTCAATATGAAGTGTTCCCTTGCATTCCTGAAGAGCTTTCTAGAACTGTACTGGCAAAGTGTTTAGCGATCCCTGATGATGTTCAAAGAACCATTTATGGGCGTCTTTACTCTTAGTATCCACTAGTCATTAAGTAGTCTTGTATTTTTAGAAGAAAAGCGTGAAAATATTTATTAATTTGATAACTCGGGGACTGGAAAGCCAGCTTTTGAGTATGTGATCCTGTTCTGATACTGGAGGAGCATAGGGTATTGTTGGACCTGAGGGAGTGACCACAGTTTACCTACTCTAAGTAGCTTTTCCTGTCACACGTGTTGGAGACAGACAACTGCACTATTTAGACAGTTGTTGTGACCCTGCAGAGCACTTCTTACATTCTTAGTCTGCGTTGTGTCTGGATACAGCAAGAGTGGGTTGCTCTGCACAGGAGAGTGAACAATGGAGCAAGAGGTGACAAAGGACAGTAACATCATTGGCAAGGAGTGCAGTCCTACAGTACCCAGAGAAAGAGAAAAGCAAGACTTGTCCAGCCGTGGTAACCAGGTTCAGCCAATGGTTCAGTGGTTGCCAGACAAGTCCACAGTAGTGAGGCAGATCCAAGGTCATCTAGGAATTCAGGTCAACAGGGCAAGGTCAGAGCCAGCAAGGCACAGGTTGAGGCCCAGACATAGCTGTGACATTGCTTAGGTCGGAACCACCAGTGAGGTGCTGTGTTTTAGTGGATAGTTTCCTAAGTTCTCTTTTATTTCTAGAGACATATGCAACTTAACATTTTCTTAAAAATCATCACTCTCTTCTACTTTCAGCAAACTTAGTAAAATTTTAGTTGAAATTTCATGCTGAAATAAGCTAAATTATAATTTGAGTTAAAAAATCTAGATATGAATCTTAAAGGTTATGGAGGTGGGAACATTATAAAATATTTTATTCAAGTAGTTAACAACATATGTGTATTTTCAGCAATCTTATGATGTACTCCTGTTGCTTCTGATGTTGATGCTGCTAATTCAGGCATGCCTTACTATTGGAACTGTAATACAGTGTGTAAATTACAAGACAAAAATGAAACTACAAGATTCGTCATGGACAGCAGCACAGGTTAAAAAGCAGGAATACAGAACAACAGAGGTATGTATTTATACTCATAAAATTTGAAAATATGTATTTTAAAAGATTTTTTCTGCTAATGTTTTGTGGTACTTAATTCAGATCCCAATTAAAAGCTGCTCTGAGAAACTGTGAGTTTTGGAATGAAGAGATAATATTTTGCTGGTTAGATGGTAACTGTGACAAGTTGTCAATCTGTGACAAATCCTGTTATGAGAAAAACAGTTGTAAGGTTAAATCTCCCTTTTTTTCTTATTTTTAGTGTGGGCTCCCAATTACAATTACAGACGTGATCCACCATTGTACTCAAATAAAATGTTAGTCCTGCTCCACAGGACGCAGATACATAATCACTATTTATATGTCAGAATGAAGTCACAGAAAAGATAATGGGCCTTGCATGACTGTTCTCATGAGGACAGAGGCATTTGTTAAGAAAGAAATGGATTTAACTCTTCCAGTGCAAGCAGAAGTTATGGGCTATGGAATGAGAATACTTGATGTAGTTGTACTTTTTCAAGGCCTTCTGTAAGGCAGTGACTTTACTAAGCCAAGTTAGTTCACTTAAATTCCCTAAACTTTGAATGGGAAAGTTAAGAATGTGGAGCATAGGAACAACAATGGTTAAGATCAGTGAGTGGCTACCTGTGCTGGACAGTATGAAGCAGTGAGCCCAGCAGCATGCCTGGAATTCCAGGTGTCTCCATGTCTTAACTACACTACTATAGCTGGTGATACAGATCAGAAGTGAGATATCCCTGCATTTCTTGCCTGCATGCACAAGTTCCAGCCATTCCTTCAGATACAGATTTGGCACGTTGTTTTTTTTAGAGTGTGGTGGTACTGTTACCACTCTCCATATAATCATTCAGAACTTGAGCCCTATTTCAGGGATTGGAAGATCCCAGCTTTCTTCAGCCTATGTACAGTAACTACATTCATCTCCTACCACAACACTGTAGCCCTTAGGCTTTCCTCACCTCTGCTGTGCATAGCCAAGCACTGTGTCCTTAAAGACTCTGAGAGAGTAACTCACACTTACTGCATGGGTTAGTGCTAGAAAGAGAGTGCTGGATTCAGTCCCTGCTCTAGGAAGAGCATCTTCACTGAAACAGCACTGGATAGAAAGCACTGGAAACAGGAACTGAAATCAGTCAAGTTGGTGTACAGTTGGTAATGGAAAGTGGAAGCTGTGGATTTATGTCCCCTCAAACTGCTGAGGGCATTTGGTGTAGGTTGCTTATTTTCTGGATCTGTGTCCTGAAAGTTTCATTCTCTATAAAAGATGAAGCATAGCAGCACTTCCACTGCTTCAAGTCACATTTTGGAGCATAGTCATGTCATGGCTAAACAGATCTCCTCTGGGCATTATGTATAAAATTATTCTAGTTTGTGAGTCACTCAGAAATTGGGTGCGAGTTAAATGCTAAAAGGAGCACTTTTTCCACAAAAGCTACGTCTTTTTGCTTAGCTTTTAATATCTAAACACATGGATAATGTTACATGAGAAGTTTTATGTCCCTTTGGCTTCTCAAAAGTCCGCATTCTAAGGCAAGCCTTGGTTTACTTGGATATATGTAGATAAATCTTGCTTCATTTGCACCACAGTGGGCTGCTTCTGTCTTTGGGATTAGAGATTCAGGGTTCAGTCACATATTAGCAAAAATCTTGAAAAAATGTTCAAAGTCATGTGTTTAAAATAGGAATTAGGCCAAGCTTTTTTGACCCAAATGTCTCAAGTACTATACAGTTTACACTATTATATTTTATACCCTAAATGTAAACTCTACTATATACAAAACCATACAATTTACAGTGTGTAGAACATTTTAATAGCTCTGGCTGTAACTATTCACATTTTCATTCTCCTAGCTTCTCTCAGATATTTATTTGCTTGAACTCCAGGTTTTTAACCAAAGCATTTTTTAATGTTTCCATTTGTCTGAAATGTGTTTTCTTTTAGGTTTCCAATAATACATTAAAGGATTTTGACAAGGATAAAGCCTGGAAAGCAGTTGTGGTACAGATGGCTCAGTAGTTTGGATTCTACAAATGCAGCCAGTACAGCACAATCCAATACAGTAAATCAACTGTTAAAGTTTAAAAACTTTTCAATTTTTAAATGGCAATATAGTTACAGCAGCAAGAGCCATGGAATAACACAGTAAATAATATGTCTTCTATTAGTTTTGAAATATGTTGATAATATTTTTAACAAATCTGTCTTTTCTGTTGGTATCTGTAGTCTAGTGTTGCTTTATAAGATACCTTTAGAAAAAGGTTATGAGTCACATGGATTTATGCTGATGGCAAAGTAAAATATTACAATTATGTAGTAGGCTTCTTATATTTGCAAGAGATTGTTATAACTGCAGTTATGCAGTCAGTGTGACTGATAAATGCTTTTGTAAAGTTATGAGTACAAGTCATAATTGATGTTTTTGCTTATACTTCACTTTTGTAGGAGTTGTAAAGTTGTTCTGCATCTTATTGCTTTTATATAAATAAAAGTCTTTATTATGTGGAAACGCGAGAATGTGGATTGACATTCTAATTGGAGAGGTGAAAACAGAATATTCTTTCCCATTAAGCTTCAATTTCTGGACTGTTAAAGGAGGAAAAGGCTTTTTCTGAGTGCTGGAGCACAAAAGCAAGTAGCCACAACAAAAAAAAAAAAATACCAGAGAAGCAATCAGCCAAATAATAGGAGATACTACTGATATTAAAAGAGTTTTGTTCACATATGAAAATGCATTTTTAAGTATATTACTTTTAATTTATTTATTTTTCCTAACTATCTTTAAAACTTACAGAATGTAGCTGCCGTGAAACAAGGACCATCCCCTATACAGATTGCCTTTTCCTTCTGGCTAAACTGTGTGTATGACTTCATAGATTTCAAACGCTATTAGAATTTCCAACAGCACTTAACTACATTTAATTTAACAAGGATTCTTTTGTGATTTACTGTACTATGACAGTAACTTACTTATAAACCTAAATTACTTAACAATTTAGGAAAGCGGTATCCCTACCCATTTGATATAGCATATGCACTCAGACATAAAGAGTCTGTGCAATGCACCTGTTGCGACCCAGAAAGGGGCGATTAACCCAGGTTCTTATTAATAAATTCCTTGGGGTGGATTAGAGTGAAACGACACTGAATAATCAGTGTTTGAAAAGATATATATGTAGGGTTTATTTTAGAACAATTTTGTTTCAAAGGTAAACAGGTATGTTGCCATTTTGGGTGTTATCATCTATATCTATCATCTCTAGCAATATGGTATAAAGATAACCTTTAGGGAAAATGCATAAGAGAGAGAAAGGGAAAGACAGGATAAAGGTAAGGGAGAGTAAGGGAAAGAAAAGATGAGAGTGGAAAAATGTAAATCACTTACCACAGGGTCCAGCGATGAAGCTTGGTAGTTGCAGCTTCCATATCTGTTAGTTGAAGTGGTGGTCTTGATCCGTTGTGGGTGGGGGAGGGAAGCCCCCATGCTTAAAGAAGTTATGAGTTATTATATCCATGGATAGTGTCACGGGCCAACAAGCCTCAAACATCTCCTGGGCATGTGCAGTTCCTGTGAGGGGCATGGTGAAAGGGTTTTTCCCACCTTTCAGGATTGGCGGGGGGATGGGCTTTGATAGGCCATCCCATGAACCTCCAAAGTCTCCGACAGCCCAGGCCAAACGTGCAGAGTTCATGGGAAGGGTGTGGTAAACACGGCTCTTCCCACCTTTTCAGGACTTGACACCTTCAGCAGCACTGGCAGGGTTCAGGGGAGGGGGGGGGGGAAGTGGGTCCAGCTGCCTAATCCCAGTCTGCAAAAGTCCCCTGTCAATCCTAGAATGCTTAAATCATTAACTGTTTCAGTCTCTGACAGTACCTGTGAAAAATTTCCCTTGTGTTCCATCAAATACTCACTTTGAATGTTTTGCATTCTTCTCAACGGGCGAAGGATTGAGTCTCACTGAGATGTCAGCGCAGGATCCATTGGCTGGTGATCCGTCAAGAAATAGCGAATGTGAAAGTCGCTAACTCCGAGAGGTGTCCCAACTCAGAGGGAGATTGCTGCTCACAGCCCGCTGCACCCCAGGAGAGCTCAACGAGTCTTACCTGAACCTTTGTTTATAGGGTCTCAAGAGATTGGGCCTTAGTCATAATAACCTTTCATCTTGGCTGCACTTCTCGTTCTCACACTTGGAAAGTGTGCGAACAAAAACTATTATTCCACTTGGATTGTTATTCAGGCAAAAAAAGAAGTTTCCAAGGATGTTCATTAAAAAAGCAAGGAACTCATTGAAAACATTAAAGTCCTGAAAACAGACAATGTTTCTGATAAGCTCAGAGGAACTCAGCCCAGGCGCTGTCAAGGTTGAGGCCTATCAAGCATTTCTGTGATCATAGTGTGGCCTAGTGGGGGGCAGAGGGATGCACCACGATATGCATGAGTCCTTCCTGAGCTAACAATTTATCTAGGAAAAGCTAAGAAAGTGAAGGGAGAAATTGCAGTTTTAAGAGCATACTTTGATCCTCTCTGCTACTGCAGGCAAATTTCTTGCAGCATCTTGCCAGGAACAAGAACACACAGTTGACTATTGGTATATATTTTTTTGTTGTTTTCAGTAGTAATTTGTCTGCCCCTATATTTGTAGGGAAAGCAGCCAAGGAGTGAAGTAAAAGTGATAGAGCTGAATGGGCTATGATGAATGAGATTCATGCAGAAGGAAAACCATGCTTGTTACCTTTAAGCAGTGAAGAAAGAAATGCCCATGCGAACAGTTCGCATGGGCCAATCACTTCCTAACCAGTGTTTTGTTCATATCCAGTTATAACCATCAAATAAAAGCAAAAACTGCTTTTCTTACTTCCCTTTTCAAGACAGGAGAGGTCTGCAGGTATAAAATATCCGTACATAACACTTCCCAGTATTTTCCTCAGAGTATTTTTTTAAAACATTTATTTCCTACTCAACCTTTCTCTTTAATTTGTTCAAAAATTACAGCTTCTTTATTCTTTTCTGTCCCAGAAAGATAAACCATTTCTGGAGAAAAAAAAATTACAAAACTTATACTAATTTTTCTTTTTAAATGCTTTTTCCTTTACCTGGCTCAATTTTTAAAATCTGTCGTGGTTTAACCCAAGCCAGCAACTAAGTGCCACATATCTGCTCATCTGCTCACTCACTTTCCACAATGGGATAGGAGAGAGAATCAGAAGAGTAACAATTAAGAGTAAAAAACAACAACAACAAAAGAGTAAAAAGACAGTTCAATAGGTAAAGCAAAGCAAAACAAGTAATTCATTCATCACTTTCCATGGATTGGCAGGTGTTTAACTATCCCCAGGAAAGCAGGGCTTCATTCATGTAGTGGTTACTTGGGAAGACAAACGCCATCACTCCAAACATTCTACCCCGCTCTGCTTCCTTTTTCTTCCCCCTCAGCTTTATATACTGAGCATGACAACATATGGTCTGGAATATCTCTTTGGTCAGTTGGGGTCAGCTGTCCTGGCTGTGTCCTTTCCCAGCTACTTGTGCACTTCCAGCCTCCCTGCTGGGGAGTTGAGGTGAGAAGCAGAAAAGGCCTTGACTCTGTGTAAACACTGCTCAGCAATAAGAAAAACATCCCCGTGTTATCGACACTGTATTCAGAACAAATACAAACCAAAGCCTCATACAAGCAGCTGTGAAAGTAATTAAGTCTATCCCAACCAAACCCAGCAATTGTTCCTAATCCAAGAAACACATTTTATATAGATGCCTGGTAGTGGCCATTTCCTCAAACAAAGGGCAGAGTGTTTAGTTTTAAACAGGCCCATATCTTTTCTCTGCTGTTTACTGTGAACCATGGAGGCCGAAATCCAGATATCCAGAGTTTGTAGGGATTTGTACCACTTGTATGTTCTGGAAAGGGAAAATAAGGATTTTAAGCACTCTGTTGAACAGGGTGATTTGCTGTTTCGTATTGCATGGTTTTGTGCTTTATGCCATCAGACTTTGGACATCCAGAAGGAGCTTGGAAATGTCTTCCCATATTACCAGCTCTGCTTTCCAGCACCTACAAGAGGCCAAGTGCTTCTGCAGGGACTGAGTTGCTAGAGGTTGCCCCAACATTTCTTGTTTCCAGAAGTGCCCTCAGAGGGGAGATGCTAATGGTGTGCCTCCTGCCTCTGTGTTTTCTACCTGTCTGTATAGGGTATAGGTGGTATTTCCTGCTGGACCCTATTGAGAGTGCAGGGATCATGAAAGGTTCTTGTTTGTTCCTGGGCTTGCCATTTGACCAGGATTAATAACTACTCTGAGGCTTGTTTTTCTGGAGAGAGGCCTTGCCTCACTCAGGCTCAGTTCTGAGGATATGTACTCTTTGCCAGACGTTCTGGTTTAAATTATTCATCATGTTCTGCTGCTCATTTGCCCATTTCCATTGAAGTTTATGGAAAGAGTATCATTTATTTCAATATGACTCATCTTGACATTTTTGTATTTATTTTGTGTTCTTTCCAACATCTGACTTATATAAGAAGTTACATAAAATCAGAGTGATTTTACCTGCATTATATAAACACTGAAGTCAAGATTGAAATGGGAAGGAAAAAGATAGCATTAAAACTTCAACCTATTCCACACTGTCTGCTATTACACTGAGTTCCACCAGGACATTCGTGATGCTTCAAACTCATCTGCCTAAAAAATCTCCCAATCACTCAAATCATGCAAAATAATTCTTTGTTCTGGGGGAGTTTTAAAGCTGCATTGGCTTTTTTACTCAGTTTACAACATTTCTTCACACCCTCAGTTCAACTGAAGGGTTGAGATGCATCAGCACAGGGCAACAGATACGCTGTTATCTTCAGCCAGCGTTGTTGCTGCTTACAACATTTTCAAATCCTATCCTAGACTTCCCACTCTTTGAGGGATACATAGCATCACTTTCCTGATAGCTGCCACTCTGCCTGTCTTTCCAGACTTCCTCATATCACTGTAATTGCTGGTCCATGCTTTTCAAGGAAAGACTTTTCCTAGAAAGAAGGAGAACCTGGTGAGAAGCAGCTTCCTTTTTTCTGTGATTCATTTTTATTTCTTCATGGTCCTGATGTTAATACAGTGTAAAATCTGAAATCCTACCATGGTGACCTCAACTGAAATTTTGATGACCTCAGCTTTGAGGAGGAATTTTCATTTCAAACCTTCCAGATGGTTAAGGAGTTCTTTCTGTTCTAGAAACTATTGATGTCCCCGTATGCGGCATCTCTGGGGTGTGAGCTTTCATTTTTTGTGTTTATCATGACTCAATACTTTGATATCTATTCTATTTATAATATGATCCATAGATCAAGTATCTAATCACAGAATATCTATTTCTTTCTAAAATCCATTCTGTCCTAATAATGATGCACTAGGACTATAAAGGCGAACCATAATTGTACTCATGGACATGTCATGGAGTATGAGAGAATCTCCTGCCTGCTGAACAAACCAAAGCAAAAGAAAGATCGAGTTATTATCACGAGAATGAAGTAGACCTTATGGTAAATAATCCAGAGGGTTTCGGTAATGCATTTTCAATTAGTAGTATGACTGAGTTGGTTTTAATTTAAAGTGGAAAATTGAGAGCTTTTCATACAACTGGAAACAAGATTGTTCTCCACAGAGGCAACTGAGTCTGTTTATTGTCACTTGTGCTTGCTTGCACTGAGGAGGGTTTAGTATTTCAATCTTACTTTGTGCCACCAAGACTTATTAGAAGGTGAGATCTTCACTCATTTAAGAACAAGTCAGCAGGACAAGAGACTTCAGCCTGTGCTCTTCTTGATGATGTGAATCCCAAATACACTTCTAGGTAAGGATGGATTCTAATTTTCTCATTAGCATTATTCCTTTAAGCAGCCACGATTGAAAAATATTTTCTCCATAACAGAAAACCAAGTCAGATAAAATTAATGTTTTTATATTTCTAAAATAAAAGGAACAAAGTATTTCAAGTACTTAGTTGCACTTTCAGCTTTGGTCCAGTGAAAAAAAAGGTAAATTATATGCATTGCAGTTCATATTAGGAAAATTGGTTCTGAAGAACTTGCCTTTAAACGGTTTTCTATTTCTAGGCAGTCTAATTTTCATCTGCATTAGGAAAAAAAGTTAGGTTATGGTAATGTTGGGGTAAACTTGGGATGTTGTATTGTATTTTTGAAATGTTGCTTTATTTGTGTACTAATGTTGTTAATGTTATTATATAGGTGTGGGAATACATGATGATAACAAAACAACTGAATTTGAGAAATGTAATTTTTTTTAGACAATATAAATAAAGCAAAATCTTCTAAAAGTAAATAATCATAGGGTTTATATTCTTCCCTACCTAACAATAGTCAGCAACCTCAGGTAAAAATGTTCTGTATCAAATCTGAAAAATTCCAGATCTCTAAGCCTTCCAGTACATGAGTAGTAATGTAAGTAGTAAAACCGAATAAATAGATGTAGTCTTTAGCACAGAGATGAATGAAAAAATTTCAATACTGCTTTTGCTTATTGCTGCTTGAATTGTCACTTTTGCTTTTTTTATTCTATAGGGCTAAAGCGTAGAAATGCACAAGAACTACTTTCTACCCCAAAAGCAGACAAATACAATTTAGTAAGGTTTTTAGAAAGACAATTAAGGTAAATAGATTTAATAATTGATTTATTTTTAATTGCAAACCCCCCACATTTACTAATAACTCCAGTTTCTCTGAGCTTGAAGTTCATAAAAGTATATAGATTGTCTACAAAAAGGCTGGAAAATTATGAATATGCTTTATTTTTATTGTATTTTACTCTTTTTTCTCTTTAAGAGGATTTTTTTTGAACACTTAAGTTTGTAGTTTTTTCTTTAATAATTTGAATAACAATTTTATACTGGTCTAAAATATTATTCTTTAATATTTTTAAAATACTTTTTTTCTAAATTAATGCCCAGGACTTTCAGCAACCTAATTTGGAACTAGATGGTCTTTAAAATTCCTATCCAGCCCAAACCATTCTATGATTGTATGATTCTAATCTTAGGAAAATAAAGTCTTTACATCTGTGGGTTGTACCCAGGTTGTAGGCAGTGCTCCTAAGGTGTTGCCTACTGTGATATTTGCCATCATTACTGAATACTTGTCACTCTTGAAGGAGAAGGATGGGTTGGGGAAAGAGAATGAGAGTCCCCTTGAATCACGTAGATGAAATCAGTAGCAATTGCCTTTGGACAATGAATCAGTAATATGTTAAATACAGAAGCGCTGGGTAGCTCCTGTTTCACCAACCTGCCTTGCAGCTCTATGGGACTTATGTGCCCTGCTGGTACCCTGCCCTGAGTACTTGCTGTACAGGCTCACTCTGCACAGGAGATGTAGGCACACTCCTGGGAAAGTACAGTTCTCAAGTAGTTCTGAATCATTGTGAATATTTTGTTGTGATGACAGTGGCACCCCCCACTGCTCCACTCCAGAACATGTCTGACATGACAGGAAGCTGTTAAGCTATAAACAGCTGTCCTGTGTTTGATGTGAGTGGCCCTGAGGCAAGATATCTGTTGTCTGGTGCAGGCAGTACAACTGCACATGAAGTTAAAAGAATTACTATGGGACTGTGCTGGCCATGACCCTTCATCTCAAGACAGCTGTCATGGTATGTGTGCCTGTGTTGGTGAGACTTGAAAGTATGTAGTGATACACCACAGAATCCTCTTTCAAAATATAGGGTGGATGTGGCTATTGTGCTCCAAAGACAGCTGGAGAGATCAAGCTTGATCCAAAGGAAAATGGAGAATGGAAAATGCTGGATTTTGCTCTGTACTCTAGAGTCTACCTTTGCATTTTATTAAAAAGAGCCTGAGCAGCCAGACTACCACCCTGAAATGTGCAAGAATTGGACTCAAACCTTCTTTGACTGTGAAATGTTTAGATTCTGGTTTTTCCATGTCCTTGATCAGTGCTCTAATAAAGCTTTAGAGCACAAAATGTCCATATTACCCAAGTGCAAAAGGAGGCCCTTCTTATTAAGATTTTCTTTAAGAGTCTTTTTTCTGAAGATATAGGGAATGTTGGTAGAAGCAGAACAGTATATCTTTTGCTATCATCTGTTCTTCAGGGGATGAAGTAATAAAAACATCAAGACAAATGTTGATTAAAATATAGGTAAGGTGTAGTGAGGAACAAGGAATAAAAGAACCTGTTATCAAGAAATTACTTTTAAGAATTATGAACAAGAATTAGAGTCTGATTTGAGCAGGAAGCCTAAGAGCTACTGCCCCTATAAGTATCACATGCTTTTCCAAAATTTCCATAATTTTCCACTGATGCTTTTCCATAAATAATAGTTTTCAAGACACCTGGCATGGGTCTGTTATGCTGCCCAGCTTTTAGTGAGAATCTTAGCCTAATGGGCATTCCAAAATCTGATGTAATAAAAACAATGAGTGTACATGGTGCCATGGTAATTATAGGATACAAATTATATAGGAACAGTAAAGTAGTTTAGACATGATTTTAAAAAGAGGTTACTGTCAAGTAAATAACAATAAGGTTGTTGCCTGCTGAACTTAATGACACCTTCAGTCCACACAGAAACATTGACTGAAACACTGTTCCTACATAGGAGGAGTATATTGTTAGAGCAGTGCTACCCAATGACTTTGTTCAAAGGTGACAGAGGAGTGCTAAGAAATACCAGAAACAGTAAGAGAATAAAATTTCCTAAGTGAGTGACATCAGTAATTTTTGTGGAAACTGGAGGAGTGTTACCTCAGGGTGATGCAAAAACTAAATTTGTATACACTGCAAATGGCTGTTGCTTGGAGCAAATAATCACAGACCCCATAGGAAGAGATAGAACTTTTGGTCCCTTTCCAAGCAGCAGCTCAGAAAGTTGCACTTCAGTAGTGACACAAGTTGAACATCAAAAAAAAAAAAGTGCTGTGCTAATATGTAAGCAAGAAAGGAACTATGTAAAATGAATAAGTCCCCAAAACAAAATTAAAAGGAGCGGTTGAGAGGGTAGAAGGTTTCCAGGCACAAGGAGCTGCTTTAGTGTAGGGAAAACTCAGAACTATACATATATACAATATCCTCCAAAATGGCACCTGTAAGAAAACATTTTTTTGCAGGTCCCAACACAATATTTTTGAGAAAGGTCAATACCATCCATTTTTAACCCAAGACAAGAAGGAAGCCTTCTAAAAAGTCTGTGGAGCTGACTAGTAATGGAGATATGAAAGGACACCTTTTGCTCAAGGAATCCAATAGCACAGTAAAAACTGAAGTGTGTGCTTGCAGTGGAGTTCATTACAGGGAAACATACTGAAGGGTGAGTTGGAGGAATTGTCTCAGTTTTCATTTTAAAACACATAATCCAAAAGAATAAGACTAATATATGTAACTATAATCAAACAGTATCTTACAGGGTTTCCCATAAACTGCAATTGAAATTGAAGTTGCAAAGCTACCAGCTGTGGTGTGTGCTGAACTTACTTGCTTGCCGTAGACTTACTGGCAAATGATGCGATAAGGAGAGACAAACTGGTATTTGTTAGAGAATCCTTGACCTGCTCACTCCTGAATATTGTGTGCAGGACCTCTATCTTACAAAAGGGTATAATAAAAATGAAGAGGTATATTATTTATCTTAGGAAAAATAGGGGAGGTATGCTGGAAAACAATACAATTGTGACCATTTTGGCAAAGGTGAGATGACAATGGTTATTCCGTGGTTTTTTTAAGCAAGAACCTGACTGAACTATTTGGAAGCAGTTTTAAAATCAAAACAAAACAAATAAACATAGTATAACTCATTGCCTCAAGAAGTTTTTGAAAACCAAAATTCATGTTAGAAAGTTCTAGAAACAGGTATTAAAACAAGTGATGTGCACATGCCATTCAGTTCAGTAAATCCACAAGGTCCAGGTAATGGAACTTGGCAGCATATAGGTTAAAATAATCCAGAGAAATAGGATATTTAACTTATTTTTCCTAACATCTGTTACTGATCCTTTTAGTCACAGGAGAGTGGACTGGGCAGATATTCCATTTGGTGTATTTTTGTGTGTAGATGTGTCATGTCCCACTTCTACACAGAAGAGAGCACCCAAGATTCATAGATGCCCGTGGTCAAAGTTTTTCTGGACCTTTCTGGTAATGGATCAGGAGGCTTTGAGGGTCTTTTGGTGGTCTTGATCCCCCTCTACTGGACTGAGCCTCAGTTAACAGTTCAGGCCACTTCTTGACCTCACCTCTGTGCTTGCTCTGTCCTTTACATTGTGTGGTCGCCATGGACCAGAACAGGGAAGTGGGCACCAGGAAGGTGCTGCCCTACCTACACATGGCCCCCCTTTCCAGACACATCCTCTTTTAACTTGCCTTCTTGAGTGGTCATCAATGTTTGAGGCATAGCAATGCATTAACTTCTTGCTGTCCAGGCTTCTACGAGATGACAAAATTTAATTATTATTTTTTAACCAAAATAGTTAAATTACATTTTGTTCAGTACTGTGATTGATAGTGCTTATCTTCAAAAAATAAAGCCTTATTGGAAAATTGACAAAGTGGACTCACATGAGTATCTCAAATACAAGTATAGTAATACATTGACAGAGTAGACATTGTATTTTATGTGTTACTAAAAAAAGTATTAGTAAAGCCAGATCCTAGCAGATGGTGTTAATTGTATGTTCCCTACCGTAATGGATATAAAAGATTTTGCAAGAGCACTGATTAGCTGGGTTCTGGCACTGTCCTACTGAGAGATATCTCTCAGCTGTGGGCAAGCTCTCTCTATGGAGGAATGACTCCCTATTCGCCTTGGGTGTAACATAGTCTGTATGAACCAGAGAGGGTGTTTTTGGAATACTTGTTACTTGTAGTGTGACTATGAATTGTAGCAACCAGAGGGACGTTCTTGGGAATTTTGTTATGCTAGCAGGTGTTGAGGTGTTGTTACTCACTCCTACATTGCTTTCTGAGCTGGTGGTGTTGAGCTTCTTTGTAAAAACATGCATACTTTTTGAGAGCCTTGAAAATCCAAAAGCTCAAGACTGGCTATTGACCAAGATGCCTCTATTGATATAATTAGGTAATAAGTGAAATAAGTTCAAGGCACAGATTTCTGTGGGAAAAGAATCTGTTTTTCCTGCTGAGGAAAAAGAAGAAAACAGCCTTCCAAAACCACTCACTTTGGCAAAGCTGTTTTTCTTTTTATTCAATGCATTAGAAAGCCAGGAAAATAGGCATAAGAATGCATTTGAATTCCAGTGAACCTACCTGATGCATCACTCTAGAAACAAAGTTCCCATTTATATAGAGAATTTGCAGAAAGGAAATTGGTTAAAACTGATCTAATGCTGATGTGATCCAGAAGAAAGAGGGTTTTACTGTGATTGTCAGAAGTCCACATTTCCTAATTTTCAGAACATAAGAAATTAGTTGAACATGGTTTATATTTCCCACAACTAGCAATTTTCTGTCTTTGGAAAGTTTTAGAGGGAGGAGCTCAGAGGTGCTGTGGGAGGGGCTAAAGTTCATATTAAAGTTTTGGCACAAGAGGGAGAATTGTCAGAGTAGAAGGCTTCTTCTGAGGTTTCAATTTAAGATGATCAGTATTTATGTTCAGATTCCTCTAATAATTCTGTTTTGGAATGCTGATTCTCACATTATTCCCAGGATTGAAGAATGTGGACTTTCATGTTCTCAGGTAATCTCTTACTTTTTTCAATTCATTATCAATTAATATGGTAGTTGTGTGCTGCCAAAATAATTGTAGGAAAAGGAAGAAAGCAAAAATGGAAAATACTTCAGCTGTCCTGAACATTCACTTTATACTCCTGTCATTCTGAATGAAGTGTCCAAAGCAGCAAAGATGATTGAGGGAGTGTAAGAAAATGCATCTTTTATTATTTCCAACTGCTGTTTTTAGTACCTTTTAAAATCTGTATCTTGTATTTGAAAAAAAAATATTTTGTTCATATTCATTACTTTGCACAGTCGGTTTTTACAACAGCAGTGATGCCAAAAAGATGCGGAGGGAGGAATGGGAGGTTTCAGAAATTGCTAATTATGTCAGGAATATATGAAACACTGACTTTCCTGTGAATAAATGAATTAAGCATGAGAAAAAATAAAACCTGTTTTTCATTTTGTGGGATAAATTGACCTCACTATTAAATTTAATGACTTCTGCATGTGCATGAAAGTGGAGTGTGAACCACACCATCTCTTTACTAACTTTGGATTTTGTATAATTCCAAATATCCCCGCAAAGGGGCAGTATGGAGACATTCTGCTCCTCTTGGCATTCTGAAATTGTAAGCATAGAGTAAACTGAAAGATAATTTTTTAAAAAAGTATTAAATAATAGGGAATCTGACTTTCAGTCTTAGTGGAGGTTGATAACTGTGTACTTGGTACAGAGAAGTGGAACTGATGGCATGAAAGAATTTGGCTGTTTGTACAATCATCTGCTTGAAGATATCAGTGTTTAGGCCAAGCAGTGAGATGTTCTAAAGATTGTCTAAATGTGGTTGTACTACCCAGATATTAAGTTAGTTCATGTTACAGCAATTTATTCTGTATTTTATACATGTATCCTAGGAAAACAGTAGGAATAAAGATGCTTATAAAATACTAGATTGAGCAAAAAAACCCTCCCTATATTTAAATATTCCTATATTATAGTTATTATTCCTGTATTCAAATTCTGCAGTCTCTATCCACTGAGATAAAGTTTTTAGAATAATAAAATACAGTCATAAGAGATTAATCTGCAGATGTATCTGAACACTTTTCAAGAATGTTTATGTACTATACTTATGAATGCAAATACACATGTATTTTAAATAATTTATGCTCCTTGGTCTTCCGCAATGAGAGTTTAAAATGATTTTCCATTCTAATTTATCTCTCCAAAGAGTGTAGGACTATCAGACTCAGCATGTAAAAATCAATATCAACATTTTTGGTGAGTTTTAGTCTAGCGGATAGGATTTATCACTGGGGACCTTAATGGGTATCTTTGTCACATCTTAGGTAAGTATGTTAAAAAGACTGATTCACTAGTTGCCTAAGATATAGACACAGCCCTGAGGTTTGGCAGAGTGGATGCCTTTCTTTGCCTTCAAGAATCTGTCTTACACCTTTTCCAATAGCGAAGGTTATGTATTTTTTTTTTTATTTACAGAGGAAATATATTGTTTCCAGCATAATGGAATCAATCAATCAATCAATCTTTTGTGACAGAGGCAGGATTCAGTTCATGTTCTCTATGTGCTGTTTCTGCTAGTTGTATTCAATAGAATACTGAATGCGTTAATGACTTTTTAAGACAAAAATGTTTTCTCAGTGGGAACAATAATGATCTCAACAGGATAAATTACTGCCAGCATAGCATTTTCAATCTAGTGCAAAGCATTTTAGCTACATGAACTTTAGAGTCTCATGACTAGCTTGTTAGAGAAAACTTCTTCCTTTTCCTTTGAAAGTAACTTCAGTTTTCCTACATAACTGACCACTATTTGTGGGCTCAATCACATTCCTACATTCCTTTTAAAAGGAAGCAGTCAGTCTTCTCCATAATTTATAACTCATTGATCATTATAGGGCCACTAACCAGGGGTTACAATTTGTCTTTGTGTGCAATATGTGTGTACTGATTTCTCCTATAGCATGTGAGATCACAAAGTGGAGAATTGATGACTTTTTTCCAGCAATTTGCTTAATGTGATATTTAGATCTTGTAGTTTTAAAACTATGATAAGTTTTCAGTAGCTGCTATTGTTAGAAGTGTTATAGAAAATAGTTTTTTTCTTTATGGAGTTTTGCCAAAAGTTTGTACAGTAAATTTCTCTTCTGCAGACAAACTCGAGGCTGTGTGGTTCTCCATAAAGCAATAGGGGGATGAAAAGCAATTGATTTGGTTTTGAGCAGGTTTAATAACTGAAACTGTTGAGTCGGACTGGCAGACTGGATTTTAAGGTGGCTGCATCCATTGGATATTTGTGAGCAGTTTTGATCTCCTTGGGTACTCCTTAACAAAGTAAAGCACTGGTTGTACTTAAGAGGGAAATAGTGACAACTATTTTGAGGTATATGACTTGAAAAACCTTTGCAACAAACTGCTTGGATTTTGGATCTTATTACAAGTTTATGAACATTCTTAGTTTACCATAAGTATTCAGCAAGACACCCTTGCATTGCCTTTCATAAGGCAATATCCAGGTTTCATTACTGTACCAGAAACTGTACATCTGTTCAGTACGGGAAAGGAAAAACCAAAAGAATATTGGATGTTTATGCCAATATTATATGAAAATTTAAACAGCATGAAAATATACAGTTGTGGGTTGAGTAATGGCAAAGGAACAACTAAGCTTTTATTATGTATTATGATTTATTTCTCCTTCCATATTTTAATGACTTGGCTTTAGAGATCGCGTGATATTCTAGTATTCAGAGGTTAAATTATATGGGCATGGTCTCCATGCCCCACCCAATAGCAAACACAGTTATCAACCAAGTTTCCCTGTAAAAGCATCGGGGAATCCCAGCCTGCAATTGAAATTGGGTTTGTACTCCACTCCTTTTACAATCCACATTGTTTGCAGGCTGTACACAAAGAAACAGGCTTATGCCAAATTTGAACAGCTGGTAAAGATCAAGACCACTACATCCAAAAACACTCCCCAGAACACTGGGAAATAGTATTTGTATTGTCTGCCTCTGTACGTAGCAATATTTCCAAAGTCTGTAGATAAACAAGGAAACTCTAAACCGAATCTAGGATTTCCCTGTAATTATAAAAGTTATTGGCAGCAAATTCTTGATATAGCTACTGCTTGTTCATGCTATTTATAATTGAAATATGTAGTGTTTCTTTACTGGATCTTTATGCCATGGATTAGTCCATTCTTGCTGAATACTACGCACTGCAAAAGCAGTGATAGACCACTAAGTCAGCTGACATACACTGGTATTCTTTTTTCATTATTAAGCAATTCATATTTTAAAAGTGATCCCAAGCCTCTAAAAAATGAGCATGATAATCTAGGTGACATAATTCAGTTGTTCTCTAAAATCTGATTGAAAACTAATTTTAGACATGGAAAATGTCTAAAGAGACTAAAGACCTGTCTTAGAGTGAATGAGAGAGATAGATTGCAAAGTCCCACCATAGAAAGATGATTCAACACAGACTTTTTTGTGTCTGCATTGATATACCTGATGGCTGAAGGAGATGCATAAAAATATAAAACATATTATCTGCTAATATTTGCTGAGATGCAGTACAATCCATGAGAGGATTTCATATACCTGCCCATTTACAGATGTTTTTCATAGTAGTTTTCACACTGTCAGAAAAATACATTTCCTTCTAAAACTTTTTTTTTTCCATTTTTTTCCTTCTGATTTTGTTAGCATTTATTGGCTATTTTTTGGAAATCAGAACATTATTTGCCATCTTAAAAAAACAAATGAGAAAATATGCCTAAAACTGCAGTGTGTTGCTGAGGAAGTTCCAGACCAGCTCTAAACTACTTGGCTAGGAATGATCTCAGAACCAGTAAATTCACATATATTCAGATGTGATACAGACGCATCCCAGCACTACCCCTGCATTCACAACTGTAGGAATTTGCTGGGCCAGAATTTTCTGAGGTCATGAGTAAACTGGAAAGTCACCCTAACTAGTGATGCTGAGTACTGGAATAAATTGCCTGTGGAACTTATACAGATCTCTGCACACAGTAAGAAAATATAGCCCAGATATGTCTAATATAGCTCACATACATCTCAGATAAAGGTCATTCTTCCCAAGACAGAAATGTAGAGTAGATGACATCTTAAGGTTTTTTCAAAGATAAATACTTCTGCTTTCATTCATTCATTCATCCTTTTCTCTTTTGTGGAATCTATAGATGGTCTTTCAAATTGTATTTCACATATTGCTTTGTAACAGTCAGCAGAGCTAAAGCCCTGTTTTGCTCATAGTGTGTCCTGTCCTTGCAGCATGCAAAATATGGGACTTGCCATGAAAACTGTATGGGACATGCAATCTCATTCAGGAGATGTCTATGCAAAAATGAAGAGAGTTTTAGTTTTACTTTGCAACTTACCTGTAGGTCTTTCTTTTGCAAGGAAGTGTTTCAACATAGTTGCTTTGAATAAGTGTGGTAAATTTCAATCATTTCTGGAAAACTGACTGTCTTGAAATTGCCTCTACTTGTCTGCATATTTTCAGAGAGTGTGAATCACATAAACAACACTGTACAGTACTAGATGTGCATTCATTGTCTTTTCTTGGAAAAAGAATCTGAGGAAATAGAATTTATTGCAGTTAAGATTTTTCACTGTCTCCAGTTTTGTTTTTCCCTTTCATCCCTACATAGGCAAACTTCCATAATCTTTTTCCCCACTTCCTCATCTCTCTGACCTGCTGTTCGTCCTTCTGTAACTGCAATGAGTTTTCTCCGTTACTTTTCAAATTTTGATATCTTTATGTTATAATTTGTCATAGTTTGTGGGTTTTTAATTTATTTTTATAATTCTCATTATATTGTGATGCTTCATGATTAGTTTTGGTCAGTAGTATGCGTTCTTTTGATTTTCTTCTCCCTCATTTTCAATATATTCTATTTATGTATGATACAATAGAATAATTTTTAGTGCATGGTCACACCTGTGTTACCATTCAGTCTGCCTTTGTAGCTTATTTTCTCTTCCACTTAGAGGTCAAAAAGCACATATGCTTTTTAGGCAAATGTGTGGCATAGGTGATTTTCAGTGACTAAGTGCTATCATTAAAAATGAGACATAGTGTGAAGCAAAAATGAAGTTACTGAACACTGATGGATTTATTAAACTGAGGCTGTGCCCACTAATTACTGCTGCTTCTAGGGACAAAAGCATGATCAGGAGGGTCAGGCGAAACAATGGTGCTGTTGTAAAGTTGGTAGGATCCTGCCTCTTTGGAAGCCTTTCTCTTGGACCTCTGCCTCCTTTAATAGGATTATGCTAAATTTAGCAACTACAGTACGAGGAAGATACATTATATAAAACCAAACTATATGATTATTACATAGTTTGTTCCCCTTTCCCCCCACAAAATTACTATTAACAGTAAAAATTTGGAGAAATAGATTATGTAATGACTTTTCAAGTAATTATTTTTTGTTTTGTATTATATATTACTTATTTCTCCTTAAAATTTCCAAATTTAGTCATAACTAGCTTCTCTGTCAATTATCTCAAACTGAAAATGTTTCACCTAGAATACCCACTATAGGTATTTTCAGTAGGGCTTGTCTACACAGCAAATTTTGAGCGTTTTTTAATTTTTCATGTATTCACACTGCTAGTTCTTTCAGGGAAAGGTGTTTTTGGCTTTTGTTGCTCTTGATAGGAGAGGAAAGGCATGTATGCAGGGATTCTGGTATAAGGTTTCTGATGAAGGATCCAGACTTTCAGACACAATAATGCAAGTACGAATAGTTAAGAAATAATCCTCTCTCTCAAAAATTTTCAAGTAGATGCACTATGTATTTTAAGTATAGCTGTAAAAACCTTCATGTACTAAGATTTTCCTCATTTCCTGTGGCTAGAATATTTCTGTAACTCAAGAAACACTATTAGAGCCAGTCAGGCATCTTTAGCATTGTGTTTAATGGAAGCAGATCCTTAACTGATACAGTGGCACCAGGCAGGAATACAGTAGCCTCCCAGGACTGCCATCTAAGACCACTCTTCCATGGCTTCTAGCATGTCCTGCAGGATCATTTGTATGGCCTTACACCCCTACACAACAACATAACAAGCTAAGGATAGAATAAAACCAAAGTCAATATTTAAAAATATTTCTCATCAGGAAGAGCTATAATCAGGGGTAGTTCCAGGATTATTTAGATTAAAATTTTCCTCTATTTAAGGAGAAGAGGGAAAAATATAATTTTAATGGGAGCTACAAAAACCAGAGACATGCTCCTGCTTTGAAGGGAGTCTCAACCCTGACATGTGGTCTCTGAAGTCTTGAAATTGTTATAAGAAATTATTGTCAAGTGTGCTATGGTATTCTAAATTTTAGTATGAGTTTGTGGCAGAGTTGGGCTTAGCAAGTTCATTTTTAAGTCCCTACGCCCCCAGCATGTCAGGATAGTGTCTGCAACACTCACCCATTTTGTGATGCTGCTTCATTCTTATGGTTGCAGGTTATTAAATACAGATTCAGTGGAGATCATGAGAAAACATTAGCGACTTGTCAGGGCAGTATGAGAAACCTGCATGCTCAGCATGGTGCTGCCTCAAGTTAAGACAAGGGAAAAAGTTAAGCATTGGGTTAGTCTGATCTCCACTCTCTAGAACCCAGGCATCTGAGTTATGAGCCGGAATTCGATGTTCTCTCTGTAGAGCAGCTACTGAGAGCCACTCTTTCACAGTTCCAGTTTCTGGTTCTACTTGCATCCAGGGATCTTTGAGTTCAGAAAGGGAGGTATCTAATAAGCTTAGGTGCCTCTAGTGTTGGGTAGCAATTGGTTGGATATTGTAGATCATGGTACTCGGCTGAGATTACCACAGTTTTCTTAAATTATGTTCCAGGTACCTAAGTTCTTTTTTAGATTTGGCTGACTTAATCATTTTGAAAATGGCTGCAAACTTTGGCTTTATTTCACTACCAGTAAAAATGCAAAATCCTCACAGAGAAATTTCCTTACTTGGAAATTATGTGACCCTTTTCTTATGGCAAAGCTGAAGTTTGTATAGGTGTGATGGGTTTGCAAAGTTTTGGTAGCAGGGGTGGGGGATAGCTTCTGTGAGAAGCTGCCAGACCCACCACTGGCCAAGGTCAAGACCATCAGTGATCACAGAATATACTAAATTGGAAGGGACCCACAAGGATCATTAATAGTGCCTCTGAAATAATAGATTTCTGTTATCACCTGATGAAGCAGGTGGATGCCTAAAGTAAGTTGGGACCCTGTGGGAATTTTGTTTGGGGCAGGCTTCTGGCACGACCCATGGACCCATAGACAGAGGAGCCCCTGCTGGAGCAGGTTTGCTGGCAGGACTTGTGACCCTCTGGGGGACCCACACTAGAGCAGTTTGTTCCTGAGAAACTGACCCCCTTAAAAAAAAAGGGACCCACACTGGAACAGTTAAGGAAAAACTGCAGCCTGTGGGAAGGACTCACCTTGGAGAAGTTCATGGAGTTTTGTCTCCTGTATGAGAGACCCCATTCTGGAGCAGGGGAAGGAGGAAGAGTATGAAGAGTCCTCCCTCTGAGGAGGAAGGAGCAGAAGAGACAACGTATGATGAACTGACCACAGCCTCCATTCCTTGCTATCCTGTACTACTGAGGGGAAGTAGGTAGACAAACTGGGAGTGAAGTTGGGCCCATGGAGAAAGGAGGGAGGGGGAAGGTGTTTTAAGATTTGGTTTCTATTTTCTCATTATCTTAGATTTTAATTGGCAATAAATGAAACTAATTTCCCCAATCTGACTCTGTTTTGCCCATGATGGTAACTGCTGAGTGATCTCTTCTTGTCTCAACCCAGGAGCCTTTTGTTATATTTTCTCTCCCCTGTCTAGTTGTGGAGGGCAGTGACAGAGGACCTTTGGTGGACACCTGGTGTCTCACCAGGGTGAACCCACCACAATAGGCAAAAAAATTTATCCCCATTTGCATCTGATTAAAAGTTCATTCAAATCAGTGGAAAGTGTCTTCCACAATTTCTGAATGTGAGCAGCATGGCATTTTTCATTTATAAATGTCATGTGTAAAGCTGAGCACTGTTCTGCTCCTGGGACTGACTCTAAACATTTATAAAAAGAATACTTGCCTAGAGCAAAACAGTGAGGACTTTTCTGTGTATGCCAGAGAGCTGGAAAACCAGGCCTGCAATGTATTTCCTCTTTTTGCTGAGCAATAGTGTTAGGTCATATGAGAAGACAGTAACTGGAATAGAAAAACATCTTCAAAATAAACATATACATTTCCAAAAGAAATAACCACTGCCTTCAGCAGCAAAGGAGCAGTTCTGTGCTGGAGGGTCTCTTCTCATAATCTTCACTTAAATTCTTGCCCTTTCCCTCCCCCCCCCCTCTTTTTTTCTTTTCTGTGGCAATCTTGCTGCCCACTGATTCCAGTCACTTCTGAGACTGCAAGTCTCAGTGCTGTCAGTGTTGTTGAGGGATAGTTTTTCCTGTAGCCTCTTCTGTGCTATAAAGATCATCATTCCATCCTAACTTCAAAGCATGGGATATTCATGGTTGTCTTGAGAGCTTGTGGAATCTGCATCCTCCAGTTTTTCAAGAAACAGCCAAAATAATGGCTGACTTGATCTGATGTTGGTGTTAGTACTGATTCTAGCAGGAGGCTGGACTTGGCTACCTCCAGAGACCCCTTTCACCCTAAATTTCTTTGATTCCATTTTGTCATCCCCTGTATGAGATCTCCAGTCAGTCCTTGAAATAATTAATGCTGTGTCAGAGTGTCCACATCTCATTGTTAGATTAGAAGTGCTGATTTGGCAGATTAGTTCTCCTTTCAAGCAGCTGAGTGATCTGAAATTTTTGACACTCTGTGTATGAAATGGTGCTGATTTATACCAGCTGAGGGTATGGCATTTAAAGTACATTTTAATTTTACTGTGTCTATTGTACACTACTATGTTTTTTAACAACTTGTATTAATATTTTGGGAAACATGACATCAAAAAGGATTGACAAATTTTGGTTGCGGTTTTTTTTCTGTTTGGTTCTTTTTATTTCTAAAAGAAAGACGTTAGTGCATGCAGTAGCTTCAAGCAAATTCTGCTTCTAGTCCTGGAGCTGAAGCATACAATAGAACAGGCAGCTTTTAGCTCAGACTGTCATAGCTCCCTTTGGTCCAATAAATTTAAAATCAAGTGGTTTATATGTAGGTCCTTTTTGTATCACATTATTATAAAATAAAATTAATTTAAAAAGAGTGGAAGGGGGAATATTCTATGCAGTTGAAAAGCTTCAAAGCAATACTGCTCTTTAGAAGGGATCCAGCCATGCAGCCACTGCAATGGCCAGAAGACGTTATATGCCACATGCAGTCCTGATAACATAATGGACAATGCAGTCAAAATACAGGAACAGGATTCCTCTGCAGCAATACAGTACAGGAGGAAATACATACCGACTGGAACACAGACAGATATTACCTTGCTCTGCTGGACACAAGCCAGCTCTCATCCAAAAAGTGCTTGACCTTGTTAGCACTGTACTGAGCCTGAGGTTGATATCCCACTTCTCACTAGTAATTATCCTCTCAGGTTCAGCACTGTATTAATGTGATGGGATGGGTTTTGTTCAGCTTGGAACACACAGAGAAAGTCTTAGAGCTGGCTAATGTGTAGGCATGACTCAGATGTTTTCCTTTTATCATTTTGTAAAAAAATCTAGCAACATTCAGGTGCTTTTGTAGAAACAGTAGTTCAAAGTAGTTCAAAATAATGCTTTGCCATAAGTTCAGGTGCCATTTCCTTTCTGCATGGGTAACAGTCCAAACGTTTCCATCTATGACTGTTTAGCTAGTCCCACTGCACGCTGCTCACATACATCTGATCACACATTGCCAGCAAAAGTTGAAGAAAAACCTTGTGGTTTGCCAAGAATAGAAAAGTATCATTAGTAAGATAGTTTCACCTTGGCAATGAGAGTAATTACACATGATGTCAAAACTAATACAGATGCTTCTTTTGAGAAAAGGTCTTTTGAGGGCACTGTATTAGCAGTACTATGAATTTTTAACAGTTCTAAATTTTTATATTATGTGTATTAATCATTGCAATTCCTCTGGTTCTCGGTAAATATAACCACAGTTTTATTCAATTGCCGAGTGTGTTCTGGAGATCTATTAGTTTTTCTTTTCACCCAGTAACATGGTTTTTTTATGTATAAATACTTGACCATAATTTAGTGGGACAGGAATCACTGTGCTTTCTTCTACTGTAAAGAACTCTGTATCTGAAAATTCTAAAATTTTCTTTTACTGCAAGAATTCTTCTTACATTTGGTGAGATAAATACAGCTGTGAGCTTTCTAAGAATACAATGAGAAAAGTTCCAATCCCCACTAGCATCAATGATGTGTAAAGTGCGAAGCCATTAAGTCCTTCCCTGTGAAAATAGCTCTGGAAAAAGCTAAAGTATACTCAGTCGTTTCCCTTTGTGAAGTTCTCTCTAGGTAGTTTATGGGGCTGAATGTATCTATGAAAGGAATTCTTTTATAGTCTGTGGAGCTTATGATACAGCTCTGAATCCTCTCTGTTTCCATCCAAAGTTCTGAAAAGGTGTAGATCCATATAACTTTTCACTGTGGCTGTCCACTGCTCAAAGACCTTTTCTTTATGGAGGTGATTGAGATCACGTTTTCATTGTCAGGTTTTTCACTAAAGGCTATGAGAAATCGTTGAAGACTCTAATGGCCCAGATTCTGTAGGCCCTTCCCTCCCTGAACTGAATTGGGAAAAGAAAGCTGCTCTTGATTGATTATACACACAGTAGCTCCCTCTCTGTTGAAGGATAAGTACTGATATGGCATGTTTGGGGTGCTCCCACCTGAGACAAAGATTATTACAACTTTAAGAGGCACCAATAAACCCTTTTCTCTTCAAAACTGTGTGTGGTTCTGGTCACTCCATTTGGACAGATACTTTAAAGTAGAAATAGCTGCTGAGAAGGTTGATGGTAAGAAGGAAAGCATGGTTGATTAGAATAAAAGAGCTTGACTTTTACAGTCTCAGAAAAGGCGGAGAAAAGGTTTATTACTGGTTGTAGATAAGTGAAAAGTAAATTCCAGGGTGGAAAGCATCTATTTAAGTGAAAAGATAATGAGTACGATCAGAAGTCAATACAAGCTAACCATTGTTGTGTTCATGTTAGAAATTAAAAGATTTGGTGCTGGCAGACAGTAGGGCTTCTGGAATAGCCTTGGCTATCAGAGCAGTGTACATGAAAGCCTGACTGATTTTAGAATAACACTTCTCCAGTTTTTGAAAGGGATTGGAGGATATGGTATCTGTGGTTATTGGGGACTAGACTCAGTGATCTGGGACATCCTTCCTATTTGTGTGCAGAATAAGATGGATTTGTGCAGAGCATATCCTCTCAATTGAAATTCAGAAAATTACGTGATTAAATTAATCATCTTTATCAGCCTTTTGGCTACCATTTGAGCATCAGTTATTGCAAAACCACTCTTTTCCTGTGTTGTAAGAATGCATACATTCTTGCTTTTAATGGTGGTCAAAGAAAAGAAATTGCTGGAATAGATGGAAACATCAGAATATGGTCATGTTGCCTTCTCTCTGTCCTCTCTGACAGCTGAACCTAAAGTAGAAATGTAGGTAATAGCTTTACCACTGAGGATCTCTTAAAAGGGTGGAAAACTTCACCTACATTCACTGACTTTAATGTAGGTACCTTAATGAATGAATGTTAAGTGTCTGACAACCTAGTCCCAATTAAAGAATACATTTTAAGTCATTTTCAGGCATAGTACTCTTCCTTACAGAGTTGTGGAAGGGCTGCCGTACAACAGAGCTAACAGGTAGACTATGAAAACAAGTTTTTCTCAGATTCTTTCCCGCATGACAAAACATCCAGGGAAGAATTTCCACAATTCTGCACTTGATTCAGTGCCTGGAGATATGAGAGGAGATGGGAAGCAGATCTGATCTTTTTTCCATTTCCTTGGTAATATTAATTCATGAAAACACTCTCTGTGCCCCCTAATCCAAGTCTTCCTCCGCTGATCTCACTTTCTTCTCTATAGTTGTTAGGCAAAACAATGGGATATTACAATTGGCTTAGACTGAGGAGAAGTTGCTGTGCTAGCTAAAAAATTGGCACCACACCTTCTATTCAGAATACTGCACGTTGGTGGTGTCTGTTCAGATAACCTCTAGCTAGAGTTGAGTAATACCACAAATGGGGAAAACCCTAGAGAAATAGGAAAATCCCTAACTGTTTGTGCATTGTGTAAGTATATTTTGCTTAGGCTCTTTGCCAAAGAAGATATGAATCAAAGATGCTCTCTGTATAGGAGTAAAGTGTACTGTCATGTTCAGGATCTTATTTTTGCATAAAAGATGCCCTTGGGATTTGTGAAAGGGGAAGAAAATTTCCATTCTGGTTTTAGTGTGTTATGTTTTTCTATTGTACTCATCACTGAAAATTCCTGAAAACAAAAGATATAGAAAGTGGGAGAGGAACTTGGCTAATTCATTTGAGTTCTTCTTTCACACAAATGGTCTCTTTGGACTATTTTGCAAAATGATTGTAAAAGAAAATACCACCCCTACCTCCCTGGTATTGTACAATAAAAAGAAACATTTATAAAAAAATAAGGAATTGGGCTGTGACCAAATGTTGCTGTAACTGGCAAGTGTTTGTGCAAATATTTGATTATTTATGTAAACATTCCCAACAACTCCTCACCCAGAACAAAACCAAGTGTCCAAGAATGACAAAATATCTACCTACCAGGACGAAAGTCACTGAAGCATGTGTTTCTTTTTTTCCTGTGAAAAAGATGAGAAAATACATGCGAAAGTTCAGATGATAGGATTCCTCTGAGCAATACTGAGAATCAGTAATTAATTAGGATAAACTAGAGGTTATAAAAAGATTTCTGCATCATCCCACAGCCCCAAAGAAGTGGGTGTTCTGTTTTTTCCCCCCCCATGTTTGTAACTTTTACATATAATGTCCATTTTTCAGGTGTCATAACAGGGACCCCAAAGCACTGACCTTATTTAGGTAAAAGGCTGAATCTTCTGAGTTTTGTGAGATTTTTGTTATTTACTTCAATGATATCTTAATTTTTTTTATGGATTTTTTTGCCCTATAATTGTTAGAATGGTTAGAGAAGTTACTTTAAAGGTGTTGCTCTAGAAATTTTGACTATCACTTGGAAAGTCTGTCAAGCCACTTAACCAAAATATTTTCAATAGTCTGGCTGCCAAATGGGAAGTTAAAAATACGGAAGTAATTTGCTAAATTATTGGCCTCATTAGGGATTAATTTCTTTCAGTAAGTAATGGCTGAGTAATTAGTTGATCCAACAGTTAGGTTTTCTCACCAAGAAAGTGAGCTCCCTAACTCACTCACTTGATTTTTTGTAGTCATTTCGTGTATTTGTCTATTCCATTCCCTAGGGCCACGGAAAGCCTCAAGTAAAGAGACTGAATTCAAATTTTTCTTCAGCATACTTCAGCAAGATTTGATGAGAAATAATTCAAAATTATGATTTTAAAACAGCAGTTAAAATTACAGTAGTTTTGTATGAGCTGGCATGTTCCACTTCTATTGGTTTAGTGTTGCACTGAATAATTCAGAAAGCTATAGTCTTCTTTTTATCAATGAATGTGCAGAGGGAGAATCAGCAAACTACCAATGAAGCTTTTTTTTCGGTGGGGGGAGGAGTGGGATGGTGGGCAGGAGCAATCAATAAATAACAAATATTTCTATGATATGTTAGAGCAGAAATTATGTCTTACCAGTTACAGTTTTTAGTTCTTCAGGGGGATTTGAGGAAATTTAAAAATCATTGAAATAGAAGTGTCCCAGTTTTAGAACAAGTTCGGTTTCTTTTATAGAATCATAGAATTATTTGGGTTGGAAGGGACCTTTAAAAGTCGTGTAATCAAGCCCCTCAGCAAAGAGCAGGGACATCTTCGACTAGATCAGGTTACTCCGAGCTGTATCCAACCTGATCTTGAATATTTCCAGGGATGGATCATCCACCCCCTCTCTGGACAGCCTGTGCCAGTGTTTCGCCACCCTCATTGTAAAATTTTTCTTCCTTATGTCCAATCTACATTTACACTCTTTCACTTTAAAACCATTATCCCTTGTCCTATTGCAACAGACCCTACTTCTATGAGTGTCAATATATTATACTGTAGAAGCAGCCAAAGCAATATCTTTAACAATGTCACGAGTAACTTTTAAAATCTTCAGTCTGTGAAAGTATATGACCATGTCTGTCTTATTATAAAATGTGGTTTAAAATACCACCTTTTATGCATTTGCACTTTTGTGAGTCATAGTGACAAACTGCCAATTGTAAAAGATGACAATTTACCTCTAGAAGTGATTATCAAAAAATAAAAGAGCCAAAAGGACAGAGGAATGTGAATTAATACAGGTTAGTGGAACTGGTTTTCTAAAGGCCACCTTTAAAAAGGAGCTTATCTAGCTCCAATTAAAAGCAGCGATGAAGGACAGAACACAAACTTCTCAGGTACCCTAGGCAGCTCCACAGGGGAACTAACATGCTGCCATTTCTCACCTGCAGCAGTAATAAGGCTTTGCTCTACAGCTGTGTTTCTGAGGAGGACAGAATTCCCTGTGGATGAAAGCCTCATGGAAAACAAAGCAATAGTCATTTTTGTGATGTGCTAATGCTTACCCAGGCTGCAGCCTCTGTGTTTGTATACAATTTGAGAACTTCTAAAAGTGTCCACCAGAAGACTTTTGCTGGCTCTAAAACTTACAGATTGTTGGCTAGTCAAAAAGATCTTAAAATGCTTTAAAAGGACTGAGAGCTGCTGTTGTGTTTGAGAGCAGAGGAGACAAGGTGGTGCCTGCTCCTTTTGTGAGTGTGATGAAAGTGTCTGTGTCAATAGGACACTGCTTTTAAAGGAAAGAAAATGGGAACATATATTCTGTATCCAAAAGAATACTGGTATAAGGGCTATGCCAGAAACTTGAATGCCAGAACAGCAGGAGACAGTATTTTCTGGCTAAGCAATAGCCTTTCTTTAGAATGTCATGCATAGCAGTCAAAATAAGATTTGTTATTTTTGTACAGAATTTTACTGTGTGGTTAAATGTTTATTTTACTGGGAAAATGAATGTAGTCTGTCCCAAAGATAGCTGGAAGCTTGTTAAAATCTCAGTGCTGGGTTCACTTGGCCTCTTACAAAGACACTTTCCCACTTGAGCACGATAAGTACTGTGCCTGAGTAATTTTATTTTCAGGCTTCTGAGCCAGATTTCAGAAACAAAAAGGCAAGTCTTATTTCTAAACTTCATTTGCAATTACCATAATAATTTCTTTCTAGTGAGATCTTCTAGAAATCACATAATATTCAATAATGTTCTAAATATCTTCCATCAAAAAATTGCAGAGTTCCTTTGCTCTGGTATGAATCAATCCATTGTAAAGTTTAATGAAACAATACATAAGCTATTGGTCGGTGGGAATGAGAGTACCTGATAAAATGCTGTCTGTATTTGATAGAACTGTTATACTTGTTAGAACAATTACACACCTCAGTAGGAATACATGAAAATGAGGAAAATGCTGATCTTGTGTCCCCATACATATAAGGCTGCCATATGCAGTAGTGATATGCATTTTCACTGTATTTGAAAACCTTTTTTTAACCTTGAAAATTATTTCTATTGTGAAATATGAATATGATTACCTGTTTAAGATATGTTTCTATTTGTGTGCAATGGTTAAGCAATATTTATTTTTATTACTAGCTTTTACAATATTTTGTTTCTGTTTACAGGGGATTCATTGTAAAAGCAAACCTTCCGGTGAGTATATGCCATTCACATTTTTATTATTTTTTTTTTTAAAGATAATTTATTAAAGATAATAAACCCACCATTGTAGTGACATAACATCACTGTCATGACAGGGTATTTACCACCAGTTTTCTTGTACAAAACATTGAAAATCGGTAGGTTTTGATAAACAATAGATTAGTAATGATTAGTTTTATAATTTGCCTTACCACAAATGGTCATTGAGAGAGTTTGTTTAGTCATTCTACATGTTTTTATTGCTTCTACTTATTATTACTATTATTGCCTACAATAATAATACAGGGTCTTGAACTACCTGAACTCTGAAGCCTCCAGCAATCACTTCTCCAGTGCACACAGTCATTTGCAGGGAAGTATGAGGCAGCTGCCTTGCAGGCAGTCCCCCTTGAGAGGACAGCCATAGTTCTCCCTGAGAGGACAGTCCTAGCTGGAGGCACAACTCTGAGCACTGCCTGTCTCCACAGTGCCTTTCCTGAATCCATGTGGCAGAGAGCATAGACAGGGAGAAGATGTGATGCTGAGCCACAGGCATGTGAGATGCTGATGCTATTGCATGGTGCATGAGTTGAATGTCAGTTGTCATGAGTCCTTATTCTGAACACATGGCATTTATGAGACCTGTGTTGAGGTGGACAGGAAGAACATGTGTATGGAAGGGATGCAGTTAAAAGTTCCACCTGAAAAAGTCTTTAGTCTTCTACTGCTGAGCAGAGTGAACCTTTCGTGGCTGGTTCAAGGATTGTGAATGAATCTTGTTAGGATTAGGCATCTGAGCTAGAGTTACACAAACTACGCGGAAGGTAGAAGAAGAAACAGGGGTGTTGAGCCTTGCTCTGCTAGCCGAAGCATGCCTTAATGTCCTTGAGCAGTATAGTCTGAGGATACCGAACCCTCCAACCCTGGTCTCAAAGGGAAGGACACCTGTAAATCTGTTGGTTATGAGTTAAAATCTATGTTGGATATTACACAAATGCAGATCTAGATAGTGGAGACTCATAGGTACCATGAGGTGATGATTCATTCCGTCCTTTTTAGGACAAGGTGATTTATGTGCTGGGAGGGAGGTGAGCGGGATTGTCCCTCTCTGTTGACTGCGAGAATTGCTCAAGTCACAGTCACAGTTTGGTTGAGTTTGGAAGGGACCTCTGGAGGTCATCTGGTCCAACCCCTAATGCAGGGACATGCAGATGAAGCACGTAAGCATAAGCGAGATGTTTCTCTCTTAATTGGATATAGATTTTGGGCACTGAAGGGTTTGTAAACTAAAGATGCTTATCCTTCAAGATGATGTGCATGCAGCTGGTTGTAGGTTTTTCAGTGTTACCTGAAAATGACTTATCAGTTGTCTTTAACACAAGTAACATGTAGGATGACTCAGCCTTACAGGGGTGGTGAAAAAACATTTTTTTGTCTTCATTCTAATTCACTTGTGCAACAGTGGGTGTATAGTCCTTTCCCTGCTTCCTTTTCTATTTATTATAAATTCTTTTTATTATTTATTATTCAAGGTAAAATTACCTTGAAAGACCTTAGATGTATAGTAGAGGACCTTTGCAGTAGTCATTTCTTTTAGCTGCAACAAAAAGGTGACTTTATTTCCCAGAATTTGCAACCGCCAGCCCAGTAGTATTTGGCAACATAGCTTTGACTGCCTTCTTCCTCGTGATCTTCTAGATTATTGGTAGTACATAAGAGCTACTGTAGTATTTGAAATTCACTGTAGTATATCCTGACATTGCTACAAAAATATTGATAATTTTAAAAAGGCCTTATATTTTTAGAGAATATATTTGGCACAGTATATCAGCAGGTTATTCAATATCCTTGAAAGTCTGAAATATTTTCTGAACATACAACTGTGAAACCCCTTTAATTTACTGTGCATTGCAATCCATTGTGAAAGAGAGGCTGTCAGTCAAAATTTAATCAATTTCATAATTACCACAAGTACTTTCAAGTAGCAAATTTTGGTATTTATTAACTGAAGTGCACCATGTGGTTATCATGGAACATATCTACTTTGTTTATGAATTGTGTTGAATAATCCTAATGAACAGATGCAGCAGATACTATGATAAATCATATGCAAATAGGTTTGAAATACTACTGTAATTTATAGTCATGGAATGATATGCCAGTGAAGCAATTCTAGTGTGCTTTAGATATGCTCATAGATTTAGCACTGTCAGTATCATAAGTAGTTCAGATTCTTATAATTCTTGTAAGACATATAAGACAAAAAAACAGTTAGGATTTTCCATTGGGTGTTGGCCCAGGCTTGTTATTAATAGGTTTTCTCTACTTTTTTTTTTTAACCTGCTCTCAAATTTCATCTTCTTGCCTGAGGCTTCAAATTATCCATCTAATAATTTCTATTGCGTATTCATTGCTCAGCTCTGGCTTCTATTATCCAGCTGTACATAAGGTGTGATTTGCTGTCATGACAGTTCTGGGTTGATTGCTGCATCATCAGATTAAAAAAAAAATCTCCTGTGGTTGAGCTGATGGCAAAAATACAAGGAAAGTGTCTACATGATGAATAATAAGCCTTGGTTTCTTTATGCCTGGGCTTATGTGTGCTCATAATTAAGGAACCTTTTATTAAGCAACAATCCCTCTCTCATGTAGGGCTAATTACAGCTATCATTCATAAACACAAAATTTAGGCAAGATTTACTCAGCAGATGGTTTATGTAGCAAAATGTATCTTTATGTCTTCTGGGGTATAGATAAAGCTACTTCTGCAAAAAGGAAAATGGGATGTGTTCCAGAAAAAGATATCTTAAGGGGGGATTAAAAGATGATAAAGTAAGAGTTTTCTGAAGAATTAGTCAGAAATGAGTCTCATGCTGTGATGATTTATACAATGAAAATAATTTTGTGTCAGGTCTTCTTAAATCACATATTTATTTTGATCCAAAGCTAATATCCTCATGCATGATATGATCCATTTAAATTATTATTAATGGGTTTTGCAGAATTTTTTGCAATTCTCAAAATGTATCATGAAATGAATGGGAAAAATCGAAAGTGGAAACGTAATTTCATTTCATTCAGTGTATTACATATTTGTTCTCAGTTTGAAGATAGAAACTGTGATCACGGAGAATAGTGTGTCTGCTGACAGAAGGACTGTAGTCCCTAAATCTGTGTTTGTGCATCTAAGGGTGCTGATCCCATGTCAGCAATGCACCTAGGTTGACTTGGAATTCTCCTGAGATATTACCAACCCTGTGACATCTGATGATACCATGCCTCAGGCAGTAATAACTATGGACCAAATTCAATTAAGTCATGACAGTCTCCCCCAAAAATAATAGGGTCAAATAATGTGGTCAAATGCACCCAAAAAGAATACTTTGTAAACAACTCTCAGCTTTGACTGTATATAAATATATATATGCATATACATATACACATATATATATATATATATATACATATACATATGTACACACACAAACATGTACAATGCTTTTCCCTTAAATCATTTCTACACAAACATAGGAATGGGCAAGATTATAGGCCTGGATCAAGAAATTTACACCAGCGACCAAGGAATTAAGCAGAGACTGTTGCTCCTGCATACCACTGGGTATCTACAACTGCATGTCTTACGATTCAGTCAAGAAAATATCTTTTTGAGCAAAGAGACAGAGCTAAAACTAATCCTCACCTATCCCATTATTAGTAACAGTTATCAGGTAGTTCTGCAATATAATAACCTCCCAATTAATTGTGGATGGATTGATTTGGTGTTGTACAATAACTTTCCATCCTGAGATACCTTCAGGATTATTACACGGCCTATTCTTGGAACATGGAATATAGTATTCACATCTGGCTGCTGTGCAGTGTTCTTCTTGGGGCCTTTTTCTTTTACACAGAAAAAGGTGGTGGCTCTGCAAACTGATGTTCTAAGGCTTTGGAATGACTAAATTTCCATAGGGAAATAAGATGAGACATAGCTGTGTTTTGTGCCTACTGATTACTATGTTCTGTCCCTTGAAGAAGTCCTGGATAATATTAATTCTGCTCTTGCTGTTTTAGTCTAAAGCAGAAGGAAATCCTGTAGGTGTAAGGGATTTTTCCATGACTAGGAATGCAATGGTGCCCTCTTGCGTGAAAGTGATATTTTAACAGCAATTGGGACCATCAGAAAATCCTAAAATTAAACCCTAAAAGATATGAGAGTGCTCGCAATATACAGGTAATGGTTTTGAAAAAAGTTTAAATAAACTATTAGTTTAGCCATGATCCAGCAGATCTGATTATTTAAAAGCAGTATTAGTCTAGATGTGTTCTGCTTAACTTAACTGTTAGAAGTCTGATTGCTGCCTCTTGTGGGTTAACACTTCCTTAAGCCCAGAAATTTATTATCAAACCTCATCTGTACTGTAGTTCTTTCCAACCCCCTGCATTGCTAGTGAAGCCAACTAGCTAAGTTAGCCATGTGAAAGTCTTAGGTAAAGTATTGGCTTTTGCAAAGTGGTGGCTCCCCTACTGATTCCAGGAGAGCTGGAGCTCCACCTGTGGTTCTTTGTCTCACCCAGATATCCTGTGTGCAATGAGGTTTCTCTGTTCTTATGCTTGCATTTGCAGGTGGCATTTTTAACAGCTTCTGCCGTGATGCTCCTGCATCTTTATCTTCTATGGTACTGAGAAGCATGAAGATATCAACAGTGATGAAATGTGTCCAAGGAAGCCCATGCTCTCTTTATTTAAACATTAAAGGAACTCTGAGTCTGGATGGTAGGAATCAGCTTTCCTATTGAGCCGTGACAAATGAATTTTAACTTCCAATATAATACACATAACTTGTCCTCTACTAGTGCCCCAAGCATACTGATGCCCTTTTCTTTCTTGCTCTGAATGCATACACACACTAATTTGGTCTGCTTTGGTAACTCAGACATGGGTTACTGCCCCAACAGACGGAGAAACAGGTTATACATCTGAAGTTACAGTTCTGCACCAAAATAAAATGAAAGCACACAAACTTTTTGTGCATAGTCTATTTTTCCTAACACCCTGCCATTCATATGCTTGTGTTACTGTTTAGATATTTCCTGGTTGCTTCACTCAGAGCTAATGGGTTCATTTTTAAAATTTGCATAATTAAAGCTTTAATTTAAAGCAACCAGTGTCAAATCACTGCTCCTACCCTCATGTGTGTGTTATCTATAATGTCCCTGTTTTAACAGATATAAAAAATGTGTGCCTTTCACTTCAAAGGAAAGCTTACGATATGGTATATTTTAATTTATTTTTTTGTATTTCTTAGAGATGCTTAAATTATATTTTTGAAATCTGTTCCTAACTCATTTCAGAAAATATCCGTGGACTGGAAATATGTTCTCTTTCACTGGACACACAACAGTCTCAGTGCACAAGTGTGAGATTCACTAGGAAAAAAAGCAAGATGCTTAATGGAAAGAAGGTAGATGACTTTTTTTTAAGGGGTTGTTTTTAATTTAAATGTTTACAGGCCTTTGGAAAGAAGTATACATTGTATCTCTCTTATTTTCTTCTCTTATTGACTTTGTGGAAAAATGCAATGAACTGTGTACTTCAGCATTGCCAAATGAAACTCCAAAATAAAATGACCTTTTTTATCCTATAAATTAAATTCCATACCATTTTTGTACTTCTTCGTTTTGGCAAAGGAAGCTGGCTATGCAAAGCCTAATTTTAGAGTATATCCAACATGAAAATCTAAATTACTTTCTGTCTCACAAACTGTTATTGGAGTGAATAAATTTGCTGAAGTTGTCATTAAATATTTAAACAGACATTTTTCCCCCATTCTACAAGTGTTTGTGCTTGTAAAATGCCTAGGCTGGGGCTTTTGGTAGTATGAAAGATTTTTTTGCTTTTGAAGTTCAGTTAGCATTAAATACCTGTATTTCTATGCTTTTAGTATTATTTGATATCTTGTAGATATTTTGATTTCTAAAAGTGAAGAAGATAGCAACATCTTGGATTAGAAATGATGATACTCTGAAATCCTTTTGTTGAACTGTATCTGCTTCTTTTGCATTCTTAATGCTACAATATCTGAGACTGCTTAATGTTGCTTGTAAATATGAATAATCTGAAGAAAGAATATTGCTTGCTTAACTCTTGTTAACCAATGTTTTTTATGTATCTGGAAGTCATCATGAACTTGATTTTATAAATGTTTTAAACAGGTACAGGTACAATTCAATTGTGTTGAAGTCAATGTAGCACAACACATCTATGTGACCATGAAAACTGTACCAAATTACTGTGAAGTCAAGCTGAGTCAGGAATACTATGTTGAAGGTAGGAAAACATCTTAAACCAGATGTTTTTCAAGAAACATCTTGTCAAAGAAAAAACCGAAACGAACCAAAAAACACAAAGGCAAAAGGAAGTCCAAACCACAGTTCTGGGATACACCGACATAACTGATGGTAGAACATGTATGCCAGGACCAGTCTTAGTCTACATTTCAGTGATTTTCTTTTTGTGTGCAAGGAAAGGTCTCAACTTGCTATGAAACACAGAGTTTATATCTAAAAGTATATGGAAAACTGAACAACGCTACGCATTTGTCTCAGCTGGCCTCCTTGTGATGGACACACGCTCTTTCTCTGCCCTTGGGTTCGGCCCTGTGTGCTCTCTATCCTAAGGTGGAGCCTCCGCTTCTCTGCATGGTTAGACCTTGGGTGGTTTCAGAGGACAAGGAAAGCTTAATAGGAAAGCCTATAGAAATTGACTTTTACTTTCATTAACTAGTTGTTCTATTGCCCGTTGACACATTACTGGAAATAAGGTAGCAAATTTCCATGTTTTTGGGGTAAAGTGCCTACAAATTTTTTACAAATTATGCCATGTGCATACAAAAATATATTCAGCACTGTGGTCCAACCAAGATACAGTGTGGCCAGTGGAGGTAAGTGCAAAAAATGACATGAGAACCCTTGTTTGATCCAGTGCCTGAGTTTGTCCTGCCTTCTCGTCTCCAGAGCACATGAGTGGGGGGACTCTTGCCCTTGCCCCTTGGTAAAATGTCATCCCTTACATACAGTTTCACACTTTCATTGAAGTAAAGCCTTTTTGTGCTTGAAAAGCCTTTCATTTTCTTGATAAATCCTGGTTCACTATTGAAGCATATATGTACTTTGTGAATAAAGAGGAGGGAAAATAAAGTTTTATACAGCCCAGTTTTAAGACATTTTACAATGGTGAGTCAACAAATGAAAATAGGAAATATTTCTCTGTGAAAAAGCATTTTGTGGGGAGCAAAGGACTTGCTCTAATACTGAGTTATGCAAGGAGAAGTGAAAACAGTAGGCAATACAACAAAAGTTGATTCAGTGTTCTTAAATAGAGTTAAGTTTTGGAGATACAAATATCAGATGTTAGTTCTGAAAGCGTTGCCTGGATTCTAATTCTGGTAAGTTCCCTGCGAGCTAGATAAGGTGTTTCTTTCTAAGCTTGGAATCAGAATGGCAAAAATGCACAGTTGTAAGGTACTAGGTGAAGAGGTGCAGTGTTATATCTTAGACTGATGCCTTAAACATTCCAGTAGAAACTCCACACTGGGGAGATAGTTCCTTAAGGCATATTGTGATACAATCTCTGTGTGTGGGAAGAGTACTTTTCTTTTTTGCTGTTTATCTAGAAGCAGATGTAAATCTGCCTTTAAAAAGGGGGATAAGAGATAAGTTTCCTAATGAGAAGCTGTTGGATAATTTGAGAGTTTATTTACAGAGTTATATGAATTAAGCAGCACTTAATAAAATTCTGGCTTTTATTTTGCAGATTGCAGAAACAGTGATGTGGGAAAATATATTCCAGCTTGTTTGGGTGAGCTGATTCTATACAACGTAGAGCTGTGAGATATTTCTGATGACCCACACCATGATATTTTTTCATACATGAATAAGCAGGCGAAAAATGTATTTCCAACTATCACTACTTCTAATTACCATGTAGTTGATAGGTCCTGTCCTGGAAAATTATTTTCTCTGTGTTGACTTGGAAATGCTAGGTAGCAGATAAAGATATTTACAACCTATTTACTACTTAAACTTTTGGAAATAGATTTGTGTCCTTTCTGTGTACTTTGGATTGCTGGTTTTATGTTTTGTCTATAGAAATATCTCATAAATAGATTGAAATTAATTTGCCAAACTGCTATCCTGATTTTGGCATACCCATGAATATAATAAAAAAATAAAATATCCCCCCACATACTGCATTTGTCTAACACAGTTGCACATATTTTCTATGTAATGAAATTACAATCTTTGGTTAGTCAGCTTTTATAGTAGTATTAGTGTGTATATTTCATGTATTTGTAAGATTACAATTATTAAATTTGAAGTAAAATACGTAGGTGTCTTGGCCTGTCAGTATTGCAAGTGCTATTTTAAAACTAAGTAATATTGAAGGAAAATTATTGTATCTCATAAAATAAGAATAACTTGAGGAATATCAGGATATAAAAATAATAATTTCAAACATCCTAGGTAAGAATTTATAGATGTTGAATTTCATCTCCATGAAGTTATGAAATACATTTTGTACCTTTTATAAATAAATAAAAAATAGAAACAATAAATTAATAAAGAAACAGATGTGATAATTTCATGCTTGAATTTTATTTTTCAGCTGGAAAGTTTGATTATAATGTAGACAGGGCAAGGAAACTTATAACAGTGAATGTATCCAACTTTCCCCGAGAACAAGATTATTATGTTCGCCTGTGCTACAAATGGTTTACCTGTGAAGATGCAGGGGCATTTGCTGTGGTGAGTTAAAGCTCATAGCAGTTTGTTGAACTGTTGAGAGGGTGACTTGTAGGTGGCAATGCTCATTAAGGTCATAGTTATAGGAAATGGCCTTCTACATCTATATCATTTAACTTTATTAAACGTAATTTACAGTCCTGGATTAATGACCATCTTTTTCATTTCAGATAAAAGGAAAGGAATCTTTTAAATCAGTTTCTCTGAAATATTCTCAGCTACTCCCGTGTCTTTGTATTGAGGTAATACAGTCTGGAACTTGGTACATACTTGCATTTCTGATTAAAGAAATTTTATCAGGTATTTGTGCTAAGAAATGAGGAAAAGTCTCTCAACCCAAGTTTTTGACAGGCTTGTTTCAGCTTATGATTTTGAAAATGTAGAAGTGATTTTTTAGGAAATGCTAATTAAAATGGTGATCAGAAAAAAAATGGGATACAATTTACATTAATTTATGGAATGTGTTGTGTAAGACTATTTTGACTGATTTTTTATAAGTAATGAAAAAAAGAAAATTTAATCTGACTGAATATCAGCATATCATTTGATACAGTATTGCATAAGAAACTAAAAGAGAAACTGAGGAAGCTGAGAGCGAGAACAAGATAAGTTTGGTAGATAATACCTGGCCGCAGGGCTAACTCAACAACTCCTCTTGAATGTGACTGTGCTGGTAGGGAGATTATTTAAGGATCACACTTATAGCCATTCTAATATAAATGTTTTCATCAATGATATGGGCACAATTGGGTGGGAACATGTAATGAGGTTACACTTTGGAGGTGTAGTCAAAATGGACCACAGGGTCAGGGTAATTGTGGAATCTTCATATGTGACATAACCAAAGGACAATGAAGTGTCAAGTATGAAGTCCAAGTTCATGCACTGCTCTAATAAAAAAGAATTCTAACTGTAAAATGTGAGTCCTCATTTAGAAATAACAGTGGAGGAAAAATGATGTGGGTGTGATGGTTCATCACAGGATGATTAAACTAACATACTCCCATGATGTAAACATGAACAAAAGTCTAGTGAATTAGATTATTCTTAGCTAACAGGAAACCATGGGCAAGGTCTTCTTTGAAATACTGTAAGCAATTCTTGTATCCATATCCAAAAGAGATTAATTCAAATGGAAGATGTACATAAAAAATCTGGAATGGTTGGGGACTGAAGAGACTGTCTTACAAAGGAGATTCAAAGAACATGTTTCCATTAGCCTAGTAAATGTTGCTTACAAGGAAAAATAAGAATTTTTAAGCTAAAGCCATTCTTGCTCCAAGGATGAAGGGAGATAAACTTCATTATGTGAATATATTCAGAACAGTTACAGATTTTTTTTCTGATAACCTGAGAAGTGACAATTTTGAATATTCTATATACAAAGGAATAAAATTAACAAACCAGTTTAAAATGATCTTGATAAGATAGAAAGATACTATGTGAACCTAGTTCCTCAGTGAATTTTGGGGTAGGATTTACCTTGTGGATTAAGATATCTAAATGTAGATGTTCAAAGACAGGTATCAGCACTCAAATTAGGTATCTAAATTCTTAAAGTCAGTGGAGATCTAGTTAGTGCAGTCAGGTGCTTAACTGACCAAATATAGGTGACTCTTTTGGGATGTGCTGAACTGCACTGTAGATTCCACTGTCTGCATTGGATAGATTTTTATATTTACTGTAATAGTAGTTTGTGAACTTTAGTCACACTCAGATATGTACATTGTAGGGACCTAAAATCACATACCTAAATATATGAGCTGAACCACAAAGTCTCTTCCAAGACTAGGGATTTTTTTCATTCCACTCTGAAGATATGAGGTCACTAGAAAGGTATCATTCCTCTCAGTGTATATACAGAGAATTCCACAATAGGATTGCTGAGCAAACAGATGAGAACTGTAAGTAACAGAAACATCTGCACATGAATTGAAATAATTAGGGTATAGTAGCAACCATGAACATATACCTGCAGATTGGGTTAAGTGTTACTCCTCAGATTTTAAGGATGTATTCTTTATCATTACAAAAGCCAGAAGATATAATATTATTATTATTGAATGTCTTTTGATACCCCTAGAAAGTAATGAAACTGAAAGAAACTTAATGAAAATCAAACTGGAAGACTTTCTAAATGAAACTGGGCTAAATATAGGCACAGAAATAGTAGGAATATAGTGTTAGAAGGGATCACCTTAGTTCAATGATGAACAATAACATAAAAATTTAGTGCAAAATTTCTTTAAGAAACTACTTTCAAAGCTTCCTAACAAACATAGCATCCTTGTCTTTGGTGGAAAGGTTTTCTGTCACATTCTGCCTCAAATGTTAAAAATGTGTCTGAGAATCTCTAACTAATGGCCACTTTTTGGATTTTAGGGTTGGCTGGCTATTCCAGATGCAAGGAGGATACAACTTTGCCCCTTTGCAAATGGCAAGTACTGTGTGATTAGTCTTTACAGAAGTAATTTTCAACAGCTCCAGTAGTATGCCACAATTTAAAATTAATCTAAAGTGAAAATCATATATTGCAAAACTTCAAGGAAATCATCATATTGGTTTATTTTGCTGTGGTTAGACTAAATAACGTACTTTGAGACCAAACAGTTCACCAAGTTTATGCCAATGTAAACACCAAGTAACTTTCTAGTAATTTTCCACATTTTCTAAGTCATTCACAAACTGGCCAGAAGAAAGAAAAGCCACTGGGGTCAGCTGTGAAATGCTGATATGAGAAGAGGCTTCAAGGAGACATTTGAAGAAGGTGTCTGACACCTAAATTAAAGGATAGAGCAGGGAGGTGAAAAAGACAGTTAACTGCATGTGGGAGTTCCCATGCTTAATGGGAAATTATTCACACAAAATGTTCCAGCAGTCTCAGAATTTGGTCTGAGATGACAGCTGAAAGTAGTCATATTACATACGTATGAAAGTGAAAGTTTTACCAGATAAATAGAAAAAAGCACAACCTGAGAAAGTGTTTTATTGTGTTAAGTCCAACCTTTTGGTTTAAAGCACATGTAGAGGTATCAGACTTACAAACAGTTTTGATTCATGTCTATACATCTTGAATAACGTTCCCCTCTTTGTGCACAGATACGAAGACGCTATGGGATAATATTGTTTATAACCCATCGACACAAACCCTAGCTTGGGAGCCAGCCTGTCCTGTGCTTGTCATGGTTAACCTATGCAGATTCACAAAGTTGAACCACGACTGTGAAGATATAGAAAACTCTTCCAAAAATTCTACCGAGAAAGTAAGAGCTATGCAGACTAATTCAAACTGTGAGATTGAATGCCATCACCAAAGGCATAATGTGAAGAGATAGACTTTGGAGTAAGAACAGTTGCAAATTCCTCTCTTCTTCTCTGATACTTTATTCATAGTCACAGTCTGTTCTTGTATGCTAATCACATGATTTATTCAAAATGGTCACTGACTCACTATTAAGAAATAAAAGTGGAGATGACTGGGCAGCTAGTAATGTTTGCTAAATTCTTTGGGGTAAATAGGATCTCCTTTTCATTTATTGTAGAGACATAATTCATCTATACTGACTTTGCACTCTAAAAGATAGGTGTTCAAGTCTACACTATTCATGTCAGATTCTGTTTAAGGGAGACAAACACATTGGGAGAACAACTCTTCTCATCTGTAGATAGGCATAATAGGACGGAGAGATTTTTCTCTGAAGGTACCTCTTTCTTTTTACTACCACAAAGTCTATTGTGATTAAACTAGATTTGAATATTTAGACACCTAAAATGTAAATTAGATGAAGCTAAATCTCTTTTAAATCTTTCTGGACACTTTGGTAGGGCACAACTATTTTGTACCTAAGGTGTCTTTTAAGTGCCTTCCTAAAGCTGGTCAAATGTCTGGAAATTGTGGGTGCTGAAATATTAAGTCCCTTAGTTCTTCCAGCACTTCTTCTCTCAAGTTGAAAAGGGTTTTCAAATGCATGTGTCTTGAATGGCTTAATACTTCAGTCTGAAGTCTCATGATGCTGAATGTTCTGCGTTTATGACGTTCATTAGAATTCTGGCTTTCATCTTGAAAAGTAGCTTTCAAGCTTTCCTGATTGTGGAGAGAAGGCAGTAAACTTGAAGTAACAACTGAAAAGGCAAATAAAATCAAATACAAGTTCTTAATTTTTGAAACTTTTGGATTATTATTACTATGATGACGTAACTGGGAAGGGGGCTGGGGCTGGCTCAAGACTGTTGAATGCTTTTTTAATTAGGAACTCCTGGCCAAGTGTTCAGTGATTGTTCAGATTCACGATTTTATGAGTTTCAACAAAGCTTTGATCTTGAAAAAACAAATTAATTGAATTTTACACATCTGAGTGATCCCTGGGGGATTAGTCATCTGCTGACAGCAAGCACAACTCATTGCTTGCAGGACAGAAAGAGAAAAAAAGCAAAAACAATGAGGTTTGGCTGGTAATGGTTATATCTGTAACCCAGATCAGAATCCAAGGTTAGTTTATTACAGAGAATGAGTGTTTTTCTGTATTTACTCATTGAATTTAATGGATGAATATTAATATTAATCATAGAATAGTAGATTATCCTGAGTTGTGAGGGACCCACAAGGATCATCAACATTCACATACAGAATGAATTCCCCTATTTTAAAATTAATTCTAAAAAGTTTGATATTGAATTTGGTCCATTTATTGTACTGTAGCCCTGAAAACAATCTCTGTAGTGTCCTGGAGACTGTTGCAGACTCCTCAGCTAGGGCCAGCTCCCCCAGTCAATCCACACACGGCCACACACTCTAATACTGTGCACATGTACTGACTTAGGCCCCAAAGCTACATCACTCCTCTCTCTAATGAGGGTGGGCCTTTCTCTGTTGATGACTATGCTGTCTCCAGGTCTGAGTAGACTCCTACAGAACTATCTTCTGTGACCCTGTTATAGATGTGCCTCAGGACATATATTATGTTCTCAAAAAAAGTTAGAGGAAAGAAGCATTTGGCCATGATGCTGTGTGTTGTGCTCAGTCACTTAAGCAACAGTGTTTCTTTAAGGAGAATCACTTATATATGTAGTTATTGTTTAAATGAGACAAGGCTTTTTATGGTGAAGCCCTTGGTGGATAAAGAGTTGTTAATCACGAAAACAACATTTTGTGGATGGCTTAAGTGGATATCTAAATTCATTTAACTGTTCTGGAATAAGGATATGGAAAATGGAAAGATTTCTGAACTGATGGTGGAACATTTTTGAGTGTATGTTTAAATGTTCTGCTGAGTTGTTGATGAGTGGCAAATAAGGGACTGAAATAAAATGACTGTGTAATAAGAATTTTGCACAGGAGCCCCCATGGAATCAATTAATTGAGCTCTAATGGGTCAGGCTGATTGTAAAAAATGGTACATGTTACAGATAAAAAGGAAATGATTCACTAATCCGTAGTAATGGTTGTTTCTAACTATTTTATGTGATTAATTTCCTGGGATGTTTATAAAGTAAACAAACCAGTTCCTTTCACAGTAATCAAACCATGAAAATTTTGAATAATGGCTTTTGTGAAACTAGTTAATGAAACTAGCTAATGCGGAGTGCTCTGTCTTCAAGCAGGTTAAATATTCTCGTGTGGACACTCACCCGAGACTTTGCATGAAGGTAAAGGGATTTATTTGTAAAACATATATTAACTGCCTTCTTTCTGTCAGCTCTGAAAAAAACCCCAAACTGTTGATGTCCTTTAGGATCAATATTTTGTTTTTTAGCTCTCATGAATGGCAACTAAGAATGAAGGAAATGTGAAAGATTAGATTAGAAGGTGATTGTTTGGAAGTGCAGCAGCAAGGTTAGATAGGACACAGGTCAGATTGTGCCCTCTGTTTTTTCTGCTTAAGAAAAGCAGGAAAAAAATGTTCTTGGTCAGTGCAAATTCTGAAGAATGCACTCAAATTAATGTATAAAGTTTTCCATATTAAATATTTGAAAATAAAATTATCAACACAAAATTATCAGTACATTTACTGGAGTATCTTTTACTATTCTAGTTGAGAAAAAAATGCCACATAAGGTTAATACAGGCATATTATTGTTTGCTTTTAGATTACTTTTAAGTTGGTGGAACCAGAAGTTTCTGTAAAATATATGTGTCTATCAATACCTGAAGAATTAGGGGACCTAGTTTAAGTCAAGGGTTAGAAGATATCATAGGGCAGGAATGTTGTGAATTAATCTTCTGCAACTTTCTGGAATGCCCTGATCATCATTAGTTGAATATTTTGCCACAGATTGAAATGGAAAATTTGGTTTTTCTAACACATTTCTCTGCTTTCAGTTTACAACCAAAAAAGGAACTTGGATTAAATGTCCATTTGCTCATGGAGAATTTCCAGGTAAACATATATTTTAAAAATTACATAATATTATATTGTGGAAAATATTTTAATCAGTCACTAGATGTGAGCCTTCTCTGTTGAGATGTGTTCATAACACTGTAAGTTGTAAATTAAGTCAGAGATTTGAAAGCTTGCTACTTCTAAGTATGCCCAGTAGATCAAGTGTTTATCAGTATAAAAAGTAACTTGTGGGAATCAAACTAATTACCTGCATATCATTTGATAGCACTTAACTAATACAAAAGGCTTTTATTATAGATGTAAAAATTTAGAATATAATATACGGTCCTTGTATATCTAAAAGCAAGTCTTTTCCCCTAATATCAGCTTGGAAAATGAGAACTGCTGCAGTTGCAGAGCAAATACAAGTTTTCTTCACATCCCAAACCAAAGCACAGTTCTCAGTGCTTGTGTGTAACAGGACGCAGATGGCCTCATGTGAATCTCTTGGGATGCACCATTCAGTCTCTGTGGTTTGTATATATTATTTCTTAAACATTGTAAGACTTCTAAACATATCTAACTGCATTCATTTATTATTCCATTTATCATTCTGTAACTTGAATGCATTAATAAACCCATGCATGTACATATTGGAACAATTACTGGAACATTTTAGAAGCATATAGTTCTAATTCTCATCTCACACTGAAACAAGAAATAAAGATCCTGGAGTTAAATGAGTCACATCAAAGGATGTGACTATTAAGTGGAACCTTCATATTCTTTTAATGTCATTTTTGTAGTGTGGTATTTGTATTTTGCATATAGCAAATGTTACTGTTTAGTATTTCATGTATGGGTCACTGATACAGCTGACCTGGCAAATGTCACATCATGAAATGTAAGACTTGAGGCATCAATCTATGATGAACTTGAGCCACTCCAAATCTCACAGCTGCCAAAACAAACCGAACACACAAAAAAGCTAAGTTTTCAGCCAAATTATCTTTTTGAGCCAACTGACTGTGTGACTACACTGGTTCTTCCAACAGCTGGGACAGAGCGGGAAGAGATTATGGGAGGGTAAGATTTCTGATTAAGGCAGCAGCCAGTCATGAAATGAGAGCCTCATTCCTCTCTTGCAACTAAACCTATATCTCACACATTTTCAGTGCAGCACTGTGGCTTGTCCTTGGCCTTCAACCCTGCCTGCCAGTTACCTTGTTGGCCTGACCTGTGATCTACTGAGAGACACATCTGGAAAGTGAGGTCAAAGAGCAGAAGGGCAGCCATAGCATTATTTTTCAAATAGGAGAATATTAGCAGGATAGATCCTAGTAGCTACTAGGGCTACCATGCTGAAAGACATCCTGCTGGTTCAGCAGCCAGCTCCTCAGCAGTCTTATGTCCACCCCTAAATGTGTACTCCTGCTGTCTGCTCCCCTGACCAGGTATATGAGATGTCATATAATGGATTTTGAGAAATTTGAGAAATCCAGATGTTGCGATTTCAATTGTTCCTCCTGACTGTGCCCATTGACTTCACTCCACTATAGGGGGATGTGCTTTAGAAAACACAAGCATGCCATAGCTCCTACACCTGTCCTCTCTTTAAGATATATTCCAGCGGTATTTCTTTGCCACTATATGCAGGGACACACTGCAACTGTGCCTTTTTCAAGTGCTTCTGATGCTTTTAGTGAGCAGGGTGCACATACCAGGGGTTAGCTGAGAACTAGGCATCTGTGAATAAAGACTTAGACTCGAAGAGTTGGACACTGAATGGTGAATTTATTTTCTAATGAATCAGTTTAGGTCTTTATTGCACCTCCAGTGCTGAATGTAACAGAGCAGCTGTTAAAAGAGAGTTTTCCAACTCAGCTTTGCTGTTCAAGCTTAGGACATGCTAAAGTGGAAGATGACAACTTGCTCCTCTAGGAGATCCCAGAACTGAATAATCATGGGGAAAGGCCTGGGAAAAATCAGCTATCCTAATCAACACAGACCAGAGAGGGTATCAGTGGTGATATCAAGAGTCTGTCCTAATGGGAAAAGGTATCTTGGGAAATTATGTATTACTGGTAGAGATGGTGATCTGGACAGTAAAAGAGTTGTCAACACTATGTTCAGGGAACACATAGCAGCACTTTCCTTCAACTGTCTTATTTCACATTAAATCTGTGGAGTTTATACTTCCCTATGTGAATTGCTAAGTGAGGGGGTAATGATGGAGCACCAATAAATCACAGTTAGGTATTGAATTGTGTGTTTCATGAAGGGCACTGATGTCCCTTCCAGCTCAGCATATTCTTTGATTCTGTGATTTAAAAATACTGTTTTCTTCCCTCTGGCACAAAGCTGTTATGTCCTCTGCTACTGTGACAGAAAGGGACCCCACATAAATTGCATACTGTTCCTATCTCAACACCATGAGCAGTATATACAAAGTTTTCATCAAGACCTATCTCTGTGTTCCCAGAAACCAATGTTCATTCTCTATCTAGTAATCCTTTTTCAGTCATACTCAAAAAAGAACATATTCACCTAATTTCTCCCCAATTAATTTAGGAGTTTGCCACACTGAAGAGAGTAGTGTAGGATTCATAACTATTGGTGGAGTAACTAACATTATTTTGAGGACAAACCATAATCAATCAAATATGAAGTGTCAGACCAGTTAACTTAGGACACTTTTACCCTAAGGCTCAACTTGTTCTCTGCATACAATGGGACGGGAAGTACAGAAGAACTGTAAAGAAAGGGTCGTTCCTTTAACTCATGTACACCAGAGAAAAGAAGTGAAGATGGTGTGAAGTGAACACGGCATGAGCAGCCACGGCAGGGAGGGTGTCCACCTTATGATGCTCCATGAAATGTAGGAACATTAGCTTTCTCCCTGTGCTCCCACACTGTGCTTGGCAAAACTACACTAGCTGCTTATGGTCACTGAGATCTGGGGCTATGTCTGAAAATAAATAATATTTCATTAATTTTTGTGTCACAGTAGAACATGTAGCATTATTGACAAACAAAGCAAATAGCTGGAGAGACACAATATATTTTCATGGTATGGAAAATTGTATTTTTCAATTTCTTTTTTTCTTCATTAGGGAGATCCTGTATCAATAACTATGCCACAGGAAATGTATGGGTCAACAATTTGTATTCAGGTAAGTGTCTTGATTTTTCCAGGTACTCTGTACAAAATAAACAAAAAAACAAATCTAAAAAAGAAAAGAAAAGAAAACCAGCAGGTACTCTCTCTGCTTTCTCCTTCCAGCCAAATCTGATTACTGTGCAAATGGAGTTGGCAAAGAGCATTATTTATAGCTTGATGTGCTGCCACCACCTCTCATTGAGATGACATTAACAGAGAAGTTGCTCTCCATGATCTTGCTCCTTTGTCAGTGGCAGATAAAGGGATATCATCAGGATATTGCTAATTCTCTCTTTATACGTTTCTTTGTAATAAAAAATTCCAAGCTACCAAAAGATCCAAGTAAACCATAGATGAATTTTTCAAAAATTGACATTAACTAGAAAAGGTGAGGCATATAGCAAACAGCACAGCAAGTGCACAGTGTGCTAGAATTAGCACTCCTGAAAGCAGAGCTGAGCAAATTATTTCTGACATTTTTGCACACTATTTCTATAGCTGAACTTTAGTCAGAAAACATTAATAGAAGATGAGCATGAAGCTGATAGGTTTATTCCTCTCTGGAGTTCTGGTTCTCAGCAGACACCAAGAGAAAAGAGACTGACAGCTGGAGCTGCGAGGTTCCAGCAGCTGCCCTGGAAGGCCCTTGTCAGCTTCACTTTCTTTTGCTAAGAAGAAAGAGGCAAGATGAAAGCGAGACTGGCAAGAGCCTTCTGAGTAATGAGAGATGTTGTTCTTCTTTCCCTAGTGAGAAATCAAATTTGGTAGTAAGACTGATATTTTCCTCCATAAATTATTTATTTTGTAAATCAGACATCTGTCAGCATACAGTTCTCCCCCCTCAAAAAAAAAAAAAGATTAGTTCTTTCATTTACAGACGTAAAAATGATTGCAACTCTCTTAATATACACTAGACCAGCAATATCCATATGTGTTTATTTAAAACCAGATTAAAAATGCAGTCACTTGAGTAAACTAATAAAGCAATCTCATTTTGTCAGCACAAGTGCTTAGTAACAGTTCTGCTGAAGGGGGAATAAAGCCTCAATTCTTTCTTTTAAAAGGGCTGGAGAACAGATGTAGATTATTCAGTGCCACTGCAAATCTGTGATACCTACTGTGGTAAGTATGCATGATAACACAAGAAGCATTAGGTCTTGATTCTGTAGAAGAGAATATCTCAAGTGAAGTGTGTTTTCACTGGGAAACTGAGGTAGGATTCACTTGACTAAATGCAGATGTCTGCCTGAGAGCTAGATATGCTCAGCTTTATAGACAATGGACTCATACACCTCAACTATCTTTAATTAGCTACTGCAAGGGCAACTTGTGTGGCTGGTTACTGTCTCTGCTTCCTGGGAGAATTTTCCATCCTATGCCAAGTTCTACGTGCCACACCTATATTTACCTTGCTGTCAGTACATGAGGTAACTAGTTAAAAACACTCTTTGGCAAGTAGGCACACAGTGCTGGCATTGCAGTGATTGCAGCACAGCCCTACTTGTGAGTTCCCCACCTCTGCAAATGGGACAGTAGCACTTGCCTCCTTGCAGAAGTACCCTGAGTATATTATTATGATTTGAGGTACACTCAGATACACCTATGGAGTCAGAATATTCCAAAATCTCCAAGCCCTGAAAGTAAGGCATTGTAGAAGTTAGTGAGTTCAGAGCAAACTAAGGCTGCGGGGTTCACAGTGAGGAGCGCAGGAGTGGATTGACTAGTTTAGAACTAAAAAGTCTGAAAGGAGTCAAGCAGAGAGAAGGCTCAGTCTGAGCATTGCCAAAAACACCTCTCCCCAAACCCACACGAACAGCCAACCTCCCTTCCTAGTTCATTGTAAACACAGTAATTCCTATGACAGATTTTCTCCGTTGTCTAAAAGCAATTGTCAGTTAACTACAGTTTCAGATTTGGAAGCCTGATACTAAAAAGGAGCAGGCTTAACTTTGTAGTCTAACTGTAGTTCCCTGTGTAAACATTTGTATAATGTTAGTTCAAGTTTCTTCTCCACTGAAAAACTCATAACCAGCCCACTCAAGGTGAATCAATTAAATAATCAGTGTTGTGGTTCATGTAGTCTGAACTCATTTTCATTATTCATATTTTCCATTTAACAAATGCAAAGAGTATGACAAAAACATGTAAAAAGACTCCAGAGATGGCAGTCTGGGAATTCCCCTACACCTTATAGTAGGAGAGACTGGGTCTGCATAGTAAATGAAAGTAGTGGAATACTGAAAACTGACTAAAAAACTTTTTGGACACAGTGTTTGATTTAAATGTTGAACTTTTTATTACAAGTTTTTTTTCCTGATGAACAGTTTGTGGAGATTCAGAAAAAGTATATAAGAAACTGCACTTACCAAGAATATCAGAAATGTAATATGTGATCACTATGTTTATTGTACATAAACCTCATAGTTCATGGATTCTACCATAATTTGGTTTTGGGAGAACATGGTCCACATTAGTCAGTGGATAAATCTATCTCTATCAGCTGACCAGGGTTCCCAAAACTTCTCTCTAAGGCAGATGGTATAAGTCAGTGTCAGGGGTAGGGTCACTGTAGTAGGTCAGTCTGTCTCACTGCTGTAATTACTACATTCTTAAAGACTTATCAGAAGTCATCATCTGCTTGTCAGATGTAAGATTTTTAATGTAACAGTAACAGCATTACTAGTAAGGACCTTTGTATTCTTAAAATGCTTACTTTCTGTAGTAAAGTTATTTCTTAAGCACTAGCCTGTTAAAACCAAGAGATGAAATTTTCTTAAAGACATCACTGAGGGTGATAATTGTTACACTGGGATGCTGTTGCATTTGGACCTAAAATGTTAAGAAAAACCATTCACATAAAGGTGAAGAGAATATTAAAATTAAGATCTGTCCATAATCTGTGACAATATGGGTTATACAAAATGTCAAGGCAAATGACAAATAATCTTATAACGTCATAGTGAAATACTGAAAATATTTACTGCATACATCTCTGTAAAATAGAAATGTACATTGCTAAGTATTACTGTTAGAGATACTAAGCAGTGTCAGTGTGTCCAAAAGAGGCATGTTGTTATTAAAATGTATTTTGTTATTGAAAACAAAGATTGCAGTGATAATAGTATCTATTATAAAAAATGGTCAGTGTAGCTAACCATCGTGAAGAGTGCTCTCTTCCCAGCTTCAAGGAGAGCTTTCTGGCATGTAGAATGCATTATTCTGCATGGATTGCATTTTTATATATATGTAGCTGTACGTTGGGAATTAGAATGACTTACTCTTATTTGCTCTGCAATGGATGAAAATGGGAAAATAATGAGTTTTTTTGTTTGTTTTGCATTTAATAATGATGTAGAGACAAAACTTTGTGTCCTTTTTAAATGTTATGTTTCCTTTGACCACTTTTCTGGACTCTGTTTAATAGAGCATTTTGAGACAGTATTTCACCTATTAAAAAAAGCCAAAACACAACCCTTATCTATTCTGAATGAAACAATAACCCAGATCAGTTCCTGTGAGAATAAATATATGAATCATAATGAAAACAAAAGGGTAAGCTACATTTGAATTTGTTTCTTCAGGTTTTCACAATCAGTCTTATGGTGATGGAAATCCAGCAAAGGCCATGACACACAGGTATCCATCCAATGTATAGTTTAAAACATCTGTGAGAGTGGATAGAGTTGTTAATCTTGAAACAATATCATTGGCCTCTCTATAGGAACAGAAGCAATATCTGAGTGAACTTTGTATTAGCTAGAAAGAACATCAGGTTCTTATCTCTCCCTTTTCCTTGTCCCCACTGAAAACATTCCTTGCTCCTGTGACTCTCTCCTCTTTCTCTCTCTCGATTGCAGTGTAGTTTGGCATTAGAGGTAGATGCCTTGCTGTGAAAGAGAGGATAAAGGGAGACAAATAACCAGTGGAAGTGAGAAGTTTGTAAACTAACAAGACAACCTTCAAGAGTTCTGGAACAAGCTCAGATTTGCTGAGCATATCATGAACATTATTAGCACCTGTCCCCTGCTTTCTCACTGATGTTTTCAGGCAGATCTGTTCCCTCCATGCTCTCACTCATTAGACATGTCTGCTCAGCTGTTCCAATGCCTCTTGTCATTCCCACAGCCCTTTGCAAAACACCTATCCTAAGCTATAGACAAATCAGTAATTAATGCAGCCCGTGCACATCCTTTCAGAGCCAACCTAGAAGAGTGGGAGCAAACTTGAAATCCAGAGAGAGCAGAGATGCTCTGAAAAACCCTTGTACAAACATGGGGAAAAGATGCAGCCTTGCAAAATCTGTGCAAATCGTGTGGTTGAGAAGGGGCTACTGTCCTTGCTTTGAGCCAGTCTTTGGCTATTCCCTTGTCAGAAGATAGCATTAAGAATAAAGTAGCTTGGTTTTGTTCATTTGTTCATCTGAGCACTGTTTGAAATGTGACAGTCAAGTCCACAAGCTGTAGAAAAATGATTAGATTTGTTATTTAATCCAACTAAATATGAATGCAGTGAACTTTTTCACACTTTTGAGAAAACCCCCCCAAACAATCTTCTTTCCTTTTCTGTTTTTCCCCTAGGATGAAGAGTGTGCAGTCCTTGCACTGAATTTAACAACATGTTTTCAAGGTCATCAGTATCTTCTTAACGTCAAGTTGTATTTTGGAGCAACTTGCAAGTCTTATCTAACTGGTCATCTGTCATGTTAGCAGTTTCTGCTAGTTACTGTGAGATTATTCTCATGAATGAAGAATTTAACAAGTTGAGCCTATTTTAAGATGACCAAAAGAAGCTAGATTATGATTCCTTATTTCCCAGTATTTCAAAACAAAGAATGTCTTAGATCGCTTAGAGAATCAAGTTTACACTTCCCATCTAAAGTAGCATTTCATATAAAATATGCTATAAATGAGTACTTTCATAGTACTTTGTGTACCTATAGAACAAGTATTCAAGATTTTCTTATTTGTAACCTTAATTTTTTAACCATATGCAAAAGTTTTTGAGAAATGAAGAATGGAGGAAGTTTTCTCAGCTTAGTTACATTATTTTTCTTTGTAATTTCCTTCGTTTTCTGATGCCATTTTGATGAACTCACCACGACAGATTATATTGTTTATATATATCTAACAGCTGCTTTCTGTGCTTGTATTTGTGTTTGACTTGGAGATAACCTTCATATTTGTCTGAGATGGTACATGTCTTTGGTTTGTACCAAGACATCTTATTTAAAATTGTCTTGTGGAAATTCAGCCTAGAAGGAAATAGTCCAATGGAAAGAATTGGAATATTTTTCTCCCATTATATGAGTAATTATATTAAATTGTTCAGAATAATATTAAACACTGATTATCAAACATTTGGCCTTTGTTTCACTGAATAGTCCTGTCAAACATTCTTATTTCCTGTTGTGAAACAAGGGAATAAAGTCAACAAAAAAATGATTAATAGCATATCTTGAAATCATGTGGAATTGATGATGTGAGATCAGGAATGGGTGGGGAGTGAGGGCCTGGAACAAGAAGTTGATCAATAAAAAATATTTTCCATCTGAATGTGTTTTATTGTGTTTTGTTTTGGTTCGAGACCTTCAAAGAGTGCTTTACAGGAGTATAATATAAGAGACATATCCACTGTGTTGAGACACAAGACTTTTTGAGGTGCCTTGGAGAGAACAAGTTCTGCTTGGCTCCTTTGATATCAAAGCTTCATTGTTTGAACTGCAAATCTATTAGATATATTCTTACTCCAAGCAGTGCTACAGCTCCATAAGCAGATGTGGTGGGTTGACCTTGGCTGGATGCCAGGTGTCCACCCACCCACTCTATCACTCCCCTTCCCAGCTGGACAGGGGAGAGAGTAACGTGGACAAACACCTTGTGGGTTGGGATAAGGCAGTTTATTTAAAGCAAAAGCGAAGCGGAAGATAGCAGGGTTTATTCTCTACTTCCCATCAGCAGCAATGGTCGGCCATGCCCGAGAAGCAGGGCTTTGGTACGTGTAATGCTTCCTCAGCAGGCAGCCCTTGGAGACAAGGAATGCCTGCCTTCCTGCTCCTTGCCTCAGCTTTTATATCTGAGATGACATCATATGGCATGGAATATCCCTTTGGTCAGTTTGGGTCAGCTGGCCTACTTGGGTCCCCTCCCAGGATCTTGCCCTTGAGTGAGAAAGGAATGTTACAGTGCTGATGTTGTGCTCAGCCGTAGCCAAAACATGGGTGAGTTATCAACACCCTTCTAGCTGCCAGTGCAGAGCACAGCACTGTGAGGGCTTCTATGGGGAAATGAACTCCAGCTCAGCCAGACACAATACAGCAGAGGTGGCAGGACAGCTTTCCTAAAGGACTTAGTTACTTTCTTTGGCTGTGAAGTTGAAGCACTGATCTATCCAGACACCTGCTTTTCATTTAATACCTTCCAGACTGCAGCCAGAAACAAGACACTCGCCCATTCAACTGAGAGAGCATAATAATATTACTCTCTTCAGTTTCCTCCAATGGAAAAGTCTTTTCTGCAAGAAAGGTTGATTTATACAGTGGAATTTTTATTGCAGCAATGTCTTAAGATCAACTTTTTGAATATGTCCTCGGACTGAAAATGAATTAAAATGATACAGGTGTATCTAGGGCTAAGGCAAAACACCACCTCCAATGACAAGGTCATATGAGGTAACAGTAGCTGTAATATGATGGGTGCTTTCAATGAGAAGGTCCTGTTTCAGCTACACAGACACTGAAACTCTTGCAGTATATCTTCTCTCTTTGGCTGCAGCAATGGAAATACCAAAGAGAATGTGACCAGGCATTGTCCTGTGAAGGGGTTAATAGTGGGTCTGTTAGCTCCCAGGATGAAGATATTGACTGGGCAAGCTTTTGGGTGTATCATTGATGATAAGGAAGTCAGTACACAGCCCTAATGAAGAAACAAATGCAGACTGTAAAGTTGGTAGGCATAGGATGTGGGAACTGTAATAAGGCCTCGAGCTTTGCCAAATGCATCACCAATAGATCCTAGCCAATGAAAATGCTGTTGCTTGTTTACTTAAAATAAGGTTACCGCTTGCTGCTAGCAAGGAATTTAAAAAGGCAGATGAGAAAATAAAGTGAGACATCTTTTCTGCACACAACTAGACTCTGTCTTTATCGACCGTCATGACTCTACACTGACAGTCCTGATCATTTTGGTGCTGTTTTACAGGAAAGCTTGGATGGTGGGCATAGCAGACATGTCACTTAAATTAACTATGTGAAGGTAAAGTGTTCATTCAAAGGTACTAGTCTAGCCTCCCACAGTGGCCACTGCAGAGACAGGTAGTTTTCAGGCATATTTCATTCTGCTTGAATACTTGTTTTAAAGGGATTTTAACCTAGATGCTTACCATTACAATATTTGTGCTTATGGCAATGTTTGCAAATAATCCGTAACAGTATTTCCATACTTTGGCTCAGGTCTGCTTGTTTGCATTTGTGTGGTGAGAAAATTGCTAGTAGCTTTTGTGTTTGACTCTCAAGCAGATCTGTAAGAGTCCTTTTCTAATACTCTACTTCAGGCAAACACTGTCTTTTCCAATTACAGAATTCCTACTCCCCCTGAGACCAGCTCTTCCTGCTCTCCCAAATATGCAACATATTCAGAAGGAGTTCCACTTGGGTACTATATTTTCTAGAGAAGTTACAGACAATACTGTCCTTGTGATATTACAGCTGCAAAAGTAAAGGTATTTTTTAATCTTTTTTTTCATAAGACATTTTAAACATTGGTAGGTCAATCCTGAAGGAAGAAGGTATGAGAACCTTTCCCAACTATTAATTTCACTCTGCTGACCACTGAAATGTTTTCTTTTTCTCACCCAAACTATGCAATGGTTTTGCAATATTGACCAAAGCACAAGTAAACGTGTTGTAACAACAGTTGCAAAAATCCCCTGTGTGTTGCCTCTAGATTTGACTAATTCTCTAGAGCCTCCAATCTTTGGATGAAGGAAATTCCCTTCTTGCTTATTGTGGACCTAGTTCAATCACCCTATTTTGAGACAACCTGCAGTTATTTGTTTTTCATTTCATATGTACATTCTTACTATTATCACAGAGCATCAATGTCCCAGTTCTTGAGAAATATTAGCATGTATCAGAATATCATTGAGGTATAGCAAAAGCACTGAGAGATGCTTTGTAGTAATCTCTTTTAAAGACTTTTAGTTATGAATAATGCATTGCACAAACCTGAAACTAACATTTAAAGTTAACACATAAATTAAAGCAGTTTTGCTCCACTTACTTAGGGACTTATTTTCTTGCCATGCCTACATGGAGTCTGGTGAGGGAAACCAGTCTGGTGTTGCTGCAGTATTTTAGATGTCTTTATTTGCAGTAGTGGATACATTTCCTTAATAGCAAGTTACAGTGCCATGCTTGAATTCCCACATCCCTCACTAGAGTAACTGTGTATTCACCAAGCCGTAACAACAGCCACAGCAGATCTAGTCCAGTGTTCTGTGTTCCTGACCCATCTCTCTTCTGGACTTCTGATAAACAACTCCAAAGAAATAAATGGGAAGAGAAATAATGACTACTTTTGTAGGTTTAGTTTACTGCTGACTTTGCTTCCTGGACTACAAAGTCAGGCCTATATGAGCCAGCAGAAGGGAAGCAGCCCAGCTCTAGGGGAGTGGAAACAGTTCTGCTTCTGTTAGTTCCTTAGCTAGCAATCGACTGAATTGTCCTGTGATGCTGCAACTTGTCCACATACCTGTGCTTAACAAAGGGAAAAAAAAAACTTGCTTCAATTTACTGTGAAAAGTTGCAATGAGTAAATTCCCCTTGCTCATATCCTGTAACAGCTGGCCTCAAAAAATTGTGACTTTATATCTCAATTCCCCTAAGTTCCACTAAGTGCCACTTTTGAAAAGCTTTAAATAAATGAGCAAGGGTCAGTTCCTACATTGGATTCACAACTACCTTAGAAATTATGATTTCTTAGGAACCATCAGACAGATCTAATCTACTCTCCATATTATATAAGACTAAATGACTCCTTAATATATAGCTGATACAATAAAACCAGGACAACTTATCTACTGAAAAGCAGATAATTTCTCTAGACTGCTTCTTTCAACAGGTGGAATTTGTCAGATATATTTCCTGCCATTGACTACATTCTAACAAATTAAATCTAAACCACCTCCTTTTAAAGCTGTGTAAATTCCTATATAACTTCTAATGGTCAATTTTCAAAATCAGCTTGGGGGGGGGGTCATGTTCCCCATTGCTGTCTCTATGTGAGTGCTGTAAGGTTTTACACCTTTTCATATTGTAGCCAATAGAATCAAAAAACTCTTGACTTTGAGCCAATGGCCATTATTCTCATATATTTCACAGCTTCTAGTACATGCTCAGTGGCTGACCACACACTGCAGAGATTTTCAAGCTTTGCTTACATTACTGATATGCATTATGGAGCTGGGTTTGTGTTTGGCATGAGAGTGTTTGCTGGGATATGTCTGGAAGAAGAAAGCCAAAAGAATGCCCAGAGATAGGATGACTAAATAAAAGATGGGGACAATGTGCTTTGAGTCAACTATGGGGGCAGGTAGGGAGATGGACTCAGGAGAAAACAGTGTATTTTGGAGACTGCAGAAGGGAGCCTGTAAAGGGTGAAGGATGACATGGATATGCAGAAGTGGAGGCAGGGATGAATGGAGGTGGGGCAGAGGAGATGGACTGGATGGTCAAAGACTGTGATGCAGGCGAGGGAAGGTGGAGGTGAAGTCGGCCAACCTGGGTGTGATTCACATTGCTGGCTCAGACCTATTTCTCACTCAGAACCTCCAGGTAAAATGGGAACGTGAGTACCTGGTTGCTTCTCACCTTCATCCCTGTTGTATGCTATCTTGTTCCCTTCTTCAGGGGGCACAGTGTCATGTAAGTGGGAGGCAAACTGACCCAGAAACTCCTTGTATCACAGTGAGTCCTTTACAGTGTGCCTTTGGGTTTCTTACCTGTGGGATTTCACAGTTTGTCGGGTCCTCAGCAAGTCATCTTACAGCTCAGCTTCTAATTGTGCAATTCTCTGTCGTGAATACACGAGCAAAGTAGTAACTGTGTTTGAAGAATGTAAAACACCAACTACGTTTCTGCTATTTTATAAGGCTCAAACACTACAAGATAATTTGGTTTAGATTCTCACAAGGTTTCATTCTCTTTCTCCATAAAATACTCCAATATTTTCATTCCAGTTAACAGAAATGAAGAACCATTGTATCAAGTCTTTCCTGTAGACAATTTGTGTACAACTCAGCATACATGGTAGCAGCTCTTACCTAAATTTTAAGATCTCTAAAGAAATTGCCTTTAAATATAATAGGCAAATTTACAGAAAACTCCAGCAAAGTGGGAGTGTCACATAAAGAATGTTCATTGTAATACAGTTCACAACCACAATTCCCTGTGTCTAATCTGACAGTTGTGAATTTTTGTGAAGGGTGTGTGCTGTTCATGTGTGTGAAATGTGAGAAAAATGGAGACAAAGAATGAACATTGCAAGGAACTTTCTCTTGCATATCATCTGCCCTGTGAACCTCCGTTTGACAGCAACAATCTCTATGCCTGCCAGAAACAACATTATTCACTGCCCGCCCACTTAGTATTGTCACGAAGAAAACAGACTTTGTCCCTCCCAAGGAAGTATGCCTCTGATCTGCAAGTCATCAGTAGTAATTAGTAGTAAATCTGAGTCAAATATGGATTCCATTTTTCTTCTGTGCTATTTTTGCTTGGCAATATGTGCACAATACTGAGTTTCATTTCCCAGAAGCACAAAAGCTCTTAATTCTTCTGTGAAGTCCAGTGATTCATTTCCAGGTAACTGGAAAACAAGTTTTTAGACTGCGAGGCATATGGAACAGCTTTTGAAATGTGGGTAATTATAGGTTTAGTTCAGAGAGTCCAAATCATATATATGACAAATCAAAGTCCTCATTAGCAAATATTGATGGACTCTGGGTCAGGACATTATAAGCATCCTTGCTTTTGCTGTCATCCTTGCTTGTTTCCCTAAAGATTTAACTTTATTTCTCCACTGATACAAGTCAGATCAGAATGCTGTCCTTATATTTTTGGAGGTAGCTACTTTTTCACAGTTGCCAGGACTGTGTCCTGTGACAAAGATACTTCTGCTTCAACCACGTTGCATCACATGATGAGACAAGCTGCTTCCCTTTATACCATTTCCAAATCAAATCCATCCTGGGGAGGATTGTGAGGCTGGAGCTAGAGGCACACATTCCCCTTTAGCCATACAACACTGCATTATCTCTCCGCTTGTTGGAGCCCAGCGGGTTGGCATCTGGGAAAACTGGGAGTGAGGAGATGGAAGAAACAAAAAGTACTATCTAGGAAATGTAGGGAATAACAGACAGGTAGGAAAAGTTAAATCTTTTCCTCTGTAAATCCCATTTGTCCTTACCTGTTGCAGAGCACTCTAAAACCAGTCTTGATGAGTTAGCCAGGAGCAGAGCTTCTCTGAACCATTCATTACCTTTTTCACATTTCTGTCCAGTCACAACAGTCTTCTCTACTTTATGTAAGGACATATCAGAGTTTCTGCTGAGTCAAATCAAAGTTTCATCTAGTTTGTACTCTATCTTCAACAGGTACATCTGCATTTCTTAAGAACCAGATGAATGAATTATTTTTGTGTTTAGTGTCTCTGGAAGGGTTTTTCTTATACAAATTTACCTAAGTATTTTTTTGAGCTCATGTAAACTTCTCAAATTTTCTATTCATTGTAGCAAGGGACTCCACAGTTTAAGCAGGTGAAATGTGAAATATCTGTCTCTGCTTTAAACCTGTCACCAGCCACTATGCTATTCAGTGAGCTCTAGCTGTCCTCTAGCTCTTATGCCAAAAGGGACAATGAACAGTTCCTCTGTAGTTATTTTCTCACATTCCTTATGCTTTATCAACTTCTACGTTATCTCCTCTTGATCTGTTGGTCAGTTTGAGGAATTCAGGTCTATTTAATCTTTCTTTCTATGGAAATCACTTGAACTGTATGCAGTATTCAAAATACGAGTGCTTCATGAATTTGTATAGTTGGCATAGTGATGTTCTTTCTTCCTTACCTAATACTGCTGACAACTACATGTCTGTTTTTAACCAGTACTACTAAGCACTGAACTGTTGACAACACGGAACTGTTAGAAATCTGAGATCTCAAACCTTAATTGTTATGGCTAAATAAAATTTTAGCACTATATTACCACAAAAAATGCAGCATTATGCTCCGTGCAGACCCTGCTTCTTGTAGCCTGGACAGAAGTGACAGATGCTTCACTGATACACCTTCAACTAAGCAAAATCAGAAGAAAGAAAAAGACAACTGCTGGCACTTTCCTTTGTATTAGACAGTTTTTGGTAACACATGAATATTAATATGCCTCTATGCCAATCTGCAGGGTAGACCCAGACAAAGGATGTTCTCTCTTTACTGAGCTGTTTGTACAGTAAGTGGCTTGGTATATATATGGTGGCAGCCACGCAGTCTTTACATAGTCAGTTTTAAGGGAAAAGAGTCCTCATCCTCTAGTCTAAATCACTTCTCTCTAGTGCAGGCTGTACCTGTCTGTATCATATATGGACTATAATATTTTTCTGCAAGATCAGTAGCTTTAGAAATGTTTTGCAACCTACTCATTATGGTAGCCTTTTTTCCCAGGAGTCTGCCAAGGCACTGAGAGACAGTATACTCTGCATGTAGTTAAGCTTCATGGTAGGAGCAGTGATGCTGATGGTGGTGTCAATGGTGCTTTCCTTAGCTGTGAAGTTAGGATTGTTTTTTCCCCCACACATTATTTATGACCACTGAGTATCACCTACCATTTTACCATCAGCTGCTCACGGTTGCAAAATCCATTTGTAATTTGTCGTATTCAGCTTGAATACAACAGGTGCATTGGTGTATGTTTTATATTAGTAGATGGATAATTTATGAGCATGTTGAACAGTTGAGAAACCAACATGTGCTCCCTCTACAGCAGCAAAAATTTACATCAATATTTCTTCTTTAATTGTTAAATACTTTTTCCATGCCTTCTATCTCATGCTCATTTTTTTTCTCACTTGAGACACCATTGTCTTCAGACAGATTGTTAATAGCAGAGTTGGGGCCAAAACTGAAACCTGTGGAATGGCATTGCATTGACTTGCAATTAGCCATGGAGTTCTCCAAAGGGAAGTGCTCTGCAGTGAATGATATGTCTCCCTATATTTATTTCTTAATTTATGCAAAGTAGTGTTTGCTTTGGATTAGTCATTCTCCTTCACCTTCTCAGCTGTGATTTTTATGAAGAGTTTCTTAACATCTATGTAGGTTTAGCATTCATTTGATTAATTGTAAAAAAGTGAACACAGCTTTCAAACCATAATGACTGGCAGGGAAATAATAGACTACCTGTTGGGCCTAGAATCAAGTCTTGCAGAATTTGGGAGTCTGATGAGGGAATTTCAACCTGTGTTGAAACGTACTTCCACAATTGCATGATTTCTCTGAAACTGCACCACAAAAATCTCCATGCAATAGGCAGGACACTTAGTTATCTGCTAGTTTGTTTTTCCATTAATTTGTTTATTCATTCCTTGGCATCCTTGATATCTCATTGATTTTCAAGACAGATCATCTGGAAAACTTTCTGGACACCATTTATCAAAGCTCAGAAGGACTCCTCGGCAGCAACGTAGCTTATCTTTTCTCTTAAGAAGGACAAAGAGAAGAAGAAATGGAGGCCTTCCCTCTCTTGATGGAACACTGAAGGCTACAGTATGATGGTTTGGAAGTTATTTTATCTGGTAGCTTATGCAGAAGGAGGTGAAGCCAGGGGACTGCTAACGCCATGTGCGTATGAGTTCTGATACTGGCTTTTTGTATTGCCCAGTATCCATAATTTGGAAATTGCACAAATCACCTTTTGGGTCTGAGAGAAAAGAGGAAGGGGAGGAGGGACTCCTATCCATCTGTGCACTAATAAATGCAAAGCAGGAGGTTGAGATACACTGAGGAAAACGAAGTCCTCCATCAGGGGACTGGTGAGACTGAAATTTAATGCAAACTTGTGATGACCAACACCCTGACACTGCTGTGTCTCTGAGCTGCCTTTGTCTGGAATCTCAGTAACTCGTGGGAAGAGGCGGGATTCCTTGGTCAGAGCCCAAAAACTGGCCCTGGAGCATATGGCTGTGCTACGATACCTGCAAAGGCAGCACTGCAGCTTTGGTGGCAGTGACTCTGGGGCAGGTGGGGAGTGCAACATTATGGCTGACTGTGTTGAAAATAGACATCAAAACTTGGTGTCTGGGCCAGCTTGTAGACTGAAAGAACCAACTGCGTGCCAGGAAAACATCTCCAAAGCATTTATTTGGTAAAAAGAATATATAATAGGTACATGAAATGCTCTACCTTCCTGTTCTAACATGCATTTCATAAAGTAAACACATGCACATGCAATGTCGATTAACAGATTAGGTACAGGAAGCAGGCTTAGGTGAGGCTTTTTTGGCTGCTGCTCATTCCAGAGAAGAGCTGTTCATCCTGAGGTGAAGGGATTACTCTGGGAGTTACTTCCCTGCTGCTTCACAGGGAAAGAAATGTGGATTCATAAAAGCAAATGAAAGCCAATTACAGATTAATCCATTATATTGTATTGCTTCATGATATTTGTTACTGAGAATTATTTTCTTCATGAAAACCAACGGTGACTTTGCCATGATGGCTGCAGGGCTTGGTGACACTTTCCAGAGATACGGCTCTTCTGATTTCCCTAGAGTTACTTCACATATAGCTTTCAGAGGTAAAAATGGGCACAGGGCCATAAAAGTTTTTTCAAAGTTTGAAATCCACAGTTCCCTTTTTTTTTTTCTGACAAGGTATCTAAGTAACTTTTTCAGATCCTTTTTATTTCTCAACTCTTATCAGACACTCACTTCCTACCCAACCTCTATCTACACTCAGAATTCCTTTTCATGATGCTTCTGTTTCAGCTCCAGAGCTCCTAAAACATTCTTCCAAGCTGAACGAGTAACTGCAGTTAAAATAGAAAGTACTGCCATTTTTACCTCACTGATCTCTAACTCTTAATTTCTGACTAACTTTGTTTATTAATGTGACAACATCAGACCTTGCAGGAGGTCCTTCCACTTTGCAAAGGCAGGAATGGGAAGTGAATGCAAGTTTCAAATGCTTTTTTTTCCCGTACAAAAATCTCAATTCCAATTAGATGCAAGGGGAACAAAAAAAGAATGTTAAAATGAAATATAAAAGAGAGGAATGTGCATAAGAGGAGTGTGCAACCTATGACTAATGTGGTCCCATTTGAAACAAAATACAAAGCATATATATGCTGTCAAATTATCCCTTCTTATGAGGTAATGACTGAGATATGAATTGCAGAGGCAAGTCTTCGGGGACCACACATGCACATAAGAAGGGGTAGTTTCTAAGGAGAGGGAATTGCTTGATTGTGACTCCTGACTCCTAATTAGAATTATTACTTATTAGTTTTTATTAATACTTCTCCTACTATTGCACAAAGAATTATCTCCGTCTGTTAATAGCATCCTTGGAACCAGTCATGCAGACCAAAGATTGACTTCCATCTCCACATCTTTTCTAGCCCTTCTTTCCTCTTAATTTTCATTTAGAAAAAATAAAAAAAGCCCATAGACATAATATAGCTCTATTGCATCATGAGGACACACTCTCTTTCCCACTTTATTTTGCCAGAGATATTAAAATGTTTTTTTTGCCCTACATATTCCTATTGCTGAGAAAATGGCTTCAGAAGTAGTTTCAGTATTTTCTTCTTATCAGTTATCTCCTTTATTTTAATAATTTGTTATCCTTTTTGCTTCAGTCATTTGCATCCTCCAACTGTTTATGTGGAAAGACATAATCTGTCATTGTGTAGGAAAAAGGGCATAGTACCAGTGTTTGTCTTTCAGGTGAGTTTTAATTTATTCAAAGTTGTCTTTCAGAATCGCTTCACTATCAGGCAGGAACCTAAAAGCTGAAATCAGTCATCTTTTTTTATCTCTTTCACTGTCTCCTTCCTCATTTTTTTTTCTAGACCTCCCTGAAAATTGTCCCAGTCCTCAAATTGTGTTGTTTTCAGGCTGAATTCATGGACTGATTTTTAATTGAAGCTCCACCATAAATGAAAACCATTTCAATGTAAATTCTCATTCCAGAATTTTATTTTTATCTTTAGCCAATTGCACAAGAGGATGCTTTAGGGTGAATTCCAGGTGCTCCTTCAAGCAAGTTATATGAGCAATAGAATTATGTCAGAGAATTCAGAGGGAAAATTCATTGAATCATAGAATCATAGAATGCCTGTGCCATGGTGGCTGTGCCACTGCAGGGAACAGCTGATTGCTGTGTCCAGGTGATTAGGTTACTTCCTTGGCTCTGACAGCTGCATCTTATATTGGAGAGCTGAGCCTTGGTGCAGAAACAATAATAACCAAGGTTATCATCTGACACACAACCCATTATAAAACTGGTTATCCTTTCCAGTTACAACACAGCCTTTTTTCATTTTCAAAGGAAAGTAACTCAGGTAGGTAAACCAGATAATTCTAAAAGCACAACCTGTTCCTGGTTTCCTATAAGGTAACTAGACAAGTAATCTGCTTAAATTCAGAGTTGGGAATTTCCACTTGAGAAGCACTTCTGAAAACTGGTGCAAAAATAATGAATGATGAATCCTGAGAAGAATAACAACAGGAACAAGTTTCCAGTAAGGCTATCACGATAAGACCAAGCCAGCCAGTGCTGGGAACCCCTGACAGAACTACAGAGCAACACTGAGTGACAAAGGGAGAAACTACTGCAATGCAGCAAATGCCTTTATTGTCAATCATCTTTCATGTGGGTGTGCGAGGAAGTGTGACTTCCTCTTCTTTGCCCGGGTTCTTTCAGATGAGAAAACCCCTTGGAATTTGCATAGATAACGCCAAGCAAACCCTGGCCTTTGCAGGCTGGGATCTTTCTGGGCTCCCTGAGGGACTGCACTGCTCAGGTTGTGCTCCTTTGAATGATCTTAAGAAGTTTGTTGTAGAACTGCTTCTGTGGGGGACAGAGGTCAGTTGGGAAGGTCTAAGTCACTGTTTTTTGCCATGCTAACCAATCATGTTCTCAGGCAGTTAGCCGCTGGCAAACCTCCAAACATTAAGGACCTCTACAGATTTTATTTTTCTTAATGCTATCTCATGAAGGGAGCAAGATAAGGAACTTCTGGAGGAGAACAAGGATATGGTACACCAACTCCCTGGATATTTGGGACATCTGTAAGGAGAGGAGGAGGCTTTAAGTGTAGTATCATCTAGACTATATTTTGTTGTTGAAAACTACCCCTGCTTTCTGCAGAAGGTAGGTGGAAGGCTTTGTAGTGGTTCAGCTGATGGCTACCTACTCGCGTTTTACACTGGTGGGATTTTGAAATAGAAACTTGGAGTTTGCCAGGGGATCACATATGGAATTCCTCCTCTAAAGCTGCAGCAGTCAGAAGATACTGTAAGACTTTCATTTTCCATAGAACTCCAGCGACTCTCAGAGATCTGGGCAGCTGAGGACACTCATGATGAACATACTCCAAGCTGTGTGGTTTATTATCAGTCTTTTCCACTTTGTGTTGAGGGAATGAACCAGCATTTTCACTTTTAATGAGGCATATTAAGTATGCAAGTTGAGAGAGCGATCAATCACAGACTGGATGTGCTCCGTTTGCTGTAGACGTTTGCTCTTTTGCAGGCTAGCTCCTGCCAGGTTTTTGGGTGATGACACAGCGATCTGAATTATGGAAATACTTAGCAGGAATTTATTGCTGATATGCAGTAAGCCACAGGAATGTAAGCAAATCAAAGGTGATAAGAAATGTCTACCTCCTCTTCTGGGTGAACTTCTCAGCTTTCACGTGTAGGCTGAATTAATTATGCAGTTGCAGGCATTAAAATGTTGTTCCTTGGCTAATGTACCGTGTAATGACTTTTTGGGAAAATAATTACCTATGACTAAATCAACTCTGATTAGATCTACCTGAAATATCAGTGACAAATTTATGCTAAACAGGAAAGGACAGTAATTTATTTCCAGCTTTTAAATCATGATACTGTTGATCATGGTTACAACATACATTTCAAATCTGGTATGGAATGGGAAAATTGATCTTTTTCCTATCTAAAAAGTCATTTGGGGTGTATTTTCTGGTCAGTTTTTTGGTTAAGAGTACTTTAAACCAAAAAGATTTCTAGTAGGTATTTTGATAAACGACTGTGACTCTTAATTTGTTATACAGTGTTATGTAGGAAGGAGTAAGTGTCTTGTGAGCTGCTTTTTCAAGCAGGAGCAAACACAACTCAGCAGCAGAAGAAACTTTACAACTTCTGTTGTAATACAGGCAGTGAAAAGTCCTCAGGGGACTGTGAAATAAAAGTAGAGGATAAGGCCATATTCATACAAGTTATCAGGATCTTTAAATTCTACATACAACGTGATGGTATTGTAATATCGATAGAAGTGCCGTTGAAGCACGCAGGATTATAGTTCAGGGACAGGCTTGGGAATTGGAGTGTGGGTATGACCTGTCTGTCACCCTGGGAACATTCCCTTCTGGCAACACCGGAAGCTGTCCAAATGCTTTTTTAAGGGGTAGCCTCAGGCAGCCGCTCACTTTTTTGGCACACTGTATATGTGAGCCCTGTTCCTCTCTCTCTTTCTGTAGCTAATTCCAGTAAGGAGCAACCTCCTGCAGCTGGCATCTTCTTACAACATGACACAGTTATTTATAGAAATTCCTCCTTCTCTCTCAGGAGCCCAATATATCCACTTCCTTGTTTACTTATACTCCTTTCCCTTCCACAGACATGATTTAGTGGTAACATGGCAATGTTGGGTTAACAGTTGGACACGATGATCTTACAGGTTTTTTCCAATCTTGAATCTATGATTCTATGAAAGATGGTTAATTTTTGCCATCTGGCAAGACCAAAGAATTGTAATTTTTTTTCTAATGTGGACTCAGGGGTGATAAAACTGAATTACAGACACACAGTCTTGTGGGATCGCTATTATGTTTGCCTGTATGCAGATTATGGGGATGAGGGAGAAGTGAAGACAAGTAATTTGTCAGCATGCTTGTCACCTATACAATATAAAGAACAAATATTACAACTTGTTTTTAGCCATATGCCTCTCATATTTGGTTTTCTGCAGCTCATGGTTGTTCCCATGCCAGCAGAGCTACATTCAAATCAGTCGCTTTCCTTTCTTACGAGCTTTTTAAAAATGCCTAGATGTAATTCCTTCTCAGTAGTGGCGATGATCTGGGGGTCGCTCGCTTCACCACACCAACTGAAAAGGAGACCTCAACCTACAGACTGTAGCAACCGTGGCCAACACACAGCCAGTGGGTGTCCTGGCCTTGTCCTGGCTGTGCCTTGCTGCACAGCTGCTCATGGCTCTGCAGCCCTGTGGCTCTGTAGCTGGCAATCATATGGCTTTGCAGACAAGCACCATGGACCTGTCAGCAGGTAAGGGATTTGCAGTGAAGGACTACATGGGACTAGGCATTGAAACAGCTGACAACAGGTGGGAGGCACTGCCTGTGGTGCTGAGTGGAGCTGGTGATAGGAGGGCCCAGGATTAATAGGTTTTTTGGGTGATGCACTAGTACACAGGGAATTTTGGAGGTAGGCTGCATGTGCAGCTGTTGGGTATTGAAGCAGTCTGGGGAAACACAGGTGTTCCTGGATGTGAACATCTACCTGTGTCTGGCCAGGCAGGTAGAGGCCCTGCCCCATCACCTCCCAGCCCAGGAAACCAGGCTAGGTCCCACTGTGCATGAAAAAAAGGACTCTTCATAGAATCATAGAATGGCTTGGGTTGGAAGGGAACTCATCTAGTTCCAACCCCACTGCCAGGGGGGAGGACACCTTTCACTAGACCAGGTTGCTCAGAGCTACATCCAGCCTGGTCCTGAACAGTTCCAGGGATGGAGTATCCACAACTTCTCTGGGCAAACTGGTCCAGAGCCTCACCACCCTCACAGTAAAGAATTCTTTCCTAATATCTATTCTGAACCTACTCTCCTTCAGTTTGAAGCCATTCCCCCTTGCCCTATCACTGTATGCTCTTGTAAAAAGTCCCTCCCCATCTTTCTTGTAGGCCCCTCCAGGTACTGGAAGGCTGCAGTTAGGTCACTCTCTTTTCCAGGCTTAACTATTCTAATTCTCCCAACATTTCCTCCTAGGACAGGTACTCTATCCCTCTAATCATCTTGATAGCCCTCCTCTGGACTTGTTCCCAAAGGTTGATATCCGTCCTGTGCTGGGGACCCCAGATCTGGATGCAGTACTCTTGGTGGGATCTCACCTGTCCATCTGTAGATGGACAGAATCACTTCCCTTGACCTGCTGGCCCCACTGCTTTTGATCCAGCCCAGGATACAAATGGCTTTCTGGGCATACAGTTGGCTTGAATTGACCGAAGATGCTATCACCCAGTTCTGAAATGATTTCACATGTATTACTTTGTTTATTGCTATTGCTCTGAACCATAGTTCTCCGCAAGCAGTCACCAGTCAGTCAGGCTAAGCTTTAAACATAAAAGTGTGGCACTAAAGCTGCATTATATGGGAAAACTTGTTTAAACATGTCTTAAACTGGCTCTTTGTGGTCTCTTTGCAAACACGTGTTTCTTCTTCCCAACACCCCCCACAGCAACTGTTATCTCCCATGCAGGAATGTCCTGGGAAAGGTGTCCTGAGGTGTCCCATTGGTCCTTTTGTTAACCCCTTCCTATTGGCTGTTGACCCCTTACCTGATGGTTTCTTTTGTGTGACCCTGAACTTGTGATTGGCTCCCTTTGACTCTCCTAAAAGCCTTATAAACCCCAACCCCACAATAAACTCTCTCTTTCGTCCGTCCCTCCCAGGTGGTCTGTGTGTGCTCCTTGCGGGGTCACCGGGCCACGTGCAGGGGTGGGGGGAAGGGCATTCACCTCGCAGGTAATGGGGCAAGCAGCATAAGGCCTGGAGGTCTCCCCAATCCCCCTCAATCCGCCGTATAAAAGTGTGTAAAAAAACTCCCAAAACCCGTGTGATTTCTCAGAGTGTTTACCAGTAGACGACAAACCTGTAACTACAAGATTTTGTACAGAGTCTTAGTTATAGTAATTAGTGTTTCTACAAAGACAATGAAAATAACATGCACAAAGCTGGAATTTGGCTGTGAAACCCAGTGCTTGTTAGATTTATTGGTCCATAAAAATTGCAGGCATAAAACCAGCCTTCTTTTGGTTTTTTTTTATGAAATCTGTTAAAAAAACCCTAACACTATAAAACAGTGTTACATTTGGTGATATCTCTGAAGTTACCAAAAAAAGACTGAATCAGGGCAAACCAGCTCAAATTTAAAAGCACTGTCTGCATTGCTGCCAAAATACAAAATCATCTTCAGTGCCATGGCCTTATTTTATAACTCATGCCTGAAGACAGATTTTATTGTTCAGATAAGGTCTTTTGAAAAAAGACATTTATGAGTCTTTTATTAAAGGGGATTCTTCACTGGGCACCACTGTAATAAAATCATATCTCCGCAAAACAGATGATAGTGTCACTTTGACTGTTAGCAGGCAACAGTGTTGTTTCAAAGCCTGGCCACAAACCATATAAAAAAATGCTCCATATACAAAAATGCACTGGATCAGCAAAGGTTTATGTTATCCTTTGTGCAGAACTTGGATATTCTTGGACAGTTGTCCAAAAATGAAAAGTGCAATTCTGACATTGGAAAGTTTTGGTTTTAGAAAACCTATGAGCTAAGCATGGTTTGACTAGATTACAGTTCTCCAGTCCACGGGGAGTTCCCAAAGCCAATACTGGTCCATTGAAGATGCTATTGCTGCTAAATGTGCAAGGGCAAAGGAGAGAGACTTTGATCAGTCAGTCTGTTTAGTTGTAGTTTCACTCTCTGGCTCTGATTTGTCTCTCTCGTATCTGCTTTACAAAGGACAAAGCCCAGGCATAGTTCTGGGGACAGTCCACTCGAGGCTCTTTTTCTGAAAGGTAATAAGTACAGGACTATCGTGGCTTTGTCTCTCTTCTCTACAGTCTTCCATAATATATCTGCATCTTTTGCAGTCCAAGCACAGAGTGCTCTCCGCTTTTGCTACAGTGTATCCCTGGGCATGGAATACACACCCTACATCGCTGGCTGTTAGAACACCCTGCAAAACACCTCTTACCTTATTTTAAACACTTTGAACTGAAAGCAACAGACTGAATAATAACATATCTTAAACCACCAGGATACCACTGAGGCATGAGGAGATCTGCTCTGAAGGCAGCTTTAGTGGTGTGGCCATGGGCCAGTCTGTGCTACTTAGGGACTTTTACTGAGCAGTAGTAAACTAACAGCAAACCGCAAACAAGCTGAACAGGGCCAAGGCATTGGCTTGAGAAGCAGCATTTATCAGTTGTGCTGTTTGGTGCTTACCAACTCTCTGCCTGGCTCAGTTTTGCCACATGACCTTTTAACTGGCATTCCCTCAGAAGATGGCCAGGACTGACTTGAGGGATAACACGAGGCCAGGGGCTGGTTGCGATACCTGACATGGTGAAGACCATGCTGTGGAAAAGATCTATCTGTGCTGCTCTAAGCAAGTCAGGCTGTCCCATTCATTTGCACAATCAGAAAACATACCCCAGTCATCCAGCTTACTGATACAGATGTGACCATCTTAATCAGCATTATAGTTTGTGTAGCAAATGTGAAAGGAAAACACTACAAAGCTGTTTAAAATATGGTAGGTTCTTCTTCATTGTAATATCCTTTTGTAACTTGGTGACCTAATTGGCTGAATTCAGTATGTTTTTAGTGCTGTTAAACAGAGTCCAGTTTTAATCCCAAGCAAAGTTTCAACATTTCGACATTGGGTTTATTACACATGAAGAAAAAACGTGAGCATATGGTTCTCTAGAGAACAGATGTTCCTGATGTTTTTAAAATATAAATGAAATGTTATCATGGACCACAATCAAAAAAATTCACTTTGTTTTACTGAAGTGAGCCTAAATGATTCATTTTCAGGTCTTCACTTCCCATCATATACCCAGCATAATGAAGTAGTATGATTATGCAGAGCGATCAAAAGAAAACATGTATTGACAATGAAAAATGTAGGGATTGAGAACCTCTAATCTAATCACTGAGGCAACAATTTTGCTGATCATGGGTTTCATCTGATCAGGTGTAGACATCTACTGCTGAGCTGGTTGTCTGCTCTCTTATTAGAGTCACTGGAAAGAAACAGGCACTCTTTGTAAAGTGAACAAGCTTCAGTTTCTGAATGTAACTTAACCACACAGATTGAGCTAATGATCTAATTCTAGGTAATTTTAATGAGTAGAAACAGGCCTTTTGGAGTGAAATCTTTTGCCAGTATTAACTTCAGAGCCAGACAGAAAAGACCTAGAGGCATGCATTTTCTGTTTTTTCATAGTTGAGTAAATTTCTGTCAGGTATTTTACTGCCCATATTGCCCAAGAGATTCTCTGCAAAACTCCTCCACCACTGGAATCTGAAGCAGCCCAGAAAGCATGATCTCTGTAGCATATCTCAGGATAATCCGTGTCAGTAATGACAGCCAATGACAATGAAGTGAAAAGCAGTAAGAGCTTTTCTGAATGCCAGGGGGTAATCAAGCTTTTGAACTCATGTATCTGGCATCAGATCACTCCGTGCTGCATTTATTAGAACAGTCTGGTGAAAAACTTAATCAGGCACATCTTTAAACACCACAAGTGAACAGTCATAGATTCTGAACAACTAGAATTTTCTTTGTACTTGATGTAGGTTTGACTTGTCTGTGGGACTAACCAAAAAGAAATGTGAATGTTTCCATTTCTGAAGAGTTAAGAATGCCTTGCTGGTGTCTCCTGGACAGTGAAGGAACTTCTGTAAGCTTGCTCTCAGCTCCTGACTGCTACAGGTCTTTCGAAAATCAGAGGGTAAACCCACGACTCCACCCAACCCAAACTTTCTGTACCCCATTCTGCTGTCACAGAACAGAGGTGGGAGGAAAAGCATCCCATCACGTCTCAGCCTAAAGCTAGGTGGTTGCTATGATAAGTGAAAATCCCTTCCTACTAATCTTTTCTACCTTAATTGCCATCAGTAAAACCTTGAAAGGCAGAACTACCCATATTTATGAAGAGCTTTTTATGTCTGAAAGACATCTAACACTGTGTGACATATTGTAACTCCACCTCCAACTACTGTCTAGAGATATAAGAAGCACTGAAGCAGCCTGTTCCTAAATTTCATCATGCTATGATAGCAAATCCTGACTACCTGGACAAGATATTTCTTAAAAATTCACTTTGTTGAAAGTGAATGGAGAATCTTTGCTAACCTAAAAAAATTCAATTATGTTTTTCCCCAGAGCTCACAAATCCCATACAGGTATAGTGGCATAAAATTATGTATCCCATGCTTTGACTTTTGGATGATATATTTTGGCTGTCTTCATGAGTGTTGCTATGGACCTAGTGCAGGTGGAGGGTATTCCAAGCTTCAATGCTAATTTCCAGCCATTTAGGAACTCTCCAAAATGATGGTAGGTTGCACAAAAAGCTCTTATAAGATGGTCAAGATGGACTTAGTTGTGAATCTAAGAGTATTTCTGGCATTTTTAATGGTCCACTTTCTGTTGATTTTATGCTATTTACACTTTTTTTCATATGCAACAAAACAGGGCATCAGAGATGTCTCAGCAGTGTAAGTGAAAAAAAGATATTTGAAACAGCAAACCTAAATCTCTGATGACATATAAATTTACAGAAGCCTCTGGATTGAACAGTTGGCAAAGCACTCCCATACTTAACCGTTCTCCTTCACTTCTGCATATTATGAGTTTGGCATTGCCCACACCAGAAAATCCCTCAAAGGGCTTCCCTTTTGAGGGATTTTCTCAAGGTAACTTCTGTTACAGTAGCTGGAATTTTTCAGACTGTGCTGCCTACTCTTATCTGCCTTGTTTTCCTCAGCAAGGGAACTGCTATGTTACATGCACAGGCTGTCCTTTGTGACCCCACTGTGCTGCATGAACCCCCACAGAATGCATGCCCACTATGTATCATTATAGGCATGTATAGATAGTTAAATATTCGCACTGTTGTCTCACATATACACAGCAAAGAGACTGCAAGGCCAGGTATGAGTGTGCCATGCATATGCCAAGAGCTCTTGCACAGTTCCACACACTCACAGCTAAAATGACTTCTCACTTCTAAACCTGCTTTCCTCTCACAATCACATTGCTGTCTTGCAGCCCAGGGTGATGGTAGCTCTGGTATCTTCACTTAGGTAACTTTTCTGCCAAGGACTGACTGGCAAAATGGCACAATTCAGCCACTGGGCCAAGCTAGGGCCCTGGTGTCCCTAATAAATAAGCAGAGGCACACACTGTTTTGCACTGCATGCAGAACTGTGGGAATATTAAATTGAGAAAATGAAACCAAGCTCTCTAGGCTTTGAAGAAATGGTTTTCCTTCAGTCATAAGCAATGCATTGTACAAACGGGTGTAAACAAAGGGAACACGGGGGGAAAGAAACAAAATAATACATCATAATTATCCCCAGAGGCAAACTACTACCCCAGAATATACCACTGCCAGGAAAAATCCAAGTTTTTCCCTTGTGAGAGTGGAAGCAGGACATAGTGGCTCACCTCAGACAACCACAACAGACATCACCTTGTGTCCTTTTGTGCTCTTGAAGCTTGTTTTTCAGGTCGTGACTGAAAATGATGGTCTAAATCTTCTTGGAGAACTGCCTGAAATTCTTTTTCTCTCAGCTAGTTGCCAGTGGATAAGGAAAGCCATCCTCACCTGTAGCTGTGATGGGTGACATGACACCTGAATGGAAGGCAAGTAACTTCATAAATTATTAATATTTTATATGACAAAGACTTTGGAAGAAAATAATGCAATGAGAAGAGCAAAAAGATACATTCAATGCATGAACCATCTCCCCAACCTAACTTTTTCCACTGCAAATGAGAAAAGATACACTCCTTCATAGGAGCTATTAACCAGCAATTTTTCCATGGCAAAGGCTTTGTAGTATTGCTGTGTTATCTGTCCAGTGGGACTGATAACAGAATGGGACATCTTTTTTGGGTTCCCAGGAACATGGAATTAACTTAAACTGTGGTAATCTTAGTTCTCATACAGGAATTTTAGTCATAGTGGAACTCTCCTTTAGAGTTTTAAGTTTACATGGTGACTAGAAATTACCTGGCAGACTTCATAATGAACCTAGACAGATGTAGGCTTGGGAGTTCCTCTTTTGCATTTTGGTGACAGTTTCTCTCTGCACTTTCCTGCATAGGGGAGATTTTGAAATGTCTTGTGCACCACATATGGTTTGGGAATCCCTGACTGGAGGCCAGTCTGAGCTGCCTCCCACACTTCTCCCAGCCTCTCACATGTATTCTGGGGCTCTGCTAAGAACTATTCTGAAGCTATTTTTGGCTTCAGAAAACTGTGTTGTTTATTCCAAGAACCTGTCTGAAGAATTTACACATCAAAGCCCATGCTGCCAGGAATATGGAAATTATAAGTGCAATACAAAGGATGTTTAATAAAATCAAGATGTGATTCTAATGAAATAAATGCTTATTGTGTCTGCTCTAGCAAGCAGAAGATCTTTAGGTGTGTGAAGGTATAGGACAAAAATGCTCAGCTACTGGTGAAGTTGATGGCTTAAGGTTGCTTGGACCAGTCATCACAGCTAAAGGAGGGAGTTCCTTCATCCTACATTTGTCTCCCCTTGATCGCAGTTGTGTTATTTCCCTCTTTATGTTGCCCCAATTTGCCCTTGTCAGACTCTGAGATGATTTAGCTTCCTTACTTGGCAGAAAACTGACCCAGAAAAAAAAAGGTCTTCTGCTTGGTTAGAGATGGACTAGGGTTTCATGGATAGAGAGGTAGAGATAGCAAGGAGAACACCTCTTTTAGAGACCATATCTCTTTCACCATTGTTTAAATTTAACCCTGGCTTTAGAGGGTTTAATCCCTGCACTAAGATCTAGTCCCAGTGGTACTGAACTAACTGCTTTAATGCTCTTAGCATTTCAGAAAGAGAATTCCTGCCCCCTCTGAAATGGCAGGAATTGGCTTTAGTGAAACCATAGTACTACCTCTATTTGTGGAAATTTGTTAAGATTGCAAATAAGAGTTAATATCCCAAGCTAATAATGGTTCCTTTCTGCCAATGTAAGGTAGGGTTAATAGCTTTTCAGAGTTGCTATGAAATGAAAGCTGCGTGCTAGAGTTGTACAATGAGAAGCATCAAACTGTGTGACATGGAAGGGTGTGAATCACTGCAGAAATATGGTACTAGCATTTGGTGTCGACAGGAAGGTGGGCTGAACTTCACAGAATCTGAATTCTGGCCTGTGCTTTGCCCATGACTTAGTTTATGGTCTGGAATGGGACACTCAACCCTTCTGCTTGTTACCTCGTGTACAAATAAAACCAAATTGTTATTCACTTATTGCTTGTACACCAAGGAATTTAAAAACAAGCCACACCCTTATGCAAATGATGATTAGTGCAGTTTCCCGACCCAGGGCACTCCTGGAGGTCGTGTTTCACGTGGAATGCCCTCTCCAGCTGGTTCCCCAAAGCCACCCACCCCCGCGCCTCCAAACCACAGAAACTCCGTGTGCCCAAACGCACAAACTCGTGCGGGGTTTTGTCCCGGAGACAACCCTTGACTCCTGCAACTCTCTACCTCATTTCAATTTGCTCAGCATCGTTTGGCAATGGTGGAATGTCATTTCTGGGATTCCAGCTGCTCTCGCCTAGGAAGGAACAGCAGGTCCCGATACCGAGAAGTCTCGCTGCTCTGCCCGCCTCCGCGCGCCAGCCGCTGCTTTCTGTGGAAAGACTGGGGCTCTGGCTGTCACCGCAGCTCAGCGCAGCCACAGCAACCCCTTTCCCCAGTGACGCCGCTCCCGTTACGGAAACCAAACCAGCCAGGAAACGGCCTGTTTGTGAGACCGGGAACCGCGGCCGGGAACCGCCTCAGCCCCCCGGCCTTGCCGAGCCGCGGCCCTCGGCCGCCCCCTGCGGGGAGGCGGCGGCGGCCGCCCCGGTGGGGCCCCTGCTCCCGGCCCGGGGCAGCGCCGCGCTCGGGGCACCGGGCGGGCCCCGTCGCCACCCCGCTGTGTCCCTGCCTGTGAACAGCTGCGGGGGGCGAGGAGGCATGGCTGAACGTGTGCCCTCCCTCCCAGGCCATACCATCAATGGGGCATGGCCGAACGTGTGTCCTCCCTCCCAGGCCATACCATCAATGGGGCATGACTGAACGTGTGTCCTCCCTCCCAGGCCATACCATCAATGGGGCATGGCTGAACGTGTGTCCTCCCTCCCCGGCTATACCATCAACTAGGCAAGAAGATCGAACAGAAAGTATCCCTAAGTCTCTCGGTGTTCAGCTGGGATTTACGCTTCCTAGGGGTTGTTAAACGGAGTGGAGCTGTGTGAAAGGACTGTGGCAGCGTTCCCTGCACGTTCGAACACTGCAGAACAGGCTGACAGTGCCCAGGGGCTGCCCCTGAGGTCTGTCACGACAGGGCCTGACTCCTGAGAAAAACAAGTAGTTTCCATGCTAGGCTTTCCAATAACTATCAGCCACAGCAGGCTGCCTCAGTGGTGATAAGGAAGGGCAATGTGAGCACACTTGTGAAGCCCTGGACAGACAGAGGGAGAAAACTTTGGTGGTGGAATTTTTGTCTGCACTGTGAGCCAGGCAGGTCCCTGCACTTGGACAGCCAGGGGCTGACAGGCTGGATGGCAGTGCTGCCAACAGGACCTGGGATACAACAAAAATTATTAAATAGAGACCCTTTTGCAAGGGTGGGCCACAACATCCCAGACTCCATGGGGCAGCAGCACCGGCAGATTGAGGGAGGTGATCCTTCTTCCCCTCCTTGACTCAACCCTGGTGAGACCACAGCTGGAGTGCTCTGTCCAGGCCAGGGCTCCGCAGGGCAAGAAGGGCATGGACATACTCTAGTGAGTCCTGCAAAGGATCACTGAGATGAGAAGATTAAAGGATTAGAGATGTGCAAGTAGAAGCTGAGAGACATGGGATTGTTTAGACCGCAGAAGAGAAAGCTCAAGGGGCTATTATCACTGTGTTCAAATATCTGATCGGTGACAGTAAATAGGATGGACCCAGACTCTGCTAAGTGGAATCCAGTGAAAGAACAAGAGGGAATTGGCACAAACTGAAATTGAGAAATCCCATTCAAACATAAGGAAAACTTTTCTACTGTGAGGGTGGTCAAACACAGGTACATGCTGCTGGGACAGTCTGAAAAGTCTCTGTCCTTGCAGATGTTCAAAACCCAGCTGGACACCATCCACAGGAACCTGCTCTAGGAGACCGTTCTTTAGGCAGAGAGGTTAGACTGCATGGTCTCCAGAGGTCACTGCCAGCCTCTTTTTAAAATAAATGTAAAGAAGAAAAAGATAGCGGGAGATGAGAAGATTTTCCTTGCTCCCTGGATCCTAAAGACTGAAACAAATAAGATGGTGGTTTTTTTTTTCCCTTTTGTTGTTGAATTGAGTTAGGTGAAAACATGAAGTTGTATGGGAAGGGCATTGGTAAACATAATACTTCTATTATTACTCAGTCAAAAGGATTGCAAGCCTCAAATGGGGCTTTTTTTTTTTTTTGCTGGCCTATAAATCCGTTGGGAATAACCTTGTGTTTTGGCTGGCTGCCTTTTTCAGCAGGGAGATTAGCAATAGTTTTATTTGTCATCTTCAGGCAGGTATAAGCCACCTTCACCATTGAAATAGTATGTGTGGGCTTGTTCACTGCAACCTTTTAGAAATTTAACTATGTATTTTCATGGCCACAGAAATGAAAACTAAGTCTTAAACTGTAGGTATGGACTTGGATTTAGAACATCTAGCAATAAAGAGTGCAGCAATTTGCTTCTGTAGTCCAAATGTCTAAATGGATGCTCCCTGAAGTTAACGGTAATATAGCAATCAGCCTCTCTCTGTCAAACTACACAGCATAAGATCCTTATCCAAGAAAAACCTCAGCTTCAGGTTTTGGGTAACTGTTAATCCTCATCATAACTTTTCCATAAGTACTGTGTAGCTAGTAAATACTAGCTACAGGCTTGACTTTTGATCCTGTCTATCTTTCAGGAGAAGTCCTGAAAGACATATATATGATCTGTAATATATATGGTCTATATGATTTACTTAGGAAATGCATTGGCCAAATCCTGATGTTACTCCCCATTCCTATGTCTAACCATGAAAACACTTCATAACCTTTACTTTCATATTTGGATTCAAGCAAATCTAGGAACCCGAAGGAAAATTTAGTCAAAATGTCAGTGAAAGAAAGTGTCTTGCTCAACAATCTGTGTTTGCATCTCAGAAGTTGCTGTGGACTGATGCTGTCTACTTAGGAAACCATACTTTTTACCCTCTCGTAGTCTGTAAAATGTTGGCCCATATTAGACCATTGCAGTAGAAGTTGCAATGTTCCTGTGTCAGTGCAACAGGAAGCATATACTTCTTTTCTGGGTTGTGCAGACTTGTGTTTTAGAAAGCCAGTCTTCTGAAGGTTTTGCTGTCTTCTTGGACAGTTTACATACTGAAGATGAACTTTGCCCTGGGATGCATGATGAGCCAGCTGATTGCTTATGAGTAGGCGACCAACATGAGTGTTACGATGGGATCTGCTACAGACGGGAAGAAGTAGTAGATGAGGCCTCCTGGCTGAAAAACATAATAAAGGAACATAGAAGAGGTAGGAGGGCCAGGCCATTCCTCTAAACCTTGGAGGAGCAAAGACACTGCCTAGGTGTGCAGGAAATGAGGAAAAGTGAAAGTTCACCTGAAGTTGAATCAACCAAGGGATGTGAAGAGTATTAGGTGAATTAATGTAGGGCAAAACAACCTGAAATTATCATTTTTCATAAGGGACATATTCAAACAGAAAAAGTGCACTTTCTTCAAGGCAAGTAACTTCTTTCACATGTGAATTCACAATTGCTTGAAGATTAGATTGCTCCCAGTCTCCTATTTGTGTGCAATGAATTCAGAATTTTTATTCTTGTAGCACACTAATGTTGTGGTACAAAATATTTATTCTGCATGTAACAACCAACAACGTAGCAAAATTTCCAAGTGTGATTTTCCTGTTTGCATGTCTACCTTCTGTCATATTGCTTTTATTCACTTATCACTTTGTAGACAAAATATATGATTCTAGAAAATGAGAAAATTGCCTTGTGAGATCCGAAACTTCTGAGAGAAAACTTAGTGATTTTTTTTTACAAAGCCAACACTGAGAACTTTGGACCACAAGTGGAGTGAAAAGTGCAGGTGTTTAAGAAATAATTTTTTTCCTAGAAGTAGCACTTTTCATTGTATTTGCACAAATTTGATGAAAAAATACCATTATTCAGATAAAGATAATCTGTTCTTTCTTGTGGCATAATGCTGTTATGACAGGATATGCTGTCTCTTTAGACACTGATTGGAGACTGCTCAGGCTCTATGGCCCTCCAACCTTTTAACTTTGTTTCCTAGCACGGAGTTCAGACAGCCAGCTGGAAGTTCACCTATGTGACGTGAATTTTATGCTCAGACCAGGACCAGGACCAGAATAATATCTTTGATCACTGGATGCAGGCAGTGAGACACTAGAGTTATATCTGTGAGAACTGGAAGAAAAGAATGAATCCCAACAGGGACTGTAATTTAGGCAGGCCCTTTTAGAGCTCTTTATTATTCAGTGTAGGATTGCTATATTTCTATCTCATCATCCAGACTGAAATATGGGTGTGGATGTTGAGCAAACCATTCACAACAAATCTGAGGCATACCAACTGGCATGAAGTGCATGAAAAAGTAGGATCTACTGAATCCCATCTTTGTCAGAGTGACTATGTTTCAGCTGTTCAGTTGCAATGGAATGATCATGAATTTGACTCAGATTCCTGAAGTCCTCACAGGCTGCCCGCACAAAACTTGCAGATGGAAACATATGATCTGAGAACTCAAATGAATGACAACTTGGTTTCCAGACAGTTCCTGGTTGCACCTGTAGGATTTTCATTGTCAGGGACTGACTGAAGAGCCATCTGATAAGTTCTAGAAAAATCATAAGAAAGACACATGTGGTTTGGATTTTTTTTTTTTTAAATTTTAGCTTTTTAAATAAAGATTTCTTCTTCCCCTATATATAAAATATTTATTTATTCATGATCTTTTTTTTTCCATTGCCCTGAGACTTTAATGCTTTTCAGGAGCTGTGTTTTAGTCCAACTTTGCATATTGGGAAGGCTCAATAAATTAAGACCTTTATGTCTGAGAGAATTTGGCCTTTTCCTTCAGCTATTAGATTCTTCAACAGAACTAATTTCTGTTCAATTTTTTTTTTTTTTTTTTTTAGTTTGCCTAGTTTTGTATTGGACCACTTACCATAAATCAAACAGACCATAGAATGAAATAACTACAAATTTAAAAAGCTGAAAATGTTACTGAAATTCACTGTTTGTCTGACTTTTCTGTATTTTCAACTGTAGGGAACTGTAGAAGGAAACCTAGGGAGAGAAGAGCTGAGACTCAGGTAGAGAAAAGGTGAAAATGGCTTTTGCCTGATTCTCCCTAAGTTGCTTCTTAAACTAAAATGCTTTAAGAGTTTGTTTAAACAGAAAGTTGATTGCACATGTCTGAAACACATTTGCAGGTCAAGAAGCTTAAATTAGAATTTGTGGGAATTACAAAATTGTCTAACGATATTCTTAAACATACAGATGTCAGACTCATGAACTATTTTGGAACACATCTGTTGGACTTGGGTACCAAAAATGTTTAGACTCTCAGATATAGTCCCTCTCCTGGATTTTTTCAAAAATACTTGAAATTGGTAGGATTATTCCCCAGAATCAGAGCATTCCACAACTCTGCTCTGTCCAATTCCCTAAATATGTATGTACACTTGTAACTCCATTCCCAAGAAGATTGGAAATATTTGGGTGTATTATTGAGCAAGGCCAGTGGAAGTAAATATTCATACCTTCAATAAGAATAAAGTTTCTATAAAATACATGTTGCTGAATGTCTCATTCTGCTTTCCAAAATGCATTACTCTTGAAGCCAATAGGATTAGGGTAAAGCTGGAAGATAGTTCCCTCTTAAAAAAGATTAAAAAATAGAATTATCTCTTGCTTGCAGCCTGTGAAGGAATTTTTGTAGGTGTTAAAACACATACCCCTTTTGAAGGTTGGAGCAATGTGCATTACACATATTTATATTTAAAATGCCTCAGATCTGTATTTTAAATGAGTACTTCTGATCTTATAGTGCCAACAAGTTGTAGATTTGCCTTGAATTGTATCTTGGTTTGGATATGAGAATCGGACTACAGATCTAGAGTTGATGACAGTATATAGTTTTATAGCCAGTTTTATAGCTGGCTGCCTGTTTTGCATGACAGGGATTTTAGTACTGTTCTGATATTTCATATACTCATTTAGTGGGAAGACCAACATTAACACTTCAAATGTGGAGCAGTGCAGTAAAGTGATAGCACAAAGGCCTTCCTAATTGTCAACAAGCCCACTAGATGTCCCTCCAGCTCTTTGTGATGATAACACGGGGCTGCTTTACTCAGACCAAATGGATCTAAGATGAAGAGCACTGTATTTTATGTCCCATATCTTGCATATGTAGCTCTTCTTCGGTTTCTACAAAGTTACGAATGCAGTTTTAGGAGGTGACAGTAGGTATCTTCCTTCCCTATGTGTACACATGTGATTTTGATCTGTCGAATCATTTTTGTTCCATTCAAATGGAAGGAAAATGCAATCTCACTGTTTGGAGAGTGGGCAGATATAACAGTGGGATGGAAAAATGAATGTATTTGTAGGTTTTGCCTAGATTTCTACAGGAAAAAGACAATTTATATCAGTCTAAACATTTCTACTTTGCAGGTGAGGACTAATCTGGGGAGCAATCTAACCTGGCAGTCTAGTTAGGTGGTCCTATCAGCTGTTCAGTCTTACTATGAAAGTGGCCAGCTCAGAAACCTCAGAAAAGTTAAGACACTTTTTCACTACACCCTGAAACGTGAAGATTAATCTCCTCTGAAAATCTGTTAGCTCTGTTCCGTATTATCTGCTGCTACCTCTGAACATGTAGTCTTCTTCTCAAGCTTGCTGATGTCCTGATGCTTGTGACATCTGGAAATGCAGTTCCAGAGTTTGAGTAAATATTATGTGAGATGATATTCTGTTTTGATTGAATATCCTTACTTCTCTGGTTTGACACAGAGAAAATGAATCTCTCAGTCTTGTTCTTGGTATTTTTTTTAATCCCACAGCCTCTTATTCACCTGCTTCCTAAGGAAAATAATCCTCATATTTTTATGATTTCTATCAATATCCCTACTCTTTCTTGTCACATTTTCCTTGAATTTTCTCCCTCAGTTTCTCTGTGTTATGTTTTCCGTGGTGAGGTGACTAGGGTGGCATGAATTTCTTTAGATGACAAAACCACAGGAGATGTTGGCAAGTTAATATACTAGAAATGTTAGATGTAGGCAAAATAAATTACTTAAGATACAGAAAAAAATAGCCCTTTGTGTGACTTCATCTGCAGCACTGCTCATATAAGGATTACACAGACTGATCGTTATTTTTAATAGAGATAAAATTATGTTGAAGATAAAGGCTATTGCTTTATAATTAGGAGGTGCTTTTGTTATTAAATTTAATGTGACCATTCCATTATCTTCTGCTTGCTGTGCATTTCGCACATCTCCTGTACAGTAGCATAGCAGTTGTATCTAGATAGAGTTAATAGAGAGTAAGTGCTCTGTAGAAACCTTTGCTAGATGTCAGGAATGTAAATAGTGTAGGGCAGACTCTTCCATTTTAATCTTCTGCTGTAGGTTTGTGCAGTAATCTTGGACAAGAGATGCTTGTTTATGTGATGTGGTAACTAAAAACAAGGAGAGCTCAGACCAAAACCCTGGTGGTTCAGAGCTTTATGAACAGTGCTGTTTAGAAGCAGAGCAATAGTTTTTCAGATCCTCTTGGTTCCCTCTGCTCCAGCTGTGATCACCATAGCCCAGTTATGAAATATAGAAATATTGAGCTTAAGATATGGGTGAAACATGGTGGAAAGAATTATTTTCTCTGTGGGGACATGCCAGCTGCCTTCAACATATCTAGTAATGACAGTGAGTTGGAGTTTGGATGGTGGGAAAGAGAGTATACAAGGAGGCAGCAGAGTTGCTGTGAAGATTTACGTTGGTAAATCAGACCAATGGACAGCTCTGGCACAGAAAAACATAATTTCAAGCCCTTATCAATAAAATGGTTTAAACTCGATCCAAAACATAAGGTGGTAACATTACATCTATATTAAAAGCAAAGATCAGGTTTTATTTTTTTCTGTTGAGAATTTGACCCAAATTATGTAAGACATCTTTCTCTGACCACAGACACATAGCAAGTTTAGAAAACCATAAGTTAATTTGCTGTGGGAAAAATACTCCCAATTATGTGTAAAAAAAAAAAAAATCCCTATGCTTTTAGGATTTCCTGGAGTAAGCAGAAGTGGTGAAGCTGCTGTTATTGTCCTGTATGAGCCTATGTTAATATCAGACTGCATTGCTGTGGAGTTCTGAAGGCCTATCAATAATGAGGGATCTGGTGATCCCTCATATCCCCTTGACACCTCCCTCTTGGTCCTTCTAGACTGCTTTGATCCTTTGCACCTGCTGTTTTAATTACTGTTCCTGTGGTATTGCCTGTCATGGATAGGAAGAAATTAAAAACACATTCTCCCCTTTCTCTTCTGTTTAGCTTTTCTTCTAACCCCTATCTCCTCTTTTCTGCTATGATAATGCAAAAACAGACAAAGAAAGGAAGATTAGGGAGGTTGATGGGAAATTCCTTTCCTCATTCTGTTTCCCTTTCTGAATGAATAACATGTGCCTGGACTGGTCCTCTAACTCCTTTTAATCCTGAGGCTGTCACTTTATGTCTGTCTCTTACTCAACCACCAAACTCTGTTTTTCTGTCCAGTTCCTCTGTTTGCCAGCTGCTTGTTTTAGGGATTATTAAATAGTAAGGATCATTATTTGTTGGTTAGTTAGCCATATCTGTCAAAGGAGTCTTCAGAAGGGCAATACTTAAATTCTTTGCTGATTAAATTAATAGTTCATATTTTTACAAGTTGGCAATGTTGAAAGTCTACTTTAAATAGTAATGCATCAAATTTTTCAGTGTGGGTCAGGAATGCAAACTTATGCACTTGTACTACATTGAGGGTGCTGTTTGCCATCTCAGACTCATAAACATAGATGCATAAACTTCTGACCTTGCCTTACTTTGTAAGAAAAGCTGTGCTGCTGATCCTTGCTTGGACAGGTGGTCATCATTTATCATGTAAAAAGAAGCATCGAACTAGGTAGGATTCATTGAGTAAAATTCTCCAGGGTTGTTACCACAGAGAAATAAATAACTTTTATTTATTTAGAAAATGGCTTTTACTAAATCCCTGCCTGTTTGCAAGCCTTCCTTTCAAAACATAAGGCAGAGAACAAATCAGCCAAGATAATAACATAGATATCTTTTCCTGCTGAACAAAAATGTCCTGCTTTGGATTGACTGACAAAAATAATATATTCTTTTCCTTATTTAATAATATTTTAAAAACTAAGTAACATTATTGTGATAATGGGCAGTCAAGAGATAAACCATATTTTTTAAATACTCTTTTGCAGTTCAGACAATCAAAACAGATAGATAATCATGTCAATAAAGCCAAGCAAGAACAATTGTAATTGTTTTAGATGGAAATATTTCCATTGTGAAAATTTCAATAAGATTTTTCTGTATGTCTCTTTGTTTTCTTTATCTTTTAGAAAGTCTGCTGTTTGAGAAGTCAACTCCATATAGTAATTCACAGTAACTACAATTTTAGTTCTTTGAAAGATATACATTCACAATCGCCAAACCATGTCTATTTGACGTGGTTTGTACAGGCCTAAAAGATATTAATGTATAGGCTGTTAATGATTTCAGGTTGCAAACCTGCAATCTAGTAAATATAAATCTGATACAGGGCTATCACAAGGCGCTGGTTTCCTCTGATGACAATATTTTAAATAACACAGCTGTGAAAAGCTCACTTGTCAAAAATAAGTCTAAGTCCCATCTTGGAAAACAGGGATAAAACAGATTGCATCTAGGTTGTGTTTTTGGGATTGCCTGTATGTGGAAATTTAATTTGTGTTATGAATTTCACATTGCGGTTATACTCATGATTACTTGGTGTGGTTTCTTAGGGATACAGCTTGGTGAGATTGTATGCACTCAGCTTTCAGCAAAAAGGACAGGCTCATATTTTAATAAAGGGGAATTCTCAACCCATAACCTAATTACCTTGTCAAGAGGATGAGAGAGGCCATTTGAACATCTAGGTTTATTTTCCCTCTTCATTCTCCCATTCCTTTTTGTTTGTTAATTCTGAGCAGAAAAAAATGCATACCTGGAAGTGAGCCTAAACCTCTCCTCACTGCTCTTGGAGAACTTGTCAACCTGAGTTTTTAATGATCCATTTCTTGTCTTTAATAAATTATCAGAAAAAAGAATCTACAGTTTGACTTGTCATAGCTTGCATGTGACAAGTAAGGGTTTATAGTATAGTTGGTGACACTATTAATAAGTCATCTGCTTTAGGAACAACCTTAGATTGTGTAATAAAATATGCCAGTTTCTTAAAAATAACTTCAAGAAAAGTTTCTCCACTCTTCTCTGGCCTGAATTATCTTCTCTTCACAGTAGAATCTGTGCACATTAATGGATAATTGCTGCAGGCAGTCCTGGGCATCAAGTGAGTGTCTTGACTGTGTCTAACTACATTGGGGTAAGTCCCATTCTCTGTAGGCAGAAAACCCATGCAGGGAAGGAGGAGGGTTCTGACATGTTCCCATAGCTCCCTCAGGGCAGAAGATTGGGATTGTAGGGTTAATGGTGATTGTGACACTCTCTTCTCAAATTCAGGAAAAATGTGTGCCAATAGGTTTACTTGTGATAAAATACATATTGACCTTTGCTCTTCTGCACACTACTCTACCACCTACACTTTACACTAATGGGAGTTTAAATTAGAAGTGTGGGGCATCTCCCAGGATGAACTGGTACTGCTGCCCCTTAGGAAGTGATGAAAATGACAGTACCAATTATGTAGGAACAGATCACCTTTACCCTGATTTAATCAGATCAAAAGCCAGCTCTTCACAATTTTATGTATGAGCGTGATATTAGCAGAAGCTCTATTACTCTGGTTATTAATGGGCATAAAGGATGTTTATTGAAAGATGTAGTTCATTGAACACTCTCTGAACTGAGTTTCTCAGAAGTCAAAGATTTGTCTTCTGTGCTGAATGTCATGGAAAACACTTTCCATTTTAGTCATCCTATTTACTATGTGCTGCTTCTCAAATCTGTCATCATGCTGTTGTTCTTCCGTCGTGTTTTCATCCTTTTCTCTCTGTACATTAGGTTATTTTGATCCAGGCTTTTATTTTCTTTCAGCTGGGTAATTACTAGAGCTGACTTCACTCCTTTTATGCCCATGCTGAATTTACCTCATTTCTATTTAGCTTTTCAATTCATATGTCAGCAGAGATCTCTAGTTACAATAGCTTCATATTTCCTGGAAGTTCTGCGTCACGGGGCCACATTTATACCCGGTGTATTTTCCATTGACACAGAAATTACACCAAGAGTGAGTCATCTTTATGTTTATCTGGTCTTATTTTTTTCCTCAGACATTGTTAATTTATATTAATCATGTAATATTTGAATTATATTAAATCAAATTATGTTGTTTCGGAGACTTGGCAAAGACAAGAACAATGAAATAAAATTATGAAAGTCACAGATCTAGGCTAGACCTGTTACTTTCACGTAGTGTATGTAGTACTCATGGTGAGTATTAAACCTTATTGCAGTCTATTTTTCACTGTCTTGAGAAAAAGAAATGTAGTATGGGAGAACAGATTTTAGAGATAATCTTGCATTTTAGAGTACAAAAGCTACAGATATCTCTGACTCCTATACAGAACAAAAAGATCACTAGCAATCAACTAGCTTTAAAGTGATGCACACAAAATTGTATAGAACAACCATTCTGCGATCTGATATGGGTGCTTAATATGGAGTTAAATGATGAAGCTTTTCATTGTGTTTGTTAATAATGTTAGAAAACTACACATAGAAATAGGTAAAAATATGACCAAAGTTGCAAAATATTTAAATCTAGTTGCTTCTTCCTCAGCTGCTTGCCAGCAATTGTAAGAGACAAGCATAAGAAAAATGAGTTTTTCTTGTTCTCGGTTCAGTGCCTGTCTTTACTCTGTTCCCAAGTAGCTGATAAGGAAATAGGCTACCTCTCTGCATCTCTTGGCTGTGGTACCTTCAGTGAGTCTGTGGGTATGTTCCCTGCACCACTGACATAGCAGAAGGAGCTGTAAGAGGGAAGAAGAGTTTCTGAAGCTGTTTCATTGTTTTTCCCCTGAACTGAGAGGCAGAAGTTTTTATATACTCCTTGCCAGCTGGCCAATATACCAGCACATGGTGGAGGGATCTGGGTGTGAGGCCCTTCCCTGCACAGCGTGTCCCCAGTCAGTGAAGGCAAAGGAATTCAGGAAGGTAATCTGGATTTTATCTGGATCATCATGATGACAAACACTGTTGTTTAACATCACACTAAGGTTGAATTTCAACCCACCATGAGGAGTCTTTGCTTTGGTGCCTTGCAGGGAGCACTCTTCAAAGTAAAAACAAATTGTAGAAGGTAATTGATTGATGAAAGAGGAAATTTTCACGTGTTAATAAAATATATTCTGTAAATTTTCCTTCACACATCTGCTCCTAAATCATGCATATTGCATGGCACCCAGTTGTTTCTTTTGAAGTCTATTTAGATTTGGGAGTAATAGATGGAGCAGCCTCTATTTACTGAAGGAGAAATTATGATATCTCTGGAGCCTGCTTTCTGCATTTTAAACTCACTCTGAGTCTGTTTCTGCCTCAGTCCTGTAGCAGAACTGTGAGCTAGGGAGCAGAAATGAGCCATTACTTCTGTCTTCGGCACTCCAGTGTTGTGATGGGCTGGAAAATGACTCTTTTAGCTTTGGCGTCAAAGCGAATTAGATCGGAGGCAGGATAAATAGTCATGTGGATACTGTAGTGTGCCAATAGGTCTTTGTGGAAAGGTAGCTGACAAAATGGGTCCCAAACTATCCCAAACTGTGAGGCAGCAAAGTAAGAGATGCAAGGAGAGCTGGAGAGGGAGGCAAGGTGAGAGCCTTTTTAATGCATGTCTTCAGTTTTCTTCATGCATATATTTTCATAGAAGTAAAACTTGAATCACCTAATCCTTGCATGCTCCCTGTTTTTAACCTGTAAATGAAAACAGGAAAAATAGTTTGGGGGTTTATTTTAATTTTCAATATTATCAGCAAATTTAATCCTAAATTAACTAAAATATTGTGTCCTAAAGAAAAAGACAAACTTTGACAGCTGTATTTTTGCAAATTTGTGGTAAAAACAAGAAGTGAAAAACATTATTCACTGAACAGCCAGACAGAAATATTACTCTTTTCTTACTGCTCCCTACCTAGTCATTCTGGGCTGTAATTTTTGAAGATGTGAGAAACCCAGATTCAATTTTCTTGCAATTTAAGATTTGAACCCATATCTCAAAACAGAGTTCACCAATCAATGTTGCATGTGTTACTCCAGAGTGGATTTCTCCCAAGTACTCTTCCATCATTAGATGTTAATCATTGTGTAGAATACTAAACTTTTTGTGGAGAAGGTATAGGAATTTTGCTGTCTTGCCTATTATTTCCTGCTTTACACTGATGGATATTTCATGTAAAGTGGAACTACTGCAGTAGGAGAGACTAACAACAACAACAGCATGCCTTAAAGTAGTTAATATTCTCCCTGGGAGGTGGGAGACAAGAGTGTAGCTGACTCTAGGAAGTGGAGGGGTCCTGTATCCTTGCAAATAAGCTTAACTCCAAGTATCTTGTATCTTTCAAATACTCTGAAGCTGCACTGTTAGTGTGTGTGTGATATAAGGAGGAAGTGCTTATTATTTATTTCCTCCAATCTGCATCCTCTTGTATTGCAAGTACAAGAGCCCAAATACTTTCCATGTTGGTTCCTTCAAGGCTGTTCACCTCTGAGAGAGCTAAAGATGTAAAACCTCACTGTGAAAATTATAGCCTGCACTCCCTAAAGCCTTTAGGGAACAGACACAAGTGGCCGTCACAACTTTCTGGTAGGAACCAAACATGAGTGAACAAGCTGTTTTAAAGTAATATCTCACTCAGCCTTAGCAGGTCCTGCAGGCATGTCATCATCAGCACCTCAACATCATAGACTGATGAGAGATCAAGTACAATCTGCAGGAATACTTACTGTTTTGAATGTTAAATAATTATAATGGAGGGGTAGGAAAAAAAAAGCAAAATCTTAAAACTACAAAGACAAATGGGGACTTTTGTACATAAATGTGCCTTGTAGTTATTCATCTCCCAGTAGGTGATCTTGAGCAAATTCAGACCGAGTACTGTCTTTGCTCACTGCTTTAATAGCTACGAACCTTCCTTAAAGGAAAGATGCTTTTACTTTTATCATCTTATCAACTTCATGTGAAACAGAACCTGGATGTCAAAAACAGCCTTCTCTCTCAAGGTGCTTTACAAAGTAGGAGCTCTGTAAAGACTGTGCACTGTCATACAAGCAAATGTAATGGGCAGATGTGTTTGACAATGACTTTCCCACAGTGTTTTGTCTAAAAGTCTGGAAGAGCTGTCCAGCTGTGCTGTGTAATCTTGTTACTTTTTTTTTTTAATGTCAAAAAGTCAGTCCAACAGAACTAGGGTGTGATGAAAAGAAATAGTTCTTATATAGGTCCAAGTGGACCTCTCACTTATCAGGCTGTTGCTAAACAATGGCAACTTGGATTGCATGCAGATGGTTTCCATGTAATGGTACTCCACATGGAACTTTGTGTGGTTCTGACACGGGAATACCATTTTCAACATGAATTAATATATAAAAAACTGTTCATAGGTTGATTAAAAATTTATATCTTGCCAAACAAGTTCTCCAGTGTTTTCAGCTATTATTGACACAATGATGGCAGTTCCCAAATGCAAGTATTCCTCCACATCAGCTCAAATAAATAATATTTAGCTGTTGATTAAATTTTTAAAACTCAATTTTAGTTTAAAAAAGCAGACATCATGAAAAATAATGCTTGTTTTTAAACAACTGAAAAGGTAGGAGAGGATTTTTCTCAGACTTAATTTGAAGTAGCTTGCTGATTAGGGTAGTGCATTTAATTTCAGAGTAATATTTTTGTTTTTCTTGCAGGTTTTGGAACAACATACCCATATTATGATAAATATTTCTTGCTTCTCTCTTTCAAACAGAGATTCAATGCACAGCATGAGCAAATATGAATTTCATATTTGTAGAAACATGATAAGTACTTCAAAATTCAGCCCAAATATAATCAAATCTATTCCTTGTTGGAAAGAGAGCCCATAATTAATCTACTAAAGCTTTTCACCACAGACGATCACAATTGTTTTCATTTCTTTCAGGAGCATATAATTGGAACTATGTGGCATTTTAAACTATGGATAAAACCTCATGGTGTGCGTTTTACTTCAAGAAGACAGGTTTATTGCCAGATTCAAGAGTGTGCCTTCTCAGAGACACGTCTTTGTAGGGAACACAGGTTCTTTTATGAAAAACTAGGGAACCACGTTCTTTCAGATTTGCATTCCAATGACAGCGTCTAGCTGTATATTCTGAGAAACATGAATCCTGGCTTTCTTGACTCTCTAACTAGGTGTAATTATGTTAGAGTTTTCTCGGAAGTTTTGAAACTTCTGTCTGTGCTACTGGGATTCTTAAATTTCCATGGACTTTCTTTAAATAAGGCACAGCTTTCACTGCATCTAGAGATAAATAGTGACCTTGTAGCAGAGTGCAGCTTTCCCTGCCTTTGGGTTTTTGTGATCAGCCTAACCAGATTAATTCTAACTGTGACTCTGAGACTTTTCCTAAAGGACCTGGAGCCTCCCAGCACAGAGAGGACGATGACACAGTTTAGTGATATTTTTCAATCTTTTCTTTCCTTGAGAGATCTGTATTACTGATCTAGGAAGCATTCCTTGCTTAACATGTTTGCCATCAGCTGTGAGTTCACAGCACCTTATTATCCATTTCTAGTACTGCAGTTGTTCTCTGAGCTTAGTGGCTTTATTAGGACAGTTTCTCATGGCTTGTGATTTGGTTACATTCCTACTGATGCTCAAAGGTGATTAAGCTATTCCCTTCCAAAGCACACAACCAATAGGTGATAGCCCCTGCTGCTGATACTGCAATTTTACCCAGTAATAGTTCCATGCAAAAGCAGCTGTGCTAGGAAGGAATGACAAAACCTCATGTTCTTTCAGAGCACGCGTACAACAGGTTTGTACTGTTAGGGCCCTCCTTCATCTCTTCCTTTAGACTTACAAATCACGAATTCTGTTCTTTATGGAACAACTGTTTGAACAGTAGGGTTGGGGTGTGTACTCACATTGTTGTAGTCCCAGGCTTGGTTTTGAGGGCAGTCTTTAGAGAAAGCAGAGCATCTGGGAAATGCCTTGGATCCAATTTTTCTACTTGGGGTACGTACGGTAAGACCACAACTCACTCAACGACATTTATTTGACAATGAAGTGGATTTCTAAGCCACAGTTGGCAAACATATGCCATCTTATTGGAAACTCTTTGAGATGCTGGGCTTCAGGTGAGCATCGTTTCTTCTCCCATGCAGAGAGGAATTCTCACCCTTATGTTGTTGCAGTGCCATACCCCTCTTGTATTGGTAACTGACTTGCTCTTTTATGTTTGCTTATGGGAACGATGCAGATTCCAGGAAAGTTGGATTGTTCATGCAGTTTCAGACAGCATTCATGTTATGCTGGAGGAAGATCCCTCTAATTTTGGGAGAGGTGGGATCCTACTTATTAGCTTTTTCTACTCACTCATGTATTTTCCTCATTATTTATCGTCCGTATTTCTCTGTAGTGCTGCAAGATATATACAGTCTGAGATTTACCCTTACCAATAGTCAACTATTTCCCTGCCCCAAAGAATGAAGGATGTCTCTATCCGTACTTTATCAGAGTAAATGTGTGCTCTATTGCAGCGGGTTGACCCTGGCCAGATGCCAGGTATCCACTGAAGCCACGCTTTCACTCTCCCTCTGCAACTGGACAGAGGAGATAAAAAAAAACCCCCGAAGGATTCATGAGTAGAGATAAGAACTGGGAGAGGTCGGTTACTGATTACCTTCACAGGCAAAAGAGACTCAAAGTGGGGATAGTAATTAAATTTATTACTAACAGGATAAGAGACAAAGAGTGAGAAATAAAACAACCTTAAAAGTACCTTCTCCCCACCCTTCCTTCCATGTTCTTCCTCCTCCCCCCAGCGGTACAGGGGGATGAGGAATGGGGGTTACGGTCAGTTGTTGTTTCTGCTGCTGCTCAGGGAAAGGAGTCCTTCCCCTGCTCCTGTGGGGTCCGTCCCACATGGGAGACAGTCTTTGATGAACCTCTCCGATGTGAGTCCACCCCAAACTGCTGTCCTGTGGGTCACTCCTCCATGGGGTGCAGTGCTTCATGAATGAGCTGTACCGACGTAGGTCCCCCAAAGGGGCCACAAGTCCTACCCAGGAAAAACCTACTCCAGCGTGGGCTTCCCTCTCCACAGGCTGCAGGTCTCTGGCAGGACCCTGCTCTATCTTGGGCCACCCATGGAGTAACAGCCTCCTTCATGCATCCACCTGCTCCAGCATGGGCTTCTCCATGGGCTGCAGGTGGGTCTCTGTACCCCGATGGTCTCCATGGGCTGCAGGGGCACAGTTGCTCCACCATGGTCTGCACCACGGGCTGCAGGGGCCACAGCTCTGCTGCCTGGAGCACCTCCTGCCCCTCCTCCTGCACTGACCTTGGTGTCTAACTTGTTGTTCCCATGTTCTCACTCCTCTCTTCCCTGGCTGCAATTCTTTCTGCACCACAACCATCTGTTCTTAAATATGTTATCACAGAGGTGTTACTATTACTCCTAATTGGCTTGGCCTTGGCCAGCGGCGGGAAGTCCGTCCTGTAGCCGGCTGGCATTGGCTCCACCGGACAGGGGGAGCTTCTGGCAGCTTCTAACAGAAGCCATTCCTGTAGCCTTCCCTGCTACCAAAACCCAGCCACAGAAACCCACTACATCTATATATGCCCTAAATATTCCACTTGCAGTAATGTGTAATGCCTCTTTTCCACAGGGAAATGTAATCCAAGCCATGGTCCTGCTGAAACTAAATGTTGCTCTGCAGCCCAGCATCTTAATCTATGCATTCAGGCTCTAATTACATGAACGATTATCTCTCAGGTAATAGTATATCATAAGAACAGAGTGAGTGTTTCTGGATATTCAGTTTTGATTTAGCTCACAGGTTGTAACTTCTTGCAAAATATGAACTGGGTTCAGGTTCCTGGGAGCTGATACTGTTGTGGACCTGGGTTCACAAGAGTTCTGATTCCACTGAAGATAGCAGGGGTCATACCATACTTCTTTTCTTGTTGTAGTTTCAGGAAAGTTTTTGTTACAAGCATTCCAATGATATTCTTATTCAGAGCACATATCTAATTTCAAGCAAGCTCTGCTAGTCTAGTGCCATTAGACATATTGTTTGCACAGTTGGTAGAATTTCGAGGGTGTTGAAAGTAACAAGTGGACTCACTTGTATCTTTAAATTGCCAGGGAAACACAACCGTGCAATCAGTTTTTCCTATGACATTGCCATTCTCAACCAGCTTTGTTGAAAGTATGTAACTTCAACATGTGAAGCACTGAGAACTTCAATTATTCTCTATCACATTTACAGTAAGAGATCACCATTCGTGTTTACAGCAACTGAAAGAATTCAGTGTACAGTGAATTGCAATCATTGAAGTCAAATAGAGTTTTCTGTCTACCTGAGTAGCAACAGCACTTTCAGCAGACAGAAGGATTGGCTGTGGGACTTGAAATATCCCAGGAGAAAGGAAAGATAAAATATAGAGGAGATCATGGGGAAGGAGCAACAGCATTCAGTGAGCATTTGAAAAGTGTATGGTCCATCTTTAGAAAGAGAGGAATCTGACTGTTGTTACTACTCTGACTAGAAGGACTTGGACAAGTAGCTTTAGGCAGCCATTTGGGAATGTTCCATCAAGGTAATTGAGCAAACATGCTCAGGAGGGAGTTTAACTTCTGAATCGTCGATGAGTGGTTCAGAAAAATCAATAAGTCCTCTTACTGGAGGGTCAGAGTAAACCTGATTTCTGTCTTCTTTTTATTATATTTGTTTAAATTTTTTGTCTTGTTACCAGTAGCCAAATTCTCTGCGATTTGCTGAATGCATATCAGGGTTTTATTTTTATTTCAAACTTCTCAGGACTTCAGAAAATGGTCCAAGGACTAGTCTCACTCCCCAGAATAATAGTTTGTTTCTGCTGCTGTGTTTCCTTCATCTGTTACAGAGGAGATTGTGAAGAAATTTTTAACCAAATGTATCTTTTGTTTGCATTTAGCTTTTGTCTTATTTTGCAATTTCTTTATTGTAGGAATTGCATTGGCCATCTCTGTTATAGGTCTCAAGAGGAAGGATCAAAAATCTTCTTTCTTCCAGTGTGAGAAGAGCATGGGGGGACAATGGAAATACTGAATGTTCTCTTTACAATGCAGTTCCTGCACTTGCAAGACACAGTCTATCTTTCGACATACAGTTTTCAAAGGCTTTAAGCCAACTAGCTGAGAATGTCACTGACATGGTTACACAAAGGAATTGAGAACTGGTCATCTGCAAAACAACCTTAACATATATATATATATATTTAAACAAGTTCCTCATCTCTCTAAATGCCAAAAATTACATGATTTTTGCAGTGCCTTGGGAAACTCAGCTGCCTTTCCAGCTTATTGTTATTTCTTATCTCTTCTTTGGTCACCAAAAAGGCTGAGAAATCATACTGCATCCTTTAGAAAAAGCCTTATTTAGGGGATAGAAATGCAAATCCGGCCTCCGGGAAAACTTTTTTTTTCAGCATCCTTTGGGGCTGACTCATGGTTTAGCTTTTGTTTTTCCTCAATGAATGACATCCACACAGAGCAATCCCTCTAAGCAATCTTATTCCATTTGCTTTGATTAATTGGACCTGCACAAGTGTGTTATACAAAGCTTCATATAGAGCAAGAATTTTCTATCCTGAAAACTTCTTATTGGTGAAGGAGCCAGAACGAATGTGAGCCAGAACAAAAACTACTTTTGTTCTGAAATTTCAAGGAAATAGATTTGAGTAAGAATATGCTTCTAAATGCTCAGTCTCACTGCAGCTGACCTATGTTACAGCTTGCTGTCCACAGCCTTTGCATTCCATAAAAATATTAGAATATGTTGGGGCTCCTGTGGCCTAACTTCCTATTATAAATCATAGAATCATTTAGGTTGGAAAAGACCTCTGAGATCATCAAATCCCAACTGTTAACTGAGCACTGCCAAGTCCACCACTAAACCATGTCTCCATATCTACACATTTTTTAAATACTTTCAGGTGTGGTGATTCAAACAATTTCCAGGGCAATCCTGTTCCATTGCTTGGCCGCCCTTTTGGTAAAGAAATTTTGCCTAATTATCTCACACTGAAACCTTTGGTTGTCTGAACTGCTTTATGCACAAGGTATTTATATATAGAGAAGGATACAGTGGCATCTCATCACAGCAGAGAAGTCTGCTTCATTGGACAGAATAATTAGTGTTACTGTGGATGCTTTTACAGATAAATCAGATGAAAGTTCAATGTTGAAACCACAATCCTGTGAGTCACTAACAAACAGCTGACACCTGCTTGAATATGTGGGTTCTGCATGCCTTTGCTTTTAGTTCCACAAACCTTTTCTTATTTCCCTGGAAAAGACTAATTTCCAGCTCTTATATATTTCCCTTTGCCTGTATATCTTCTCAATTAATAGTGTTGTGCTTATTTCAAACAGGAGGCTTCTGCTTGTGTATCAGCTCTTAGAAAAAGGAAGGTGTAATTGCTGAAAGGAATCTTTTGGCATAGTGGCTATTTAATATATTCACCAATTAATGAGAAATGATCACAGTTAAAATCTTCTTTTATGAACTTAGGAATTGAAAATATTTACATGCATCCCTGTATAAATCACCTGAGTTGTTTGCAGGTATTGTATGTAAAGGGCCTGGATCCACTGCTGCTCCAGCTGCTGTGCATCCATTTTTGTCAAAACCAGAGCTGATTCCCAAAACAATTTCTGAAACAAGTAGTAGATAGAAAAAAGGTTTTCTTTTATAAATATGTAACTTCCCACCTGCAATATCTGAGTATGTTGTAAAACAGCAGGTCACACTTAAGGATAGAGTATTTGCGTAATTGAAAGAGATGGTATTGATTAATGAAGTCCACCTGATCAGACCTGTTATAAAAATCAACTTTTATTTGATCATCATGGCCAGTCTTCGTGAATGAAGATTTAGGAAAGGTCTTTACCCTTCGAGCCTGCGCAGTGGATTTTTTAGGTGAGACACAGTGTGCACTGAACTGAGCCCACCCTTTAATCCTAAGGTTCATCTGCTGGGGCCGAGCGAGCTTGGACGGTGGCAGCGAGGTCCTCAGGACGTAGGTTTGTTTAGAGTGACCTTCTCTTAGATGGATGGCCTTACAGGGCTGACGAGCTCCATCTGCCTGGGGAAGTCCCCTGACTGGGAATCGAACCTGGGCCGCAGTGGTGAGAGCGCTGCATCCTAACCACTAGACCACCAGGGAACCCCTACTTTTATTTACTTATTTGTTTATTAACAGATATTATATTTTTATCATCTATGGACCTTTCAAATGACTGTCAAGAAAAATTTAAAGCACAAACACAAAGATATGCCATTTCCAAGTTTCCAAGATCTGTGCGCCAAATATTTCCTGAAAAAGAGTATTTATAACTCTGATTATGTATTCAATTAAGAAACAACCAAAAATCAAACTCAACATTGATTCAACTAAAATCACTGTTACACATTTATATCAGAGTTTTGGATTTGAGTGGTCTGCTTGCCTGGCTTTTTTTTCTTAAGTTGATGTTTCCATGAAGAAAGACATTTCTAGCCACTGAACATAGTTTTAAAAATAATAATAATAACAACAATATCAATAATAGTAATAATAAATGAAATCATCAGTCAATTTTTGAAGGAAACTATAGTCTGTGAAAGTGTGAAACCACTTCTTTATAGGCTAAATGGGTTTAGGTCAGAATGTCAAAGCAGAAATGTTTGAAAGTGCGCTTTCCCCTTCTTTAATTCAGCACTGATATATGCTTAGTCTTTTATTCCATATGCTTTATACTGATGACACTTTACGAAGTCATTCTAGTTGTCCCTGGGAATGTAAAATTATAGATTATTTCACATGTATTAAGCTTAGAAGAATGAATTTAAATAAATGAGACAGTAATGTGGAATATCTTGACAATAGTTTCTCCAAATATTTTAAGATGAACTGTAGGTTTAGGCTGCACAGATTCCATCCTGAGATAAATAAATTTCATAGAAATTTCACAAAATATTCTGAATTGAAGGGACCCACAAGGTTCATTGAGTCCAACTCTTAAGTGAATGGTCCATAGAGGAGTTGAACCCATGACCTTGGTATTATTAACACCATGTTCCTGAAAGAGAATCTGTGTACCTGTTTCTCAGGAAAGTTTGTATTTGTTGGGAAATTTTTAGACTAGTGATGATACGTTGACTAAAGAGGGTGACTATTTTATGTTGTTGAGTAAAGAGAAAAAATAGATAAATTTGATTTGCGAATTACGTGCTGGATCCAATTTGCCAGTGTGTAGTCTCTGTTCCTATTTGTGCATCATATTGTTCACCAAGTTTTAAGAGAAGAAAAAGTATTTTTATTTTAAATTGACCCTTCCTGAAACAAGCCACTCTGTTTGCCTTAAAATAATTTTTATGTAGACAAACACTCAAACTCTAAATATCTGGATTGGCGTTTATGTTTTCCCATTGCATACAAATAATTGTTTTTAAGATTTTCTTCATATTAATAATGTTTAATAGGGCATATGTTTGTCTATTGTGAATGTTAATTGATGGCAGAGTTCAATTTTTCTGTCATCTCATGGGGTTTGTCAAGGACAGACAGGAAAAACTAAGAGCTGAGAGACTGCAAAAGGTGTTTTAGCTGAGGAAACATTGTCTTCCATCACAGCAGGCTTTCTAGTGTATTAGAAAAAAGTTATTATACTCTCTTCAACATTTTTAGTAATTTGAAACAGTGACACTCTTGCTACAAATGTGTACTGTACAATGTTGCTGATGGACTAACATTAAAGCCCCCCCTCCCTCTTTTTTTTTTTTTAATTTTGAGGTTTTAAGTCTATACTCCTACAAGATTTGGGTAATATTTCTGAAAGTTCATGGAACACTTCATAGATGGGTAATGCTCTTGAAAATGGAGCTTTGATGGGCTGGGTACTACTGTTATTCAACAGGACTGAAAAGTCTCAAGAACTGGCTGCTTTCTGCATTTTCAGGTCACCAGAAGGAAAATAGCTGAGTCAGAAGAGAGCTTCTGCTGTCTTCAACCCCTTGAAAGAGGAATCTTTTGAATCAGAAAGAAATACATGTATTTACTTGTCTCTCTAGGAGAACAAGAAAGGGCCCAGAACCTGGGGAAAATCAGTTCTCATACTGTTCTGCAAAATGAAGTTCAAATTATGCTGCTGTTTCTTCTTTCTTGTTTCCTCTCTCTCACAGTTGCAGATCTGAAAAGTGAGAATTGAAGAACTCTCTTGGACCTACATATCTCCCCAGGCAGCAGAAGCAGGAAGGCCTGAGGAACAGTAGTGTTAGGCAGACCTGCCCAGGGCTAGTGGAACTGTGTAGGGTATCCCCATTGGTATAGGAAGGAGAGGGAGCATGCTGGGGGCCCAAAGGCAGATGTGGGACCTGGGAAGAAACCAGGGCTGGAGAGCAGAAGACAACCTCTTGTATCCCATTTGGTAAATCTTACATTCACTCACAAGTTTAAACTGCAAGTTGAAAAGTTTCTGGTGGATGTCTTTGGATTAGGCAATAATGAAATACTATTCCAGTGTACAAAATAATTGCTCTGAACTATTTACTATCTGGTTTACAGAAGGAAAAATCCCAACCCAAACCACTCAGTTTTCCATCAGCATGTCACTTGTTTTTTTGTTTTGTTTTGTTTCTTTTTTTTGGGCAGCTGTGTGGTTTCTGAGGCATTCTGGGAGAGCAAGTGTCAACACACTGTGAAAAATTTATGCCCATTTAAAACAAGGTTTGTTGGATATATGTGCACATATACTATCACTCCAAAACTGCATGTGTTGCTTTTCCATGCAAAATTCATGTTCTTGTGCAGTGCTTCCAATTTCAATGTATCATGTGTTGTACCTTTGTATTTTGAAACTCCATAGCTGCTGTTATCTGATTTTTATACAATGGAGACTCTGGGCAGCTAGGCATGTGGGATTGGCAGCAATTTTTCGTTAACATTTCTTGAAGGAGTTTGCATAGCTATGCAGCCTTGAAGAACTGATTCTGGCTTTTTCCCTCCTTTGAGCAGTTATATATACTCACCACCTTGCCCAGGGCTCCATTTTAGCCCCTGTGGCTCCCCCCTCCCTGGCCATGGGCCAGGACACTGTTCCAGCCCCCTGGGGCCATCATCCCCTGCCTCAGTGACTCTGCTGGTCTCCAGCTCCCCACAGCCCTGCCCTGCCCAGCCAAAGGCCCTGCTGAGCTGGGCCCACTCATGGGCCTCTGCTCCCAGGGAGATGCCTGATGCCTGGGGCTGAGGCTGCTCCCACCTGTCCAGCTCCTGACTGGGGTGGGACATGCATTGGCTGCTGGGCCCTGCTTGAATGGATCTCCTGGGGAGCCCTCACCACTGTCAGTGCCTGACCCCACAGGACCCACCAGCATTTGAGGTCAATGTGAATGTTTAATAACAACATATTAATTGAAAAAAAATAAAATCCAAGTAGATAACTTAAACATTTCCCAGGAGACCTTTTCTTCCAATCCGAAGCTCACATTCATAAAACTTTTGTCGTCTCTGGAAATTTGTATTAAATTCAATAGTGTAAAATGAGTTATGAGTCAACCCCACACTCTGAATCATCAAAATACTTCTGTGTTATTACCAGATGTTAAAACCGACATCTTGTTCAAGTAGGAAGAGTAATGCAAGTTTAAGGAATCCTTGTGACTCAGTGGTGTGTGTAGGAAGCATCCCAATGTTGTGTAATGGGAAGAACAGCCTGGAATCGATCCTGCCGGTTTCTCCTGGGGAAAACCGCCAGAGACTTGAGCTGTTAAGTCAATGTTGCATTTTAGTGAATTTTTTGGCACATCTAATGCTTAAAGTCCCCTGAAGGGAAAATATTGTAGATCCATCTGGTAGTTCTAGGAGTGAGGTTGGGAAGGAGGTTGTTGCTTCTAGCATTTCTTGGGAACTGAGGAGAGGTGCTGCTTCCTATCCTGTGGGGTTGACCCTAGGGAAGTGTGACTGGGAGCTGCCACCTGGTTGCTCACTGTGAGGGGCTGTTTGCTGCGACTGCTGGGGCTGGCACTGAACGCTGGACATGAGCAGGGATGCAAGGGTACTACATGGAACCACTGCATGGACACTTGTGTCAATGGGTAGTGTAACAGGTGAAAAGAACCATGAGTAGATAAGATACAGGCCAGGTGGTTTGTGAGACGTGTGTTTCAATATGGGGCAATATGTCATGAAATTCATGACTGTGTGCATAAGCAAGAAAGGAAGCAGTTGACAAAATGTTTATACTGAAAATAAAATTTTACTTCAAAGACTGCTTGTAGGCATCAGTCAGTTAGGGAAAACAGTTTTTTTACTTGCCATATGAATTTCTGAAGTCATGTTTCAAAGATGCTTTCAGGCTACTTGCACTTCAGAAATGTAGCCAAATAAACTTCTGCAATATCTATTGCATACATTTAATAACAATCCTGTTACCACTTCAGATTGTTGCATACTATAACATTAATTTCATAACATAATATGTGTTTATGCATATCTGGGCTTGATTTTTGGCTTTTATAAGGTCTTAGCTTCTCACTTGGGCAGTCCAGGGAAGTGAGCTGGATCTGCCACAGTTTGTTTTTTGTGTCTCCCTGTCTTCTTTACTGATGCTTCTGTGAAATTCTCCTGTTTGAAGAAATAAAATGTTTAGTTAATTTTTTTTTTCCAGACAGTGGGGTACAGTTATTTAGGAATGGACTTTCTCTGTGGTGATACTTGTCCCATCTCTGCTGACAGCACAGCTTGGGCTGAAGTTACAGAATGATCATTTGTCTGATAAAGATAATTTGATGAAGTGCACTGTTGGTCTTATGATAAGCAGCATGTTTGATGTTTCTAGTTTTCATAATTGATTCAGCTAAGAATTTGTTTTGATATAATAGGTAATGAAAATGTAGTAGGCTGTAATAGTAGCTTAGAATCTTTTCTGCATGTAGATCAGGGTCATTTTTAACTATATGCACTAATAACACTTTAAAGAGCTCTTACTTTAAGCAGGCATCTTGATTGGTTATATAAGACCACAGTTGTTAGATATTTTATTCAGTCTCTAAAATGTAATGTCTTTTTGGAGCTGGTGTCATTGTTAGCATATATTTTGGCTTCTCATTGCAAAATAATTATCTGAGCTCTTGAAAGTCTTTTCTGTGGAACAGTTGAACTTCAGACTACTTTGAATTCCCAGTGTCCACTCATATGTACCAGTATTACATGCAATTACATAATTTAAGACTGTGCAGAAAAGTGCAACTTTAGAAAAGTTTGGAAGTGAACTTTCCACTAGAGCTGAATGAATATTGCAAAAGAACTTCCACAAATATTTCAATCTTTCAGTAATTTCACAATCTCACTTTTTTGTAATGTCTTAAATATTTCCTTTGAATCCTCAAAAAATGTGAAGAAGATCAATTTGTTTGTAGGCACTTAGAAAATAGTCCAGTTATCTCAACTGAATTCTGAATTAATTATTCTACACTAAATACCATTCTATTAAAACAGTGTGCAGTTTGTGGGTGAGGCTGTTGCAATCAAAGAGTTCAAACCTTTTTTTAAATTAAAAGGGTTTTTCCTCAAGAAACTGTATACAGTCTATAATTTAGAAAAAGAAAGGGATAAATAATAAAAAGCCTTCAGTTTCCTCATTTTTGGGATGTTTTTAAACAACTGTCAATTCTATAAAACTTCATGGGACTGACTATCTGACAAGCCAGGAGAAGAATGGTTACTTTAGATAATGTATAAAACAGACAGCTTGTCTTCCATATCCTCAGTTTCTATAAAGTTGGAAAAAGCACAGTGGTGCATATTTACAATATTTACAAATATTTTTCTCAATATTAAGGGAGCTGGATGTTCTCTGCACTTTCTTCCTGTAGTCAGTGCAAGAACTGAGCAAGAGAGGAAGGGGAAGTTTAGATCAAGGAATCTCTTTTTGCCCACCTTGGAAACAGCCATCTTTCTATTCCTGTTGGCTGTGGGAGTAGTTCATTAAATTAAGTGCCTAAAATTGGAGACTGTTATTAATCCCTATGTATGTACATCTTTGTGCATTTCATGGGTTGTAGCCTATGTAGAATTATCACTTCTCTATTGGGTTCTCTCTCTGCTATTTAACTTTCCTGCAGGATTCCACTGCAAGGAAACAAAAGCACTTCTGTCCCTCCCATATTTGGACCCAAAAACAATCCCACTTCTGTTAACTCCTGATTATGGAACTGGGCCAGCTCAGCTACATTTCTCTCCTTACAGAGTATGCAACCAAATAGTTCTACTAAAAGTAGAGGTGAGTTAGTAAGTGAAACAAAAAATCACTTTAAAGGGAAGATTTTATAATATTAAGTGCATATTTTTCTCCCATAAAAATTCTTTCTCCCCATCAAAAGCTAATTTCAATGGAATTCTTCTTCAAGGATGAAGGCAAGGAGCAGATCCAGTCTGCAGTCTTCTGGTAAGCCCAGAATTCCTTGAGGCTTGGTGCCTCAGGGCCCTAAGCCTCTTTTACTCAGTTTTTGATCGTTTCAATTTTGTTTCTGCTGGGTTTTTCATCATCCATACAAACATCAGAGTTGATTCTTAAATTCTGCCTCCTTTCCTAGAGTTCTAAAGATAAAACACAAAGAGATTGTTTTGCAAAGAACATCTTCATGCATGTTGACTGCCTTGCCGTGCATTGAGAAGTCTCTCTTTAGACAGTAGAGAAACTCAGCTGGGAACAAACCATTTAAGAGTGGAAAAGGCTGTAATGGAGCACAGTTAATCATGTCAGTATGGAAGCTTAGGAGATCTCAAAAAAAAATTCCAGACAAAATATTTTATGTGGAAGTGGAGTTCAGACACTTTGAGACTGCTCTGTACTGCGAATCAAAGGGGATTTGATTTGTAAATGGGAATGATTAGGATATTCCTTTTGAAAGCTCTGTTCTGGTCAAGTTTAAAACTGTTATGTGCACATATAAAATTCCAGCTGCTGAGCCTGTGTCTTACAGCCTTTTGAACACTCCTAACTTAAAGAAGTCAACAAAAACTGCTGACAATTTTTCACATGCAATGGGTGCATGAATATTTGCAGCCTTAACTCATTTGTGAAGTATTGCATCATTTTGACACTTTGCAAGAAGAACATTTAAGATTACAGCATCTTAATTACAATCCAGAATCTCCATCTACACTGTGCTGCGGGAGGCAATCACTGAAAGAACTTTGACATAAAACAACGTATAAGCCTGGGAGCAGAACAGAGATTGATCATCAAGGCCTACTTTTGATGGACTACAGAGAAAGAGAAATGCAATTCTAAATCTCATTAAGCTGCTGAGTGATCCCTCTCTCTTTGTATTAAACAATTTTGAAACACTTATGTCGAAAGCACAGTTTAACAAAATTCTAAGATGCCATCTGAAGATCTCACAGGGAAAAACCTATAAACATTCAAATGTGATTACTAAGTTTGCCAAGACAAAACTGTGATGTATGTGAAAGAACTGAAGGCCACATGCTTCCTAACTTCTTTGCAGGAGAAAGATGGGGAAAATGGACCTTATAGACGATCTCTATTGGAAAATAAAAGTGTTTGTAGGAGCTTCAAGAGACATGGCTATAATGTTGTTCCATGGTGCTGACTACATTAAAATTATATATATATATTTAGTATATTCTAGCTGCATTTGTTTAATAGTCTATAGAATACTATAGAATACAAGTTTACCTACTTGACCCTGAGATTAACTCAGATGGTTAGAGCATGATGCTAAAATGCCAAGGTGGTGAGTTTGACCCCAGTCTGGGCCATTCACTTCAGAGCTGGTCCCTTCCAACTCAGAATATTCCGTGATCTACTCTAAGTTATCATACTTACATTTGGAAAGAAATCACTATCCTGAAGCCTTTAAAACAGAACATTGGTTTGTGGCCATAGTGCTAAATTATGAAGCATTCATGCAATTTCAATAGCTCTACTGGACTTTTTCACACATGCTTTGCTTATGCAAAAAGAAGTTGTGGGTGGGACTTCCCCGTTCAAGATATTTGTATGGAAGTGAGAGGGGGGAAAGAAAGAGGAATTAAAGAAAGGTGCTTCAATATATTAGATATGAAAATCATAATATTTTAAATATTTTTATAAAATGGCAAGCTACTTCTGAATTTTGTCTCTTGAAGGCAGCCAAAGAATTTGGCTTCCATTTCCACAGTTATCTTGGACACTTTTTAGTGCTTTTACGGACATAACAATTCAACATAAAACCATAATCTCAAAGATTCCATAATTTTTTCTTTTATTTGTATGAAAAGGGGACTGACGTACTTTTATTCACTAAATTAAGAGCAATTCCAATATACTCACAAATTCAGTAAAGATCTCTTCCAAGAGTTGGTTTGGTATACCCCAAGTGAGTGTTCAGTGAGATTCCCAAATAAGACCCAAGGCTCTTAAAATGAACAACAACTCCACATTTTATTACAAAATTAATATTTAAATTTTTAATAGAGAAAAATCAAATTGGTAATGCAAGGTAATTCAGAAGCCCTGGTACTTCACAAGTCCTGTTTATTCCAGTTGTCTCCTGCCCATTGTGAGCCTTTTGATTGATTTTAATCAGCTCAGTAGCCTTCTTGGTTGATGCAAACTTTGCACAAGCTTTTTTCACAGTGGAGCATTTATTTTTGTTTGATTCATTTTTTAATTTTTTGTGTGTGGGAGGGTTGTGTGGTGGGTTTTTTTTTCTCTTCTTTTTTTTTTGTATCTGTGTGTCTGCTTTTTTTTGTTTGATTGGTTTATTTTTTGTGGTTGTTTGATATTCTTACTATCAATTTCCTTGTTTGCTTCTAGAAGTGACTGGATTAAGACATGTTAATGGTGTGGTGTTAAGAATGCACTGGCTTTCTATATCCAAGCAACTTTCTGTAACCCTGTTTTCAGAGATACAGGAATGGAGTCAAGCAGCTTTTCTGTAGTGCTTTGAATTGAAAATTGTACTACAGTCCTTTCACTAGCTTAGTATTATGTTCAGGAACACTTACCTGTGTTGTCAGTTGTTCAAGTAGGTGCATAAGAACTTGTTTTAAATATGTAAATATTTTAGTGTTTTCTAAATGGTCTTTTTCCTCCTCTTTTTGCCCTTTTTATGTTATTTGAATGTAAACATGGATTTTCTAAAATGCAGGTTGAAGGAAAGTAGAGAAGAAAGGTTCTCAGAATTTCATTTCACAGTCCTTGACTATTTTGTTGCGAGTGTTATTGACTATTTTGGAACAGAAGTTTGTCTTTACTTGCAAGTCTTCTGAAATTGCTTCGGTTTTGTTCATATGTCAGTTAATAACAAAAACATCCCTACTGTCTCCGCCTGTCTCTTACGATACTCTCCATATATATAATGTTCAGTAAAAGTGCAAGCAATTTTTCTGTCTTCTACTGTTTTCTAAGTATATTCAGTGTTTGAATCAATATTGAGTTTTTGCTATGTACGGTTGCAGTCAAATCTATGAAAAATTATCTTTTCATTAGTGTTATTAAATGTAGCACTCAGACTATTTGTCTATTAACATGCTGTCATCTTGGAGGAATTTGTATGAAACTGGATTACACTGGCAAAAAGAATTCCTTTAGTTTCTTCAGGTGCTAGAAAATTACATTTAGGATTAATCTTTTTTTCTCTCTACTTCTTCCCCCTCCCCCAACAACTTTTTTCCTTTGCCCTCCTTCTCTGTTGATATACTCATTATTTTCTGAATGAATGCCAACACCGTAGCAGATTTTTCAAAGACTCTCATCGTAGCAGACATTTTGAGCTATGGCTTTGACAGATTGCACATTTTGAAGGTGTGATACTGTAGCAAAGCTTTTTAGTAAATTTGGCAGACTACATACTGTCTTGAAATCCACTGATGAAAAGTGAAAAATCTATTAGATGTAGGTTGGCAGGATACATGTGACCTGCTGACAGGCTGTGCACATATTTTATTCGATTCCAGGGGCAAGGAATCCAATTCTCAGGGGTTTATGAAGAATTGCAATAAATGTCACTTACAGAATGAAAAAAAGACAGTCTTGGAAGAATTAGATTGTAGGAGATGACTAAAAGAAGAGTTGCAGAAGTCCTTGTCTTACATATAGGGTTTTACTGAAATTATGATTGGTAGAGGACATGTAGGAACTATGATAATAATGTATACTATACTGATGAACTGCTTTGATTATTCCCTCCTTTTTGAAGAAAGAATTTGCAAATAGAGGAAATCCTTTCATTTTCCAGTGCTCAAATTATAGGCTTACTCTTACAGTTTTGACTCTCCATTTTTGATGTTGGGGCTGGGATACTCAACATCCCATGATTATTCTGCAGGAAAGAGCTTAACTTTCAAAAGCAGAAGGGGTTTTACAACAGTTTACTTGCAGGCAAGCTACTCTGAGGAATTTCCCTTGTGGCTTTGAAAACCCGCTGCCTTCCTTGGTGCTTCCTCAAAAGGCGTATCTGTTACACATTGTCTTGTATGAGAGGGTATCAAAGTGAATACCCAGTGTGCACAGACAGAAGAAGCACCCTTGCCAAAACTGTGGTAGAACTTAGGACGGTATTCAAACAATCACATGTAAAAGTGGAGGCATCTGCACGGCACCTCATTGCAGTGTAAGTGAATCTTAATGGTTGCTTTTTTATTCCCCTCATAAAATTCCTACCTTAGATAATAATAGTGGAATATAAAAACAAATCTTACCCAAACAGATAAATTGGGTATCAGATTTTGCAGCCATGGAAGTATATTTCATCATATGTTCATGTCCATTTGCATTTTTCAGGAGAACTGGTTTTATTACTTATGTGTTTGGGACTTTCACAGTTTTTGCATTCCAATAATTTGAATACTTGGGTTCTGTTCTTTTAGCATTCTGTAATATTCTGTATTTCCACTGAAAATATGTAGCCTTAGCACTGACCATGCAGTGATTACTAGTGAAAAAACACATACAAAACATTACTTTCTGATTAACATTCACACAGGCAGGCCAAAGAAAATGTATTTCCTATCTTTGCAAGTTTTAGGGATATTAAACTGGGGAGAGAATTGATAATGAAAAGATGAAACAAAGACTCTTTAACAAGAGAAATGAATATAAAATTTTTTCGAATCTCAAAACTACTGAATTTGGAGCCCCTAACTTGGGTTTTTAATATTTGAAACTGATTCCTACTTCTAATGCTGATTTTTTGTCTCAAAATATAAAATAATGAATGCATTTCCCAGATGAGAAACAAGATATAGGGATTATGATCCCTAGCACATTCTCTGAGTTAAAGCCTTGGGTTCTTCTATTTAAGACTCTACTAAGAGACCTTAGACTGTTTTGGGGAGACCTATTTTGTTTTAGAAAGACCAACACTGCCACTGGAGACAGAGCATAACTTAAAATGCTACAGGAGATTTCAGATAGAAGTATGCTAAGGGGCTGGAGGCATTCTGTATGTGGGTTAGGATGTAAAGGGGAGAAATGACAGAATTATAAAGATGCTTAAAAGGAGATTTGTACTGATTTTTGCATATGAGACATGGCCAACTGCTGATATGCAGTGTGGATCTATCCTAGGAGGCACTTCTATAGCTAGAAATCCAAGAGAAGGGTTGCACAAGTTGTAGCTTTCTGAACTAAGAGAAATCCAAGAGAAATCTCTTTGCCTTGAGGAAAGGATCTGAAGATGGAATGAAAGGTAGGTGATGTGAAAAAGTGGTCAGATTGCCCAGTTGGTCTCTGATAGGTGAAGTCCCCTTGCCAGTGCATGCCCTCCCACCTCACTCCAACCCTGCATGAGAAACTGCTTGACAAGCATGGGGCAGGCAGTCTGGTCCTGATGTCTTAAAACACTGGAGAAGGAAAATTAAAAATAGGTGACAAAAAAATAAAAAGGATGTAGACAAAGGGTGTTGGGAAATAAATGTATGGAGTCAGTGCTAGAAGAGAAGTAAGAGACTGAGGTAAAGTGAAAGGTGTGTGCATGGAAGAGTGGAGAAGGAGGTATTTGGGTTTTGGCATCCTTGACCTTAAAAAACTGCAGTGTCTGAGTTGCAGATAACTGTGCAGAGGGTACAGAGGTACTAAAGCTGTCAGATTCATAAGGTTGGGTCTGACAGGGTAAATGGTAGCACACAATCAACTATGAAAATCGAGATGGCATTTGATTTGTGTTATAAAGGAGATATTTATAAACAGTTAACATGATATTTTATGTTTGTTATAAATGGCATAGTATTTTTCTCTGAACTTTCAGTGTATACTATTGTGAGGGGCAGCATATCAGACAAAATACAACATTTTTTGTTTTGCTCCACTATGTCAGCTCCCAGTTTAAGTATTAATTTAGAATAATGTACCACCCATCAATCACAACTTCAATGTCTTCATACTTTTCTTTGTTGTCATCTTCAGTCTTGAACTGGCATGTTTCAAAGATGTGTCAGTCTTTAATCGCTGTAGCCAGAATGGCATCCAACCTTTTGCAAGTTCTAGTGTACTTTTTCTGAACTGACATCTGATCTGTCAAATTCACACCTCTTGAAAATGTGAAGATGTAGGCAACAGGGTTAGTATAAGAAATATGTAATTGTGAGACACAATGTATAAATGCTTTTCAGTAAATTCCTTTTTTTTAATGGCATATATAATAATACTGTCATTTTGTAATTTATATTAAATGTGTATATTTTAAAAAAGTGGTTCCTGCAATTGAGATTATTGTCCCAATACAAACACATAAAATCATCATCCTTATTACTGAAGGCACTGTCTTCAGGGAAAATAAAATTACATTTTATCGCAGCTCCTTTAAGGAACAAGATAATTGTTAACAGCAAAGGTTGACTTTTAAAAGGAGAAAAAAGAAAATCTTCCACAGATTTCATAACAGTGGTCTTTGTTGCTTTTTTAAAAATTTTGTTTCCTCTTTGAATGCATACTTTAATATTTTTTACTGAGCTATAAAACTACTTTCTTCAGGTCACTGGGGAGGAAATGACATTCCTGCAGATGCATATGATCAAGCTCCTTACTTATAGAAATAACTGAAAATTCCTTGCCAGCTGCATGCATTTGTATTAAAATCAAATGTACTATATCTTTGGACTAATCAATATTGCACTTGTCTGCCATGTACAGAAGCACTTGTGCAGACAGACAGATTGCACCAAAATGTATTATGGACTGAAATGAGAGTAGGCACCCACAAGTGACTGAGGGCTAAAGTTGCAATGTGAACTGTTCGCTTGCTCTCATATCACTATGCAGAAATAAGAAGTCCCAATACAAGATCTGTTGTGTCTCAGAAACAGTAAGAGAAGTGAGTAAACTATGCATAAGTCATTGGAAGAGGTTTATCAAGCAAATCAGTTACACACAGAGGATGATGAGTTCGGTTTATAGTAAAGAAACATTGACTATCAAGTAACACAGTGGTTAGAGCACTTAGTAGTGGAAAACCTAGGACTGAAATCACAATTTTTGTTAAAGAATCATGAATTCTGAAATCCCACTTCACAAAAGTGTGCCATGGCCATCAGGATACAAGCAAGTCTAAGCTGTCAGGATGAACAATCTCACCAGTGGCAATATTAGTTCCTCTGTGCAGAAAGGAGCCCTGGAGTGATCAACTGGAGACATCACAGAAAATCAAGCAGAAACCTAAGTATGGACAGTCAAGCAGATGTTACTGGAGGAGAACAGATGCCCGTGGAGTTGCCTGTGTGTTTTACATTAAGGGTTTATTGGAAGGAGTGCATCAACAGCACTGGAAAACAGGATCACACCCTAGAACAGCAAATCCACAAAGGAATGATTTGATTTTATTAGTATAAAATTGCCACTTGAAACATTTACTTATTCATTTACGTGACTCTTATCCTAATCAGAAACCTTCTGAATTTGATGAGCTGTTCCATTTACTTTGACAATATAGACTTAGGCTGTAAATTTAAAATTGCCTCTGCCTCTGTCAAAAAAGTGTTGTATTACATTTCAAACAATGTTTACTGGTGATGATATGAGTTGTCATTTTGATTACAAAAAGAGGCTCTGCAGGGAGTTGCTAATAGTAACTCTAATAAGGAGTCAGACCATAAAAGATTAGGAGGACTCAATATAAATTATAACTGTGTTTTAATTTAGAATTGTTGTCTTACAAAATGTTCTCTAAGGAATCTTTTAGAAATAAGTCATCCATACAACCGTTCTTAAAGGCAAAGGGACTCTGTGGCAAAGTGAAACATTGCATTGTACCTGTGGACAATAACAAATATTCAAATTATTTTCTTTTTATAATATAGTGCAAAATGAAATATTTGAAATACCCAATAAGACATTTAAAGTTCAAGAGTTTTTAGGGACTGTGAATCTAATTCTTTTTCTCAGCACAATGTGGTCTCTTCCTTTATTGTATCTGAGAGCAATACCATATTTACCCCAGGCAGCATCAACCATAAAGTTAAAGTGACAGCACTATGGTCCTCAAGGGAGAATGTGAGGATGCTTCTTACATTTGCATCAAAGATCAAAGCACAATTTGGAGTAGGTGCTGACTGAATGTACAAAATTCAAAGGACATTTAAGGCTAATAGCTCTAATTACTAGTTCACCAGACTGCTTTAATGGCAGAATAAGAATTTCATACAGCATAACACAAAGAAGGTAGTCTCTGTAGCTGAATCTAAACAAAAGTCTGAGTTCAGCCAAAAACCTGTCTGCCAAAACAGCTTTTATTTTTGTTGTTGTTTTGCTATTTTTGGCTTTCTACTACATAATAAGATTAAAACCAATATTTTATGGGGTCTTTGTTGTTGTTTGGTTCGTTGGGATTTTTTGGTCAATATGTAACAGTTCTTACCTTTCAAAACAGTAAGAGCAGCTTAAGACTACAGAAGTAATTTTCAGAGTAATTATCAGATAAGTGATAATTTGTCATTAATTAAGTCCTCTTCCTTTGTGTATGGCAGGAATGGGCAAATCGGATCCTGTCCACAGCTCATTAATAGTGGTCTGAGTCCCTGGGTGCTGGGTACTGGGAGTGCTTGCTGCAGTCTGTCATCCTGACTTTTCTCTTCCTCTCCATGTACTAAGACTGTAAACACAGAGGTATTAATATTTAGAATACAATCAAGAAATCATGCTGTTTTAAATCATCCTATTATCATATCTATTTCTTGACTTTCTTTCCTGTGGTGAATATAACTATCTGATATTTTATGTAATTCCTTACATAAAGCCTCAATTTTAGAGGTTCTGTAACTAGAAATAAAACACTTAAAACCACACACAGAGGCATGGTTAAAATGACCCATTATTCCCATCTGTTGCTTATGCAATTTAAAATGATGTATGCTGAAAGTAAGCCTATTTAATACTCTGAATTTTCACAGAGGATTGACTCAAAATGATATTATATCTTTCCTGCAATTGTAATTCATAGAGAAAAAAAAGAGGTTCAATGACTTCTTTGTTTTTGCCATAGTTAAAAATTTTTCTTTTAAAATGCAAAAAAAAAAAATTGGCTTAGAGAAGTGAGGAGAAAAGGTATCAGTCATGACCACAGTGTAAGAACTGTAACATAATATGTATAAAAACTTATTTATGTCTTTCTCTATTGGCTAACATCTGATTTGCCTTTTTCTATCTATAAGCTCAAGCCAAGTAATATTTTAGAGATGGACAGATATGCCTAGAAAGGCAACCCGTAACTGGATGGCCCTGGGGATGTTGTGAAATGAGTGTATGTTTCAAAAGAGAAGCCCAAATAAAAGGAAAAAGAGTGCATATTTGGCATTGCCCTTTGAGTTGGCATACCCAGACTGGAAGAATTGAGCTGCTTAGGTATTTTGAAGGTGGATATATGAAATTACACATGCCATGAGCTGGGATTCTTGGTCTAGAAGGTTTTCCCAATACCTCTTGAAAAAAGGGGATATTTCACATATCAAATCAACTGAAAAAAATGCAGATTTGTTTAATTTTTCCTGTAGAAACAATGAGCCTGTGGTAAAATATGGGATTGATGTGGAATAGCAACAGTATATAGCAATCTCTTACTTGACTTGAATATTCAGTAAAGGAGTTATTCTGGGACACTTGAAATGTCCAACAGAGCAGTCCTCATTTCTAGCCATTTCTCTGCATTTCTGGAACAGGGTATTTCCATATGTCAACCTAGGGTAGTACTTCACTGGATGCTAATTTTTCTTATTAACACTAAAAATACGACCACAGAAAAGAATAGTTTTTGGATGTCTCTTGCTCACCTCATTAAAAGCTGTACAGATATTGGAACATTGCTCTTAGGGAAGATCTGAAGGTGTGTGTTAATCTTTTAATTAATAATTTAAAAGAAAAATGATTTTCTTTGTGCATATCAACTTATTCTTAACAGGGTGATCAAAATGATATGCCAGGGACAAAAAAAAAAAGCAGGTCTGAAGTAGCTGGCACAACATGTTATACCTGTGGTTAGATTTCAGACATCTTCTGTATGCAATTAAAATTCATTATATTTTTGTACAAGAGCTTATTTAGGAAGTCTGACATGGAGAAATTATTTCAGTGATTTGACTTACCATATTCTTATGCATATAGTAATCTTTAAAAGATTTCCATTAGTCTGAATGTTTGGAATTAACTATAGGTTTGCCTTTAATTTCCAAATGTAGCTGCAATAATGCAATCTAATGTATTTTTATCAATTCAATTCAATTTGTCCAAATGAATTCTCAAAATAAGAATGTTATTTTTAAATATTACCTTTACAAGGATTACCAGAGCAGAAAGTATTGATGTAAAACTTGGGAACGGTGCCTCACTATTTATTGATGTGAGATGCTCCAAGTATGCTTATAAAATGTTGACTCTTTCGTGATAGAGATATCTTGAATTTTCAGGCTCAGTTATTTCTTAGAGATGAACCAGCTACCTGTTGCCCTGAGTGTCCTTTTTCATTTTATTCTTTCAATGTGACTTTAGTAGTTATCTCTCCAGACACAGAAGGAATAGAGAGAAACAGGGAAGAAAGAAGAATATCAACCAGCCTGTAAATATCTAGGCCACAAGCACAAGTTGGTATGTTAGTATATGTTAACTGGTAGTCAAATTTGAGGAACAACCAGGAGCTAACTTCACCCAGCTAATACATATTAAGGCACATGGCCATGGAAATCAAGGTAGTAATGCTTCTCTTCACGCTGAATACATTTATTCACCGGAAATAATAAAGTCTTTGATCAAAGCCATCTAGGCACTATATTAAGTACATCTACTGAAGGCACGTTGCCTAATTGTAGCAGTTGTAATGAAATTTTAGGCTAAGAAAGTGACCGTGAAGAGCTTAATGTCCATAACTGTTGAATGCCCACTTGCTAGGTTAAGAGGAGAGTTAAATTCACAGCTGTCACATTGGAGTGATATCTCAAGTCCTTCCTGTTTTCCCTGTACCTACTCCCCCTCAAAGTCTACAAACTTTTTATTAAGAAGACAAGAAATAATAATGAGGAACTGTCTGAGCACAAGAAATATGAGCCAAAATGCAGTGGGCCTCAGATAATTATTTTTAGTAAAGCATCCTGACTGTTTTTGCTCTGAAAACACTTATAACTAAGAACTGGCTTCTGTGTGAAGTAGAAGAGCCCTGCTCATACTGGATTGATGCTCTCCATAGGAATGTGAGTTAGCTGCAGAGTTTTGGCCACAAAAGCAGCTGCCATTATGGTCTTTTTTCTTTTCCTTTGTGTGCGTGTGTATCAAGTGGCTAGCTGCTAAGTTAGAAGCTGTGATTTGTATTCAAAGTGGAGATGGAAGGATATCTACTAACTTTCAATTTAATTGCTTATGTTGCTGAGTGGGTTGTGTCTGAGGTGTTTGTAGCATCGCAGAGTGATGGTTCAGCAGCAGACTGACAGAAGACTACTTGTATCACTTAGACACTGCTTCTTTTGCTCAGAAAGGGAAAGCTGAATGCATTGATTTCTTCTTATGTTTAGGATACAATGAAGAAAAATGGTACCTTATGAGTTCTCGAATCAACGCCTGAACTGAGCAGACTGAAGAAACTGTAACAAATGCAAGAACAAAGCAGTCTATTAAGGATTCAGTTTAAAAAGAGAATTGAAATATCTTTTTGTCAGCTGACAGAAGTGCCTGAGCACTTAATGATTCTAGTTTTGATTTAGTAAAAGAATGACCCTAAAAACTGCAGGGAGCTTCGTTTTCAGTTGTTTACTCTTGGCTTTCTTGACTGCTAAGGAACAAATAGGCAAAAAGTTGAATCAATTAAAATTGATAGAGTTAATACTTTTCTTATCAAAAGTGTATTTATAGCTCTATCAAATAGGAAAGATGAGAGATTCACCAAGAAAAAAATGAGGACTTGAACAGATATATATAATCATTAGGGTGTTCTACTACATGTATATTTAGAGCAGAGACCAGCACTGTTGGCTGTCATTTTGTTGTTCCTGCTCTGTATAGCTCACTGTCTTAGGTTCATAAAAGAATTTATGTGATGTGAGCAATTGAAATGATGTCAAAGCCTACACTATTTTAGATTTAAGGATGTTTTATGTTATACATTTTCACTGCTTATGGAAATGAGAAAAGAAAATTCCTTCTATGTTTTGCTCACCAAATTGAATTGGGCAGTAACTAGAACTCCACCTGTAAGTTCATTCTGCTGATTTTCCTAAAGTTTGTGAATTCAGTAGAGAAGGCACTTAATTCAAGGCTTCTGGTGGTGTTTCCACAGATAACAATGCCTATGATCTACACTGCAGGTAGAAATGGATCTCTTGTCTGGGTTAACTACACGATTCATGAAATGGAGGCAAACCCTGGAGGAAACTACAGCAACAGGACTTCTTTACTGGCCATTTCAAACTACTATATGAATATCCTTTTAATCCTCCCCAGAGATTTGTAAGCACGTGCCAGAAATAAACAGCTGACCTAAGGAAGAGAATTCTCCACTGTGCATCTGCTTGGGTTATAGGTTTATGGCAGTAATGAGCTGTGGAAATCAATCTTTTGTAATCTCTGCCCTTTATGCTTTACTCAGAGGGCTGCTGTCACATCTATAAATAATCCATTTGTGGATCTTTTTGAAGATAAAAGAGGTTGGCATGCAAAAAAGCTCTGCTGTGCTCTCCAGTTACTTAGCCAAAAATGAATGCACAAAACCTGAGGTGTTTTGGGTTCACCTTATTGATTTAGATGTTCCTTCCTCCAAAATACTGTTAATGCAGATTGCATTTTCAAGACAAAGCTCACAGCAGAGGAAAGACTTAGAAATTGATATTGGCTATACAATTCTAATAGAATAAACTTGTCCAATTCTGTCTTGTAAGCAAGGACCCAGTGAATAGAGGTAACACAAATGAAATATAACAACTTGCAGGTGCAGCTGATTATGTTCATGTATTGTATTTCCTCAAAGCTGTCCAAGACAGGGGCAGGGAAGGGTGGAAACAGTTTGTTATAATGATTGTATAATTCTTTATGTTTTATATAGCTCATTTTTACAGCTTCAACTATGTTGACTAATTGAAAACTAGCAATCCTAGATTGAAAAGAAATACCCAAAATCTTTTACAGTAGCTCCCTTTTCAGAAATATCTACATTATATGCGTTATAGGATAAGGCTCTTCTTTCTTTTTTTTTGTGAACAGCACTTATTTTGAAGTCTGTTGTTCATTCACCCCATTGTGCTCTCTCCTCTTTTAGCCACATGGGACTGCTTCTCCTTTCCTGCCTCTTCTCTGTTCCCTTGGGAGAGCAGAAGTTTTCTATATGTATCTTGGTGACAAGCCATGGATGGAGGATATTTTTTATGACTTAGCAGCTCTTTATTTTTTCTTATCTTTAGGGACGAGTATTATTCAGGCCTCCATGTCTTTGCAGTGAACCACAGAAAGCTGAAGAGCCCTATTACTAGATATGAAGTGGGGAAAGGACTATTACACTCCAGAAGCACAGCTCTCCTATTGTGTGCATGAAAGGCAAGAGGGACCTTTATCTCACTATCTTACTGTTGCTGATTGCATTGACCTTCTGATAACTCTGTTTTCCTCTGTGCTGTTTTCACTGTTCTGTTCATGCAGGTGGAGCCAGCATTTGTCCTTTTACTGATGTGATAGGGACTCATAGTGATGCAAAAATCCAACCATTTCTTTTCCACCACTTCCTTTGAGACTCTCATCTGACCTGTTTGACTATCCTCACAAAACCTTGTGTTATCTTTTCCTGATTTAGGATCACTTATGAAGTTATGATGAAATTACAAAGATTATGAAATTATCTTGAAATTCATGCTAATATAGGTTCTCTGAATTTACTATAGTTCCCTTCCGTGAGCTTGCTTTTAAAACCAAAACCAGAAAAGTAATATAGCTGTTTAATGCACCTCTTTCGTTGATGGATAAGGGCTGGAAATCCAGTGTAACCAAAGGTGAATGTCTTCTATTAATCACAGAAGAGCTGCGAAGAGATTGAGTTTGAGCTGCAAATGGTACCCTGAGGTACCTCCTCCAGTTTTCAGTTTAATTCTTTTCTGCTGTTTTAGGTACCACTGTTACTCTTGGAACAGTTAAAATCAACACTTAGTTAAGAGGATGTCCTCAAGTTTCATTAACTTTTGAGTTTGGAGGAGAGTTTAATTTTTCAAAGATTTTAGAAATTGAGTGATTGGAGTAGCAACAAGGTCAGAAAATTCTTTACTGGAAAAGAAAAAAAGAAACAAGGATGTCTTTAAGGCTGACACAATGAAAAAGATCATGTAGAAAAATGGTAAGTACAGTGCTGAATACAGTGAGGATCCAAATTATTCAGGCTGATGAACTGGCTTAAACTATCCTCTGTGCTCTGTGAAAGTGTACTGAAAGCATGCATTTGTCTCTATTATCCTAGGTCCTAATGAGGGTTCCATAGAAACAATTGGATTTACCATTGTTAGGTTGGCAGCAGCATTATCACCCTGCATAACTGTTGTGTTTAGCTAAAGTTCTGCTGTGATTACCATTTTTTGAGGGTGGTCCTTCACCCACAGAATTTTTCACAGCAGACAGTTCTACCAACTGATTTCAGCTTTCATTCCAGTTGGATTCCTGCCCCTCTTTAATCTTGTCACAGACAAACCAGAGTGCCTGACATACTGCACAGGTGGTTGCCTTTTAGAGAAGAGTATTGCAGATGCATTCGAGACTTGGACAAAGAATTCTTGTGTGAAGAGGGGTCTGAAAATTAAAAGTACAGCTTAAAGAATTTTAAAGAAATTTTTAAGAATGACAGTTTAAAAATATTTGCTTTCTTTCCTTGCTTGTGGTGGACTTGTTCCTTTTAACATTCTCTGGAAGAATGAGGATGGCCACTGGTCACATACCTCACTCGGGTGCAGTGAGCCATGCAATAGCAGTGATACAAACACTGGGATCCTCCAAAAAAACCAGGAGTTGTATCTGATTTGAACAGCTGAAGTAGTAATGAACAGCTGAGAGCAACTGGATAGTGCAGGAGGAATTTACAAAGAACACACTGTCCAGATCTTCCTTTGGTGCAATGAATTGTAGGCCAATGTTAATGCCATAGGCAACTCCACATTGTAGAAACAGTCCATGAGTCTATTTATGTCCAGGCAAATGTCTGCTAAAATTGAACTATTTGTAGGAAATACAAAAAACCTTCATAAAGCCCCTCCTCCTTGATAAGTATATGTGGGTGGGTGTTTTAGATTTGTTAGCTCTACAGACATTCAAATATTGGATCTCTCTGAAATGCTGGAATTAATGGGTTCTACTAAACACAGTTCTGTGTAAAGTTGTCAGGGGGCTTGATATTGACTTGAGAAAACTTGGAACTTCAACCCTAGTTTTCAGCTACAACAAGAAGGATGTTATTGATCTATTAGGATAAACTGCAGATAAGAACTACCTTTAAGTGTTTGATTTTGATTTACAGTTGAATATGTCAAACCCTGCAGAAATTAATTTAGTTTTTGCCTTGACCTTTCTGAATATTTAGGATAGGTGTTGTTTTTGATGGCATACACACCTGAAATAACTGTTTAGAGACCTCATTCTTCAGAGACTATTTAATACCCAACAGTACAAAACATCTGGAAATAGAGGACAGCTGTAAAGGGCTTTAGACAAACAAAGTTCTGTCTTACTGTTGACATAATGAAGAGACACATATGGAACTTCATGTTCCTAAAGAAATGTGTTGGTTTGCAAATAGAAATGCAAAATGGAGAAATCCAAGCAATTAATTTCCATACTGCATTAGAAATATGCTGATCTGAATAGGAACTGTAAAAATGCATAATTCCTTTTGACAGAGATCATAAATCATGGGCTTTTCAAGGCTATTAAAACAAATTCTATCCACACTGGTAGAGCTGTTTTTAAAATACTTTTATTAACTAATAACTTGTGCTATGTATTGAAAAATATGGTCTCCCTTATCAAATTATTCAATTTACTTCAAAAAATTTCATACTCAAATTTTCTAACGCTATGCTTCTAAATTTATGGATACATAAAATATAATGCTTTTAAAATCAGGATGAAATGCAGAAGATAAAAACTGTGCATGCAATTATATGATACTATCCATAAGACATTAAAACAGAGATGTAACTCCACATTTTTTTTTCCTTTGGAATTAATAATGTGCCTTGTTTTGATTTTTTTTTTTGAATGTCTAGATTTAAAAACATTTTCAGATAAATTATTTTGGAAAGGCTTCATAAAAATTTCTGACACTAACAACTTTACTTATTCAGAATATTATGTTGAACTATATTTTCTACTGAAGCAGTATTAATAAAAGTATCAAAGTTTTCTCCAGTTATTGTATAAAACATATATCACGACTGAAGTCTGTTCAAATGAGAAAAAGGCTTACAATGTTCCTTCTTCAGAAAATTGGAGTATCCTGAAATCTTAACGAAAATTCTCTTTTTTTCCCCTCAAAATTGAAAAATTAAAAAAGCTTTTGTGTGGATTGTAGGAAAGGAGATAAACTTTCTCAAAACACTTGAATTTTTTTTGGGAGTTCATGTGTGTAATAATAATGATTTCAATGTAAAAGTGAAGCTCTGCTAACAAAAGAAGTATAAACCTCTTATTTTTAGCAGTAAAAGAAAATAAAGGGAAGAATGATTCATTTGGATATCTGTATATATGAAGATGGCATTTACAGACTTCGATGTTTTTCCCAGAAACGTCAAAGCATTTTGCATATGCTCATGTAATGTAAACTTGCAAATAAACATTGAAAAAACAAGTGTGTATTGATACCACTACTTTACAGCGAGATGAAAGAATAACAGAGCAGACACTGATTTTCCTGGCGTTACACACAAAATCACTGTCAGAGTAATGGAAATAGCTAAAACTATTAATTTCTTTTCCTTGTTTTTAGGCATGAAATCCTAGCTTCTCCAGTGTGATTGAAATCTGACGTTAAAAGTGGCAAATGACAGATGGAATGAAGAAAAAATAAATGTCGTTTGTATTTCAAGATAATGAAGCCTCACTTCAGTGAAAATTTATGTTTAAAAGTTGTATTTTGTGATTGGAGTAGTCTTTTTTAGGGGGCTCTTGGGACACTGAATTTGTGACACTGTGTTCAAAACAATCCTTGAGTTGCTGGGATTTGCTTTGAATAAGATAGTCCATATGACTATTTGTGAATAAAGTAGCCTAGAAGATTATCTTGCATTTGAGATATAGATTTGTAAGACCATACCTTTTTCTCTTAACAGGAAGAGTCAAACTGCAACAAAACTATCTGCTTCAGCTAGCAGGGTTTATAAAGTTGGTGACCTACCTCCACATTTTTATGTCCTCTCTTAGCCCACAACAATATTTATAAACACCCTTAGGTGAGGGATAGGATCTCAAGCTCAGTGAAAGCATCCAGGCAACATTGAGTTGCTGACATGGGCAGGAACCAGGGAAGATGTGGGAGCCTCTGCTATTCCTCTTTATTGCGTGACCTAGACGAAAGCTTACCTATATTTCCAGAAAAAAGAGGAGAGAGGACAAATGAAAGAACTCTCTTTTCCCCTTACCCCCTTATACAACTGTCTGTGGATTATTTCAGAATAACGGAAAGTTTGGCCGAGAAGTTGTTTCTTGATTAATGCAGATCTTGGTAGTTGCAGATGATGGTGTGGTAATGACAATGCAGATCCATGGCATGCAGATTTCAGCCACCTGGTGGCTACAATCCTCAGATCTAGCCACTATGAGTAATTTTATTGTCACTCTCAGTTATGTTACTTAATATATGTCACTATCTTGGCTGATAGATACCACTTACATTACATTTGTGGCCACTTACATTCTGCCTGCTCTCCTTAGCCACCAAGTCAAGCTTGAGGTGCCATTTAACAACTCTTTTTCAGCAACCAGATCTTAAAAGCCTGCCCTGATACCTTAATCGCTATTGCACAGATCTTGGTGTGCCTCAGGAGGAAATGTCACCCTGCTTCTTTTCATGCCAAAAGAGAAAATGGTTTGAGTATCACGAAGCAGTGGAACTCACAAGGAAATGTGGAGCTAGGCCAGAGCCTATTCTGTTGCCCTCTATCACTCCAAATAAGATAATCAACAGAATAGTCAACCAGAAGTGTGAGGTCTGAGGGTCAAAACCCAAACCCCTGCAATCCAAATGATTTCCCCTACTTCATCCTGGATAGGTGTTACTGGTGGGTGCTACAGACTGGTTGATCCCTCCAGATTGTTGAAGGGGTGCTGCTGTTTCCAGTTTGATTTAGTGGATATTTAGACACTATCAGGGCTTAGGGTGAGATTTTTTTGACCTGTTTGGCAGCCACTGCATATACATTCTTTGATTTCTCAGAAGAGACTTCTGAAAGAGTTAAATATCCAGGAAAATGGAGATTTAGAGATTTTGTAACATTGAGCTTAACTCTGGTGCAGCATGAATGTTGTTTAATTGATTACGTTACTGTCTACACATTATCTAGTATGTCCTGTCTTCCTTAGTATTTTTAATAGCTTAGAATATATTTATTCCATAGCCTTGATAACTAAAAATATCCTTAGGTTTAGGATTTAAACATTACATTTTAATAAGAATATAAATTGTTCAGGGGGAAAGAGTTTTCTCTGATATTCTGTGATTGTAGTTTATGACTTGTCTACCTTTCAAGCTGATTTTAATATTTTTCATTAAATTTAGTATATTCTTTCTTCCCAAGAGCTCTGCCTCTTCATTATAACCATTTCCATCAATGACAAGATCACAGAGCATTTTTAATGTTAAATAGAAGGATAGAAATTAGTACTTAAAGGGTGAGACTATTAGTATTTCTGAGTGCTTCTATGTATTCATCACTGCCTGATACAGATCAGTATTAATATAGGGAGCAGCCAGACATAATCCATCTGCTGGATATTCCTTTTCTCTCTATGCAGTGACTGCCTTGTCTTCTTTCTCAGACACTGCCTGTTCCAGTCTCCAGACAGGAAATCCAGACATGGCCATTCATCAATGCTGCTATAATCTGTCTGATTTTATTAGCTTTTGAATTTTATCACCAAAATGAATAGGAAGGGGGGCAAGGAGAACCAAACAGTATGATTCTCCCATACCTATGAATTCTCTTCAGTACTGTGGCTTCAGAACAGACAAAAATTAAGAAATGAGAAATAGTTGGCAAGTTAACTACTCCCTTGCCACCTCCCTCTCCCAGGACCCCCCTCCACATTCCCCCTTATTTTTAAGAGCTTGATCTATTTTAAAATCTTGATCTATTTATTCAACAAATACATGTCATGTCCTGCAGTCGCGGTAGTTGGTTGATTGATCTTTTTCCTTAATTTTAGACTTCATGCTGAACATTGAATATTCTGTGTTATTACGAGACCCGCCTAGGGTTGCATCTTGTTTTGGAGAGCAGACACAAATAGCTGTTGGAAATTGAGTTATTTGGAGTTGCTACATAGAGTGAGGCATTCCAGTGCCTGTTGTCCCAGTTGAATATATCCTAGTTGGAATAACTGGTTGAGGCAAGGATTGGTAACCATGTAGATTCCAATGGAGAGAGAGCATGAGCAGACTAAAGCCTTTGATTATTTCTGGCAAAGCGACATAAACTGTTTCAACCCAGGGCACCAAAATAGGAAATCGCTGAAGGAGATTCATATTTTAATTGCCCCAGTACCAAGTTTCTGGTGAGGCAGAGAGGGTAAAATTTATGGTTGTGAAAAAGTGTCTGCCTTGGAGCTGTATGGAAACAACTAGACTTTCTCAAAGAGAACAAGTTCTTTACAGACTCCTATGGATATTCTGCTGTGGCAGTCTAGCTGTAAGCTGAGTGTGGATTCATAGAAGTGTGGTGTGTGCATGAAATGAAGGAATTCCCTACTACTGTCCTTTGCAGGATTCTACAGAAGTGAAGGAGGAGTCGCCCGAGTTCTTCTCCTGCCGTGTCTGAGGTAGGAGAATAAATATAAGCGCTTTATGATCATACATGATTTTCCTATAAGATTTTTAACACCTGTGAGCCATCTGCCCCACTGTCTCTCTCAGCGAAGGCATCAGAAGAAATTGGCCCGGAGGTCCTGTGACAGTTCTTTATTGACATACTGAGTTACTGGTAGGTTAAAGGCATGCATGGTAAAACTTCCAACTTGTGCTCTCTTCACTGGCCTAGTCTTTCCACATGTCGTGTGAAAAACATTGGTTAATATATACTACTGTATATCTGAAATATTATCAGCATTTTTATATTAGGTTTTAAATCACCTCTTTCACCCCAAAATGCCAACCAAGAATGTGGATATACAAATAAATGAAATGTTGAAATTCAGTTTGCAAAGTATTCCTTAGTACCAAAAATATTAGTGCAAGTTTAATCAATTTCTTGGAATTTACACTTCACTTAATATTTGACCGTGAAGACTGACCATATTTGCCTTAGGTAGCCTAGATATCAGCTTATTCTTTGCCTTCTGATGAGAAAGAGAGTCACATACATTGGCCAGTTATGCATTGATCATTTTTATTATTCAACTGAATCTTTAGGGGTTTTTGTATGTTAATTTTCTAAGCAATTCACAATAATTTTAATTTGATCTATATGTGTTCCTAAAGGAAAGCATTTTAAACTGCTCCCTCAAGAAATTGTTTGAGTTACATCTGACTACAATTAACTATAATTAAGGCTATTAACACTTCGTTGTCACAGTATTTTTCTTGTATACCAAAGATTTTTGGGCAGAGACTTTGCTGTATTTTTGAGTGCTTATGCAAATGGACCCTGAGATGGTTAGAACATGGTGCTAACTCCAAGGTCAGGGGTTTGATCCCTATACAGGTGATTAATTTAAGAGTTGGACGCAGTGATCCTTGTAGGTCTTTTCCAACTCAGAATATTCTGTGATTCTGAAATATATATAGGTTAAGAAGCTCTCATACAAGTCATGATATGGGTCCTGGCAAAGTAGAGTGTGTCTGTCAGCTAGCAGAGATTTGTCCATTTTCAGATGTATGCAACTTTTAAAGAGTGAATATCATTCTGGGAGAATCTGGAGCCGTTTCAAACTCCATATCTCCATTTAAAGTATTTTCAGTAAATTTATATGTCATTGATGTGATAAAGAAAATGTGATTTTAGTATTTTTAGTGAGATGCACTTTGAAACAAACATCATTGTTTTTATCTCTTTGCCTACAAAGGCATACAGAAGTGTCTAGATGAATACAACTGAATAATTAGGCACTTCAATGCACGCAAATAGTAAAGACCATTGGATCTTTTGATATGTAATGTGTATGTACAATGTAGTCAACAAAGCAATATTATCCCTATTTTTCACTCAGAAACCAAATCTGTACATATTGAATGTAAACTCTTGATCAACTTTTGTTAGTGTTTGAAGGCAGTTTGACTGCCTGAACATGCTCTCAAAATTCTGTATTGTCATTCATTTGTATGGCATTTAATATTTATCACTTAGCTGAATGAATACTGCTTCATAACTGTGGAGTAAACTGGAAAGCAAGGAACATTCATCTGGGAACTGTTTACTCTGTGGACCTGTCCATCTGTTTAATCTGTCAAGATGCTCGCTCAAACTCTTGATCTTTAGAAGTGTCCTGGTTCCAGCCACAACAGTGTTCATTTTGGCACTAGCCAGGAGGGGGCACGGCCAGGACCTGAAAGTTGTTCTGTACCACCTCATGTCATTGCCAGTGATGAGGGGAAGGGAATCTCTTCTGGGTTGGCAGTGTGGCGGAGGGAGCAGTTGGATATAGTCTATTGTTCGCAGGTTTCCATGTGAATCGTTTGTTTCTTTTACCCTCTGTCATTACTATTGTTGCTATTACCATTAATTTTCTTATCTCATTGAAGATTCCAGTAAATTGTTCTTATCTCAGCCTGTGATCTTTATCTTTTGTGCTTCCAATTCTCCTCTGTGTGCTGCCACAGGGGGAGGGGAAGCAGGAGCGAGGGAGAGGCACACGGTTTGGAGAGTCTCAGTGGGAGCACTAAATTGGGGAATACAGTTCCTAAAGCTCAACAAGAAGCAACATAAAAGCAATAAATTAACTTTCAAAAAACCATACCTATTTAGGTCTCCCTCCGCGGGGTATTTGAGGTCTAGCCCAGCACACATCTGCTCTCTTACGCAGAGGTTAGAAATGTCAACATTATTGAAACAGAATCTGGAAAAGGCATCAAATTGATGTCTTTAAAAAGAGGCAGATTCATTTTGCAACTTGCTTGATTCCATGATGAAATGATAACATTCAAACTTAGAATGATGTTAATGACATTTTTTTCACAATGATATATAGCAGTCTGTAGTAGCAGCATTGCTATGTGGTTTGCTGTTTTCTATAAATTCACTTGGCATCATAGTGTCAAGTGCCATTACCGTGGCTTTGCTGGTTTTGCACTTTGGTATGGTATGTGAAACAGAGTACAGATCAAAGCAGCTTTTGCAGCACTTGATGTGTCTGGCATTTTGGTGTGTCTGTAATTCTGTAAAAACATGTCCACTGAAACACCTGTAAAGAGTCTAAAGTTTTGTACTGGCGTAATATAAGCCTACAAACAGTAGAACTGCACATTTATATGAACCTTGCATAAAATGGAGCCTATGAGAGAGAATTCTTTATTTTCAATTCCTCATTTTTTGGAAAACCAAGAGCTGCTCCATTGCAGTTTACCAGAACTGGAAATACAGAAAGTATAGGTATAGTTATTTGGAATAAAAATCCTGATCAGGGGAATGAGGATTTCTTTCAAAAATTATAGAGTTCAAAACTCAGTTTTTTCAAGTTCATAACATAGTCACCAATGGCCTGTGGAGTACAACTTCTGTATATGATGGCTTTGTTCTCAAAATACCCATGCAGAAATTGTGAACTCATATTTGATCTTTTTGCCCTAAAGAGGTCAAACCTACTCCCCGTCTTTTAAGAGTCAACTCAAAACATCATGCTGCAATCTGTTTGCAGAGCTGGCAGCCTCCACATCTCTTCTTGGAGTTAAGAAAGTATTCGCAAAAAAAAAAGGTAAGATTCCAGGGACAGGAAGACAAGTAGAGGAATAAAGTGAGTGCTTGTGCTAAAGAGTAATTCAGTTGTCAATAAAGTCCTATAGTAGAGGAGCAGTAGGTCACCGGTCTTGCTCCAAGGTCTGCTCCTTATAACTGGAGTACCATCACTGCTCCAGCAGCTCCATTTTGAGAGAAAGCAGTGCTTTCTAAGAAACTGAATGTATCCAGGATGTGAGAATTGTAGTCTTAAAATGCCTAACTGTTATTCTGAAATCAGGCATTGGATAAGAGTCACTGTGTTACTGAAAAAGGTTTTAGAACTATAGGATTACTAAAGGCTATTTGAAGTAATTACTGCATAAATTGTGGTTTTAAACTATATGTAAAGACAGGAGAAAGAAGGTCAATGCACACCTTAGAAAACACTTTTAAAAAAATATGATTTTTGTTGGTTTTTTTTTAAGCTAATTTTAAAACCATTAACATCTTTTATGGAAAAAAAGTATTTGAAACAATAGGAACCTCTAATCAAATCAGATGGTCATTGTCATGTATGAGGGAGTGTGTAAGACTGATTATTGATTTGAATTAGATAGAGGGTTTCTCAAAGTATTATTTCAATTTAAGAAACTGCCTGGTTGTAGTGGTTTGACCTTGGCTAGCTGCCAGATGACCACATAGTTGCTATCTCATTCCCCCTCTTCTCCCCTCCTTGTCAAAAGAACAGAGGGAGAAAATTGGATAAAAAAGCTTGTGGGTTGAAATAAAGACAAGGAAATCACTTACCAATTACACTCACAGCAAAACAGACTTTACTTGGGGAAAAGCAATTTCATTTATTGCCATTTAAAATAAATTAGGATGATGAGAAATAAAACCTGAAATTAAAACACCTTCTTTCTCCTCTCTGATTTTTTCCCAGGATCGAGTACACTCCTTTGTTCCTGATTCCTTGATCTCTTTCCTCCCTTGAGTGTCACAGGGTGGATGGGGTATGGGAGCTGTGGTCAATCCCTAACAGCTCCTTTTAGCTTCTCCTTCCCTCTCACAGATTTACCTGTTCTAGCATAGGTCCTCTCCAAAGGCTTCAGTCCTTCAGCAAATATCCACCTTCTCTGCTTTGGGGTCCTCCACGGCCTGCAGTGACCTGTTACACTGTGGTCACTTTGTGGGCAACAAGGAAATATCTGCTCCCTTGTGGTCTCTGTCACAGCTGTAGTAGAATCTTTGCCCCAACACCCAGACGCCTGCTCATAGTACATTAGTAATCAAGATGAAAGTGAGGACACAGCTATATAAAAATACATATTTATAGAATCATAAATTCACAGTTGGGTTGGGGTTGTCTGCCAGAATTTTTTTCTTACTGGGAAATCTCTTAATGACATGAAGTTGGTGGAGTGAGGCCTCCTACTAACAATCTAACCTACATCAATTCAGCAAATGATCTGAGTTTAGAAATGGGTGTGCATGAAAATGAAGCCAGCGAAATGCCTGTCTGGCAATTCCTATTGTATATACTTAGCGTTTTGTGATAGATACTCAAGCACCCACTGGTTTGTCTTCTAAAGAGACTAAGTCTGGTGCCAAGGCATTGTCTAGAGCACCCCAGAGAGTGCTAGAGCAGTGTGGAGGTAAGGTCCTCTACAGAGTGCTTAGCTCCCTGCCTATGCATGAGGTCTATGTAAGATCATCAACTGGAGTAAACTTCTTTTTTGGTTAATATGCAATGTGGACATAAGGGCCTAGAAACAGTGGATAGCAGCAAATCAACCACCAAACCTACCCCCCTTCAGACCACCCTAAATGGTAATGGTCACACTCTGAATCCAGCACTTAGTGAAATCCTGTTGCCAAACAAAGAGTGCACATGAAGCTCTCTTTCTGCTGAGGCAGTAGGAATAAAGGAATAGCAATTATTTTTATTCAGAAATCCCAATCCCAACACACAGCTATGAATTATGATACTTTATTTCTAGCCTTTCTCCAACTCATTCTAGGAAAATTATTCACAATAATTTCTTGGATTTTCATGTTGCTTTTAGTCTTTCTACATACATAATTAGTGTCTTCCTTTTTCGGTCTTTCTTCAGGGAATATTTCTGCTTGAATGGCTTATTTGTACTTTATGCTACATAATAGGGATATGCCTTCCTTTTTTTTTCAAGCTAGTTTGCTTAACAAAGGAATTGATTTGACCTACATACATGCCAGTCACAGATTAGACAGATAAGAAATTCTTACTAAAAGAAGAAATCAACAGGCAGTAACTGTGAATGATTTAAAATAGGAAGAATAGAAGTGAAATACATATGAATGGTCTGCTCTTCATTTCCTTGAGACAAGATTATTTACTTGTATCAAGCTGCAGGAAAATATGATTCTTAGCTTGATGATAGAGGAAAAACATATAGCAAAGAATGTTGTTTATATTCCAGCTGCAGATTCCTCCAGACAGTTCTTAGTTACTGTCTTCTTACCCATCACAGTGATATGTACAGGACCATTACAGCAGACTTGAATAATCCCTTCTACTTCTGAAGTGCAACAAAATATGTAAGTGTATTGTAGCTGTATTGTTTCAGGAGCAAAGTTTAAATAGACAGATCTCTCGTCCCCTGTTGTATTGCACATATTAACTTCAGTAATTTCATATCTTACATTATTTATAAGCAAGAATTCTTCAGCAAAGTTATTATATATCCCTAGCAGGGTGTTCTGCTTTCAACTAGAAGAGAGTTAACTTCTCAGTAGCTGTTACAACACCATGTTTTCGATTCAGAGAAACTAGGAAGGAGCATAGCTGGGACAGGTGACCCAAGGTTTACACGGGTTGACTCCTCAAGCCTGTCCATGTGTCCTGTGTCTGTCATCATGACATCCCTTCCCTCAACTGAATTGACTGCTCTCAGTTGGCGTCATCTACAAACTTGCTGACTGCACACTCAATTCCATGGTGTCATTGATGAAGATAATAAATAGTATTTGTCCCAGTGTTGACCCTTGAAGAATACCACTTGTTATTGGTTTCCACTATTGACTATAGCTCTTTGGATGTGTCCACCAACACAATTCTTCATCCATCTAACAGTCCATCTGTCAAACCCATATCTCTTGAATTTAGCCTCAAGAATGTTGTGGGCAACTGTATCAAAGACCTTACAGAAGTCCAGGTAGGTGACATCCATAGCTCTCCCTTTTTCCACTGATGCAGTCACTCCATTGTATAGGACCACTAGATTAATTCAACACCCCACCTAGCTTATCCCACCTAGCTACTAGGTAATGTTGGTTTATTTTGATAATTTTTTATCCTCTAAATGTTAAAATACAGGATTTCCTATAGGTTGTACTTCTCTATTTCTAGGAGGTAGAAAGAGTTACCACGTTATCTGTGAAGAAATTTTTGTATGTATGTTGATCTGAGGTGAAAACATCATCTCTAGGCTTCAGGCAAGTTTTTGGAACAGAGGTATAATCACATGACAGGTAAATATCTCTGCTCTGATTTTATTCTCATTAGCAGAATGCTCATGTGGTACCTTGCCTTGAATGTAGGCTAGTGACCAGCAAGAGTGTTCCTCTTGCTGGAGTCTGTGCTGGCAAATTTTCATTACTATCTCATGCTAGTAAACTTAAACTTGGAGCAGTTATGTCTTCCTGTGTTCAAATGCAGCCTCACATGCAACGCAGACAAATCTTTGCTGGGAGACATTAATTTCTACTAATGTGTTCTCTGAGAGTTAGCCACCTCAGCAAAGGTTGTTGTTTGGTCTCCTTCAGTAGTCAATGGAGATGTACATTAGTACCTCCCTAGTGTAATTCATCCTACTGGGCTTAGACACCCAAACTAGGAAGGTGCAAAGCACTCTCCAGAGGGATCAGTTTCTTTCAAACCTTTTAAAAAGCATTAAGTTAGAGTTCCATCCAAAAGTTCCACTCTTGCTATCAATAAATTAATCTTATTAAAGCAAATATTTTTTATTTTTTTTTGATATTTAACTAAACATTGAGAAAGCTTAAGAATATGTATAAACAAGTATGCTTTATGCCCTTTATCAGTTTTCATTGTCATTTTTAGTGAATTGAGGGTACCTTTGTGTCAGTTTGACCTGTGTATTTCACATAGCATCAGTCTTTATTTGCCTTCGTCCTTTTCAGAGAGGAGTTCTTGTTACTGAAACACCTTTTTACCCTTAGTTAACAGCTTAGAATATTGCTTAAAATGAAGTGTATAGATTGAAATTTGTATTAGCTATCATAAGTCTTTGTCATTTTTCTTCTTAGTAATTTTGAGATTTATTAAAATGAATCATGCTTAATGCATTTTATTATTGCTCTGTGCTCTAAAACACAGTAAAACAGTAATCCGAGAATCGATGAAAGGTAGACTCATGTCTTATTATATGCATTCTGGAGTAGTCTAAGCATTGCTTTACTAGCTTACATTGGCTACAAAGTTATTAACTTCTGAGTGTCCTTGTTTGTAATAATGAAAGAATTGTAAATAAACTGATACCTGAAATTTTCATGGTCATTATCTCATTTTTATACAGCCTTCTCGTGACAAATAAGCAAAATAAAGAATAAGATTAATGCATTAGTTCACAAGGGGAATGTATTATAACTGACCTTAAGTCATGATCAATTAGGTTATTTTCCCCAGTAATTATTACAGGAATAATCACCTTCATAAATTTGATGATGATTTTTAGAAAATAAATTTTATGAATTAATTTTTTCAGAACATACCACATAGAAAAAAAAGCCCAAAACTGAAGGAAATTTGGATCTATTGTGAACCCAATCAGTATGACAAAAGAACTTACACTGGTACAAATAGGTATTGTGTTCACTGTTGAAAAGCATTTAAAAATCTTTCTGCTACCTGACTATCACAATATGGTACTGTGTTTATTCTTTTTAAATTGTCTAAATGTGAATTAGTAAGTTAATCTTAATAGGATACTTAAGGTAAACATGCTAAATCTCTTACTGAGTATGACCTTCAGTAAGCATTTGGTAATAAAGCAGCTCATTTTTTATGGATGTCTCTTTACTGAAATCTGTAGTTCAGTAACTATGATTATGTAAAAGTCAACAACAGTTTAAGTCATGCTCCTCCTTCATGTCAGGATTTATATAGCAGATGAGACTTTCTCAGCAAATAAAGATTTTGAGTGAGCTTTAGTTGAAAAGACAATCGAAGTTATTGATTTTAGTATTTTGGTTTTGCCTTTTCCTTTGCTCCTGTAATTTCAGTACCTGAGCCTTTAGATGCTGAGAGTTTCTTGTCACTCTGAGGTTAATGTGAGTAAACAGTATTGTGAATATATTTAATAGAACCAGTCCCCAGACACCAAAATAATCACATGGCAACAACTATCACAAAACCTTGTTTTGTGCTGCATATATGTGAAATGAAATCCAGAATTTCCAATAGGTCATAGGAACGCATTATAAACAAAAGAAGAGGCAAACTGAAGACTTTATTTTGGTTTTCACCCCTTTTATTTGGAACACATTAAGGGGGATGGGGGACTAAGTGGTCAGCAGTTGAGCGAAATTAGTGGGGAAAGCAACTCAAAGAAGGAAAATTAAGGAAAGCAGAAGTGATTTGTTGAATGAGACAGAAGTGATTGCAAGAATAGAGGCAAAATGGAATGAAGAAATCCGTAGCTCATGTATTGCAAATAAAAAATGAAGAACTAGGAAGTGAAGCGAAAGGACTAAGTCTTCTAGCAGCTGATGGAGATTATTGTTTTATGATAACTTGCACCAAAACAAAGTTGTAATTCATTTGGCAAAGGAGAGATACATGACTACTTTTGTTGACATGCCCTGTTACAACCACTGAAAAAATTATTCTCAAAGGAAAATTACCTTGCCTTGTTCATGATGTGTCACCTCAGGTCAGCATGTTCTTCCTGAGAATCTCCAGTGCTCCATAACCCTCCCTCAACTGGAACTTCCAGACCTGATGTGGCCAGGGTAAATATTAGGGAATGATCCCACTTTCCAGAAATAACCTTGATCTTCTGAAGACATACAATCTAGGTTGACAAGTAGGCAAATTCCTAAAAAAATCAAGCACACATGAACTTGTTTTTTAGGTGTTGGAATCTGAGCCAGAAACATAGTACTCCTAAACAGAAGAATTAAGTAACAAATTGGACTAAAACTATGTTATGGTTTATGTGAATATCTACTCCCACTTTAATGATGATTACTTCTTCACTGTAGTCTTAAAAGGTCAAGGTTGAAAAAGGGTAATATGGTAAGGTCAGAATTTTTTCCAGCAGATGAAATATGCATAACTTGGCTGGCCTTTGCCCTGTAAATACAGAGAAGTTTAAAAAATGTCAGCATTAAGTATGACAAATACTATTGATTTTTCTTGTTAGATGAACCATCTGCCTTTTTGATGCTAGGATGAATTATGTCTACTTCTTGTCAGTAGCAGTGGCGGTATTTGTTTTTTTTTTCTCCTGACTGCTCAAAATTTGTCCTCATTGAAGGTCGGCATTCCTGGAGCACTAGAGGTTTCTGTAGGCTTGTGGCATGGACAAACCACCTGGCTTTGCTGGTGGTAAAGGTTACTGCCCTCAGCTCCTTGTTTTGCTGTCAAAGATGATTGCCCTTTTAAATCTGCCTGCACACTGCTTATGTGAGCACTCTCATTTTTTCCCAGAAAAAAATAAAGGGCTAGGCTAATTTAAATAGTTTAAAACAACAGTTCTGATGGACTGTCTTCTTTTTTTATGAGTGCATTTTGATGAGTGCAACCTTTTAGAATCATAGAATTGTTTAGGTTGCAGAAGACCTTTAAGATCATCTAGTCCAACCATTAACCCAGCACTGCCAAGTCCACCACTAACCCATGGCCCTAAGCATGGGTTAAAGACATCCACATGCCTTTTCTTCATCCTTTGCCATTATGTTTCTTCCTCTATCCAATAAAGGATGGAGGTTCTCATCAGTCCTCCTTTTGTTGCTGATGTCTGTACGGAAACATTCTTATTGTCTTTTATGGCATGGCCAGATTAAGTTCTAGCTGGGCTTTTGATTTTCTCCCTGCATAACCTCATAACATTCTTGTAGTTCTCCTGGGTTGCCTGCCCCTTCTTCCAAAGGTCGTTAAACTCTCCTTTTTTGTTTCTGAGTTCCGGTCAAAACTGTCAGTTCAGTCAGATGACTACTGTTTGCAGAGAGCAGCTCTCTGTATATCTGTGGAAGGAGACTACCAGGCATACTTTACTCTTCACACAGAATTTAACTAACTTTTTTCCTATTGAAAAGAGTATTTCAATATAAGTTCTGGAAATCTCCGCTATCATATTTTGGAATATTTCCCTTAGAAAAAAATGCACTGATGCACCTGATGTTCAACACATGATCACTGATGTGATGGATATTTCCTTTTTATAATTACTGAATCAATCAAGTGTAACTTAGGTAAAGTATAAGCTGTCTTCCGAAGTACATGGGCTTTATACATTCAGAACATTACAGCATGATTTATAACACTGAATTACTGTAGCTCGCTCAAAATGAGCTGGAGAGTAAACAAATTGTTTGCTACATCTTACAAGCACAGTGGTCAATAGTGTCATAACAAAGTAGTCTGAGTGTGTATAATTGTGACACAATGGATAATGAATACTGCAAAAATAAATAGAGAATTTGATCAAATAAGCATTTAATGGAATTTTTTTTTCTAAAACAGTTTCCAGACTGCTGTGAGGAACTAAATTGTTCTGCCATTCTTGGCTTACAAAAATGCTCATACTACTCATACTTTCACACTGCCCTGTGAAGTATTGAAGTGGAAAAGTGATGAACTGTCATAGTTCTTGGAACACTTCTGCATTTGGGACGTGGCAGGGTTTAAGCAATCTTACTGAGTCAAGGACTAGGCTACTGCTGGACTTCTCTTTCAATTTTAATTTTCTATTTATCTTGATATTATAACCAATTTTAATAAATCTGTGAGTCAACGATACATTTGCTGTAGACTTCTTGGCTCAGGTGTTCTTAATGTTTTGTTGCATATTCAAAGATTATGTTAAACATTACAGAATTTTATCATTTATGAAGACAATTGTTTTAAGGAAGAACTCTTTCACTGAAATAATTTAAATTATCTGAAATTCTTCCTCTTCTGTAAAATTTTGTCCCCTGTCTGAACACCAAATCTTTATCACACCAATCTTTTGAAACTGAAACTTTCACTTTTCTCTAGGTTTCTGTGAAGTCTTAGAGAAATGTAAAGGAAAAGAACTTTACAGAAGAAACTTCACAATGCTCAAAAAGGATGATAATTGCTGTTTACTTTAAACTTACAGTTTAAATACCTAAATCAATCAATCAACCTCTTCCTCTTCTCCCCCCCCCAGGTAATGACATTTGGCTTCAGAATTGGTTTACAAAACTCTCTTTAATCCATTTTCGTAAGACAATTTCATTGGAGATACAGTAATGAAAAGTCATCATCACACCACCCTTCTATATTCTCTCATGCACCTGTGATTGTTACAAAATGTTGTTTGGGTTTTTTTACAATATTTTCTTTTGTATTTTTGGTCATTTTCCTTACTTACAGTTTCAGAAGCACTTTCATAAGTAAATGTACATGACACCAGAGTAGTTTTAAAAATCTGCTTGAATTTTATAGAAATACTTCCCAGGGTTTAATACTCAGCAATGTTTGTACAAGTACAAAAGAAGTAGCCAAGGGACTCTGACTCTGGTCCAGAGGCAGTGTAGATTCTTCTTGGACCAAGGGCTGCCTCTGAAACTCTGAACTTAAAAACAGCTGATAGCGCTGTCTGCTCTAGATTTTTTCAATAATGAGGAGTCCCCTTGTGTTTTCAGACATCTTGTGACAAAGAGTTCCAAAATGTAACTGTGTTCCCTGTGGAAAAAGATATATCCTTTAATGCATGTCTCTTGGTGCAATAAATAATAACAGTTTTGCTTTTCACTAAACCACATGTGTATCTAACATCCATACATTCAATGCTAAGGGAGCTCTGGATCAGAATTTAGATAGAAGTTTAAACAAGCCTTTCTAATAGCTTTTCTGGAGAGTAGAGTTTGTATTTTTACACTTTACCCAGGAGGATTGAGTTATATAATATGTATGATGGTTCTAACATATCACCTGAAGGTATGAAACCTCAGTTTGGTGGGTTTCATGGAGCATTGCCTATGTGATTTGGACCAACTCTCTGTATAGAGCATTGCCTATGCTCTACTTGTTGGAATCAGAAAAACTACCAGCCACTGTTCCATTCATGCTTTTCAGATCATTACATCTTTGATTTAGCCTCAGATTTGGATGCTCTGACTGGTAAAGAAATGTTTACAATTTTTTTAATTCTTTATTTTTTTATTTTTTTTTTTGCACATACTCTCTCACCATATTCCTTCATAGGATCATTTCTCCAAGGGTAACTATGAGTGGAGGTTTGTACAAATACACAATCGGGGAATGCAGATTTTAAATTCTTCATTTCTCACTGAGTTTCCTTGGAAGTGACTCCACATAGCTGCATATACTTTTCATTTTGCTGCCACCTTTGAAATCCTGACAGTGGTTGCAAGAACCGAGGCAGCCATCTGCTTTGAGGAATGCTGCCCTGGACTACACACGGGGATGCTCCAAGGCTTAACAATATGTGCAGTTTCCATTGTGACTGAGGATTACTAGTGGATCATGCCTGTTGTTGTACCAGTCCTCTTCTCTGCATTGTTCCCAACTCATAAAGCAGGAGAAGTTAGTAAGCAAACAGAAAGTTGCTCTGTACGTTACTATTCACCACAGAAGTGGGAGTGCAGTGGGAAATCTATTTTAGACAGCTGAGTGTTTTTCACCTCTCAGCAATACCTATTAAGATCACCTGAATTCACTAGGAGGCAGTTTTAAGACTCTTAAGAGAATCAATGAATTAGAAACAAACTTCAGTCCTGGTAAAACCTTTGTGATTTATTATTAATTTCTGCTTAAAATCCCATGAAAATTTAGATACAACATATTTAGATTTTCTTAAATAATTCTGAACCCTGTAATAGTCCCATTTAAGACAACAGAGCTACTCACATGATAATCTGCAGTGCCTTCCTCTTTAGAGTGGCATTTGTATGTACTTAGTCAGGAGTCTTTTTATGGGTTAAGTTAGCAATCTTCTTTGATAATTCGAGAATATTAGCTTTTACTAGTGTTATATATAAGATTTTACTTTTAAAATCTTATATAACCTCTTACTGAGGTTGTTCCACTTTGACACTTTGCTGAGACTGTTAAAAACAAACTTGCAATTATTTTGTCTGCTCTAGAGTTTGACTCGAAGCAATAATAACTTCAGCAGAGAGGTTCAATTTCTTTTCACTAAACAATTTTGTTTAATAATCTTTTGCCATTTTTATAATAGAGTTGTATAATTGATGTTTATGATTTTGTCAAGAAGATGCAGTATTTTCCTAATGGATTTATTATGTGTTTTTATAACTGGGTAAAAGTGCTGTAGAGCTCAATTAATGTGCTCTGATGCAATCTTAAACACTGTAAGTTCCTATAGTACCTGAAGTGCTGGTGTTACCCTGCAAGCTGAAATTTTGTAAGTGCTCTAAATCTTTTAATACGGATTTTATTAGCAACTGAAGTCAGGATATGATTATATTTTAAGATAATTTTTAAAGTGAATTGATAATTTGTGATCAGGTATGATGGTGATGAAAGGGTGAATGGTTACACATTTTGTCATTTGTGAATTAAAATAAGTTTGGAAGGGATGTTGTGGCTGCACACAGATCAGGTTCAAAATAAAGACATCTGTCCAGACCTTGCTCATCTCATGGGACCACAATGAGCTGATGTATAAAGGCTCCTAAATGAGCATTTTTAAATAGAAAGGAAGTTAAAACAGACACTTTTGATTTACCTTTAAAAGAAAGGATTAAGAAAACCCCCAAACAACAGACACCTGTCTCATAGGGACATTTATTAAATATGAAGAAGGTTTTAGGACAGCTTGTTTGGATGCTTGATTTAGAATGAATGCATTCCTTTCCCAATTAGACTGTGAGCCCATGCCTGCAGTCTTTTAGGAAGTGCGTTTTTAGTAACTAGAAAAAAACATAAAAGCAAGCACTTGAAGAGCACAGAAAATTTGTTTGCTTTTTTTATAAACAGCTCGTTGAGATCATTGGTCTATATGGGTTCAACAAACTTCTGTCCTTTTTTTCTGCTGTAGTCAGGTATGCTACCATCATCTCTGCAGATATGAAAGGACTCAGGGCTGTGTTTTTGTTCTAGACCTTCCTTTACACACTTTGGAAGTTGCATGCTAATAGCATTTAGATACACACAGGTAAATAACTTTTTACTCTCTGTTGATAATGTGAGTACAAGTCCTACTTCAGCACACACACACACTCGACACAATTCCAAGTGTATCAGAGCAAGAATATTAGTTGTTTGAGTATGAAGGGAGTCAAATGGCTACTTTGCACCAAAATATAACATCAAAATATAGCATCTATAGGCGTATGTATAGTGATTATAATCTGATAATAATGTGTGAGGCAGAAATGGGGCTGTACTGTGCTTGTAATGACAGTGTAATGATTCTGGTATGTAGGAAGAACCAAACAATTCACAAGCCATTATAAGTACCTACGAAAGAGCATTGCTAGCCCTGCCTTTCTCTTTCTATAAAGAGTTGTTACTTAGTTTTGGGTCCACAGGGCTTTAAATATGCACACAGTGTTTCAAAAAGACATTTGGATTTACTTAAAAATATCAGTAACCGAAAACTAAAAGAAACTAAAAACTAAAAGCTTTGTTCTAGCAAAGCTCCTTATATCAGCCAAGAGGAATTATCCTATTCCTGTATGCTATGCTATGTGATTAAAAAAGAAAGGCTCATCTCCATGAACACAAAGGAGCCCAGAGGAACTACAGTTTTGTCCAACTTTGCTAAACAGTTCTAAATGAATTTTCAGGAAAAGTTTGCTACATGGGGAACAATGTAGGGAATCATCATTTGCTCTGTAGGGAGTTTTAAGGAACAGAGATATACTGGACCATTGCTGAAGGTGCTTTGGAGTTATGATGCAACAGCCAAAGACCATGGGCACTATCTTACAATCCTATAAATGACTTTTCCAGATGACAATGAAGGTCTATAAAATCTATCTACCTAAGGTTTCAAGCAGATGTTCTATCATGTTCTCTATCATGTTCTCCAATTTCAGTCTGAAAAGAGTTGAACAATATCACTGAATCCTGGTATATGCCTGCCAAGAACCATCTCACAGCAGGTCTTTTTAGGTGAGATAATTCATTAATATAGAAAAAGGGCTTTTAAAGTATTGTAGACTTTTTCGGGGTGACAGATGCTACAAATACAAATCAGTATTGGTAATTGCAGTAGTTCAGATTTTTCTGTTCATGTCCATAAATTACTTTGGTGCTGCTCTTGGAGGGGGGGTGTGTGTGTGTGTGTGTTGTGTGTGTGGGGGCTAGAGGGAGGAGAGAGAGAGAGAGCTGGAGGGAGAAGAGAGAAGCAGGAAGGGAAGGAGAAAGAGAGAAGGAGAATAGCTTTCCTTAAGAGATCTAAGACTATTTACTGTACAGAAAATATGTTTGCAGCCCATGAAATGTACATTTGCTAAATAAATGATATTTTTCTCTTTTCTACAAGTTTTTCAGCAGGGCAGAATAGCTTTAGTATTTGGTAACTGGTCTTAGAATAATGTTGAGAGGCTGTAATTTTGCAGAAAATACAGCTACTTTGAATGGATAGACATGGAATAAATGGCTTATAGATAATTCCCTGTGAATAGATGTGGCATGTCTAAGGCTGGTTATGGATCTGCTATGTTAATTGGTGAGAATGAAGTTGAGCTCTCCAGGAATAAATCAGAGCTGTCAAATAGTATCTAAAATGATAGTCATTTCCTGGTTTGCATGGATAATAATACTAATGGTTGTCAATGGAATCTTTGTACAAGAGATATTTCATTTCCCTACTATTTTATCTCCTAGTAATGTCCTTATTTTCTTTTCACTGGTAACAATCTTAAAAGATGCACAGTATTAACCCTCAGCTATTCACAACACAATCCACTAGTCAACTGCAGATAAAGCAGTGGACTCTTTTTTTCTGGACTGGTTTCTTTGTGAACAATTTAAGAACATGTATTTTGAAGTGGAGTTAAGCTGAGCCCATTTTAGACCAGGACACTCTTCTCAGCTCTTCTTGAAAGCTTTTTTCCCAAACCATTTTTTCCATTTTTTTTTCGAGGTGAGTTTTGAAGACCTCTGGTCTGCAGGATGCAGTGGGTGTACCTTGTATCTTCTTAAAGTCCTGCAAATGGTGGGGCATTTCATTTATCTCCAAGGCAAGGACACCACATCTAAAATAAGTCATAAAGGACAGATCATTCCTAATTGCATGGCACAAAATTATAGATTGAGTGAAGCATAAACTCCATGGAAACAAATAGAAAATGTAAGTGAGCTTAAACTTTGTTCAGGATTCTTGCAGATAAATTATTTTATTTTGTCTATGACTGTTATTCATTATTAAACCTTCAGGTTCTGTTTTCCTTCATGATGTTTCATTAGCATGGTATTTTCTACCGTGAATTCACAGTCTTCAAATTTATTTCTTGATTTTATTATTTTGCCCTCTTGCACAGGTTGTGAATAGAAATTTGAGTCTATTGATGGCAATATTGGGTAGAAAATCAGGAAAAACTCAGAAGGATTTAGAAAGAAATTTGTCAAGGATTTTAATGGGACTTGCCCTCCTAAAATTTTACACTTTCCCAAATTGTTTTCTGTGTCTTGTAATGTGCCCAAGCCCCTGGATTTATTTCACTCTGTCAACTACTGTAATTTTACCCATGATATTTTATGAATACTGGCACTCAGGCTTGGGTGACTAAAAACAGATCTGGAAAGAAATCCAACTTTAGACTTGGCAAAGCATTCAAAAATTATTGGTTTTTACTTATTTACTAATTATCTTAAATTGGATAAAAAATCAGATGATATTTCAAATGTATTACAGCCATACAAAACTTGAAAATGTCTTCAGCAGTCTAAAAATATTTTAAACAATTTGGAAAGAAGGAAAATAGAGTAAGCCTTTATTTCATTTGTGTAAGATGTCCATACTAGCCTGGTTTAAATGGAAATAATGTGATTTAGGTAACCAGTTTCTCAGCATGAGTAGGAGATAACACAGTTGTAGCTTAAAAGTTTGATTTTAGATGTTCCTCTTTTTAGACTCCCTTAATGGCTTAATTTTCAGACAATAAAAACAGCAGTTTCTTAAACATGCAAGTATAAGGAAACACGTCACTAAGGTCAGTAACTGGCTAGCCATGTGCGTGTGGAAATGTGCCCCAAACCTAATTAGGACAGAGGGGTTATGATTAAGATGCCACATCTCCCTTTGGAGGCTGTCTGTAACCAGGGTGTTGAACTCCCGTTACAGTCAATGCAGATGAGATCACAGGTGCTTGTGGCCATTTGAACCACTTAAGTCATGTTCAGATGTTGCATGAAAAAAGCTGCACTCTTGTGGAGTGGCTGCTAGAGGCTGGGCAGAATAACTTGGGCCATCTAGATGGATATATACTCCTACATCTGGGTATCTGAATTTAGCGTCTAGTTAGTATGATGCAAGGAGAGACTATGAATGGCCCAGGGATTGTTGTCCACCACTCTGGATACTACATACTAGTAATAATGGTATTAAGGTATTTCAAACATAGTGCTTTGTAGACCAGTGTGTTATGACACTAAATGTATATTAAAAGACTGGGAGTTGCTCTGATACTATTGTAATGAAGCTGCATAAATGGCTAAGTGAAGCAGATTTACAAAAATAAGCCTGTTCATGAACAAAAAGGAGCTGAATTAGCTGAATAAATAATTCACTGAAAATAGTTCCCTTGGCTCTTATACCAAAATTGATTTACACAAACAATACAGCATATTGTAGGAAGATGTTCTGTTCTGCCACTTACTCAGGAAAGCATCAGTAATGTTTAGAAATTAAATACTTTTCATACAGAATGTCTGACTTCACTCTAGCAACTAAAGTGGGATTTACTTGAAGTTCCATTTAATGGAGGCATTGACTTGACATAGGCAGATGAAATAAATATTTTGAGAACCCGTTCAGGCTGTTTGCTTCTGACCCTTCTGGGTATGCACCATGAGTCTTTGTTCCTCCACGATTAAGAGTTTGTTACTGAGGAAGAAATCTTATATTACTCTCTGAATACTGAGTTCTGCTGGGGCAGACCTGAATTAGAATGGAACTGGTTTCTTTGTACTAGTATTTATATCTCTTGTGTTGGATGGATGTCTTGTAAGGTGATCTCTTCACAAGTACACCAATATAATTACACAGGCTCAGGATATTCCAATATTTTTTCCTATAGGTACCTACGTGATTATGCAAAACCCACAGACCCTATTTGGGTTTTCATGCCTTTATTCCCCCTTTTTATGGCAAAACAGTTAAAAGGTCCTGAATGTTTAATTTTCTTTCTTTTAAGGCTAATAATTTCAGAGGTGAAGTAAAAAAAATATTTCAAAGCATAAAAGAGAAATTAGAGATATAAATATAAAAATTCATAATACTGAGAAAATGCGTTGTCTCCTTATAAGCTACAACCTTAACTTTCTAATATGACATATGTGAAATGTGAGCTTATTTAACATTAAATTATTTCTAAAGAGATGATGGAAGTTTTATTTGGGAAAGAACTGATCTTATTATAACTATCATATACATATTTATAACTTTCATATACTTATGAGCTCATTAAAAATTTTTTTCCTCAAAAAGGTTTTTAATTAAGAAACATAAATTCTAAACTCTTTGTTTTTTTCTGTGAATTTTATAGTGATTATCATATAAACATACATACATTTAGAATGAACACAATTTGGAAATACATTCTTAATTTCACTGTAGTATGAATTGCTACCTTCAGCAAGGTTCTGCTACAGCAGATTGCTAGTGCTATGCCTTTCGTCATTTTTGGGACACAAAATGTTATTTTCGATATTTGACTTGACAAATTATTTTCTTGAATGCCTTCACACAGTTTTCAATCAAATCTACCCTGTGCTGTGCAAATTGCAAGTTGAATGGATAATACACTCCATCAGGAATGTAGTGTAATACACCTGATACTCTTGAAGTGAAGCGATGAAAATGAAATGCCATTAGCCCTAAATCTGTTCAGTTAGATAAAACTTTAATTTGAAGGAGTTTCTTTAACATTATTAAGCATATATTCTTATGCTCACCTCTGTGTAGATATTTCATTTATGCTTTGTATATTGTATTTCCAGATGCAACTTGTAAAGCTGATCTTAAATATTAGAATATACATTGAAAATTTTAGGATATAAACACTGTAAGAAAGCTGTAATACTTTCAGAAGGAAATCTTATTATTAAGAGTAATTCAGAGTGAGAAATTCAGAGCAAGGAATCCAAATATTTGAAAGGTGTAAGTAAGGATAGTTATGACATTGGAGAGAGCAGGATCCATCTCTGCAAGAACTTTTAAAGCTCTAACACATCCTGAGTCTTGTCTTAGTTCTCTGCTGTGTTCAGTGTGATTGCACTATAGCAGCACCCAGTCAGCTACCACAGCCTGAGAAACAGGCTGCACCTACACATCAGCCCACAGGGGGTGGGAATTCCCACCAGCATTAGTCAGCACTGAGGGAGAGCGCATAGGAAAATACAAACTCTGTAATGCTTGCTAAGTAAAGGTGGCCATTTTACTTAAATAGAGCTTACCTTAAAAACTTGTTTCAAGTTACCATTGGAATATCTCTAAAGTTTGAGCAACATTATTTATAGGGCCACAGGTGGATGCTATTGACTTGAACCACTTGTGCACCTAACATATGCCTTTATGACTGAAATCTAAGTAGGAAGATGAGCAGTTAATGTAAATCCTTGAAAATTCATGCATATTCTTGATTTATGCATTCCTAGATTTATTATTCAAATATGGTACTATCATATTGTTCATTTTCTTAAAATAAGTAATCAATTTGCAAGTGCCATTTCCATAACTATGCAAATATAATAATGTGCTCCTAGAAGACAAGGATACAAAATTATTTTCAGATGCTACTCATTTAGGTATCACTGATTAGAAGTTTTGTACATTACTAAGACCATATAATGAGTTCTTTAGTTTTTAAAATGACTTTGCATCCATATATATTTGATGCTTAAACATCTCTATATTAATACTAGGACTTGAACCAGATGACCCACTGTAGACCCTTCCAATCTTACCCAATCTAGGATTCCATGACCTCCATTTGAAAAGTTACTTCTATTCCTGTTTCTAGAAATACTTATGCATACCTTGTAAATTCCATGTCTTACTATGTACTCAAAATACAGAAAGATATCTATTATTTATATTTTTATTTTTCAAGAAAAAATGAAATTATATCTATATTGCGTTTTCAGCTGCAATTTTAAACCTAAGACTGGAGATCATAACTAAATGTCTCAAATTCTCCGGTTCAGAAAAAAAAGTTTTAATCGCTGTACTTTATAAAGACAGGAGCTGAATTAAGGACTAAGAATAGCTTCAAATGTGCAGACATTTTTGGTACCAGATAATAGCTAAAAGTATCAATCATATGGAAGTGAGAAGTGCTGCAACTTCCCCAAGAGGTGATTTCTAGTAGAAACATGAATGCATAGGGAAGAAAGGATCTTTTGCAGCTGATCATTTCTGGCAATGTTCTGTTTGAAAGATTGCACAGATTGTGTTAAGCTTATGTTGTTACATTTTCATTTGAATTAAGACATCAAATTTGTTTTGAATATCTATGATTTAACCAAAAAGTGAAAATGCTTTTAGCAACTGCTCCGCTAAAAATTATCTGTAACAGAGTTGTGAAGCTTGCAGAGAAGGGAGCTGAAAACTGAGTGATGTCTTGAAACCACCCTTTTTTCCTCAGATTTAAAATTTAAATTTTTATGGAACCTCAGAATCTGCTTTTCAGCTCTAAAATTTAGATTATGATCTAAATAACTCCACCTAATTCTGTAACTGGTTCATTATGCAGTAGGATTTGGAAGGGAGAATATTCCTGTATTTTCAGGTCCAGAAGAGAGATCAAAGCAATCTACAATCTACCTGTAGTGGTGTCTCAGAATTATGCAAAATAGATTTGTTTCCCTATTTTTAAAAACATTATCCAAAATATTGAAGATTCAAATAAGATGAAGTGAAATCTAGAACATTTAAAGAACATGACCGAATAAATTTGCCATTAAAGAATTTCAGAGTTCTCGTACCTGCCTAAAATGGATGCTGTGAATAAACTCATTTGGTAAGAAAGAAATTAAAGAAAGCTGTGATGAACAAAACAGTAATATCAAAAAAGTCAGTTAACCAGCTTCCTGGAATAACTCAGTTTAACAAGTGATAATTTAGAAGATTTATTTTGGTTTCAAAACATAAGTACTTAAAAAACCAGAAATGTAACTGGTTTGCCATAAAAGAGAATACAATCTGAAATGAGCTTATTAATTTTACTGTAATATCTGACATTATTCAGTTAATAGCAGAGCAGCACTGATTAATTATTTAGTTACCATGAAACAGACTGCTGTATACCAAGCCCTAGAAAAGTCTGCAGCCTGATTTAAACTCATTAAAATCGTGTTTTGTAGACACATTTGAATGAGTCTCTGGAGGCTGAGAGCAGAGACAAATGAAACCAAAGAGGTTTTCACCTCCACAGACTATAGTTCAGGTCCACTATGTCCTCTGGAGCTCAACAGAAAAAGTCACTGATGGCTGTATTTGCAGCTTTAGTACTTCCCAGTTTGTATTAATGCCAGTATAACAGATGCAAAGGGAGGACTCTTCTCCAGATGAAGACATGAAATAGTAGAAGTCTACATGGCATGTACACATAGACTGGATATCTGAGCTCTCGCTGTAGTCTTTGGACAGCTAATCAACGAAGTCTGGTAAGAGATTTAGGACATGCTGACACAGTACTGCATTGCTTTCCCCCATAATTACCAATAACTAGATATATAGAGCAGGTTGGGTTCCCTTGAGGTATCTTTCCTGGATTCCATTTGCCAATCCAGAAGGCTCCAGAAAGCTTTCTATAGATCCCATGTCATACCTGTCAGTTCCCTGAGGCCTGGTGTTACTCAATGTCTTGGGTGCCTCGTCACGTTCAGATTTGTGATATGACTTGGGAAAAAAGGTGCACAATCTGTAAGGAGCCAAGAATTTGTTGCCTGCCCAAGTCAAATAGGACCACAGCAGCTGCTAGTCCAGTTAAATGAGATGCTTCTGCCAACAATACAAACCCATCAATTTAAGTAATTTAAAATATGAGGATGAAGTTACTAATGGAATTAAGATACACAGGCTTTATCTGTTGAGGAGCAGGAGAGGCAGAGCAGCTCTGTTGTGGGGTACAAATCAAGTGCGACAGTGAGTCCACCTTTGGCTGGGCCCTCACTGAAGGGTGCTGTCCTGTAGCACATGAGCAGGGTGAGCAGAGTGTCAGTGGTAACAACGGAGTCCGAACTGTAGTAACTTGACTGCTGTTACAGTACCATATTTCCAGGTTACAGGACTATGTTTGGGCAGCAGAAAAAAGCTCCATATCTCAGCTGACAGCAGCTCATGTAGACCCTTAGATTTGAGAGTCTTTATTTAAAACTGCTCCATCTAATATTTGTTTCCATATGATGGTTGACAATTTTCATCTAGCAATAGTACTGAGGTCATTACTAATACTAGTAAATACAGCATAATATAAGCAAAGCTGGGAATATTTGGCAAATGTCTTGAGCAGGCCTTTGAGTGAATTTTCTTAAATTTCTCTTGCCACGAGTGATTAAGTGGAAAAACATTTTTCTACACTAGATCTAAGAATGGAGATAAAATACTAAGAAATGTATGCCCTATTCAATTTACTAATATTCATTAATATTCAGTGTAATATGAAAGCCAGTCCCATTTCCTTGGAAAGACATTCCAAATTCTAGGTGAATTAATGGTCTGGTCAGAAATGTGTGATTCTGTAAAATAGTGTAATTACACAGAATGTGAAATTCAAAAGCTCTTAATTCATGAAATAATTGTATTTTACTTCAATACTTTACATAGCTGTTTGATATACACACAGCATGTGCATATGAAGGTGTATATGTATTCCCATTATGAACATTGTCACACGTTCAGAGAAAGCAGTTAATCAACCTCTTGTGCCAACATTTCTCCTGCCCTCACAGACTTAGCAGGGCATGCATGTTTATAGTTTAACAAGCTTTCCTATTAAATTTTGAAAAATGTATTTATTGTTGACATACTTGAAATATATTCAATTAGTCTTGAATTGGTATATTTGATTTAAAGGTTTTTGATTATTTGTTCCATGTTCTAACTTGACAACATAGATATGGAATGAAATTAAGCTGTCAGGAAGGATTAATGAACAGATTTTGTTCACTAATTTAGAGGATTTACAAGAATTTTACTGCAGCTGATCTTGCCATTGAACTAATATTCATTTCTGAAAATGGATTAAAGGTTCATGTTATGATATCCTATACTTTCATATAATTAACATTTATTTACCAGAAGGCTAAGAGGAAAATATGTAAAGCAGTGAACTGCTCTGTCCTTTAATTAAAGCCAATTTTTTCTTGCATTAAAAAATGAACATGGTTGTCAATTATTAGTATATACATCAAATACAAATAAGCATAAGTGATGGAATAAATATTTAATTAAATGCTAGCGGAGCCTATTTTTATTACAATAAATATCCTGTAAACATACTGCTTAGATGCAGTACAGAACTATTTTATTAGTTCATAATTATTATATCATTATATTATATATTATCATATCACTATATTTATTATTTTATTATGCATAATATATTATACATATTATTATATGTTAACATTTTATTATTTTATTATACAGAACACAGAAAAATGTGTGTTTCACTGAGAGGCTTGGTGAACTATTCTTAATATGAAAAAGCACATCAATATGCAGAAGAAGATACTTCTGTAGTCTGCTAATAAACTGTAAATAATTTCTTAATTCTCAATGTTCAACATTTTTCAAATTCAGTTTACTCTAGCTTTAGTAATCTGATGGAAGCAGTGAAAGGGGCAGGTTTGAGTGTGCCTTAAAAAATAAACTGTCTCCATTCTGCCCAATTTCAGGCTCTAACTGACGAGGGGTCAGAGCAAGGCATGGACTGTGCAACTTTTGTTGTAAAACACTTTTGCTCAGGTTGCCAAGGAGGAAGAACTTTAAGTTGGAACTTCACCTGCAGTAATTTTCTTCGTTCATTGCATATGTAAATGTGTACAGTAATAAAAGCAGGAAATAATTGCAATAAATTTAGTCTTCTGTGAAAAGTAATTAAAAATATTGGAGTTAAATATTAAAAAGAAAATTTTCTGCCTATTCAAATGAGACATACACCACCTGGCCTCTATATGAAAAAATGTTCTTGTTCTAAAATCTAGTGATTACACAAAATTTTTTTTTGCAGTCTGATTTTGATTGAAGTAACTGACTGACTTCACTGAGATGCCCCAGTGACTTGGATGTGATTAATGTGAAACGAGTATCTTATTTCTATGTTGGGATCAGTTGACTAGAGAGACATCTGCTTTCGGCGGACGGACACAGTCAATCAGGTGGTTACACACGTGTGACTACTAATGCCCAGATTACTGCCTAGATTCTATTAGAGCTACATCAATTTGGTTGTTGTGAGTAGTCAGTCACAACAACGGTATAGCGGGTGAGGAAAAGGTGATTGAACCCTGGTGAATAAATTGTTTGGGGGGCAAAACAGTGGACTGTGACTGGTGTTAGAAAACAAGTGCAAATGCAGAATAACAGTTGAATGGTGAGATCTGACTGAGAAGTCAACAGGGAGATATTTTGTCGAATAAAGGCTATTTACTCCCGTTTCCTATTACAGCTTCAGTGTTACAATTACTTTGTACAGAAATTATTATTTTGGCATTTATTATTCTGACACAGCCATTTCTTGAATTGTGAAAATGCAAGCCGATTTAATTGCTGTCTTTTCTAAGTCATGTAGAATTTTACCCGAGACAGAAACCAAATTTGCATTTAAATTGACATTGCATCCAAGTGAAAGACTTGTACTGGTTATAGATGACAAGAATTGCTCTCTATACTTTCAAAGGAAGGAAGATACTTTTCAGTTCTTTAGAAAGCATCATGTATATGATGGCTTTGTGTAGATAATACTTCTTGATTTCACTGTTGTAAGGTAGTATATTGTTTCCCTTATCCTGCTGTTCTCTAAGGTATTCCTTTTACAAACCACACCATCTTAAACAAGGTGGTACAAACCTAGTGATTTCATTATTCGGGCAATGATTGTAAGTTCTTAACAAGCCACATGTCAAAGGTTATGTTAATTTTCTTTTAATCTACATAAGAGTGAGTTTCATTTTATGCGCAGCATAAAATGAATTGTATTGGAGTGATATTTAAAAAAGGACAGTTCATTAAGTAACTTCAGTGTATTGACAAATGACCAGGATTAAAGACTATTAAAACAATGGTTCTTCAGTGTGTCATTCCCACCACAATGCATTTTAGCATTAACAAGACAACTTGGGTTCTCTTATGATGGTAATTTTTATACATTGATTTCTCAAGCACATTACACTTGTAAATATATCTTAACTAGCAAGTTTTAAAATATAAGCCATCCTGATCATTTAATTGAAATGCAATAGAACATGTTAATAATAAGGAAATAAAACTCTTACATCTAGTATATTTTTGCATGCTTTCCATATGAGGATGACTTAGTCTTTAGCCAAGACAGTTTCTGTGACTTTTCTTTAATAAAGTGTAAGTAAACTCTAGAGTAAGGAGATACCAAATAAGGAACTTGGTAAAATTTTGCCAGAATTTGCACATGGAGCTACAACTGCTTAAATTACAGACACTTTAGTACTAATATTTCATCTTGAGTAATCAAGGGTTGTTAAAAGTTTCTGGACAAGGGTTAAAACAAGCTCCATAGAGCCTTTCTACTTTGCAGTATAATGATTCTAGTTTCTTTTAAATTAACTGAAATCTCTTCTGATCCTGGTGTGTTACCTGTTTATCCTACAAATGGTCCAAGTTCCCATGGGTCTCTCTAGTTAGCTGTGTTGTCATATGGCCAAGTGGCTTCATATTTTCTTATGTCCAGTGAAGTGTCTGCTGAATAAACAGCAGATGCAGAACATGGGCCTGTGCACTGGTTACCCTGGATCAAGCATAGGCAGATAGAGAAACCCAAGGGAGAGCTTCCATGTACCATTACCCTCTGTAAGCACACTGGGATTGTTATCTACAATTTAAGCGCACTTCTGTGTACATTCACATACCTTCAGTAATCACAGTGGATCTTGCCTGCATGTATTTCTGAACCAGCAGCACCTTCAGCTACCTCTAGTCCTGTTCTGCCTTCACAAGCATCATTGGTATTACTTATTCCCACTCTGGTAGTTGAGAAATTCCATGAAGGGAGACTTATACTAGTGTATGGGCACAGAACATCATGTTAGTGCTGAAGTAAGGCCTGGACAATCCTTTCTTCCATTTACCATCTCACCTTTTAATTGACCTATATTGTGTCGCACTCAATACAAAATTTATAGACCTTAAAGTGTTTTTAATTGCACTAGTCACTTCTGAAATGCTGAAATACCTTGTATTCAATAGCAAGGCTCAAGTAAATTTATAAAAAATTGATGGTTTCGGTGTGATTTTACTCTGGGACTAATTAGATGTGTAAAGTTAAATACGTCTGAAAGTCTGTTTAAATTTAAATAATGTCTAACTTTTCCTACCTTAACATCAGGATTATGAAAATGAGGGTCATGCCCCTATAGAGGCAGTGATAGCAAGGGCTATTTTCTGTAGCTTTACTTTTGATGTTTATAATTTGTAAAGCCACAAGCAAAAGAACATTGCAATAGCAGAAGCTTTTTAGAAAAGGGAAATAATCATAGTGTTTACTCGTTCTTAATTTTTCTGCTTTGGGATCTGCAAAAAGATAATGCAAGATGATAGATAGATAGATAGATAGATAGATAGATAGATAGATAGATAGATAGATAGATAGATAGATAGATACATAGATACATAGATACATAGATACATAGAATCTCCTTCATTAAAATTGCAAAGGTTCCTGGGGCCAGGAAAGCAATTTGTGAAGGCACAGAGGTAAACATTTTGCACAAAGGAAATTAGTAAAATGTTCCCCATTTTCTGAAACAGGCTTGCTAAAATATTTTCCTTGTTCTGCATGGGATAATGAGGTCACCATAGCAAACAGAGAGTTGCACATTTGGACCACAATGGTGCAATAGTTCTGCTTCCAGCAGCACCTAACAGCTTTTTGCAACTCTTCCTGAGGCAAGGGTCGCCTGCAGAAAAACTGGCCCAGGTCTCTCCCATGAGGGTGCTGCCACAGTTATAAACATAGGAATTTGAAGAATTCCTCCATGGGTCTGCAACACTGGAGGTTTACACCTCTGTGGCCAAATGCATTACTTATATTTAGGCTGAAGTGGGAAAAATCTGTTAGGCTTCTTACGCTTGCCACTCCAGGTGTAAATAGATTTTCTTCCATTATTCTCTTATATACATGTGCAAAATGAAACATGCATTCTGTTGAACAGATGCTTTCAAAACTATTCACAACAGTACGGCCAAGCAGAATAGGACCATGTCTACAAAATGCAACTGGAAATAAGTGTTAAAGGAAAATTTTGGAATAACAGAAAAACATGTAAAAAATGTGAGAAATTTCAGAGTAATAGATCTTTAGTCTTACTTGCTGGCTGCCAAAAGTTATCACATGTGTGTTTTGAGAATTGGGGTTGCTCAAATACATTTCTTGTCTGCACATTCTCTAATAAATGAAGAAACTTAAAAGGCTGATTTTAAATTGTAAACCTTACCTTCTAAAACAATTATGCCAAAACTGATTTTTGTTTTTTTTTTTTTTTAATCCAGAAGGTGAGTAAAGAAAAAATTGTAATAAAAGTTTTAAGTTTTCTGCATTAACACACATGTTATTGCATACACAGAAAGAGAACAGCTTATTTTCCCATTTAAAAAAAAGTGTAGCAGTATAGTGTTGTTATTACTTTAAAATTATTATACTGTAAGTAGCCTAATGCTATCAGGGGAATGGAAAAAGGAAAGAGATGGGTGGGTGGAAACTTATAAATTGTATGAAAAGAAGTCTGCCTCTGCTTTAGAGAAAAATTATATAAAAAGGAAAATAAAAGAAAATGCTAAGTGGAAAAAAAAAAGAGAAAGTAAAAGGGGTGTGTGTGTAAAAATGGAGACAAAGAAAGATCTGTTAAAGAGAAAATTTGGAAGAGAGGAGCATGAAAGATTTGATTGTTTCAAACTTGCTGTGGAACCAGTCTGTTGGAGATCAGGACTTAGTGCTTTGCAGTTCCCCTTTGGGCCTGCTGAGACTGTTTGGACAAGTTCAGAACATTTTACTAGTTCAAGCTTTTGCTGCAATTGTGTTCACTGGACTAATGAGTAAATCACATCTCAGAATTCCAAAGCAGTAACAAGTGACTTCTTTATTCAGTATCTATTTCTTTGGACATGCTAAAAATTGTGCAGGGCAGTTTCAGTTTTTCATAGAAGTGAGAAATAATCATTTGACTAGAATGTGTTGAAATGTTTACCTGATCACTTTTTTTACTTGCCTAACGACAGGCCAAATCAGTGTTAAAAAAACCTCCTTGAAAACTATGACAAAAATTAAATCCGTTCCTGTTTTACCAAAAGGACACCGAAACGTGAAGATTCTCTGGAGTATGCACTCCTTTATATAGAATGCTTTATTATCTTCTTGAATTTTCACTTCCTTTGTACAAAAACTCTAATACAACCTTAATTGTGATTCCTCTGGGTGTGGGGTGAGAGAATATGCAGTACCACAAATCTGTTAAGAGGCAGCTGTTACATTGCCGTGGAACATGATGGTACAGTACATATTTCTAATCAAAATGTTTGGTTAACAAGAAGGTCAAAGAAGCAATTAGGGTTGGAATACAGTTCTACTGTGTGCCACATACTATTTGACTAAAATACAAGCTGACAGCAGGGCCATTTCTGCTGCTGGAATCAGAGAGGTGACCTAGGGCACTCTATCAAGCTTAGTTTGACCCTGACAGCTTTTGACCAGCTATTTGTTGTCATATCTTTCTGACTGAACAAGATGACAAACATATATAAGACCTCATGTTCAAATGCTGCATTCTGTGAAGTGAGACAGATTTTGACCTTTAATTGGTAGAGGTCTCTGGGTCTTGTGACTACACATCTGCTATGTTTATTGTCTTGTAGTGGACAAAAATTCTGTTAACTACTGTAGCAGTATGTGCTCCCAGAATAGGAAAAATGTAGCTGCAGTTAAATGGCATCAGAAGATGTTATTCCACAAGACAGCCCTTTTTTAAAAAGAAAAGAGATTGCTCTGACTTTACAGAAGAAGAGAGGTTTTGCTCCGAGTAACAAGATTCTAATGCTTCATATTATTCTGTAGTGATGCAGAGGACTAACTGACAAAACAAAAGAAAAGATTTGGACTGAGTTTGAGAATAGTTGAATAAATAAATCAGAGCTTTTTCCAGGGCTTGAACATTTGAATAAATATATATTTACACATTTTATAAAATAAAAGTATAAGCAGTTTCAGAAGTTAGTTTTTCAAAAGAGGAGGAAGAAATTATTTTTAATATTTTTTTAGCAATAACCAAAATGAGAACCCTCTTTCATTTATTTATTTATTTATTTTTTAAAAGGATTAGAATTTTTCAGTTGTTCTTTAGGACCTGTAGATTGCCCAGGCAAAATCATTTACCACAGATGTTTTCATTTGCCATCAATAAAAGTTGACTAAGCCTTGCAATATGATTTTTTTTACTTGATTTCCTGCTGTTTTTTGTGCATTTACCTCTTTCCATACATTTGAGGTTGGCACCTGAGTTTGTTTGTGGACTGCTATTCTGTCTTTCTGAACACTGTTTGCAAACTACAAGCTGAGAAAAACTGCATTAGATTAATTAAGAAGTATGGAAAGGCTCTTCACTGAGTAGCTAACTGGCAAAAACAGGGTAAAAACATCAGTGAGCAACAAAATAATAGAGAGTAGTTTATAAATTAGCACACAAAAGTTTCAATAACTATGTGGCTTCTCATTCCTGCTCTTGTAATGTTTTTGTAAAACCTTTAATGGGTGACCTGGCTAGATGAATGTCCTATGATCTCAGTTCCTTTTGTCTTAGCCCTTCCACACATAACAGCTTCAGGAAGGGTGAAGAGTGTCACTGCTCAAAGGGACCAGGCATTTTCAAGGTACCACTCAGTTGCTGTTCAGTACCAGACTTTCTGGTCTCCTGCTCATACCAGATCCTTTTGCCTGGAAAAGCCCTCATCAATAAGTGTTATTTGCTGCTTTCCTCTGCTTGCTCCTCCCAAATTTTGCTGCTCAGCCCACACTTTTACTGATCCTGCACTCAGGTACCTGCTGCCTGCTTCCCTTTTCAATGACTATTCGTGAACATCTGCCTGTAGCTAGAATCTCATCTCACACTCAGTCACATAATTTTCCCCCTGAAAATCTCCTTCACCGGATTGCTACTTTTTTCCTGGTTCAGCAAGCACACCCCAGCATTGTGCCTCTGTTGTTCTTATTCTGTTTGGGGAGGATGACAGGACTATCAGTATATTAACATGTATATTACTGTATATGTGAAAGTACGCTAACCCTATTCACACTCTTTTTCAGCATGATGCTCCAAAGGGCCACAGCAGACCTCGATGATCAGAACGGTATCTACATTCGATATCGTACTGATGGAAGCCTTTTCAACCTAAGGCGACTGAAGGCCCACACCAAGACCTTAAACCATCTTGTCCGGGAGCTGCTTTATGCTGATGACGCTGCCCTTGTTGCCCACACAGAAGCAGCTCTGCAGTGTTTAACATCCTGCTTTGCAGATGCTGCTGAGCTCTTTGGGCTGGAAGTCAGCTTAAAGAAGACAGAAGTTCTCTATCAACCAGCACCTCAGGAAATCTTCCATCATTCCCATATCACCATTGGCGAATCAGAGCTCAAATCAGTCCAGCAGTTTAATTACCTAGGTAGCCTCATCTCCTTGGACGGTAAGATTGACGGAGAGATAGACAACAGGATAGCAAAGGTATATAGTGCTTTTGGAAAGCTTCATAAAAGAGTTTGGCGAAATAAACACTTGGAGAAAAGTACAAAGATCAATGTTTACAGAGTCATAGTGCTGTCCACTTTCTTATATGGATCTGAATCATGGGTCATCTACCGCCACCACCTGCGACTCCTAGAACGCTTCCATCAACGCTGCCTCCGTACAATCCTAAACATCCACTGGTCAGATTATGTGACCAATACATCTGTTCTAGAACAAGCAGCAATCACTAGCATTGAGGCCATGTTACTGAGAACACAGCTACATTGGGCAGGACACGTCTCAAGGCTGAAGGACCATCACCTCCCTAAGATCCTGCTTTATGGTGAACTTGCCACTGGCTGCCGCATGAGAGGAGCCCCAAAGAGAAGATACAGGGACTCCCTGAAACAACATCTAAGCCTTGGCCATATTGATCAACATAACTGGTCTACTCTGGCCTCCAATCAGGAAGTCTGTAGACACACCATCTATAACGCTGCTGATGCCTTTGAGAAAGCACCCAGGATCACCCTTGAGGAGAAAAGACAATGCAGAAAGAATCATGTCCTGCAGAATTTACCACCTAAGGAGTCGTTCAGTTCTACCTTTTGCAACCAGACGTGCCTATCTCGTATTGGCCTTTTTAGCCACCAGCACACTTATAACAAATGTGGGTAGAGCCCTCCCCAAATCTTCGTTTGTGAAGCCTAGCCATGACGAAGATGATGAACATAGACTTATTTGATATAAAAATATAGCTGCATTTTTTAGGCACTGATGAATCATTTAAGAAGATCTCCCAAAATGCTCCTTCTGACATTAACAGAAATCAAGAGATATTTCAACATCTTGACATTACTTCTTATTTCAAGCTATTTTAAAGTAAAATGTGTGATGATTAATGGCAATGACTTAGGATGGGAGAATGTCTAGTGGGTACCATGCCGTCAGCACTAAGTATTTTTCTCTTAAGAGAATGTAGTTCCTCTTTAATTATATAGTTCATTTTAGTAGCCATAGACATGAGGACTATTGTTTGGCAAAGATTTTCAGGTCCAGGCTGTTATCTAAAAGAGATGTTAATAATAGAAAAAAGGCAAAAAGTGCTTTAACAGTAAAACAGTATCAGTCTGAGAGGTATTACAAACACTAGTGTCATTTTGGTAATACAGAGACATCTGCAGATATTTACAGACAAATATAGTAGAAATATAGAAGAAAACTATAGTGTGAGACTGAATGAATGTGAGGAGAAAGTAGCCTATAAAACAAATACTTAGTGGAATGTCAAAAAAGAAAATAAGGCAGAACATAAGACATTTGTTTGCAACATGATAAAGGCTTGTAACTGGATTTGTGTCATCAGAAATACCACAATTCAATCTCTTATTCCAAGTGAAAGCTGTGGTAACAATCTTGATGAAGTGTATGCTGATGAATACTCTGTAAATAGTAATCATTTGCAATTATTCCTAGTAGTTGGATGTTGTGTCTTTCTGTTTTATGATTGCATTTGGTTCAAGAGGGATGTGAAAGGAATCTTCTACTCCAGCAATCTGGCTTCTTGTCCCAATTAAAGCTGCATGAAAATAATTAAGCTCCCCAAACTTTGCGCAGCTTAAAAATGTTAGTTGGGATGATTTTATTTATTTATTTATTTTAAAATTAAAAATCAAGGAATTAGGCCATTTTCTCTTTCTAATGCACTACCTGCCTCTGGTTGAACACAGGGATTTTTGTACTGTAATATTCAGGGCTTTTTTTGATTGTCTAAAAATAGATTTCTAATTAAGACACCCTGACTTATTTAGTCACATGGGAATGGTGGAAGCCTTTAAGACCTATGGGATACCTATTAGGCAACTAAGTTGTTGCTCAGAAATGCTGAATGTGGAAGCAATCGAACCAACAATACTTCTCCAAAGAAAATTAAAAAGAAATGATATGAATTCTTATGTTTCTGTTAAAATGCACACATTAACACATAAGACCTATAGGAGACCTAAATTTCTTACGTAGGTGCGAAGATGTATAGGGCAGTATGCAGGTCATATGGGGAACCAACCTCAAAAAGTGGGTCCAAGTTGGGCTCCTGCCAGAGCACTTCATCAGAGTCCATTATCAAAGTGCCCAGAAGTAATGGAGTATTGAGAACACACTTCATGGCTAACTGATTACCTCTTTCCCAGCCAATCTCCTTCCTAAAACAAAAATATTTCTGTTCAGCGATGTAGCACCTGCCCATCGTCTTGCAAGTCACCGGCTCTGTGGTGCCCGTACCAGTGGGCCCATTGTGATAGAGTAGGAAAAACATGGTCTCTGCAACAGTAAAAAAGCTGATTGGATCACATATGTTGGTAAGACAACAGATAGGAATCCAACACTTCGAGAATTTATTGGCCCAAATAATGTCATTTACACAGTGCAAACCATGCCACATTCAAAAAGCTGTGTTTGTACGCCTTTCTTTCTGAGATGTTCATGTTTGCATAAGGTACAAAGCAATAATTAATTGCACTTTTAGAACATTTAGTTCTGCTCAAATTAGTGATAAAGCATATCTCTATCCAGAGTTTTATGCTTTCTTCTTGGTTCTTGTTGGATTTACTACTACTTATATGATAAGTAAAGAATTTTAGAAATTGCTAGAATCCTAGTGAACACAGCAAGGGTCCTGGGACAAATTTGCCATCCGCTGTTTAATATTTTAGTTGTCAACCTATGTTTTGCTGATTTTGTATTATACATCTAATTATAGCAAGTTCACTGAGATCCCAGAAATAATAATATTTTTTGAAGATACAAACCTGAACAATCTTCTTCTCTGTCCTTTGGCAACTTTGACAGAAAAATAGGATCCCTCCCCACCCCCTTTATCTCCTGCTTTTACCTTTCTGTTGGATGCAATGTCCTGGTCCTCTTATACCATGTGCCAGGTCCTACATACTTTTCTCTAAAGATTGATTCCCCCTCCAATAAAACCATGGAAAACAGATAATTCTGCCTTGATGGTTCTCAAGAGTGGTTGTTTTTATGACTCAATCTTCCAAAATATATTTTAAAAAATGTATTTTTCTGAGACAACACTATTAATTCTTTCATTTCCCTTTATATTCCTAATATTACTGTTCTGTTTTACTTAGCCCGTGAAAACAAGTTGCAATAAGAAATGCTGCCCTTTGATTTATGACTTGTTCCTACTGCTTGTTCCATTTTATCTCACATTTTACTTCCATTCAGCAGAAATCAGTTTAGCAGCCCCCAATGGTTTTGATTTAAGATCAGCACACTTACATATTTCCAAACCAGCCTAACGCCTTTTCTCCGTGCTGCAAGAAGTAAGATGTGGCTGCTTGGCATTCCCCACCAACTAGCACTTTACAATTGAGCAAGAAGTGTGCAGAAATGCTATGGTGCTGCTTCGCAGTCAACATATGTAAAATCAGATTCTGGCTAGTCAGGTTGAGACACTGAAAAAGACACCTCTTCTGGCTGTGACTGATATTCAAAGATTATGTCGTTTTGTGTTTATCCTGGTTTTCTTTCGCTCTGTGGTCCCACACCACCTTCTGCTCTTTCCCACTTCCTCAGGTGTTTCCAAAGCTAGAAAGCACTGTAGTTTGCTCCAAGAAGAGTGACATTACTTCCCATTATATGATTTCAAAAGTAATGGCTAAAATATCTGGAATTTCATCAATAAGTATTTTCAGCTTTTGGTGCAGGATTTTGGGAGCTTGTGGCTGGCCCTGCTTGTCCTGCCCAGAGGCAGCTCTGCCCATGGGGTGGGCCGTAGGGCTGCAGGTTCAAGCCCCCAGCCTTCCCCAGCCCGGCTCCCCAGGGCTCCCAGAGGAAGACTTCAGGGCATCAGAAAGACAAACTGCTCTTCACATGCTAAGTGCAATCACACATCTATGTACAATTTATTCAGGATTCAGAGCCTCTTAGATGGAACTGATAGGGCAAATGAAGAGAAAGACAGGAAGAGTTCGTGCATTGCTTGCTATTTAATACTGCTTTCAGTCTGTGGCTAATCAAAATCCCGCAATAAACAAGACCAGTTCTGTGCATACATCTGTTCCATATTCAGCTTGTATTGTCAGTGGTGTCTCGTTGAATTCTTTGAGGCTCAGAGCCTTTACCACCTGCAAGATCAGATCCTTGACTGTAACCAGATGGTGGCATTGTAGTATTACAGCAGTTTTCTAAAGTTGCCATAATTTCACTCGGGGCAAGCCAGAAAATTATGAAAAGCAGAGAATCCATTTCGAAGTGGAATTCTCTCTAAAAATTATGCCCATGAATCTAGAGCTGAAAGATGATGCACAAGCCAAAGATTCTTTTAATCACCAACAAAAATAAATAAAATATTATGTATAAAGAATAATCAGTGTGTAGAAAAATTCAAGCAGGAAATAATACTTAATTTTTTCATGGAGATCTTCAGTGTTTAGAAATGTTTATGAGATATTGGTTGGGAAAGAAATTTTAGAAAAGAAAGAAAAGGAAGGGAATTACACTGCAAATGTCTAAAAATGTATTAAATTTGAAAAGGTCAAATTAGAGAAATAATGTAATTTTTTTATGCCTATCTTTTATTTATTTTTTTTTTAAATCAGGAAAATCATGATATGTGGATTGCACAAAAGCATGAAGAAGAAACATAATAATTCCAAATGCAACTCTACCATGTCATTTCCTATAAGTTATTAACCTTCCCTGCTTCATTCTCTTCAGTTCTGAGGTAAAGGAGAATAGTGCTGTACTGATTAATTAGTATCTGACAAAGGCATTGAAAAATGTTGTGTGCTAACAACCTTTGAGCATGTTTTTCACAAATAAGGGTTATAGGGGAACCACAGTTAATCCCTTCTCCAAACCAGCTGCTTTTTGGTTCCTCTGTCCTTGCATGTGGTTGGTGTTTCACACCCAGAGACCGGCACTCAGCCCCGGTTCCAATCAGTTCAGACCTTTGACTCTTGATTTATTCTCAGAATAATATTCTCACCACCAGCCTTTCTTTTTTACTGTGCTGTACTGATGAGACCTGAAAACATATACCACAAATCTCAAAACTCAGTTGCAAGAGAGTGCTGAGTGCTCATGGATCTAAACCCAGGGAAGCGACATGGAGACCTCTGGACTAGAAACTGCTTTTGCCATTTGGATGGGGTGGTGTCTTTCCTAAGACAATTTTCTCTGAATGTTTTCTAAACAGTAATTAAACCTTAGCCATACTGTGTGAAGAAGTCATGGTTACCAGCTCATAGAGATTTTGTGAATGGTGGGATTTTACACAGGGACTTGATAAGAGAAGAAACTTTATCTCTCCTGCTCAGCTGCAGTCCTACCTGTCCTCTGATCTGATGCCATGCCAAGACATCACTTGTCTGCTTCTAGGCAGTTGAGCAGCGGATCGAGGATGCTCAGAATCAGAAAATACATTGGAAGGAAAGAAGAAAATGTAGGAAAGAAGAGCTAGAAAGAGCCCAGCAATTTTAGCAGCTCAGCCCATTGTTACTCTCTTTATGAATTGCCCAGCTGCTAACTGGAAAAAAGGGAAATCTGTTGCCAACCTCTGTAAGCTGCAGAAAGACCACCTTAGAGAAATGGAGTTGAACTGAGAAATGGAAATAACTGAGATGGAGGTTAAAGATAGAGGGTTGATTTTGAGCTTGTGATGTCCTATAATGAAGTATAAGTATTTATGCTGCTGCAGCAGCATCAAGAACTCAGATCTACTGTCTCAATGAGTCTATGAGAAAAGACAATGACAGTTCTTACTTGCTTATATGGGTACAGGCAAGGTGCCCAGGAACAAAAGGAAAAATGAAGAAATGCAAGACTTTTATGAAGGGAGTTGAACTGCTAACCGAAGTTACTGATTCTGGAAGGCACCATGTCCTCGCCATCATCCCTTTTACTTGTGCTTATTTGTACAGGAATCCAATGTAGTTGTGAGGTGCACCTTTACTTCAGCTAGCTTGAATGTGCATACAAATGAATAATTTCTCTCAAATAAAATTAGTCAAGAGTGAAAACAGTGTCGGTGTGAAATACCACCAGTCTTCATAATGGGACTACAGCCACTAGTATGGGGAGTGTCTGAGACCTGCAGGGTAAATCCCACAGCTTTTTTGAGATGCCATATGCTGATTTGCTCTACAGGTTATTTCCCCATGCCCTGTGGCACTGGCTTGTGCAGTCAATCTGAATTTGCATGGTGGATGTGGGATTTCACTACAAACCAATCAAGCAGAACTAACCTCTTAAGATCTGGCACGTTAGCATGAGTTTTAGCCCATACTCAGTGGAGAGTGAGCACATTAGTGGAGAGTTGAACACGTTACCTCACCAAACTAAGGCATTTACTGCAGGGAAGAAACTTGACACAGGGACTACTATAAGTCGAGATAAATTTAAACAGAAGACAGTCAACAGAAATGGTGATTTTGGCCAGGATCATATTGTAAGGAATTGTGATATACCTGGCTATAAAACCCAGCAGGTTTGACCCTAGCTTCTTGCTTGAACTGTATTACAAAAGCATTCTCTTATAAATCATCCTAAAATAAATGAGAAAGGAAAAAAAAAAAAGAAGGTAGTTTTCCCATCATTTTAGCAAAAGAAGGGGTTAGCATATGGCTTTTGTTTTACCACTGATTTCAAAAGAAGCCCATTGAGCCTACATTGTATCTGGAGCTGAAAGCTCACCACTTGTTCAGCTTTTTGTCTCTTGTGTTGTGGGTGCAGGACTATATTACGTGACATGAAGGCATAGATGGGGACCCAGGTGTTGCTTCTGACTAAAAGCCTCTCTGCTGGAACTTCCTGACTAATTTCCCTGATTACAAAGACAGCAGGTGTCAAACATATCAGAAAAAGAACAAAAGACTTTATCTGTCCATACTTAATTAAAGGCAGAAATGCACTCAAGCCTGGCTGGCTGAACCAGAAGGCCGTGAGAGTGATAATATTTTAATTTATTTTAACTGTGCAGGAAGAAAGTTAAGGTGATTGCTGGGAAAAATGTAATTAAAATATAAAATTATTTTCCAAATTTTTGCTTGCTTCTGTTTTGATTTGTGTAAAAAAGGATTATATTTGGATTTCCTCACAGAAGCTTTATTTTTATACGTACTTTTTGTGAATATAGCACATGATATAAATTTAAAATATACAAGGTAGCCAGATATATATGCAGTCTTATATCATCTTAGCTTCAGTTTAAATGTCATTGAAGGAACAGGCTTTCAACTCCATCATCTTCAGTGGTTACATTATTGGATTTTTTTAGCAGTTTAAATTTTGTATTACATGAATCCTATCTATTCATCAAGTGAAAATGTGGCTCACATATCTTATGCTTCACCTCCCTACTATATGTTCTGCATGAATTCAGTCACTCTTTCATTTCTTTAAAGGTTTTCAGCATAAAGGATTAGGAAAAGACATGTAATCTCTGTTTATAAAAGGCGCTTTCCAAGGAAAGGCACATTCCAATGAAAATTACTGTTGTATGCTAGTAGCTTAACTATGTAATACTGTTGTGGAATATCAGTGATTTTCATATGTAGCTTGTAAAATGTGCACAAATTATCCTACAACAAAAACAGAACTCTGCCTGCCCTAGAAACATTCTGAGAAAATATAGTTGTAGTGTATTCATATTATTTTCTTGTTTCACTGACATTAAAAGAATTAAGTTCACTGCATACCACAGTATATGCCATTTTCTGGTAAATAATTCAAACCCCTTATTTTATAGACTGTTTTTATAATATTAATTAAAATATAAAGAATCTGCTAAACATCGGGGGCTTAGCAGGGCAGCAAGTGGAGCTGTTGCTGCAATAAGGTTAACAAAATACCATGAACTGACTAGTCAAAGGTGCAGCATCAACCTGAGGTTTTAAGATGCTTTAAAACTGACAATTACTGTATAAATGGAATTGCTTAACCTTTAGATATATTATTTCACTAGGTTTGTAAACATCTCATGTTTACAAACCTGCTTCCCATACTTAAATTAAATAGTTCTTATATCTATAAAGCCCTCTCTGAATGTTCAGTTTCTTCAGGATTTTTACTATGTTAAAGAGTTTAGCCCCAGTAAAAGTCACAGTCTGAAATCCTGATTCAAACTTCAGTGACCAGGCTGGAAGGGCTTTTGACTGCCTTTGAATCCAATTCCAATGTTCTGATACAAATTAAAGAAAATATTCCAAATATATCCTTAAAAATGTGCTTATATCAGATCCTAGAAATTTATATTTATATAAATTTATATATTTATATTTTATATAAAATAACTTGCTGATGTTATTTTCCAAAATTAAACTGTAACTCAGTTTTCCCAAGTGCTATTTTATAGCATTCTCAATGAATTTTTGCAGTTTCTGCTACAGTGATTAACATCCAAAGCCTGAAGCTTTCGAAGAGTTGGCATAGATCTCATTTGACTGGTTTTCTAAGTCTAGTAAGCAGTTGTGGTTATGATGCATTTGGAATAATTTTGGTTGTAGTTCACCATCACTTATGGGAATAACTAGGATGAAAAAAACAGACTTGCCACTGAGGTAGCTAAATGTGACATAGAGAATTCTCATAAAGAACATAATTTACCTGTAATAGAGAATATTATGCTTACATTATTTTTTTAATAATTTTTTTAAAGGTGAGAACAACGCTAACAGCAGTTATGTCTTCTTTTTGTCAGATTAAAAAAGCTGGGCTGTTTCTTTATACTGAACACTAAAAGAACCCCCACTTCAAGAATGTGTATCTAAAATGGAAAAAGTTATTACAGACCACAGAATATTGTTCTTGTGTGGCTGAGCATCTCTAATACAAAAATTCTGGATTTTCTATTTTTTTTTTCTCTTTTAATAATGTTACCATTTAGGGTCCTTGATCTAGGGCATAAAACACATAAATGGTGGTATACACTTCTTTTTTTGAGTTTGTCATGATGATGAATGCAAAGTGGGCAAGCAAATAATAGCAACAAATTACCCTAATAATTGAATTTAACTGGTGTCCATAATATAATTATAAAATAGAATTTAATAATGTACATGTCAAAATAGCAGCAGAGATTTTCTGGAGAGAGAAAGTGAATGCTGCTCCTCAGAGCATGGATGAGAAAAGCAAAGCAAAATGTTTTCTATTCAGAATGGGAAATCTGTGTGAAACTACAATGGAGAAAATGATTTTCCCTCACTTGCAATAAATTTCATTCATCTTATACTTTGGCTGAAGGCAAAAAGTGACCACAATTATTAAAAAGAAAACACAAACCCCAACAGATTCCCAAAATATAGCTCTAGAAGAACAGTGTGAGACCAGTAAGGTGATAAACAACATGCATTAAGCTATACCAAGATAAAGTTTATGACTAAATTTTCCCACTAGGGTGTCTATGGCCGGGCAGCTGAAAACATATTTAAGTTAATCTCTCAGGCTACAGTTCAAGGAAGCTCTTCAGTACATGCTGAATCAATTCCTATTCAGGAAGACTGTACACACAAAACTAAATTTAAGCATGCATTTGTACCCTATTGATCTCAATGGGATTCATGCACAGACCTAATATTAAACATCTGTTTAAATATTCTCTCAAATAGAGACATTATCCCAAACAGAGATTCAAGTTCAAAAATATTAGTATTGTGTGTTTCCTTAACTTGTTTAAATTCAAGAGACAATTAAGGAATTTTCCTTGTGCAAAGTGTTTTATGATCACATTATATCACAGTCTGTTCCACTAAATAACAGTTTAACTGTTTTCCATTCAGTAGTTAAAACACTTGGTTGTGTGAAGCTGAACAGGACCCTGGAAAGTAGTTCTGGAAGCATGGCAGCCAACTACATGCATTCCAGTGCATGCCTGTTCCAGATCTGCATGCTGTAAGGAAAATGTCTATATTACTAAGCTTTGAGAGTGGTTTTCACCTCAGTCACCTTTAGTTGTTGAAAGTTCTCTGAAAAGCCTTAATGGGTCATCCTACACTCCTCTTGTAACAAATGGAGAGAAGTGGCTGTCTTTGGAGGATGATTCACCTGACTTGTCTTAGATAAGCATTTTAGATACAATAAATTGTCCCTGGGAGGCAGGTGACATTTAGCTACTTTTTGTTTCTGGAAACTGCAGGGGAACCTAAGGTGATGCATTTAGACACCCACTCCTTGGATGTCTATGTAGGGTCAGAGGACTCCCACTTCATGTGCATATACATATATTCACACAACATCATGCATTTGACATGGTCGTTAGTTTTGCAATGTCAAAGTAAGAAAATTATTTTTTATTAAATATGTATATGAAACACCTGTCTGGCTAAAAGTTTAGATGCTGTGAGTTTCTATAAACTAACTACATTCATTAAGGGTATATAGAGAAACATTTTCTTCTGGTCAGTTATAATTTGTCTTCTATTGAAACACCAAGATGTTTGTGTTGGATTTAGAAAGCTAGGCCGAGATCTAAGTTGGATTCTCCCATTTTGCTCTCACTGTTGGTTCTCAAGTTCTGGAAAGTACACCCTCCTAAATATTGTTGGGACAAGGGGATGGTGAGAGTGCGTCACTAAGGTGAACAGGTAGGTGTACACTGCTTCTAGCTGTTCATCTTCCTTTACCTGCTAGTCTTACATTAATCTTCCTCTCTCACTTTGTCCTCATGTTTTTCAAAATCAGAGCACAGAGTACTACGTGTACATTCTCTGATCCATTATAATGATATGACAATTTCTTGTAGGAGTCTTGCAGCCTAAAAGTGATAAATATATTTGCTTTCCCTAAATTAGTCAATTAATCACAGAAGTCAGAGATCAGGGAATCTTTTTCCTCACTCTTTCAAGCATGGAACATAATGACTGACAACCAATTCCACCATAAATTTTAGACAGAAGCTTAAGAGGTAGGTGAACATTGACACATTTGGCAGGCAGCAGAGTAGTTTGGTTTTTTAATGTTGACATTATTTTAATTAAACACTGTCATGTCTTAGGCAAATTAATACAAGAAAGTCATGAGAAATACAAAGTTTCCTCAAGTTAAGTTTGGGCTAATTGAAGACCATAATACAGTCTGTATTTAGAAACAAATATTTTTGATGTTGCTTTTTCAGTATATATATTTAATATGTGTATTTTCTGAATTGAGCTTCTATATATTCCTTAAAAACAGTGTACTCCTTTATATCTTTGTATCCCTGCCTATGTAAGTATTAAATCAAACCAGATTCCCTTTGATTTTCAGAACAAATACATTGTGTTACTTGAGCAAAGGATAATGATGTGTTACCTTTTTTGTTGATGGATTGCCACCTGGCCCTTTCTGGCGTAGTATTGCATTCTTCACTCCTAAGAGTTAAAATCTATTTTCCACTGTAAACAGCTTTCATATTCTAGAGGAGTATGTAAGAAGTGTGGAGCCACCACACAGGCGTATGTAAAACCAAGATTTCTGATAAATGATTTGTACTTATTATGGTGAAAAGACGGTAAAATATAATTAAATTGGAGAAAAGATAAAATCTATGTATTTGTGAACAGTGCATGAAAAGAAAGAGTAGCTAAGATTTGCAAAGGGAGATACTCTTCCTTGTGCATGAATGCATAATCCTGAAAACTAATAGTAAATTGTATCTGAGTAGTTTTATGAACAGCAATAATAGATGTTTGAAATCAGTGCTTTAATGGTGCCGCTGAAATAAGGTAAAGTTTTGTTGCCACTAGAACACTGGGCTCATGGTTTTTACAATTCTCTCACATGAACTGTCTTCTGCAGGAGAATCTCGCCCTTACTGAAATAAAACAGGAGTTTGATTTCATTTGTCTGTTAATTCCTAACTTTTGTATGTCAAACACCCTACTGAAGGTTCTCGTTGACAGACTATCCAGTGCACTGCAGAGCCAGTATGCTGTTCTGACCCCAATACAGGCAATTTTGAAGTTATATTTGTCATGTGGGACTAAGTCCAGCTTTTTCACATACTAACAGATTGGTTTGATCCAATAATTTTTGCGATATCTCTTCTATAGATATTGCCTCAACTACATTATCAACTTTCCAAACTTGTGAGTTTCTCGACCCCAAGTAGCTGCAACAGCAGCAAGCAAGATATAGCAACTCTCCCTGGAAAGAGAAACTTATGTTTTCCCACATATATAAGAATTGTTTTAAGACTTGATTCTAACATGCCAAGCCCTGGATTTTCTTGCAGCCAATCTTTTGTAATTCTAGAACTTTGTTCAGTTCAAAGAAATATTCCTGGGAAGCGGACAAGCTATGACACATTTCTCACAGATGTATACATCTGACTTTCCCTGACCCTGTTGTATTGGCATCCCACCACACTGAGAGCTGGGGAGGGATGAATGCTTCCCATCCAGCTCAGAAATTCTGGACTGACTCTGTGACAGTTGCAGCAGCCCTTTAGCAACAAAGGCTGATATCTAATAAATCAAGAGGGCTGAGCCAGGGTTATTTGTAAAACCTGACATTTTTGTATCTTATGAAAAGTGTGAAAGAGTAACAAAATATTTGAGACGACTAACAAGACTGCAGCTGTGGAGGGGATGGACTTTCTTGTATGGAATGACATCTTTTCTAACTGGTAACTGAACCTGTTTCATATGGAAGCTTTAAGTCCTTGAGTGCTTAAAACAGAAACAAAACTCTGTGGCATAACATCAAAGGTTCCTACTCTCATTTTCTGACTGTCAGTGTGTGGCCAGAAAAAGCCCATGTCAACTACATGAGTAGATGCCACATGTAAATATCATTGGTAAGTATTAGTGGATATATAGTAAATTAGCAAAAATTATTTCTGTCTGGATCCTCCTCTGTTTATTTAAAGTGTTTTAAAATGGTGTCCAATATAACTGATTAGTTGAGCTATGTTTTTGTCTAGCATGACCAAGGAAATGTTCTTTATGACAGATTTTGGCTGAAACACCTCCAGGAACCATGGTGTAGATCTTACAATATTTAGATTATTTTCTGAGTGCTTCTACAGCTTCTCTTGTCAAAATTTTAAAGAATTTTAACTAAGAAAAATCTTTTATGCTTTCTTTAAAACATCTCTGATAATTCATGACTCCCACGATCCAAAGCCATAAAAGGCTAGACCTCGTAATAAAGATGATGAAAATTTAGCTCTCACAATCCTCTCCCCTCCAATAATTATTTGCTGAAGTTAATCTGTTCCTCCTTGTTGCCCTCAGGAAAACGAATCACAGACACAAACCCTAGACCCAGCGACAACTTACTTCCCCTCTGGACAGATAATATTTTGGATGTAAAAATTAAAAGCAATGTGGAAAGAATCTTTATCAGATAGCATTGGCAACACCTATTCCTGCTGATTTTACCTATAAAATCAACTAGGAATATTAAATTGTCCAATGACATTAAAACTTCTGATGGAACTTACCAGCTGAGTATGAAAATGTTTCAATGGTTTGATAGTAATCAGATATTTTTAACCACAAATATTTGAGGTTTTATTTAGTTTAAAAATTGGTACTCAAAAATATGTAGAAATGTTTTTAGGGTTTTGTCATTTAATATAGACCGTTGGGTTCAGTTATTATAATTAGTTGCACTTTCCCTCCAGAGAAGAAAGTATTGACAATGTCTTTGTAATACCATCTCTACCTAAGCAAGCTGATAGTGGGACTACCATGCTTCTTTTATGCAAAGAATCTGGAAAATATAATCTTAAATGGAGGAAGCAATAATATTATGTAGAGGCATTCTAACTAGCTGGCTTAAGCTGCCAATTACTGTGGATGTTAATTTTGCAGTGCTGCCAGGATTTTATGTTAATGTTATTGAACAAAAGGCTAAAGTATTTTTTAATTTAAAACTACTGAACTATAAAATTGAACTATTAGACTTTCCATGAGTTTAAGTGGACAAAGAGAATATTATGTCAAAAGCTCAATTCAGTCACCTTCATGCCATTACACCTTTTGAAATGTGAAGCAGTAAGTTGCTGTGGTCTATTATTTTAGGCTGAATTCCTCCCATGGTTCCTACTACTACCCTTAAATAAACTTTATTCTTCCCTGAACTCTGCCAAATATTAACATAGAGGACTTCAAATGAATACATCCCTTTCTTCTTCTGTGGGATACTCTCAGCATGCCCAGAGTTGTTTCAGGGTAGTCTAATCACATGAAAATTAAGAACTTGGCCACCAACTTTAACCTTGCATAACCTTGCAATTCCCCACACCTTATCAAGCACAGAATTCCAGCATAGGCTGGAACAGGCTGCAGACACCCTGTCCTCTTTCTTGCCTTCTGGGTGGAAAGCAGAACTGGACCTGCACTACCTGGGCATTTGGATGTAAGTATTACTTCTGTTGTCCTCTTATCATCTACAAAATAGACAACAAAGCAGTAAGTGTGTCAGTGACGTTATCCAGTCTTGTGAGCCCACTTATGAAGTCTGGTGGCTTAACTGATCTTGTGCTACGACTGGAACAATGTAAGGGAAGGGAAACTTGGATATGACCTGGGGATTGGTGCTATGCACTTTGCAATATGAAAAACAGTAATTAGTTTTCAGAATCTGAGAATGGGAGTTACATCTCCAGAAAACAGAGCACAGAATTGAGGTGCCCTTATCATTCAGGGCCAGGACACAGAAGATATCTCTAACTTCTTCAGCAGACTCTGAACCACATTAGCAAATACAGAACCCTATTTATGGAGCCGCACAAGTGTGTGCATGCATTTGTAAAGAGCTATGGTGCACTTGTGGGAGCAAGCTGTGGCCCATTGCACCCATCAACACCCTTTCCCCTTCTGGCAGAACTGAGCCATCGGGTAAATTGTTGTGGTTAACCCCAGCTGACAGCTAAGCCCCACGTAGCTGCTTGCTCAGCATCCCCATCTGTCACCCCTCTGCCCTTCCCCCCTTAGTGGGATGGGGGACAGAACCAGAAAATTAAAAGTGAGAAAACCTGTGGTTTGAGATAAAAACAGTGTAATAGGTAGAACAAAAGCTGCACACACAAGCAAAGCAAAGCAAGGAATTAATTCACCACTTCCCATGGGCAGGTGGGTGTTCAGTCATCCTCAGAACACCAGGGCCCCATCATGCATGACAGAGACTTGGAAAGACAAATGCCATAACTCTGGATATCCCTCCTTCCTTCTTCTCCCAGCTTTATGTACTGAGCATGACACCATGTGGTGTGGAATATCCCTTGGGTCAGTCGGGGTCAGCTGTCCCTGCAGTGTTCCCTCCCACACAGGCTCCCTGCTGGTAGGGTGGGGTGAGATGCAGAAAAGACCTTGATGCTGTGTAAGCACAGCTCAGAAGCAACAAAAACATTCCTGTATTATCAATGCTGTTCTCAGCAGAAATCCAAAACACAGAACCGTACTAGCTACATGAAAAAAAAAGTCAAAAACCAGACATACAGTAAATGATTTTTCTGACTTTTGCATGTGTCTAAATTTAGAGACTGTAGTTGCAACAAGAAAGATATATACACATATAAATTTTTAAGAGCCTGTGTCATTTGAGATAAAATACAGTAAGTTTAAAAAGAGGCCTAGAGAGATTATAATGCAGTCACATGTGAAGATGGGACAGTGGACTGGATCAATGATTTAATCAACATGTTTGAGGCTTTTATTGCATTCCAGTGAAGGAAAAATGCTTTTGAGCACCATGTGTTCAACACTTGCAACCAAACAGCAGATGAAATATTTGGTTCATTTGCAGCAGACCTTTGGTTACTTTCCAGAAAATGCTTGACTGTTTTTTTGATGAGATCACTGCTAAATTTGGAGTTGGGGACATATTGTGGTACAAGCTGAATTTTATTCCTACTGCAGTTTTGTACGTTTTCTTCTCTTAAGGAAGAGTAGACTAGAAGTTCTATTATCTTCTAGTGATGTAAGCAGTTAGTATTTGAATGATGTGTAGCCCAGTGTAGGGGATAAAACCTACAGGAGATCAACTGACAAGCTGGCAATGCATAGAGCACTGAATAATCTGGAAAATTTGTGTTTTCTCTAGAGAGAGGCCAGGCTTCTGCATATTTTGGCCCTTGAATCCAGTTCTCCATATTGTGTTCTTTGCTTTTGGGAGGGAAAATACCTAACCCTGGCTCTGTACCTATTGCTGACATCAGCAAGAGTTAAGTGTAGATGCTGAGTGCTTCATCTGACTGGACAGGAAATAGAGCATCTTGGCTCTCTCTGTGAATCCTGCTTTGGGCTGCATGATCCTCATAAAAAAAAGTGGTATCTCTTTCCTTTAAGTGTATGAATCAGTGTATGATTCACATGTGATTTATTTGGGGAAAGGAAATAGGATAAAGAAATAAAAGTATGGCAGAAAAATGTACACAGTAGACATAAACTCTATTGATTACACAACAAATCCAGTTAAGAAGAGATCATATGATATGACAAAATTAAACTTAGTCTGAACAGCAAGGGAGTGTTCAAAAAGGCACCTCCTTTGTCTGAGAATTTAATACAGAAAGTCATGTGTGAGTAAAGCAGAAATCAACTATGACCATGTGTCTTATTTTTCTGTGATACTTCTCAGTGAAGGGAAAAAGTTGTTATTTCTTTAGCATATATTTGTTTTGTGAACTAATGATTTTGCAAAGGCATTTCCTCCTACACAGTTCCTGAGGCAGAACTCCAGGAAGGTGATGTTGTACATCTCCCATTCCTGTCTGGCTTTGGTTCTATCCCAGCAGGGAAACCTGCAGCAAGAAGAGTCAAAATGCAGTTCTGCTTAACTGTAGCCGAACATGCAAAATGCCACAGATCTATTCAGAGGTAAAATGTGCCGTACTGGGACCTAAAGAATCTGCTCTTCTCTTCCAAGTCTCTAAAATCCATTATTTAGGGATTTGTGTGTCCTTCCATGCCCCTTGACCAAGTTCTTGGGCATGATATCAGGTAGGGATCAGATATTCGTTGCCATTTACGTGTGTCTTGTAAAGCCATGGAATAGGTAACAGCTTATCTTGTCTGTCCTTCCTGTGTATTTGTATATATTAAATAAATTTACCTAAGATTTCAGGAAAATTTATATTTATGCATCTTTATTGGAACCATACGTATCATCATAAATTCAGTAACATGTGGAAGAAGGTGAACAGAGGATTAAAAAGCATAATGTTACTTCTCTACCAAATAGCAGCAGATGGTAGGGACTAGCAGGTCAATTTACTTTCCTGTTGGGGGAGAAAAAGTCAATGATTCAGAGTCTTCATAATTTCTTATTTCAATTATGTTCTCTGGCTCTCAGAGAGAGTTGCTTACACTTGTTGGCAATCCCTTCTTGCAAGAATGAACGTCAGTAATCATGATGAGCAAGTCAGCTCCGAGAATAAGGAGAAACTATGTCTCTCTGAACTGCCTGAGCCATTCTCAAACTGAAATCACTTTGCATCTATGTGTAAAATTCTCTAAGCTTTCTTTTAAACTGAGTTCTGTAGAAAAGCTTTGGCCTTTCAGAAATATTTGGCCCAGTTCCAAGTCAGAGTGTTGCCAATCATCCTTCTCTTTCATTACCCACGTACTCAGTATCCCAAACACATGAAAGACAGAAGCACAAAACAAACCGCCAGGAAAAAAGATATTTTCCTCTCACTCTTTATAGGCTTTTGTTTACATATTTAAATGAAAATTTCACACTTCCTATCCACAATTTTTCTAGTGTTGTAATATTTCTACGACTCTTTGTTTGTCTTTTCCTCTCTTCATTGAGTTTTGCAGATTTTTTTTTCTCCTACCTTTTCAGAACTATTCCTCATAGTGGAGGCTAAGGAAAGGAATACACAATTTCCAGTTCCTCTGCAGAGAATTTGTCCCTCCGTGGCCAGAGGAGAGCTGAACAGTGCTGCTGGAAGAAGAAGCATGCTGCAGAAGGCAGTTGGGGGGCCATGAAGGAAGGAATTGCTGAGTGGCTGGAAGGGACAGGTATAAAACCAAGCAGTGTTAGGAGAAAGATAAGAAAGTGATGGCAAGTTTAAATGTTTGAGTAGTAATTTGAAGTTCATAATATGGAAAAGTCCTGTAAATAAAGTATGAAATAATGGAAAGCTTTCCTAGTAGAGAAAGGGAGTCACAAAAGTTGGATAGACTTTGCTCTATAAAGGTGAAGAATAGGACTGATCTTGCCCATTAAAGCATCTATATTCAGGTGTCTCCTTGTGGGTTAGATGTTAAGGCCTCCATTACAGATAATAGAGAGGCAGTCAATACAATCCAGGGAAACTTGAGAGCAATTTGGATGTCCAGCAGACCTGTCGGTTCCTGTTTTAGAGTGAGTTGAGAGGATAGACTAAATGCCAGTTGACTAGAGCGGATCTCATTCTGGGTGCAGTTTAAGCTTTCACCTGAGCTCTCTTTGCTGTTTGCAGAGAACAATCAGTCTTGCAGAACACCTTCATTCCTAATCAGGTTGTTTTCCCCTGTTTTAGGCTATCTGCCTCACTCAAACTAGTCTTGATTCTGTTGCTCATCTGCTAGCATTCAGTGCCATTTTGAGATACCTAAAGGTATCTCTGTCTGGCAGCCATCACACTAGAAAGGTGATGAAAATAAAGGAAAAGTGAGCATTCTGTCTTAAATAGAAAGTAATCTCATGGCAACTTTAAAATGACTGTCTCACTCATGCAATTGAAAACCTTAGGTGAGTACTGTGCACAGTACAGGGAATTGTAGATTATTTTTCTTAATATAGTTTAACTGGGGAGAAAAAAAGCCTAGTTTTTATGGAAAGGACTGATGCCACAGCCTTAGTGGTATAGGTGTTGAAAGTGACAGTGGCAATGGATCATGTTCATAATGATGTTCTTCAGATGTAATATTCAGATCAAAAATTCTTGTAAAACAAATAAAAAAATCTACACTTGCATCAGATAGAAAATACTAATTTTCATAATAAGTTAGTTAGCTCCAGGCCAAAGAAGGCTTAAGGATATTGCTCTGCCTTCTGTTCCATTTTATGGAATTATTTTATCGAATTATTGGGGGGCTTCTCTATGACAGTTTCAAATGAAGGCACAACCACTATAGGTCTAAGAAAGAAATGGATGACAGAGATAAGCAAATTAACTTCCACACTATTAGATACTCAGTACATTACACATCAGTGGATAACAAGCACAACTAACAGAGAGTATTGAGACCACAAACTCTACAGACTTGCTCCATTTTTGTTTTGTTCTATGAACAGTTCATCAGGTATCAGAAAACACAATAGAGTCTATTTTGATTTAGAAATGACTGTGTACTTTCTTATATTTCACAGTAGTTGAACTTGGAGTTAAAATCATTATTTCTTGAAATTCTTCAAGTTGACTTGTAGTTAAAATCATTATTTCTGTTAATGACAATGAAAATAAGCTATATATATGTTTACTATCAGCAGAATATAATAAACATTTTTTCTTCAGAGTATGCAGAACAAAACTTGGTCAAAAGAGAAAAGAAGACTGGTGTTTTTAATTAAACCATAAGTTGGAAATCATCCAAAGATGACACTTATGTGGTAATTGAGAGAGGTTGTGAGACAACAAAACAATGAGTTACACAAAATGTTGGTGCATCCATGTGTGAATTGTCCAGCATGTTTTGTTTTCTGTACTAAAAGAATACTCCTCCAGAAAGTATTCAGAAAAAGTATTTTAAAAGATGGAGGGACATGCCTCATTACTTCAAATTCTGTCTTCTCTGTGTCTTTGTCCTGATCCCTTCAATCAGACCATCACAACATTTTCATAACTTTGTCATTATCATACCCAAGTGGAACATCAAAGATGAAAGAAGGGATAGAAAACAGATGACTGCAGAGTATGCATGTCATTTGGTCATGTCAGTAGTTGGTAATTAACTTATCCCATGTCTCATCACTGTACAGTATCAGCCATACACATAGCTCAGTGATGAGCTGTTCATTGCATATTCTGTTAAATTAACTATGGCATCTTAAAACACAAAATCAAATAGTTTGAGAAGAGAATATTTTCAATAATAAGTTCCTTTACCATTGTAATTACTTAGCTGAACTGATAACCACCCAAAATACTATAAGCCACATCCTACACAGCCTGCTTGTTCTCAGGGCTTCTCATGGTTCTGCCCCTCATAACAACATAAAAGTGTATTGAATATGGATCTCTTGTACTGACTAGGCTCTCCCTTATTGAAGTTTTAAAAAGTGCATACTTTTTGGTAAGCCTTGGAATGTTCGATCTCTGTTTTTTCCTGAACAAGGAAGGTCTGAGATTGTGTGGACTTATTTTCTTTTGTTTGACAAGATCATGAACATAGAAAGATTTAAAATTTATTAAATTATAAAATGGAAATTTCTTACTTATAAAGTAGTGAGGGAATTTATGGTGTTAATTGAATTGAATAATCTGTTCCATACTGACATAATCGAAACAGTGTGGAGTTCTTAGAAATATAGATTCACGTAAACTTTCTTATGAAGACCCTACTGGCAAAATAACTAGGCTTTTAAAACTACTGTGGACAGTATAGTTGTCTTTACATAAATGATAACCTCCTAGAATACCACTGTGTTTTTGCTCCATGTGGTTGTACCTGAGGAAGGAACAGGGAGTCATCTACTTGTCTCCTGCCTCTGAATGCATCCAGAGTTCTGGCAAGCATGTTTTTGTCTTTCCATCTAGCAGCTCATCATATGTGATTAAAACTGAACAAAACATTTCTGATGATGTTTCCTTTGGGCAAACTGGCTTTGTAGAATGAAAAATTTTTGGTAAATTTTGCCAATTGTATCAGATCTCTGGGAGGAGTCAATATCTGGAAACCAGGATGTGGCGGCTCAAGGGTCTCCACCTCCCAAGCAGCTGCAGTGCCAAGGGACCATCCAGGAAGGCACAAGCATATTTTGGATTTCCCAAGGTGTAATTTTTAAAGTTTCTGTTATGCATTCAAATTCCTATACATTTTGCTCTTTGAATATATATTTTTTAAAATTTTTCTCAGGATATGCCTGGATTGATTGAAGTTGAGGAGTTGCTGGGTTTAAATGGAGAGTTTGCACACAGCTGCCATTGAGCTGTGCATGTGCAGTGACGGGGAGCCTTTGAAAGCCTGCAGCTCTATGGCAGTGTTTCAATGTTGGAGTCAAACCAAAAAATGTCTGATACTTCTGAGTTACAGAATGTCTTAACTTTTCAACTGTATTACAAAAAAATCCCAAAATGCCCAACCACAAAACCGCTCACCATTGCACCATTTCAATAACGATCCTCTTAGAAAAACATTAATCAGAGTTTTCCCAATAGGATAGAGACTCTTGTTCCCTCCATATTAACATGACATTTTCTATCTCAAAAGTATAGGCACAATAATCTAAAGATGTTGACAAGCAGGTAGTAAATAATGAGCAAAATCACCGCCTCCCCACCCCTCTAAAATCCTGTCTGGACAATTTTAGTGGGCTAGGGATGAGTTTAGAGGGGACACGGGGTTAGAACAGTCATGCACATGAAGGTCCCCTACTGTCAGGGTGCTCCTGTGAGAATAGGACAGTGGTGAGCTCAATCAATACCTTTAAAGATTGGTTTTGCTAAGAAGGCTGAGGAGAGTTTCTGAGGCAACATCAAATGCTTTAGAGGTTTGGAGTGAATTACCAGCAGACAAAAAGCCTTTACGAAAGTGAAGTTTGTTTCCTTTCATGAGGGGGCTGTGAGGATGTGAGATCTGTGCTTCCTGACTAATTTTCTTCTCATGGCTGACTGAGGGGAGTGTTGCGGGAACTAGAGGATTATCTGAAGTAAATGCACTCAGGAGCTGATTACTCAGATTGTATCCCCTCATAATAGGGTTTTCATTTGATACTGCATATCACCGAGCTCCCACTGAAGTTGGGAGAGAGTTGCCCTTTGAATTCAGCTGCTGTTGGATCAGACTTTGAGTGTAGTGCACTGGCACCTATTTCAGCTGTCAAAAATTTCAGTCCCTGTCATACAAATGACAAGAGATAAAGCAGGATTTAAAAACTGACAAGGAATTGAAATATGTTTCAACATTTGCTGCATTTCGAAGCTGAAACGCTGCCAGCAATTTGATGTGTGTTTTCATATGCTGTACAAGCTTACATTTTTGTTTGTTTTTCACAATAAAACAATAATCAACAGACTGCGGCCTTAGACTTGGGCTCTGACAATTCTTTCTGTTTCCACTTTATGATCATATGGAGCTCTGGCTTTGCACATTTGGTATTTCATTCTTATCACAGTGTAGTTATTCAGATATTGATCTGAGAATTGCCAGTAATAATGCATTCTAGCATTCAGGAGACTGTGGTTTTGCCTAATTTCTCCTTTTCTCATCTACTTACTATTAAAATGGTGGTAACCTGTGATCACTGACCCATTGTTCTAGGAACTACATGCAAATACACCTGTGTATGCACATGTATCTAATTAAAACTGCACAGTGCACGTATGCACCCAAGGTTTCACAATGAAACTATGAGTTGAAAAATGTGGTGGTCACAGACAAGAGATGGACAAAACACAATGTGACACAATTATTTCCTCTTTTTCACTGCAGTGGTGGGAAAAATGGTCTATCTGTTTTGTGTATAGGCAGGTGTGGCATATTTCAAAGAGGTAAAACTATCATCTGTTGATTTGCAGAAAAATTAGGAAGCCAATTTACTTTCCATAAGCTTGTAAATCCTGCATCCAGGGGCAGACATTATCACTTTGAATTTTTCATTACACACAAATTATGGAAACTTCATCTCCAAACAATCTTTATTTGGGAGAAGGAAAACAGTTTCGAGGGAATTAAAAATTAATTTTGTGAAACGACAAACAAAAAAAATCTCAGCAGCAAAAACAAAAATTAAGGAAGGTCTGAATGTGCAGGTTGGCTGGAACTAGTAGCCTGAGAATTATTTTACAAAAATTCTATTGTATTTATATTTCTATCTGGAGCATACACAGAAAGGATTACAAATATCAGAGAAATGGGACCCCTGCCAGCTGGGAATTTATTAAGAACAACATTTTATTGTGCTCACACAGCTTTCCTTTGGTTTTCTAAATTATGTTTAAAGACAGATTGATTTAGAATCCTTTCTTTAGAAACTAATGGTAGGAAGCTCATTTCATTTTGCCAAAAAAGTTGTATGTGTGGGAAGAAGGGGGGAATCTTGTAAAGTATGGAGACCAATGTATTGTACACAAGGACCACCCTTCAGTGAACGAAAAAGCAAAAGTTTAAAACATTTCAGGTCTTTCTTAGGCAGGGTATGGAGCTGTCAGCATTGTCAGTACAATTTATTCACACCATTCCAGTGCTTATGAAAGCTACTGAGCAGTCTGATCTATAAGTGATTGAACAGAACAATAGTCTGGAGCTTTGAGTACAAATAAAAAGCCACTATTTCAGTCTCCATGCATCACAACTAGTGCTTTCTAGGAACACTGCCAGCCTAAATAAAACACAATCTTGCTGTAATTTTGTTCAACACTTGAAGACTAAGGCTGCTCCGTGATCTTCATAAATGTTTCTCTACCACATTTTTCTATAAGCAAGTGATAATTTGACTTGATGATATGTATACCAGATTTAATTGTGCTTTCATATTCTGCTTTCCATCAACTATTACACTTTCCTTTGTTAGCTGATTATGATACAGAATTTCACTTTATTATGCCAGGATTTCCTGATGCCTCATTTACTCAATTGAGTTGAAAAAATAACATCTAGCTGAGATGTTTGATCCATTATGCATGTAAGGAGGATATGTGCTATACAAGAGACATTTAATTCATCAGGTCTGGCCATACTTCACAGTATAAGGCTGAAAATGCAAATGGTCTTGAAGGTTGAAACTAAGAAACCAGTCCCAATCCTCTTATCTCTGCTGGGTCCTTAGAGCACTCTCACTCAAGAGGAGGCTGGAAGAAGCCATGGAGGGCAGATCTTTAGTCCTCATTCACCTATACTGGGAGAACAACTGTCATGCAACAGTTTGACAGTCAATGAATGTGATATATCTTGGAAGATGTACATTGAATGCAACTAAAAAATTTATTAATTTTATTTCAGTTGGTAATACAAAGACTTCACTTGTATACTTAGATAAATTTCTATTAGATTTAATGAAAGATTTCCTGATTAAAGGCTCTGTGAAGATCTCAGGATTTTGTTCACTTATGTTTTACAGTCAAGACTTAAAATTTTGTCAGGATCATGTAAACATGCATTTCCACTATTAGAAAATAATGTATTTGTATAATATAATATTTACAAAAATATTGTAATTCTAGTTTCTTGGAAATTCCAAATTTTCAGAGTCTAACCTGTCCTATATATTCTTACCCCAAATATAGGTCTTCAAAACAAATAGTTTAATGTGTGAAATCATTTATGATCATATATTGATAAAACCAACACATCTCTTAACTGTTCTTTTTAACTGTTCTTTCCAATAACTAGTGTAAAAAAAATGGTACTGACTTAAAAATTATGAGATGAAAACATAAAAAAATTGCAGACCATTTTTAATTCAACTTTTGGTTTTGAATCATTTAAGATTATTATTTTCAAGAGTTTTATCTGAAACCACAAGTGTGGATGATTCATTTTATTTTAACAGAAAAAAGATGACAAGAGATAATCAAAATAACATGACTTCAGGAGAAGAAAACATCAATTCTCATGAGGATAAGATATAATCATGACAGTTTGCACTGTTAGATCCTCCAAAAAGTCTTCTTTTTACTATAATGCTGAAATAAAATTCTTTAACTCTAGCCAGAATGTAGTTTTCTCTGTAAACCAGATTAAGCTAAAATTGGCTTTCATTAAAGTAAGTAGTGAACATCAAGAGTTACTGACATGAGAGTTAATATTTTGCTGAGGTAAAGCCAAAGTCTACATTTACTTTGAAGGGCACTAAATCTTCAGTTTTCCACAACATTAAGTCAATAAATGTCATGTATTAATTTCCTTAATTTATCTTATTACCACAAATTCTAACTAAAAAGAAAATACACTGCAGAGTGAAATCAGGTATTAAAGTACTTTATAAACATTGAGCAACAGTGAAGTAAATAGATGGTCTTTGAAAGAACTAAACAAAAATCTGATTCTAAGATACAAATTTCCACATAACGGAGCCAGATTTTCTCCATTGGTGTTTCCTGAGCTTGATAGTTGTTATTTGTCAGTAAAAAAAGCACTTTTTTATATTAACTCCTGTATAGTGCTGATGATGGGATATTTCTCAGGTCACCAGGAGCTCAGCATGCATACTGTGATGATCAGTAACACCTTGTGTATGCCAAGAGGAAGGCAATGAAAACCATGGCAGGCTCCCATTTCAGTTAGAGGAGATCCAGACAGTGCATAAAGCAGAATAAAGACTGTAATTCTTTGGTTAAAATGGATATTTAAAGTTGTTCTAAAGCGTGCTCATTATTTGCATTGTTTTTAAAGGGAGTATAATAAATAGCTGGTTTGTTTCAGAAGCCTCTGTTTCTGCAAGTAGATATATGAAGAAGATGAATTCTCCTATCAGTCTTACCACTCTCAGTCTCTTTTGTTATGGTTTGATTCTGGAGATCTTCTGAGCAGCTGAACTAAGTTGCCCATTAGCTAGCTGAGCTAATATCAACATGACATTGCTGGACTAGGACACCAGCTAGTCTTCTGTACTGTTTAGTATTCTCCTCTTAAAATAAGAGTTCTCATGAATTTATTTAGTCTTCAAGATTGACTGAAAAAAGTCAGTAGAAAAGAAAATCTATTGAATGCTTTCTGAATCCTCTGCCCTAAAATAATAATGAGCAAACAAATGATTTCTGATAAAAACCTGCAAACACTGATATGCTAATATAAAAATGTATCTCCCTATCATTTTTAAAGAGAAACTGATTATTTACTGTTGACTTTCAACTGAATTTTTCAATTCCTACAGCATGAAAATAACAGAATAGAAGCTATTGTAGTATAAAAATGTCCAGACTCCATTCTTGTGAAAATAAGAAAGTTTTTTAGAACACTGTGATGAAAAGGAAAAGAATGGGAAATATAACATGACACAATCCTAGCTATTTAGGTGGTATTATGTTTTCAAAGCAATGAAATTCTTAAAAATAAAAGGACCTGGTTGTGATTTCACCTAGTTTATTTGCACACTATTACAGATGTCTATAATTTCACTAATTTCTTTAGCTGTAATTTGCACTACTTATACACTATCTCATTGAACCAGTTGAACCTAAGGCAACTGAAGGCCCACACTCAGACCTTAAACCATCTTGTCCGGGAGCTGCTTTATGCTGATGACGCTGCCCTTGTTGCTCACACAGAAGCAGCTCTGCAGCGTTTAACATCCTACTTCGTAGAGGCTGCTGGGCTCTTTGGGCTGGAAGTCAGTTTAAAGAAAACAGAAGTTCTCTACAAACCAGTACCTCAGGAAGTCGTCCATCATCCCCATATCACCATTGGTGAATCAGTGCTCAAATCAGTCCAGCAGTTTAATTACCTAGGTAGCCTCATCTCCTCGGACGGTAAGATTGACAGAGAGACAGACAACAGGATAGCAAAGGTATATAGTGCTTTTGGAAAGCTTCATAAAAGAGTTTGGCGAAATAAACACTTGAAGAAAAGTACAAAGATCAGTGTTTACAGAGTCATAGTGCTGTCCACTCTCTTATATGGATCTGAATCATGGGTCATCTACCGCCACCACCTGCGACTCCTAGAACGCTTCCATCAACGCTGCCTCCGTACAATCCTAAACATCCACTGGTCAGATTATGTGACCAATACATCTGTTCTAGAACAAGCAGCAGTCACAAGTATTGCTGAGAACACAGCTGCGTTGGGCAGGGCATGTCTCAAGGATCTTGCTTTACGGTGAACTTGCCATTGGCTGCTGCAAGAGAGGAGCCCCGAAGAGAAGATACAAGGACTCCCTGAAACAACATCTAAGCCTTGGCCATATTGATCAACATAACTGGTCTACTCTGGCCTCCAATTAGGAAGTCTGGAGACACACCACCTATAACGCTGCTGATGCTTTTGTGAAAGCAGGCAGCTTTCACAAAACGCAGTGAGACTGAGTTGTCTCACTCTTGAGGAGAAAAGACAACGCAGAAAGAATTGAGTCTTGTAGAATATACCACCTAAGGAGTCTTTCAGCTGTGCCTTTTGCAACCGGACATGCCTGTCTTGTATTGACCTTTTTAGTTACCAGCGTGCTTGTGTCAAACGTGGGTAGAGATCTTTCCCTAATTTTCGTACACGAAGCCCAGCCATGATGATGATGACGACACTATCTCATTGCTAGGACCAAAATCTGCTTCTTTGCTCTCTTTCCTTTTTGTATGCTCCCCAATGATGCAAAAAATATAGGTCACTGGTAATATAACTCAATTAGGTACAGAAACTATGAAAAGTATAGATAATGAATCTCATAGCAAGTCTTAGACCCTGAAGACTGAAAACAACATGCAAAGACATGAAAACAGGTCTGATTGACAGGCTTCATAGAAGGTGAGATCCTGAGGTGATGGAAATTTTACCAGTGATGTTGATAATCAGTCCATATTTCCTGTGGGAATAAGGAAGTGTATAGCAATGTTAATGGAGGATTACCATTGTCTAATTTTCACCAGTGTTGCCAAAATTGTACATACTGTAAAGGGCTATACTCTGCACTGAAGTTGACCTCAGAGCACCCTTTGAAGAAACATAATTAATGGGTAGGATGGTTACATTGCAGGCTGTACGCAAACTACTGATGCATGAGTAAGCTGATTTATGACATCCTCTTAGTCTCTGAGGTTTGTTACATCTATCTGAACATCTGTCTAAAGCAGTTCTGAGAGGAACCTCTTCTATTCCTGGGGAAAAAAAAGTATGTTTTACCCCTTAACCAAGTGCTTTGTGCTTTGTGTTTGATATCTATGCAATCCTTCATGTGCGTGTTTCTTTCTTGTCATGGATGTTTCTTTTCTACAGCATAAAAGATTTTGAAGCCTGGGAAAATGTGTGAGAATACCATGTATTTCCCATCCTGCAAAATTGTTTTGGAGAGGTCTAGAAGAAGGAGAAAGAAAGAATGAGAAGAAATCTGAGGTTTATTAAGAGGCTTAGAGTAATAACAAAGTGCTGAGAGGTGTGGCACTGAATGAAGGGAATTAATAACTGTAGTGACAGGAGGCACAATGGCACGGGATATTTCTTGGCATGGGACAAAAAAAAGTGATTTGGAAATCTCTTCTTGCTGAGAGTGCCAAAAATGGCTTTGAGAGGGAGATTTTTAAGTTCTCTTCCTTAAGAAGAAAGACTTTAAGATTTTGAATAAAACACTATGGCCGTTTTGATTTGTTTGCTTGAAAGGTGATTCAAGTAAACTTGGTTGAAAAGACTAGACCATAAAAACCATTGAAGTGCTGAGGCATAAACATAGAAATTTGTATAATACCTGATACTCAGGGACTGGCTTATGGCAAACTGTACTACAGGCTGTACATTCAGGAGGAAGGTTTATTGCTAAAAGGTAATTAAAAACATGCTATCCTCCTAAAATTCAGGGGAGCTATATAAACAAGCTGATTGTGAATACAGTTGGAGGTAACTGTCTCTCATCAAACACTCATCCAAACTCATTTTAGGAAGCCATGGCTATTAATACCATCAGAGTAGGACTTTAAATAATGAAATATTCCAAGAGAAGAAGAAAAGAAAATGTTGCAGACAATCACACAAGCTAATATGGAATAAAAAGAAATGTACTAAAATAGGCATGGTTTAATAGGGTCAGTCTACTAAGTGATGTGAGAGCTATGGAGGACCTTAATAGAGAATGATTATTCAGTGTTTCTTATAACATAAAAAAATACCTGGATTATTCAATGCAATTATAAGCCAGCAAGCCAAAAATAAACAAAAAGAAACATTTTCTCCCCTAACATGTAATTAAACTGTGGAACTTGTGGCCACAGCATGTTGTGATAGTCAGAATATAAACAGTTACAAAAGGGAATTAGCCAACTTTCTGGAATAAATCTTGGTCACAAAGGTCTAGTTGAGACACTCGGCTCAGGAACTCACAAACCTCTAATTTCCAGAAACTGAGTAAGTGAGGCAAAGGGACATTCGCTACCTATAAAGTTTCTGCTTATCTTTTCCTGTGCATCAGCCACTGGCTACTATCAGAAAAAAATATACTGGAGTAAACAGAAAATTTTTTCTTAAATAACATAAAACTCATTGTATATTAAATCCAAAAATAGTGGACTACTTTTCTCACAACAATAAATTTGTAAAAATAGAAACAGAAACCTCTTAGAGATGAAACAAATATTCTTTTACTCAAAAATGGTTTTTCATTGGGAGGATGTTATAGTATAGGTTACTGACTTGACAGTATACAATTTGCCTCCACATCTGTGTTTAGAAACATTAAAGTCATCAGTTAAAATGTTTTCTATGGTTTTATTCTCTGATGAGAAAAGAGAAATGAATTGCTGGCTTCTGTTACAAAAATACTGGTCAGGTAAGATAGGCCAAAAGTGACCATCTGCCACATGTTATTTTAGTGTTAACCTCAGCCTCATAAAATGGGGCCTTCCCAACCCTCCTGTGGCAGTGTAAAGCTATTTCAATTCTATTCACCCCCTCTGGGCATTAGTGTGATCTGGAAACCTAATAAAGTGAGTCACCTAAGAACAACCCATGTGTCCAGAATTTGTATTACCACACTATGGGGAACCCAAGCGGTGCTATCCTTTAAGCCATATGTCTTCTAAAGCTTCATTTAATGACTTAGAAATCAAGTGATTTTGGTGAAAAGCACCAGAGATAAGACTAAGTAAGAAATGTTACACAGGATGCTGACTCTGCACTAAAGTACTTCTCCCATAGGAGCAGAAATGTACGAGGAAGCTCTGAGGGCCAATTGTTCCATCTTCTTGAATCAGAGTAATCAGCTTCTGTCCATTATTTCTAAATTCAAGAATGCAAAAATGAAGCAAGGATTTTCCTCCCCTGGACCCCTTTTAAAGTTATTTCTGGAAAGAGAAAAATGAAAAATCCTTGACTTCTGTACTTCCATGTGACACTTAAAAGAGTCTTTGCCCATTATCTTCATAAGGCACATTTGGAAAGTCTGTTAATAAGAAATTTGACTTGTCAAGAAGAGATCTGAGATAATCCTGTGTTGCAGACAGTAGTCATTAATATTAACACATAGGCTTAGATCTCCTTGATAGCCATGAGAACCTAGTCATCTTGGCAAACTACAATAATTATTTTCATCCTGATAACAGTTTAATAAATACTAGATGAGCTACATGCGAAAGACATTAATTTTCCTTCATCAGATGTAGTGGTAACTAGGTAATATGCATCTCTGTACACCCTGGATGTGTAAGAATAGATGAGATGAATCTTATGTGTACTGCTCCCCAACTTTTTACGTCCACCTCCTGCAGCAGGAGGAACCTTCTTGTGGAACTGTGTAAGGATTCAACATGACAGTCCCTTCTTGATCATGAATCCACCCAATAATAGGTATAAAGATATGTCTGGCAACAAAAGTGAGGTGAGTTTGGGTGACCAGCACTCTCTCTAACCAGTGAAGTGTCAAAAACTTTAACATTTAGGAGGGTCTTTCTCTTTCTGAAGTGCTTCCTCTGCCACAATTGCTATAAACAGGAAAATTGTTGATTTACCTTTTCACTATATGACAACAGCTACTGGGCAACAAGAGGTCCAGGTTCACGGGTAGTTCACCTGTGACAGTGATGACAGACATATCAGTACTTAGAAACTGTCCAAGTTTCAAATGATCCTTCAAATTAATTGACTTAGAATTGAGGACAAGCATAGATCAAATTAATAGATAAATATTAAATAAGTAGGCCTACAACATGCCATTTAATTCAGTACAATTCTGAAGCAGTTCTCAGAATATTGTTCCACTTTCATTAGAAATTCATCTGTAAATTTTTAATGAAAACACGTGCATTCTTCAGATTGATATTACACCTGAGCTCTTTGTATACACAAATGTAGAGTCAACATTTTTTAGCTTTTGTTTGAACTCCTATGGACAGGTAGGTTTAAGGGTGATTGGAGTAGGAGACTACACGTCCAGATTTATAGGCTCTTTTCAGTAGCATTTTCTTAAATTCTTTTGTCTTCCATGTATAAATAAAATTATGCAGTCATTCAGGACTCATAAAAGACAGAAAAAAAATCTCCCAGTTCCTCAGCTTTCAACTACAAGAAAGCCATGTGAGGGAACCTTAAGGTAACGTTAAGTGCTGACTCTAACTGGGATTAGAATAATTTTGTATCCTTCTTTGATCTTATGTTCATTGAACCTAGTGACTTTTAATATGTGGTCCTAGGATGAGTTCAGGACTCTCTCCCTGAAGATCTTCAGAGATGCCAAGGTTTCTGTATTATCTATAGAGGGAATTAAAAAAAAACATATCTGAATGTCTGGTTCATTAGATACCTAAGACTTAAGAGTAAATTAAGTGTCTATGTTAAATGAACTGGATCCTATCCTTGAAGTTCATCGTACTTAAAGACTTTGACAATATTGTTAAATCTTCTTGCTATTAAATTCTAAGTCAATTCTAAAAATAGGAAAATTATTTTCATTACCATAGATAATTTTAAAATCCCCCAAATATCTTATAGTATGTAAAATAATTAAATTGAAATATGAAAATATCCAAAACAATTTTTGAGAATAAAAAAGTTTTTGAGTTTTTGAGTTTTCTGAAAGGTATGAAGTTATTATTTCTGATTGGCTGGTTATCTGATGATTATTACTGATATTCAGAGTATGAAGAGTAATTGAAGAAGATAAGACCATGGAACCGTTCTTCCAAGATGGAGAAAAGTTGTGGCATTAGCTTTGCTACTTTTAAGTGGAACTAAGACAATTTTTTGTAACTAAATCAAAGAAAACTAGAAAGCCTGTATGCCTGTGGTGTTTCTGCTTTTTGGTTTCATGCCAGAAAACTGCCAGTAACACAGGACAAACAATGAAACTCTGACCAAACTCTCTTCTAAGTGCCATGATTCCTGAGACCATAAACTCTAAACATTTCATAATCAAACCAGTGGACATACAATTTATCCTGGGTATTTTATCCCTCTTTCTGTGGTGATAGATCACCAGGAACTGATATAAAGCCTACTGAAGTCAATATGGGTCTTTTAAACAACATATATAGACTTGGAATGGGTTCTTACTTCAAACCATTTGTAGCTCAGAGAAAAGTGTTTATCATCACAAACATGTCACAAGTTTGAAAATGACATTTACCCAGAACTAGATCTTCTCTGTCACAAGATAGAATGTGTGTATATATTTTAGAAGAAATGCATAGACTGGAAGAGGGGAAAAAGAAGTTTTTCCAGGAGATGGAATTTTTGCTTAAGGGAGGCTTTTTGGACTATCAAAATCAGTCTGGTGGAGGTGGACTAGAACAAGTGGAGCAGGAAATAGAATAAAATGTAGTATAATGTGTTCAAATTATGTTTATGCAATTTATACAATTGTTTATTCCAACAGCATCAACTTTGAGCAGCTGTGACTTCTGCCAGTCAGAAATGATCAAAAGTTTGTAGATAATAACAATTCATTTTGTTACAGATAATAGGAATCTATGCTGATAGAGATAATATAGTTGTAACTAGATTAATTTATATCTAAACATTCCTTAGATGAATCCTGCATAATATGTCATATTGTAAGAGTACAAGAGAAGATTTTATGACCCTGACAAGTGAGACTGCCACTGGCTTTGGAAGGCAGATCCATAGGCTTTCAGCTTGATCTCTTCTGTGGGAGAGAATGCTTTTTTATAAATATTCAAGCAACACACTCAACCAACTGTGAACCACTGGGTGCTCCAAAGACTCATATGTCATACAAAAGATGTGCAAATTATAACATAGTCTTAAAATGGTCTCTGGGGTTTAATCATAATAGCAGTACACGAAGCAACAGCCACTGCTCTGAGTTTTCAAATCTCCTTAAACCTCTTTCTGTAGTCTCAGTATATGACCAACACAAAGCAATTTGTACGGTTACATTGCCAGTCGAAGTGAGGAGGGAATTCTATTTATTACAGGAGGAATTCCTTCAACCACCTTTAGAAGCTGCAAGCAGTGCTGCATAGATACCCTTTAATATGACCAAATTCCTTATTTCAACTAGATGTGCACTGTTTCTTAGATAAAAAATATACAGAAATGAAGCTGTAGAGAAAAGCAGCTAGTGCCTAAGATAAGTGGCTTGTTTTAGTTTTTGTTCAGAGGAAGCTGAGAAAATTCCCTGTCTAAATTCAGGGATTCGAAGTAGTTAGTTAAAAATTCTAATTTTTGCAGCTTTTCCTTTTTTTTTTTTTTTAAGTTTCTGTGTTTAATTAACTCTGTTGCTTTAAAAAGATATTTTCAAATTTCATTATAATCTAAAGTAGACAGTTATATCTCTGTAATTGTATGAAATTGTGAGTTGGAGAACAAAAGCTTAATGTTGTTTTCAGGGAAAGCAAACCAATTGTAAATTTATCCCTGCAGCTGATTCCTCAAGGGCATTGGCACGTGCCACTGTGTATAGCAAAAAGAACATGACCCACCTAATGCATGCATGATCTCCATAATGGAAAAGAAAAAACACTAAGGTCTAGTGAGGTCTAATAGAGGGCAGGGACCAGAATTTTGAGCAGATGGTATTCAAGGGCCCACTGGCCTCTTGAAAGCCAGGGAGTGGAGAGAATAGGCAGATAGTAATTAGCAGAAGGTGATAAAAAAAAAGGGCAGCCAGGATCCCCCAAACATCTGTTTAAAAGAATAAAGAGCCTGGTCTGACCCTGAGCCTTAATGATCTTAAAGGATACAATTTAATTGCTTGGAAAAAACCCCACACGCGCATCATGCTGAGCTACAGTGAATCCTGTTTTGAGAGCATTGCAGGAGTTTGTATATAATTATTAATTTGGTGTATTTGTTTTAGAAGGATTATATACAGCATTAAGTCAATAAATGAAGTAGGTATAATCAAAATGTCAACTGTCTTTTCTTGGAATCAGCAAGCTCTTAACAAAATTTGAATTTCAGATAGCTTACAAATTAATATTACTTGCTCTGCATTCTAAAATGGCTATTTTGCCTGCTTGTCATATATTTATATGGCTACATCTGTCTTTTTTACTGAGTTTTTTCTTTTTTTTTTTTTTTTTTTTTTTTACATAGAAAGAACCTAGATCCTCAGTTTGTTTATTTGAATCAAAGTATTTTGAGTCTGCAAATAGCTGCTAATTACAGCACCAGAGACCTGATTGCAGATGTCATCATTTACTAGTGACCAGTTACTTAGGAATTACCACTAGACGTAACCAAGGAAAGTGCTGATTCACAATGAGGTTTCTCTAGTTTTCCCTTCATTCCATTCTAGCAATAGTTGGATAACAAAGTCCGTGAAGAAGGTGTCAGAAAGCATTGTTTACATGCTACTTAATTCTTTGTTTTAGACACTCTTTGCAGAATGTAGCTTATAATAAATTTAAATGCTTTCCTTGCTGTTTCCCAGAATGAACCCCTTAATTCAAAGGTATTAAAAAAGCCCCAAAACCAAAACAACACAGACTTCCCCTTTGCAAACGAATGGTAAGCAGCAGTGCATTGCAGTAGGACGAAAAAGCTAATGGTTTTCTGGAATTGTGTGCTTATGTATCAGTGTGAATGCATGTGTGAGATTTAATCGTATGAAATATTTTAAATTTGTATTTGGAGAAGAGGGTAAAAAGCACTTCAAGAAAAATCACAGGTGATATTAAATTGTAAGGTGCTGTAAACATTAGAAAAGATGAAATAAGTCTAAATGGATCTGAAAGAGATGAGAAACATGAGGAGAAAATAACAGGGTATGCCCTAAGGAGGTTGATGTATAGTACGATTAGTAGATATAGTGCAGGTGAAGTAATTAAATGTGTGTGGTTAAGACAGCTATCACATAAAGCACAGAAGACTGCTATTTCCCTGCTCAGTATGAATGAAGTCACCTTAATGATGCAAAATGGTAAAAATAACTACATTTTAAAACAAACATTTCAGAAATCCAGAAAATTTCAATAGCATACATGGAAATTAAGGATTAGCAAGACAGCAATTTAAGGATTTTTCATTAAAGCACTGTGTTGAAAATACCATTTGTCTCTGTTTCAGATCTGAATGCATATTAAAGATTGTATACAAAACTTGCTCCAAGACTGTGGCATATAAGATTTACTTAAGCCTAGATTTAAACTCAACTTTAATAATAACAACATCATGAACCCATCAACATTGTGATCAATTTGCTATGGATCATTGAAATATGTTTTATTTGTTAATTGATAAATCCAGGCAAAACAAAAACCCCAAACAGTGAAATTTCACCAGGTTTTAGAAAATTTTTAATTTTGAGGCTAAGTATAATAAGGAAATGTCTTCAAATGTGATGAGCTTGCTTGAAAAATCTTGAACTATGAGCTGTTTCTTTTGGATGATATCTCGGAAGTAAATGGAAAAATAGAAATAGATTCTTGGTTACAAACTGATCTCAGCAAAAGTTAAAAAATTTCCCAAGCTCTAAAGGACTCTTCTAAATTCAGAGTAGCATCAGATATGAATGGAAATGGGATTGTGATGTTTTGTTCTGTGATTCATTACTTTTGTAATAAGTCTTCACCACAATCAAAGGAAAATAAATGGCAAATTTAGCAATACAAGATGCTAATGAACCGAGACATCAATTTTATGTTGTCTTTTGTATGGATACATTCCACAAAGCATCCTTTCCTTCCTCCATCTCCTTCCAACTCGGGACGGAATCTTGCTTGGTAAACTGCAACACTAGACAAGGGGTGCTATGAAATGGTGTGAGCCACACATTGGTAATTAAGTGCAAGTCAGTCTGACAGACATTGTAAAAGAACCCACATCAATATAATTTACACTTTCTTGTACTGTGCCCCTTGGCTGACTTAACCGCAGGCTGAAGTGACAAATATAACAGCATGGGCTTGCACAGCAGTCAGCACAGGAATGCATCTGCACAAAAATGCAAATTGTCTAAAAATGACATAATTTTAGTGTCTTTTCATTTGTCATTTATTCTTTTGAGAAATTTTAGTAATCTTAAAGGATGAGAAAAATGCCTTCTTCATGAGAAATTAAAAGTGCAATTCTCATGTAATAACTTGGTTGGAAATCTAAGGCATAAAGAGAAATATTATGTATGGTGAAACTTATTAAACTGGGGAATCTGACCACAATGTGTACATTGTACAAGCACTGGAGGAGAACACACACCAACTCCTATGTGTAAATCCTCTCTGAATTTTCTTCATATTTTATGAAGCCTTATTTCCTCCCTATTTTATTTTTTCCTACTGTTTCTAAGAATTATTACATCTTTGGATTGCAGTCCTTAAATATTGAGGGTTTATAACATAATCATAAAAAGAACATAAAAATAAAAAATGATTTATAACTCTAATGATATTGCATTTATTTGTTTCTATTGCAGTACAACAGTCTAAACATTTTTCATAGTTTTAAAGAATTTACATAAAGCTCCTGATTTCTCTTGGAATGTGGCTTTTGGTGATATGTTTGCACTCTTTGTGTGTGAGCCACAGAAGCATATTTCTCACATCCTGAAGATACAAGCAATGGAACTGCAGATATAGTCTTTATAAAGTTTGCAGTGCTTACATAATGATCAACATTTGTGGTGTAAAACACCTGGAATATATTTTGATAGTTATAAGACTACTTCAAATGATTAATTGCAAGGCTTTGATTAAAAACAAAATGTAAGAGCCCCTGATTTTAGTTTTCCATAAGTACCCCCTATATAATTTTGGCAGTGAACAAGCCTTTTTCTAGTTGCAAAGCACTGACGAAGGGCATTGATGTAAATCTGCTTCAGAGTATCCTGAGACTCTTATTTGTGTAGAAATACAAGTGAAAATGTGGTCATTGCACAGTGTCAAAGGCATGTCCCTTTGTGGGTGCTACTCTAGCTATGGTTGAAAACAATGCTGTTAGTAGGCTGGTGTGTGCCATCATCAGCTCAGTGTGTTGGTCAGATGTGAACTGAAGCAGGGGTGGAGGGGATGGGAAGGGATGGGAGAGAGGGGATAAGAGCAGGCTTCAGGGGCATGTTGGCAGTGGGTAGGACATGCCTGCCCTGCAAATGGGTGTCTGGGGACTTCAGGGGTGCGAGGAGCTGGGCTGAGGCAGGGCTGGAGGTTTGCTCCAGCACCCCACAGGAAGAGGCACATCCGAGAGAGGCACCTTTAGGGCAGTGGGATGTTCTCAGGGAGTCCTGACTCTGCCAACCAAGGGTGACTAAGACAGATGCTTTGTAGGTTCTGGGTGGACCACATGGGAAAAACATTAAAGGCTGATGGATGGGCTGGCTAGTAGCCAGGCAAGAGCTGTGGGTCAGTGAGGGCCCCCAGGCTCTGCCCTGAGCTCCTGCTGCTGCCTGCCCACCTGCCTACCCGCCTGCCTGCCTGCAGCTAGCCTCTGGCACCTGCCCAGTGGGCAGCAGGCGACATCCCTCTCCTAGGTAAGTAAATTTTCAATTTACATAATCTTCTTGGCTGCCTTGGTGAATTAGACACACCTAATACAAGTAGGCGAAGGCTGTCTCTGTCTTAGTGAATCAGTTTATTGTCATTAGCTAATGACCAGTTAATGACTCTCCTGACTTCACCCTTTTGCCTGTTCTGCTGCATGGTCAGAGCACCCCTGGCAGGGTGGGCAGCATGGTGTTGACTCATCAAAGGCATCAGAGCTAAATGCAGGGTGACAGTGCTCAGGCACTCCTGCTTAGGTGAAACACCATCCACTTGGAAAGTAGGTCACACATAGTTTACCTTCCCTAAATTCATTAAAAATCATTGATCAAAGTCAAATGTGACAGGTAAGAGGTAGAATGAGTATAAACCATGATGAAAGGAACATCATCTGAGAGATTGGCTACTGTAGCTCATATGTAGAAGGGGCTTTTGAAGGCTGTTTAAGCTGCATTGTCTTGGTGCAGATGGGACCCAGCGTGAGTTATGGAAATAGACAAGGAAGAAGCTAATGGTAAATATTATTAAAGCACAGATGCTGTTTGCACTACAATTCTATGATTGAAACTGGTATAGTACAGTTCTGCTGTTGTTTTAGACATACATATGTTGAAAATATATATTTATATACAACAACAGAACCTTATATTTGGCTAGATAGCAGAAATATACCTGTATATTTTCATGTCACAGATGTGAATAGTTCTCGAAGAATGACAGTGTATTAGTCTAGGAGTGGCAATCTCCATTCTGGGCATCACTTATCCTTTCCTGATGAGGGACCAAGATGCTCCAGCATTCCAAAATCTTGCTTAGGAGCGAGTCACTATCTTTGCATTTCAAATTAACTTAAATGCAGTTCCTGCTTACTTGTTATACCTAGTGCTCGGGCTTCTGTTTTCCCCACACCTGCTGATGACAGCATTAATTCATCTTAAAGGAGAAAAAAGTCACAGAAAAATGCCTGTACTCAGACTTGCTTGGGATGTCATTAGTCATCAGAGGAAAATGCAAAATCTCCCAGAGTGAAGGTAGAATTTTGATTAGTCCTTAAATAATCAGAGAAAAATCTAACAAACTTTAAGTGCTATAAACAATATTAGAATGCAGACACTGGAGATTAACTTCAGGGGTTTCAGTAACCTAAGATCTGAAGAGTTCATTTATGTTTCCTACATGCTTATTTTACTCCACCTTACATATTGTTTTTTTTTTAATGTGTTGAAAGCCATGTCCTGCAGAATTGCAATATGATCCAAGTAACCTACTTGGTGTAGCTGTGTTCAGGAAATCTATCTATACAGATGACCCTGGAAATGTACTTGGCTGAGTCATGTCATGTTGAGTCTATCTGGAAAAAAAGAGAAAGAAAGTAAACCCACCATACCTGCCCTTGGCAATCTGTAGAGAATGACTAAGTAATGGTCACATCATTGTTAAGTCTAGACTGAGTATCAGTGATCGCAGGCTCGGGTCAAGTACGAGCGCACATTTGTACAGTAATGTATTTCTGTTGAATTAGCTGGGAGCATGATGTGATATTTACGCTGGCTGATAATATGGCTGCCCAATACGCCAGACTGAGCTGCCTCCTTACTTCAGCTCACTTGGTTGCTGCCTTGATCGTGTAATTGTGAAGTTGTACACGTGCACTGGGACTAAGGACTGCAGCAGACGTCTCAAGCTGGTGGGCAACCAGCGGTGAGGAGACCCCTTGTGAACAGTGTGGGGCCCCACAACTGCACGCCTTCATGCAGCTCCAGGGCAGGCTCTCCATGACCATAGTCAGCCTCATCTTTGAAAGCTCTCTCTGGAAGATCAACATGAGGAGGATGTATTTGTCTCTGCCTTGCACTGCTGTCCATAGCACATCCACACTGGCAGTTCTCCACATCTTTGATCCTAGCTCCAGGCCTCAGTACTATGCCACACAAGTCCATTCTTGGTGAGACCTGTGAAAGTTCCTGCTTCCCAGCAGAATTAGGTGATGAAATTGTGTGTGAATGGGCTCTGCCGGGACAAGCATTGCCTCCTTTTCACAGAAGGCATGCAGTGACAAAGGATACAGAATGGGAGAAAGAGCAAGAGAGGAGCCAGATGTCCTGCTAGGTTTTTGTTCCTCTGCTTGTGAAGCAACACAATCACTTGTAATTGCAATTATTTGCCAGGAATCTGGCAGAAAGATCTCTGCAAGAGATTCTGACAGAATATCTTCATGTTATTTTTATGATATCTTTACAATGGTATTGGAATACACTTTTTAACCTGCTGAAGGGAAGCAGAGAGAACATAGCATCAAATTAAGCCTGATCATGACTCCCATACCAGGATCCTACTTGCTTGCCATAACTGAAGCAATATGTGTATGATCAAAGAGGGGAATGGAAGATGGAAGCAGAAAGCCAACACAGCTAGCATTGCCTGATATAGTTTATTCATCTGTCTCTGATCTGGTAGATAATTTCAGTGCTAAGTGCTAGACTGTTGCTTGTGATTTTACTGATAAATATACCCCCAAGGTGCCAGAGTGTTCCTCAGGGGCTCATCTCTAATCATCCAGGTCTGCATGCATTTATTGCCCCAACTCTACCTGCCCTTGGCCACTCACCAGCAACTCTACTTATTTATTAGGCCCCCAAATTCCCCCCCCAGGAATGGAAATAGAAACCTTTCAACAAATGAAGGAATAGTGTATTTGGTTCAGACAAAAAAATATTTGTTACATGGAGAAAATATTATCATTATCATAAGTCTAAGAAAGTAAATCTGTAGGTTTTTAGCAGTGAAGACTAAGGGAAGAAATACAGGAATATAATGAGTAAGTGGCATAAAACCAACATCCTTTTCAGAGTTTCTACTAGAATTAAGCAGTAGTAAATTTTTCATGCACCCTTGAAGTGGTCTAATGACTGCTAAAAAGAACAGCAGAATGCTGGGATGCTCTACAGAGGCTATGAATTATTATAAATGTGAAAAACATCCTATAGCAGGAATGACTTTAGAGTACTCCAGTGCCTTTCTGAGAGATGCTTCAGAGAAATCATAAAATACAGTCCTTAATCTAGAATTTTAGAGGTTTTTGAAATCATGTTCTTGACAGTAACTGCTTTATATCTACTGGCTTATGAACAGAATGAATCTTTGCGGGATCAGGGCTAAAGGCTGTAGTTCTGCAAATCTTTATGCATGAGTAGAGAGTAAGGACCGACTCCTAAAAATCACAGTATTCTATGGGTGAGGGAAAAAATTTGGATGAAAAACAGAGAAAGTGATATTTTTCAACCATAAATAATATGGTATCCTTCAAGACAACTCTTTCATAGAAGTTATGTGTTGAAAAGAAACTTCTGTTTTCATAAGTGAATGGCATTTTAGGATTATTAAAATATTGAAGAGAAAAAGCTCCAGCCATTCAACAACTCTACAATGTTATTGAAAGAATACTTTAATTAAAAACCAAGAACAACCCCCACTCACCTGCCCTGCTCCCATTCTGAAAAGTGCTCTTCTTTTTTTTGTGAACACAAGCAAATCAACACTCTGTTAGCACAAGGTAGCTCTTGTTTGAATTGTGTACCCTGGAGATGCATGATGAGTGCAAAGAAACTGTTCTGGCGGGGTGTTTCAGATTCTGAGAAAGGAGAGAAGTTAAAGTGCCCTGTATATGCGGTCTGGATCCCAAAAAGAGTATGGGATAAATTAAAAATAAAGCAATTTTGAATTTGAATGTGATGCATAAAAGTTAGATCATAAAGATATAATTTCCTTCACCTAATATTTTTTATAGCTAAAATTTCCATCTGTGGGGGAGAATTTTTATGGATAGAAATCTAATAACATTCAGTAAAACTTCTAGTACTTCCAAAGAGGTGCATTCACAGCAGCGTGTATAGATCCAAAGCAGCATCTGTGACTCCTCAGAATTAGAAATATAAGAATATTTAATTTATAATTCCATTAAATTAATCAGTAACAAGAATGTATTTGAGACCAAGGAATTGCCAAATTGTTTTGGCAAAAGCCTAAAATAATAAATCCAGTTGATCTAAAATCTTTAATTTTAGCTAAAGTACCTTTTTTGTTGGTAGGAATTATTTAACTCTTTTTAACTTTTACTTTTTTTAGAGTTATTATACTTCTAGAAAGAGAAAAAAAATCTCAAAAAAAAGAATTCAGAACTTCATTTAGAAAATTCTAGACTATAGAGACAAACATAATGAAAATAAATTAAATTTTTCTTTTTTTCTCTTTTAATTTTATTTTATATCTTATACTCACTGATAAAATAAATATTGTGAAAGTGATCTGTAGGAAGAGAAACAATGCATTTCTGATAACTGGTTTTAATATTCTAAAATATTTTATGTTTATTTGAAGTAGTCAACAAAGCCATGTACTTATTACTAGAATTTGCCAGTGCTTTCAACCTTTTGTGAAAATCTAGTCCTTTCGGTGTCAACAGCAAAACACTGATTGAGTTCAGGTTTTAACCCTATCACTACACCTGCACATTCGAGCCAAGAACAGTAATTGATATGGAAGAATTAGGCTGGTGAGAGGAGATGACAATTCAGTTAAAGGAACTGATTTTTAAAATCTGTCAAGGGAAAGGGAAATTATTTTTTAATAAATTAACTTGCTAATTAATGGAAGAAAACCTGATGATTTTTACGGTAGATTTATTAACTTCCAGACTCAGGCATCAAAACCTTTACATATCAAGGATAGAGCAGGCACACAGGATGTAGAGGACTGACTCAAAAAAATGTCAGGATGAGGAAAAAAAGCAGCTGTGGTGTTCCACATCTGATGTGTAACAAGATGGGCAGACAATTTTGCCCCATTATGGGACAGTGGACCAGATTGCTGGCCTATTTATTCCACGTCCAGAGGTTCAGTTTAGCCCCAGTAGCCCTGTTGAGGACTGCCTGGGAATGGCAAGCAAAGCAGGAGCCACTCCTCAGTCAGTCCTGGTTGACTCTAGGAGAGCATGCTTGTGTCACTGCTTTGCTCTGCTACTCTTTTTTTGGAAGAATTTACCTTTGAAATTGTGGGATATTTTTTGATGGAGGGTCTAACAGATAATGCAGTTCTAGTGGATTTGTTAGCTTAGTTAAACAAGTCCATGAAATCTTCTTCCCTTGAAGGCAAAACAAACATCAAGCTCCAAATGCCAGTCTGCCTTTCTATGCTTTTCTTGATCAAAGTTCTTTGTTCTGGTTCACTGTTCTGCTCTTTACTTTATACTACAAACTATACTTTACCTCAAAAAAACAGATATGTCTTCATTACCAATCCACCCCCCATTTCCTTTGATTTCTATCATTCTGTGGCCTTTAAGTCACTAATTCAAGAAGCTTGGCTATCAATTTGAAAGAAGCAAACACACATACTTTTCAAGGAGATTGTCTGTTGTGGTTGGTATTTAGAATTGCCCTCCCCTGTCTTCTCTTAAAGCAGCTGTACTCCCCTGCTAGGGACATCTCCTAGCCCAAACAGTGCATCCCTGTCTATGGTTCCTTATGTCAGTGGCTTCTTATAGCCTCCAGTTCCCCATAAAAACTGAGGGCAGTTAATTATGTTGGTCTGAAAGAAAAGTGTTTAGGGACTCTTTGTCTCCTACAGGTGTGAATAGCTTCTAGATCGTTCAGTTCTGTAGTTTAGCCCCTGCAGTGTGTGTTGGACACTTCAGCCTCATGTAACTGGCTGATAAGATAATCTTCCTGATGTAGTGACAAAGTCTGCATTCTGCAACTGGGGTAACTCCCCAGGCAGTGGCCCTGCACTGAGCCCTGTGGTGCTATCAGTATCTGTGCCATGGGAAGTCAGCTATACCAGAGAACTAACGTGAACATACTGATAGCAATTACAGTTCCAGCAATGATACTACCTGCACATCTGATTCATGGCAGTCAATTGTATCTTTCAGTTATATTTATCAAGCAAGCACGTCCCACATCACCATCTTAAATGGGAAGGCTGAAGAACCTCTCTGGTGACTTGCACTGCCTGATGCAGCCATTGTCCTATTAATCACCGAACAAAAGTCATGACCAACATACGTAGTACATACTAGTGTAGAAATATCTGTTGTGGATGGAGTGGTGAGTATGGTGCAGTGATAAAGGCTCATGTTTTAGTCTGATTCAGCACAACCACACAGGATTGGCTCTAAAAGAAAGTATAAACAGAGCAGAAAAAGCAATTATGGAGTATACTGTGAGAAACAGATATAGCACTGGAGACAGCATATCATTTCCTGCACTGCTGCTGTATTTTCATCTCTGGCCATCCTTTCTCCATGTTTAACATTTGCTCTGCTAAGATAGTATTTTAATGTGTATATCATTAATAGTTGACTCAATTTTCTTTTAAAGGAAGTGTACTGAGTAAAAGTCCCTGTGGTCAGATTCTCAGCATGAATAAACATTCATATACTTCTGTTCATTCCACTTTGGTGTTGGCAAGTGCCTTCTCAAATACCCAGCAGCTGCATGAATATTCCATGGCTAAAAGTTCAAGGTGATGACCCTGTAGCTCTCGGTATATTGACGCACAAATGACACAGTTCTGACTCTGTTGAAGGTTAGAGTACAAAACACACTAATTGGTATGCTACAGCATCGTGTTTCTCTATATTCTTCTTATCTATTTATTAAAAGGTACAGGCTTTCACTTATTCTCTGTCACCGAGTTTGTGATTTACAAAACCGATTTCCTTGCTGTGAAAGCAAGGAGCATTTTTATTACTCACTTTTATGTGGAAGAACTGTGGAAGCTGGTGATGTCTTCAGGATTTTTGTAACCCTCAACACACTGGAAAATGTCTGCTTCACCCAGCTTATGATCACACAATAAGCAGTCTCTAAACATTTTGCCATGCCTAACGTTTTGCTGCCATAGGCAACCACTTAATCTGCCTACACAGGAGCTAGCCCTGAGGGGATGCAAAATGTGTTGGAGAGGGTAGATTTATACTAAAACATTAGTTTTCAGGGTTGGGATAAAAAGTAGCTGTTCATTTGAGATTTCCTGCTTTATTCTCAGCTGTTCCAATAACAGAAGTGTTAAAGATTTCTACAATCAAGGTTCCACATGGATTGCTTCTATAAGCAGATTTGTTTTCACCTCAAAATCAGTACCGTATTTCTGCTTTAGGTTCTACCCTTTTATTATATAAGCATCTTCTTTATAAACTAGACTTGAAAGGTACCCTTGTGAACCATGAGGAGACCAAAGTGAAAACCCATGGCAGCCAATTGGAAATGAATTCAGCTCTCATGGTTTGACTCTCCTTTTTGTTTATATTTGCATTAAGTAGCACAGCAGAAGGAGGCACTGTGCCCAGGCTGGAGGGGGAACCCCTCTCCTTTGGGAGACAAAGTAGACACTGAGTCTCCATTTAAACCTCATTATGACATCAATTCATGTGAAAAAAGAAAAATCGCAGGTTTGCGGTTCATGCCTGTAATAAGCCCTTTAGAAATGAACTGCCCTGGCAACGTAATTTAATCCTTGTTACTTCCATGTTTTTTTATAATTATATATTCCTCTGCTGTAAGAGAACCAGGATTTGTTGTTAATCAGGTCACCCTGTAGCTGTTTTACTTGAATGAAGAACTCAACTCACACTGCTTCTTAGAATCTGTTATGACTCCTCTAATTTAAGACTATTACCTGAAACAGACGTATTTTATTTGGCTTTTTCCATGTTGATGGAGTGTGAAAGCTTTCAAAATGATCTCCAAGTGCATCTATAGAATAAGATTCATAAGGCTCATTGTGACAAGCCAGAGCAAAGCAACCATAAAACTTCTCAGGTCGTCTGTGCTCCACATGGGATGCTCGGGTTCTCAGTGGAAGCAAGCGCCCCATTCCTCCCATCAAGTAAAGAAAAGTGGCTTGCTGAGGCTCTTTTGTAAAAGACAGATTTGCCAGGAAAGCCTTGTTCTGCCAGAGGTATATTAAACCAGCCATGTATGACCAGAACTACTGCATTCCCATGTCTTAAGAAGGGCCATGACTGTTGGAAAAATTAGTTTTCAGCTCCAACAGTGTTTTATATGTCCTATTCTTATCCTAATCAATTATTGTTATGATAGCTAATGAGCATGCAGAATGGACAGGAAAGGTGTTCACTAGCAAAGAATGGGTTCAGTTTGGGGATTTGAAAAGAGCAGAATGGAGCTCTGGGTAGTGAATACTTTTCTCTCCCCCCCTCCACAGGCTGTGGGCCTGATTCTTAGCTCAAGCTGAGATACAGACATTACAGACGAATAAGAATGAGTGTGGTTTTAGGCCACCTTTGTGTTTTGTTGTATTTGCACTCTGTCTGATGGTGGGGTTGGTCTGAGTTACAGTAACTCCAAGGCAAATCTAATTTACAATTGGATTACCAAAAATTGCTCTGGCAGTTGAAAATAGTGACATCTGCCAAGGGTGCAAATGCAGCCCTCTGTGTTTTTTTTTCTGATCACATTCCATGGTATAAGAGCATATGCCGCATCAACTGCTACTACTGGCAGCTAAAGCAGTCACATTTTCCCTTCATCAGCAAACCTCCAGTCTCCCAGGCCTCACTTAATGCATCTTTTGCAATTGATGTAGTAGTCATGAGTGTGCTGGCTTTGTCTCACTCAGAAAAGTTTCACATAGGCAGGACATTTCTAATGTTCAGACTTTTCAAGCATGTGCCCTCTTATGATCAAATTATCACAAAGGGACCACTGAGATATAAGCAACTAAGAAATTATTCTCCTGTATTGAATCTACAGATTTATAAGTGATGTTATCAGAACCCCTGTATGTCAGTAGATGAAGCTGTTTGTATATATTAGCAATACTTTGATGTAAAAAAGAAATTGAAGTCCTTTCTTCAAAATTATTATTTCTCTTTTGTCTAGCTCTTATTTTTAATTCTCCCCCAAAGTCTGGGATTATAGTTTTGTCAGGTATTCGTGGCTATCTGAGGGCTTGCTTTGGTCATTCTGGAGAGTTAATGCATCTGAGCTCAGAACTGCTGCTTGCAGGCATGGTTCAAGCTTAGCATATGTGTTAATACAGTCACCTTCATTTTCTGAGTTTGGAGACTTGGCAGAACAAATTTATATGTAATATGGTAAACATCTGTGAAACTACAAAAGTCATGAAGAGTCTATATTGGGACCAATCACCTTCCTTTCCAATACAAGAACAAGAGGTTCTTATGTTTAAACTTACTAGTTTACTAGGAGGAAGGACCACCGCCTCCCTAAGATCTTGCTTTACGGTGAACTTGCCACTGGTTGCCGCATGAGAGGAGCCCCGAAGAAAAGATACAAGGACTCCCTGAAACAACATCTCAGCCTTGGCCATATTGATCAACATAACTGGTCTACTCTGGCCTCAAATCGGGAGGCCTGGAGACACACCATCTATAACACAGCTGTCTCCTTTGAGAACACACGCAGGATCACCCTCGAGGAGAAAAGGCAACGCAGAAAGAACCGTGTATTGCAGAATACACCATCTAAGGAGTCTTTCTGCTGTACCTTTTGCAATCGGATATGTCTGTCACGTATTGGCCTCATAAGCCACCAGCGTGCCTGTAGCAAATGTGGATAGAGCCTTCCCAAATCTTCGTTCGTGAAGCCCAGCCATGATGACTAGGAGGAAGCAAACTCTGAATGAACAAATGAATGTCTTTTTTTCCTTTCCACATGATTTGGGTGTACTAAAAGCTTATAGAAGTTTGAGAAGAGTTTGGTGAAGTTCGTCGAGAAAAAAATAAAGGAAATTATTAAACATATATTACTCACATTATGAAACGCATAAACATTGAGCTCAGTAAATCCTTTGAGGCCTTTGTAACTCAAGGCCCAGAGATTACTTAGGTCAAGTGTCATTTGTGTTTTCTTGTACTCTTCCTTAGGCATCTGATTTTGGCCACTTTTACAGGCAGAATGTTGGATTACATGTGCTTTTGGACTGATCCATTGTGGCTGCTCTATGTTATATGATGTTATTTGTTGCATTACAGATACCTGCAATATGTTTGTGAAATACTCTGCATTTCTGTGCAAATCACATACAATCTTCAAAGGGCCAGCTTCTTCCCAGGGACTAGCCTAAAGTGACAAACTGAGATTTTTAACTTAATTATCAAAAATTAGATGAAGTGAATCCTTCCCTGCATGACATAAACATTTCCTAGAGAAAAGACTGTTTCTAGTTAAGGGAGGCTAAGAAAGAGATTGCTGTCTTGCTGTGTTCATGAAATTCATTTGCACTAATAAATCTTTGCAAGTAGGAAACTTCTCAAGGAATGAGCCCTAAATCAGTTTGAATAACCTGGATCAAAACTTATATTTAAAGTTAGCTAACTATTTATAAGCAGATTTATATGCTATCCAATCAGCTCTAGACTACTCTGAGCTTTTGGATTTTGAGGGATATGAGGGATACATAGATATGAATGTTTTTAATTTGCCTATGTCAATATAATATCCATCAGTCAAAGAGGTTCATCTAGCAATGTGAAATTATCTGAAGGAACTGCTTGAGTAGCCTTCTTTTATACATATATTTAACAGTTTTCAGAGTTATAAACCATTTTATATTAAATTAATAATTATATATAAGGTATGGTAGATCAGAAATTAAGTGAGGCTACTAATATAAATCAGAAAACTCCCCTTCACTATTTTATTTCTCTATGGGAATACTTAGTAAAAAGTTCACTGGCAATGCAAAAAGGAAATATGTCTTTGAATAGCTTGATTGTCATAATTGTATGATATTTAATGCTAGCTAGGAGCAGAGGAGCACCCGAGATCTTAAAACATCTTAGAAATTGCCTTTTGGTACACCTGGCTGACCCATTCTTTGCTGATGACCCTAAGTGACAGAGAAGATAATGCTATTACTGTTTTCATTAAAGGTCTGAGAGTCATGGTTGAATGATGACATATTAATGAGGTTTAGATGTAGGTGGAAAGACTCCAGGCTTTGGAGGCAACACGAAGTGTTATTTGCTAATTAGGATGCATCCTTCTATAGTCATGCAGCCTTAAAGCTGATGCAGGGCAGGCCTGGGGTGGGATAGGATGTACTTTGGTACAGATTTCTTGGCATTAATCTGCTTTGCAACTGTTCCAGATGGTTTACAGCACTCGCTCTAGCTCTTCGAGTTTAAGAAAGTGTTGGATTAGCAGAGACTATTACACATAAAAAGTGTGTTCGAAGTCTGTTAAGAATAGAAGCCAGGAAAGACTTAAAAGTTAGGAAATGCTGGAAATAAGATTGTCTTGCATATTTTTACTGCTCTTTCTCTGTGTGCATAGTATACCATCCTTAATTATAGGAACGCATTACATTTCATAAAATCCCAATCTCAGTCACTGCTCACTTATTGAGCAGCTATTCAGTATACTGTTTTCATTCTTCAATGTCTGGACTCTTATGTATTTCATACTACTTAAAATCCCCTGTGGAGTTCCCTGTTTTGCTTATCAATGTGATATCACTGTTTTCTAGACATTAATTTGTTTCACTGTATTTGTGCAAAGAGAAGGGCTGCTATTCTCTGTTTCACAGATGAAAAACTGGATATGGCAGCTGTATCTGAGATGATCAGTCCTAAGTGCAGTGTGTGCTCTTCAGTTCTGTGTCCATGGCTTTCTATTTCCCTTGAAGGGTACATGACTCCGATGTGAAAGATGCCTATTTATTCCTTTATAATAGGAAATGTAGCCCTTCTAGAAGAATCAGGGTGAGTTGCACCTTCGCTTTGGGTATTAGGGTCAGACAATGGGCCTGTTTTGTTCACCTAAGTAGATGGAGATATTGGAAGGGATTAATCTCTTCTAATTTAGATACATATAATCCTGTAATGGAATTTATGTTACTTTTGAGCTAATCAGAAATATTAACCTTAAACATATTCTTGACAGAAAACAAGGTAGATAGTAGCAAGACAAAGCTTGAGGCCTTGAGACCATTGAATAAAGGCCATGGGTCTGTTCAGGAAGAATTGACTTAAAAGGTCTGACACAATTATTATTCTTTTAAAGAAAATTAAAAAAGATATAGTGTTAAGTACTTTTACAACACTGTCTTAGTACACAAAGTGAAACTATTCTCAGATGTGCATAGTGACAGGATGAGAGGCAATGGAATATGGTTATTTCACAGCAGAGCCCTGAGCTGTATCTGCTACGTGATGCACTCCCAATCCACGCATTCTGATGCACAGAGGGAAAAACGGTAAATCACAGGAGCAGCTGAAAATGTGCCAGACAGCAACTGGGAACAAAACAGCCCATAATCCTGCCACATGGACTTCTAGTTCACATTTTTGGCAGTTCTGGTTGTCCTCTCTTATTGCCCCTTCCAGCCCACAGTAAATTAAAACTGTTCAAAACCTCACCATAACAAAGGCATCTGATATTATTTTTTTTTTGTCTGGCAGTGTGCTTCAAGAGCCAGGTTTTGTACTACTCTAATTTACAGATTAAATCAATGAGAAACGATGATTCAAGCTTGGAAGAAATTTTTTCCTTAGAACTTTATTATGTAATTTTCCATCAGGGAGTATTTATACTTTCTTCTGGAAAAGTTATTAGTCCTACTGGTAACACAATAAGCTTTATTTTTAAAATAAGCTTATCAGATGAAAACTGCAGCACCACCAAAAATTTCTGTTTTTCCCCAAATTGCAGCTTGAACATCAAACAGTACATTCAGTTGCTAGTCTTCAATGTCTTCTTCATAAGCAGAAAGATTTGCTGTTCACCTTTCTTGTTATTGGTATCTTCTGAGGGCTACAATGGAAATATTTTAAGACTTCAGGAACATGAAAGACTAACATTTCGATATGTAGTATGAACCATCAATTAGAACAGCCAACTAATTTGTTAAAGATGAATTGAAGACATAGGTTGATATATGACACACTGATCAGATCACACAGCAGTTGGTAGACATTAATGCACATCAGTGATGATTTTATGTGTAGTGCTTTTGGAAATAGTTTAATAAAATTAGCATCTCAAGGGAAAAGAATATTGAAGTATTTATTTCAGAAAGGATTAAAAAACCTGTAACAAAATGATCACTCCTGCTATCTTTCCTTGGATAAGAGTTCCTATGATTTAGATCTAAAATAAGATCTAGACAAATACCTTGCCAAAAGGCTCTCAGACATGTCCTGTTTACTTGTATGCAAAGAGGGGCATTTTCAGTTCTCCTCTTGAATACCAAAGTTTCTGTGTAATAACTGTAACAAATCAGTAGTTTGTTGAATCAAGGAAAGGAAGTGGTAGTGTACTACTACAAGAAAGTGACAGTAATTTGTCTCTCTGAAGTTTGGGTTTTTCCTGTGTTTTGATTAGATGATTACTGTATTTTTTTAATATGGGCCCAAGTTTTTTGTAAGAGGGCATGTGCATTTTCACAGTTGTATTTATTCATGCCAAGAGTTCCCAGCTCTCTAATGCACTGTTTGCATGCTTAGACACTGAATGTGTGAATGTGGTTGCAAGAGTTGTGAACATAGCTTTTAGAAATAGCATTTAGAAATGTCTCTTAAGTTATGTGGTCCCAAGGAAAAAAATCTTGGTTTATTGATAGCATTTAATATGATTAAAAATTATATTAAAAATTTTCACTTCTTTAACTTATCATCTTTTTAAAAAATGTTTCAGAGGCTTGCTTTCTATCCACCCTGAAGTATGTATTCTTATTTCAGATCCTGCACCCAATATCTATAATAGATAGGTCTTTGTAGACCTATTAAAGATCTAAGAAGTTCTGTCATGGTAGATTTTACATACAGTTGTGGCAATGATATATTCTTTGCTTGCTCTTTCACAGAGAATACACCAGATTTCACCTTCATTAATCCCAAATCAGGTCAATATAGCTGGTCTTCTCCCTTCTTGTATTGATATGTGAAAAGTGAAAGGAACAAGTATCACTGCAGCAGGGTGTTCATGACTGTGTGAACTGCCCATTCCTACTTTACATTGTGTCCCAGATCTGAAAGACAAGAAGTGTTTTTTTTTTCTTCATTCCTCCTGTGTCTAGATTTAGAGTTCCCCTTGTAATCTTTTCCAAGAATAATGCAACAATATGCTCTCATTAACTTGGATTTAATGATTTTACACATTTTCCTGCAAAGCCATGTGAGTTAGTATAAACTCATTTGCACAAAATACTGATCTCATACACATATAATTTCATAATACCTAAAGCACAGCCATGTCTTTTGTATTTAGAAGTTTTTCTAGATGCTACAAAGGCATGGCATTTGAAAAGGCAAATACTGAAGGTGTTGAAAAAAATATCTTTAATATTGTCTTAAATGCCATTTAAATTGATAGCTGCTGCTAGCAATGTAGTCAGCAAACACCGACTGGATGCATTAGTTATATAATATTCAGCCACGGTGTGAGTAGGGATATAACAATGTCCATTGCCAATTAGCAACCCTTTCTTTAATGAGAGAATTTCTCTTGTTACATGGAGTTAACATATTACTTGACAGTTTTCAGTGTGGGTTCAGCATCTGACTAAAATGGCTATTGTAGATGAGGCTAAAAAGATACCCCGTCACTCAGCTGTGCTCTGTTGTGGACTCTGCTAAGGAAACACAAGATACACAACTCTCTTGAATGAGTGCTTTGCTCTGCAGTGCTTTAATAAAAGACTTCCATAAAATTCTCTCTCTCCTGCTGGCCTGTGATAAATTCCATGTGTCAGAAGTTGCACAGGCTTTCAAAGAGAATAGCCGTGAATGCATTGCATCAAATAATGATTTCCTGTGTAAATGAAAGTCGAGGTTTTTGCATCTGCAATCAACAGGAGCAGCAAGACACCTGGCAAACTGCTTTATAGCAGTTTGAACTAATAAAAATGTTTCAATCTGATTGTGAAAGAAATTAATTGGCTATATTGATTAATGTGCAGCCTTCATTATGTACAATTTGTGAGTACCTCCTAGTTCCAAAGGATGACTTTCTCAGTGGAGGAAATTTCTGCATTTTTCAAAGCTCAACTTATCACCTAGAAAAAGCTCCCTGCTATGTGAAGTTACTTGTAAGGATTGTACACCTCTGGGGAAATGATTTAGCTGATTCAGCAGAGATAGTGAACTTCAAAAGAGGAAAATTGCCTAATCCTTCTCTTTTCATTTAACTGCAGAATTTCAGTATGAGACCTGGAGAAACCAAAGAAAAAAGGACAGAATATTGATACGTTTCCAGATAGGATAGCAATGAAGACTATAAATCTTTTGACAGAGAAATGTTTACAACGCAAAATGATGAGAAATGTTTATTTTATATTTACTGCTCAATTGTACTAATTTAGAGAAAATTATTGATGCTTTTACTTTTATTCATTCTTGAAATAGACTGATGTGCAACTACTGCATCCTAAACTATAGCTTATTTGTCATCTAGAACTTGATGCAGCAGCATGACATGACAACAAGAACATGACTAAGCATTTTTTACCTGCTAGAATGTGATCATTCTTCATAATTATCCCCTTTCACTTCCAAGCTTCCTTCCACAAGACAAATAGATATCTACTTTAAATGCCTAATTTGAAGCACCCACACATAGTGTTGGGTATCTAGTTATCTTTGTCTGAAAAATGCACTTGACACCACTTTTCTTTCAGTTTGTTGTGGTTTAGGATTGGAATTCTCCACTTTAGCGCTCCCACTGAAACCATGTGCCGGTCAGTCACTCCTCCCTGCTGCCAACCCTCCCCCTAACCCTGTCCTTTCCCTCCCCTGCAGCAGGATGGAGAGAAGAATTGGAGAGAGAAAAGGTAAAGATCATGGGCTGAGATAAGAATAATTTACTGGAAACAACAATGAGATAAGAAAACAAATAATAGCAGCAACAATACCAGTGACAGAGGGTACAAGAAAGAGGTGAACCATTCGCACAGAAACAACAATACCCAACTGCTCCCTCTGCTATGTTTTGCTGACCCAGAAGAGACCTCTTCCCCCTGGAAGACATTCCTTTCCCCCTGCCCCTGGCAGTGACATGAGATGGTAGAAAAAAATCTCCGAGTCTTGGCCATGCCTTCTTCTGGCTATTGCAAAAACTAAATCTGTCCTGGCCAGAACCCGGACAAGGTTCTACCACATTCAAATTTTTTCAGCTCTGATAAACAGTCATTCCTGTTGCCTTCAAGTGAGGCCAAGACAGTGAATAATTGAGTTTTCCAGAATTCTCAAAACAGGGTCAACCTAGAGGGGGTTGCTCAAGAACTTGTCCAGTTGGCTTTGAATATTTCCAAGGATGGAGAATCCACAACCTGCCTAGGTAATCTGTTTCAGTTTTTGACCACCTTCATAGTAAAAGATATTTTTCTGATGTTTAAGTAGAATTGTCTTTTTATCAACTTGTGTCCATTACCTCTTGTCCTTTGGTCACCACTAAGACTAGTCCAACTCTGTCCTCTCTGCTATCTCCCATGAGGTTTTCACACACGTGGCTAAAATAACCCTGATCTCGTTTTGTCTAGGCTGAACAACTCCAGCTCTCTTAGCATCTTCTCATATGTCAGATGACCTAATCCCTTAATAATTTCTGTATCCCTAAATTACTAGGTGTTTTTTCCTTCTATTTTTTTAAAAAGAGCTATATTTCTTCTTTACGTCACATTTCCAAAACCTATTTTAATTTGAGATTTCCCTTCCAGCATTTGTGAAGACCAATCAACATTTACACTTTTAATTATTGCTTATTTTCCCTGATTTTCACCTCTAACAGTAGATTTTCCTAGTTGCCAAACCGTCCCAGCAAGTTGGAAGCACTCCTGAAATGCCTGGCCTATTTTTTCAGTGTTTACAAGCCAAATTATTCTGTTTGGGGTATTTTTTTTTTCAAACTGCATTAGTGAGCTTAGGAAGAGAAATTATTTTTATGCATCAAAGAATCTTCAAAGAAGCTTTTAGATGTAATTTTGAATTTTCTTCTCGATTCACAAGCTGCTTTTCCTCAGGTCCAATTATTACCACCTTTGCCACCAACAAAGCTGGTATTCAAGCGGAGAAAGATAAGAAAATTAATGCATAATACTTACTGATCATTGTATGAGAATAAGCGAAATTTGCGTAAGTTCCCTACAAAAACAGTGAAAAATAATTCTTTGAGGTATAAAGACCTAGTCCCACTGAGTAACAGTCCATCAAGAGACACTAATAATGCAAGAAATATGTTAAGCTGCCATAAGAACTTTGACAATCTTCTAACCAAATCATGTGTGATCAAAGTTAAGGGAAAATTGTAACTAGATAAACAAAAATCAGTCAGATCCCACTTCCCCAACCACAGAGTGGCCAATGAGACTAATGCATAACCAAAGGGTCTTATTCTGTTCACTTTCAGTTGTGACTTAATTTTAGCTGTTGTGCTTTCAATAGACGCCTACGACAAAGAAAACAATGGCTGCTTCAGTCTGCTACCTACCCAAAGTTTTGAAGTCTATCTTCCCAGGAATTGTCATAGCACCTGCCATATGAACCTACATTTAAGGAGCTATTCCAGGGTGATGAATCTGCAAAACCAGCTATGTACATCAGCATTTCAAGATTAACATCAATAGATTATATCCCAAAAACTTAAAACTTCATTTTATAATTAAGTTCAACTTCACTTTCCATTTAACTATTTATTTTTTTCAACTGATATATAAGTAATCTCATCCCATAAATCATACATTAGTGAATAAGAAAATGTTTTCTTGGTATACAAGCTAATTCACAGGGGCTCTAGTCAGCCTGTTTAGTTTGAAGTTCATGCAGTAATGATGGAAACGCTATAACATCTCTAAAATCTCTTTTTCAGGTGATTATACCAGACCCTTCTCTGGATTCCAATCAATAGTCTCAGCATCCCTGTAAATGAGAAAGCACCTATTTTGCTGAGCCAAGTGTAAAAATGGGATTTTACAGTTCAGATAGGAAAGATATGAATAACTGTCTATAAACGGGAAAATGAAAAAACACGTTCTTATTTATTTATTTCTTTGTGTGTGACTAGATGTCTTTGACAAGGAAGGGTTTGCAACGTTTTTTGATTTTTGCTATGATCTTAATGGATAAGACATAATTTTCATAATTTAGAGTGTGCTCAGCATCTTTGACTATCTTTGCCTATGTGATGAAGCTATGAAAAAGCTTAACTGATTATAACATCCTTAAGTTTTGAGGAACAAAAAATCTAGTAATTTTTAATATTGAAGAACACCAGACTTATTTGTGTTTATTGGGCTTTTCCTGAGACAAGAAATGAAAGAATTGAAATGCGGTCTTATGAGAAAACCCTGCTGCTTGACATCTGTGTCTTACCTAACTTTAGGAAATAATAACAACTGTTACAAAACAGGTTTTACTGAAAACTGAGTACTACCAGCTATATACTTCAAAATCGTTTTTTTTTTTTTCTGTTTATTTTGTCAATTATATTGTTTTTTCTCCACTTCTACAATGATCTCGGCATTCATTTCATCTCTTAAATTGTTTTAGTCCTGGAAACATGCAAGGGAGTCAGTACCTTTTAAGAAGCAGAATGTTGGGTTTTTTTGTGAATCCTACCTTACTTTTCCTCTCTGGAATTTTGTATGGGATTCTACAATGCAGCAATTGAAAATAAAAATAAGCAAACTGTACCAAAATATTTTCCCTTTGTTTATTTATTTGTGAGAGGCTAGTGACATTACTTATATCCTAGAGTAGCTTTGAAAATATTGTGAAAATATTTCATTAATTCTTTTGCGGCTGAAAGGATCTGTTTTCTCCCTTTGTTTTCTTCAGTTGGCATAACAGATTTGACTGAAGAAAATTCCTCCCTTCATTTTCCCTATGTATATATTCACCCTCTTTTAGAGAAGATGATTTCTTGAGAAGCAATGTTAGTCAGCTTTCTACTAAAACAATGTTTGTGCTATGCATTCTGCTCTGAAATTATACCAGTTGAGTTTAAGTCAAAGGAGGATATTTTTTTCTGCTAGTTCTTATTTGCATATTAAAAAAAGATGGCATATATCTTTCAGAGAATTTCCAGGTGAAATCCACTACATTGCAGGAATATTTGAGAAATTACAAGGAAACAATATAATGACAGTGAATTTGCATGTAATGGTACAGCAGTGAAAATTGGGTATAATCTCATTTCACAATTTTGATCATTTTACAGGAAAAATATTTCACAACTTGAAAACATATTTTTGATTTGTTCGAGTTGAATATTCCTTGTGTGTGGGTTTTTGGAGGTTTTTTTTCCTGCAGAGATCCCATGGTAACAGCCACCAAAACTCAAAATATAACTGAATGCATGCATGGTCAGGACTGCATGCTTCTATTATTTGTTTATCAATTGAATCATAGATGCTCCAATCTGGGATAAAAATAAATTTTGTAGTGGTATATTAATGAATCTGTCTTGAACAATTATCTTAAAATGATGAGGATATAAATTAAATTCTTCTCTACTGTTTTGGAGGAATCTTCCAGTCAATTCAACTGTCAAATCAAGTCAAATGTCAGCATAATTGGTTGCAAAGTAGTCCTTAATAAGTCCTTAGTAATCAGTATTTCAACTGTCAGTCTAATTTAGTATGACTGCAACGTTCATAATTACAAGAAGTTTTAGAGCTGCAGTTAACCATTGGAGAGGCAGGGGGGCCCACAGAATGCATCGGTGAGCTGTCAAGAGATCAGAAACATTTTAAAATTTGAATGTGCTTTTAACCACTTTACTGTGTGAAAGGAGTATGTTAAATGTCATCTTTAAAGGCATCTCTGTGATAATAGCATGAATCCAACGAGATGTGAATAATACAATAATTTGCTGCCATTTTACTAAGTGATATGATAATAGCACCGTGCCATTACTTGGAATACTTCTTATTAAGTGCTTGCAGATTAAATATCAAATGCCCTATTGTTCTACCTAAACAACTTATCCATCAATTTTCTGATATTTTCATCCAAAAGAAAAGAAAATTTTAGATGTTACCATAGGGTTCCTATAGTAACAGTTTTGAATGGAACACATCCACTGTGCTGATAATGGGAGAAAACAAAACAAAATAAACATTGCTGAATTAACATAATAGGCACCAAGCTGCAGGAAGAGTTGCTTGTGTGACCTTTGAATCCCTGACTGTGACTTGTCTCAGGGAAATTAAGTATAGCATTTAGCATAATCTTAAAGAAGGTGATTAATTTACAGAATTGTTTCCTTTCCTCTGGTATTATTTAATACTGTTTAACAATTCCATGGGATAGATGATTCCAGTAGAATATGGAGTTGTAATTCTTTGTATGCATTTGCATAGCCCCTAGAACAGAAACGTTCAGTTAACTTGTTACACTTTGCTGAGAATTGCAAATTTTTTTGCCAAATCCCATTGACTATTTAAGAAATTCCACTTGGCACATATCCTTCAGGGTTAGGGAAATGGGGCTTCCTGGTTCCCAGGCACTTGGGGCAATATTACAAATAAGGTACTTCTTAGGGTACAAGACACAGGATTCAGCTGACCAAACCTAGACATCTACAATCCCTAATATGTTTAGATTATGGAAAATAACTCTCAAGGGTTTTGAAGTGTAATTAATCTATCTTCTTTAGATGTCTATTTGCAGATACAGATGAAAAAAACCCAACCCAACAATGACATAAGAAAAACAAACAGTAACAGCAACAAAACTAATAACAACACTAATAATACAAAAGAGGGTGATAACATGCAAAAACGTCCACTGTCCACCGAGTCTAACTCAATGCAACTGCACCACAGCCTGAGCCCCGTGGCTCCCAAGACAAAGAAGAAAACGGTGGAAAGATTGTCTGTGCCTTTGTCTTTCCCCCAAGGTCAGGACAACAGAAAGCAACGACGGACAAAACTCTTGGTAGGGCTGGAGCACCCCACTGCTCCACTAGCTGCTTGCTTTCCCGGGAGAAAGGAATAAAATGACACCCCTGGGTCCATGTGTCTGCTTTTTCTTCCATCTCAAGCCATGTCCCCTTTCTTCACGGAAGTGAGAACCCCTTAGTTCTGCCCCTCAGCAATGACATGGATGGTCAGAATAACAACCTGGACATGTCCACACAGCTCCAGACTCTGCCCCCTCCCTACCTTGGCTGAAAACTAGGCGATCAAGATATTCTATGATTCTATGACTTATTTGAAAACTTTGTAGACAAAGGTTTCTTAATATTCTTGAAACACAGTAGTTGACACAATTATAGTTTTACAAATGTTGTTCAAGTGACAGTATCATGTTATATCTCACAGATAGATATTAATTATCACAATCCTCTGTTACTGCAGAGGTGATATCTCTGTTGTAGATACATTTTACTTGCCACATCTTTGTGATTTGAATAGCTATAGTTATGCAAAGCTTTACGTGATCACAGTATAGAGGGCTTATTTTTTCTAAAATCAAAATAATAAGCCACAGGAAGCAGATAAGCAAAACTCCTATCTTTGGTGGTGATTCATGTAAGTAGAAGTCTGTGTTTGTAATAAATCTTAATGAAGCCAGGAATATTTTTATGGTCAGAATATAGCCCACACAGCTCTCAGTGTGAGATTTTTTTTGCTAGATTTTAAGCTATATAAAATGTCAGTGTTGTAGAAACATGAACCTTTTACAATTAACACTGTGTAATATTTATATACATTTTTACATGTAAGTCATAATTTTGTTTCATGCATTTTTATTTATTTTATGCTATTGTGTATTTTGCGCAGACAAAAATAGTCCATTATATAATTAAGAATGGTACCAGAGTGCAGCTCTCAGGGTGTATGAGCTTTTCAGTTACTGTATAGCTTACAAGTCCTTTCACCTCCATCTGGAGGTTTTCAGGCATTTCTACTACGCTACCTTGAAGATAACCAGGATGACACAGAGGATTAGTGACTATTTAAATGGCTATTTAAATTTAAATCAGGTGAGGCAAGGCATAATCGGGGGGTATTGGGGGTAGGTTTGTTCATTCTAAATGCTGTGCACTCTGTTCCTAGAAAGCCTATCAGTGAAAAAATCAGGGTAAGGCAACAGGTCCCTTTTAAAATGCACCTGGATTTGAAACCATAGGGTTTCCCTCTTCCACCCAGAGCCATAGCAATGCTCCAGCCCTGCTGTCCAGCACTAGGTTTTCCCTTGATGGTACTGCCCTACCAGCTGGGGTTGTGGGGTGGGACTGAAACCCCAGCACGTGGCATGGTACTGCAGGAATATGGTACCCCCAACGGGTACCATATGCCCACTGGGGGGAGATGTGAGAAAGAGGTAGTATGTTAAGGTAGACACTTGAGATTTGACCAGTGAGAGGGTACAGCTTCAGAAGTGCAGCATTCACTGGAGGTATTGCTCTGGACTCAGGTGTGAAAAATCATTGCTGCCTGTCTTGATAAAAGGAATGGTAGAATTGTGGGATAGTTCAGGTTGGATGGGTCCCTCAGGAGGAGTCAGCTTGAGCTTAAACCCACGTGGTTCAGGGTCTTATCCAGCTGGCTCTTGAAAATTCCCAAGGATGGAGAGAGACTGCACAGCCTCTGTGGGCAATTTCTCCCAAGACTTTATCATCCTCATGAGGGAAAAAAAGTTATCTGGTCTGAACCTCTCTTGTTTCATTTTGTGTCTTGTCTACCCACTATGTCCCACTGTGAAGATCCTGATCTATCTTCCTACAGCTTCCCTGTGGGTGCTGGGGGGCTGCTCTTTGCTCCACTCACAGCCACTTGCTTCAGGCTGGACAGGCCCATCTCCCTGCTATGGTGGCAGCCCTATGCTGAACCTGATCCAGTCTATCGACCTGCTGCCTTGCACTGGGCAACTAAAACCAAGCACAGGACTCTAGCGGTGGTCCAAGGAATGCTGTGTAGAGGGGAATAATCCCTTCTCTCAATGTACTGGCTCTGGTCCTGCTTATGCAGCCAAGGAGGCTGTTGGTCCTCTCTGCTGCCAGGGCACCGTTGACTCACGCTCAGCTTGCTGTCCACAAGAGTGGACAAAGAAATATAGACTGGGTTTCTATTTTTAGCCAAATGACTTATTTTTAGCTCTTTCCCTTACAGTTATGGTCTTGCAAATATGAGTTAGAGACAGATGATGTCTGGAAGCTGAACAGAGGAAACATTCCTTTTGCCTCCAAAGCCTGGCTAGTGTCCTCTATGTATCTATTTAAATGTCTTCCTTTGAGAATGAGGTTATATGTCACCCAGTTAGCTATATGTTAACTAACGTGGGAGCTTATATTACCCAGATGTCACTCTTCCACTGCCTTTGTGACAGTTTCATGTGCCAGTTTCAAGAAGCCATTGAAGAAAAGCTGGTAGACACAAATAACTTCCCAGATCAGTCCAAAATCCAGACCAGCTCTGCTATTTGGAATCTTGATATGGGTCCAGTTAGAAAAATATCAGTTGTAATGACAATGCTCTGCATCATCTTAGATTCGTTGAGTGTAGTTATGCAACTAATATTTTATATTTCAGCATAATTGAAAATGACAGGAGCATTTTCATTGTCCTTGTGTGTGTTGTTTTTACAAATGCTATGTGTTACTGCTATGGTTTTCCTGTATTTTGTAGTTTTGTGTGCCTTCTGGGAAAATTAATTGTGTACTAGTAAAGAGTGCTAGAACATATGTGAAAAAAAATGAGTATTTTGGAGATGATTCTTTTTATTTTTTTTTGAATGACATGGATTGTTTATCACAAGCTTTTAAGGCTTCAAAGGTAAGATGAATATTAATCCCCCAATGAAAACTAGAAGCATCCATTTTGTAAGAGTCTAATCTGCCATATTTGACACAACTCCCTATTTAATGAGAAAGCATCATTAATACAAAATTCAAATTAAATTTGAATTGATTAATATTCATATTTTTGAGAAGAACACATCATATTCCATGGTTTGGACAAAATTAAAGCTTTCTTTTTTTTGTTTAAATTCTATTGCAAAATGAATTTAATCAGCATCAGTAAACAATAAATAAATCTTATATAATCATGAAAGTGATAGAACTGCAACATATCAAAGGGTGCAAGTTTCAGAAATTATTTTTCCATACTTCTGAAACCTCTTATTTCTTAAATTAATGTTATGTGCAATCAGCTTTTTTTGGCTCTTCTGGGGAAGGGAAGACTTTGTGGTTGTTTGGGTTTATTTTTTAGGACTTCCAATACAGATTGCAAAAACAACAAATGTATATGCCTTTTTAATTTATTCAATTTTCATAGTGGAGATTAGGAATGCAAAATAATCTTTTTTTATTGTTAACTAATTCGTATGTTTCCAAACTACTATGAAATTCACTGTTTTGATGCCTTCAAATTTAAATGAAATATTTCTTTTTATTTATCAGAAAGTCCCACATAGTTACCTATATGTAAAGTGACAATAATAATTTAAAATAATTACTTTTCAATCTCATACTTAACACAAAGGTAGAATATGCTTTATTAGGTATGAAGTGTGTGACTTAGTGCTAAATATCAAATCACCTTTTAATAAGATCAATCATCTAATCTAGTAGAAACAAATTCCTTAATGCACATCTGCATCCTCCTTCTTTCAACCCTGCTCAACATTTAAACATTTTTTGATAAAAAGACATTTAGCAACTTTTTTTGAGGTATAGTCATACAAGTCTTTTGTTCCGTTACAGCTAAGGTACTCTGAATTAAGATGAGTTTTGTTCATGCATTTTGTTGAACCTGCAGGTTTTTTGTTTAGCTAATAGAATATCCCGAACTATTATTTTTAAATCCTATCATAACTCCAAAAAGTACCACTTACCATGCTATTTTGCACTTCTTAGCGCAAAATAAGTGTCAGTGGAGCTTCACCAAGCAATATAGTTCTTAAATAAAAACAATCAAGTTAGAACAGCTTTCAAATGGAAATCCCAAATGATGGATTGCTACTAGCAGGAAGTCTATGCAGGCTGTATAAAACTGAAGGATGCCAAAATCTAGTGTGAGGAACAGACTCCAAATACCTGCTCAATCCTTGATACTCTGGAGTTGCGTATTTTTGCCAAGAGATCACAGCCTTTTCTTTACAAACTTCTGAAATGGTTTTGTAGTTGGTAAGACGGATCATTTTTTTGGGGGTTTTTACTTTTTTTTTTTAAGTAGAAGAAGAAAAAAAATCAATACTGTAATCAATCAGAAAGCCGCTGACTGATTCCTCTGGCAGCCCCGTACAACAGCAGTTGATGAGGTCAGATAAGGACATGACAGACTGTCAGTGCTGGATATACCATTTCTCCTGCGTGGATTAATACAATATATGTAGCTGCAAGGAAAGACTGCCATTTCTGAGTGGTCTTTGAAAGGGTTGCGAGAAGGGTCAAATACAAGTTATTTCAATCATCCCTATAGTCAAATTACGAGTCAGATAGGTGACCTTAAGTCAGTCAAGAAAGAAAAAACAAAAACAAATAATCAAAAAAGCAAATCTAAGCATGAAATTCCATTTTCCCTGAATTTTGTCATGCCCTTTTTTAATTTTTGATACTCTCTTTTTCAAGTGTAGTGTCTATTTGCTAGTTAAGAAATCAAGTTGTGTCAGTCAGTCACATCAGCTGTAGGTTCCTTGCTTTCCCTACAGGCTGTCTGTTATGCTATGAAATGTAAAGATTATGTATTAAGTAAGTCATAAAGATATCCTTTTTATCTTCTCCCTTTGGTAACTTGGATTCTTCCAGATCAACTCTCCCACGTTATGACTGAACCTACTCGGAAGTTGTCAAAACCTCTCACTAGAAAAAAAAAGATCCTGTAAGGTAAATAGGAGAAGGCTTTTATAAAACTCTAGCTAGACTGCTACTGCCTGCATTCCAGCTGACCTTTATTTATAACATTTGTGCATTTTTTTAATGTGTCACTGCAAGAGAATTACACAATGACAAGACAAACCTCTGAGGCTGTGTGTGCTCTCTGGTGCAGAAAGGCTCCTGATGGCCCAGATGAGCTGGCATTAGGAGAGAGGCAAGTTATCACGGGGCTCTTATCACTCACATCTGTGGTCATTACTGAGTAGGGCTCACTTGACCCTAGTTCAGTGAAACCACTGCACTTAAGAGACACTGGCATCAGGGGATTAGCTGGCAAGATGCGGTTTTATCCTCAACTATCTTGCTTGGTGAAACAGGATGCAGAAGTAATAGATCACCTTTCACTCTAAGAGCAGGTGTTGCAGTCATGGTTATGTGTAAATGGTGTCTGTAAGCCCTTCTGCATCTTCCTTATTGGTGAGATTAAAATGTGCTGAAGGCTTGGCAGAAGAGCAGTGAGTTTAGCACTTGGTTTTCTGAGACACTAGATTTATGAACAATGAAGAACTGGAGTATTGATTGCACTGAGGAGTTTCTTCCTGAGAGAGAAGCTGTGTTAAACACCTACACTATGCTATTAGATTGTCTCACACTATGTTTGCCCACAAAACACCAGCCTGAGATTACTTCAGTTTATGCTTAGAAATAAGAATCAAAAAAGAATCAACAGTGTGAAAACTGTAATATAAAATCGTTGTTCTGCATTTCTTTGTCTCTACATAAAAGACCTGAGGAAATTAGTTCCTTAGGCATCTGAAGTCTGGTGATATAAAGGCCCTTGTTGGTGCCCAAGGTGGGGATTTCTGTCTTCTGTCAGGGACATGTAAAAATGTGAAGACAAGTCATTAAGCCTCTTTCACAGTTGATGAAATAAACACCTAAAGAGAGTAATTTGTCTTATGCTAAAATATCTTATCCTAAATTAAGTCAGATGAATCACCCTCTGGAGATGACTGTTTCAGTGATTAATGCAGTGACATAACTCCTGCTTTTGAGTCTGGCTTTACCTAAAACCCTGTTTTCCTTCAAGTAATTGTAGCTAAATATCTGATACCTCCCATATCTGAGCACTCCCCAGGCATTGTAGTAATTTTGTACTTGTACTTGTATTTGTACATGTATCACCTTGATCTAGACAGCTAAGTTCCACTCATGAGAAATCAAGGAAAACTGTGCCTAAATCCTCTGATGCTCCACAAAAGGACCACTGTTGTTAAGAGGTTATTTCTATCTCAATTTCTGTAAAAAATTCTACTCACTTCAGGTGCCTTATTTCTAGGTCTGTCTACTCCAAATCTGGCCATACCTCAGATTTTTCTCTTGAATGCATTTAGATGTTAGTGAATTGCAAAGATCACCAAGGTTTATATGGGAAGCACACTGAGAATCCAAAGCATGTGAGACTCCATGTTATATCTCATCCTGAAACTATTCTTTTCCCTTACCTGTCACTCAGAGGTGCAAAATAGATCATTCCTAAAGAGGTCAGTGATTTTCAGAATGATTTTTTTTAATTTTATTTTTTTTATTAGGAGCTGAATTAAAATACCACCTCAAAGATCCTGCACAGCATTTGGTGGTTAAAATTCTGAACTAAGTATAGGAAGGAAACATGCCCTTCATTGTCAGCTAGAAAGAGTAGTTTCTCGTACGTGGCAAATTACATGAGCTGATCTAAGTAGCTCAGCAATGAGAAAGTGCTTGTTACAATAAGAGAATCTGATTATAAATCAGGCAGTGTTTTCTGCCTGTCCCTCTTGGCACCATAATTTTGCTGCTGTCAGCCTTTCCTTCAAGAACTGAGCTCTGAGCTGCCCTAGAGAAAAGGGTTATGCCAATACTAATGAGAAGGGTGGGAATGTTTGGGACTAACTGGGGAATAATTCCTTTTTGTTTTGTTAGCTTGTGAAATAATGGCAATAAAGATAATGCTAATGAGGTACAAATCTTCCAAGCATTAGTCCTATTTGACCTTGGCTAATGAAGAGCAGACAAATCCTCTTGAAAACTGAAATATGGAGATTGCTGTGAGACAGTGACCACCCCAGCTGGGTAGCCTGAGTGTTCACACAGGGGGATGCAAATAAAAGGTGTGAGGCAGACTGGGTATGAAATCTAAACATATATTTTTAAGATTAGTTATATTTCATGCAATATCAGAGACAAAACCCCAAAAGCACTCTGACCAAGTCAGCTGCACATCACTATAAAACTCAAAATCCTGTGTCATGGTGTGTACAACAGGCCCTCAGTGTGGCCTGTTAGCCAGTTCCCCACCCATCGCACAACTTTCTTGTCCAGACAGAGACAGACAGAGATGTAGCATATCAGCTTCTCCAGGGGGAGGTTGTGGGAAAGTGTATTGAAAACCTTGGAGAAATCCAGGTACATGGTAACCATCACTCACCCCATATCAACTGAGCAGGTTACTTTGTCATAGAAGATGATCAGGTTTTCCAAGTGTGATTTGCCCTTGATGAATCTGCACTGGCTTTCCCCAGTCACATGCTTCATCTGACTTGTGATATCCCCAGGAGGATATTCATTCCATAACTTTCCCAGAAACTTAAATAAAACTGATAGGCATATAATTTCCTGGATTCTCCTTTAAGCCCTTCTTGTAGATTGGGGTGACATTATCTTCTTCCAGTCTTCTAGTGTATCCCCTGACCTCCAAAACATCTAAAAGATTGTGGAAAGCCCTTGCAATGGTGTCAGCCATCTCTCTCAACATCTTTGGAAGGTTAATGTTAGAGTCCATCAGTTTGTAGAGGTTAAGTTCCTGCAACAGTTCACACACCAACTCTTGCTTTGCTGACGGTGGGTCTGTGTTTGCAAAGATGTAAGATTGCATTTTTAATCACTGGGCTGAGACTGACACTGTCAGCAGATGCATCAGCTTTTTGGAAGAATATCCCAGTGATAGCACTTACACTTTTGACTACCTTTTTTTTTTTCTCCCTACTCTATGTTTTCATGAGCATATTCCAGTCAATTGTAGAATGATGTCTGAGCTGGGTTTGTTGTAGTTCAAGGAAGTGTAGAGAAAAATGGAGTATCAGTTCAAAAATTAAATTATTATGCTTTGGTCTTTGGCATAAAGTAGCAGAACTGCATCCTGTTAGAATGATATCAGTATTTTGATACCTTGGATATGCCTGCTTTTTTCTCTTTATTATATCTGTGTTTATGGGAAGGTACAGAAGTAATGCTGAAGTCATGCATGTGATGCTACACAGTCAAATGATCCTTTCAATCAGATAACACTTTTCTGATTGGATATGATGGCTTCGTGGTGACTTTGCCTGTTGCGGTCACAGAGACCCATTAGAAGGACACAAAAATGCATTTTTCTGTCCTGTGACTTTTGGACTATCTTGCTTTTGTCATTTTGGTTAGGGATATAAGAATGGGTTGAAGGAGACATCAATGAGCTTTGCCTATGCTCCAGGGTGCTTATGCAGGATGCAGAACTATATTGTATGAGCAATCTATATAATCCTATGTCCCTAAGGTGTCTTGGAGATTACTCTCAATAGTTTCAGTTTAGCTCCTTACTTGTGAGCATATAAGCATTTTTGAGCCCTGGTTGACTGACACTAGTTATTTATAAAGACAGGCCAAAAAGTTCATGTTTAGACATACGTAATTTTTTGTTTGTTTTCTGTGGAATCCTTTATAGTATTTGAAAAACTGAAGAGGCCGGATAATCCCAAGCCATGTGTCCTACATCTAGAGTTCCCGATTAAGCCTGACACAAATGATTGTCACAGAAGTGAGAGATGGAAGTAGCAAAGTGGATTTATCAACTGTCCTTAAACTTTCTGGATTTTACTGTAAACACAGATAGTTTTAGCATATAGGGTTAGGATTTTCTTCAAACGTTCTTAAAAGGGAACACCTTTACATTGAAGAACTGCAAATTTAAACCCATGGGGAAACCATATCCACTGAAATTTTAAATCAGTTTTGTTCCACTTCTTTTGCCTAATGTCCTTACTATGGCTCATTCTTTGTTACTGTGAGGACTTGCTATATCACCATTTAATAATATGAATTTGTAGAATAAGGAAGACAGAAATGCCAATGGACTTACAATTGTATATCAAGGGGAGAGGTTTCAAGATGCCCTTCTATTCTATATATCCGTTAGTAATTTTAGCCTCTCCTAAATTAGGAATTTCGTTATGCCTATTTGTTATCACTGATTAATTTCACAAATTTACTATAAAAGGATTTTAATCTTTTGTATACAGATCATCACATATCTTGGTGTTAAAAGACAGAATTAGGGAAGTGAAGAGAATCTTCCAATCATGGCATAATTTGAAGAATTGAATCTTTTGAGAGGAAATATTTTAAATCGATGTGACACTTAAAAATTACTTTAAGTTACTTCCTGCATTTTGATGTATGAAATTCTTCTTGAGACACAACACATGAAAAGAAATATTACAATAAAAAAATTCAAGGAGCTTATTTTTTCATTAAATATTTACCAGCCATTCAAACTTCAGTGGATTTACTCTCAAACTGAACAAGAAATCTTGAGGTTGTCATCTATAAATCTTTGTGCTGGTGCCTACCAAACGTGATTAAATCCAAGGCAAGCCTCTACCACAGTTGTAAGTTATTTAATAGATGAATTTAGAGTGCAAATGTTTTCCTGTAAGTTTTAAAGGCTGAAATAATAAAACTAGACGTATTAGATAAAAATTAATAATCAAATGCTTGAGATCAACAGAAATTATGCATGGAATGTATTTGCATTATAAAAGAAATATGATAAGCACATGTATGTAATCTATCATTAGCTCTTCAGGGTCACCCACTCCTCCTTGGAAAAAAAAGAAGAAAGAACACAGGAAAGAAGAGAATTGTTTTTGCCAAGGCACAGCTTTTCAGATGGGGCTATGCTGAACTGGTCAGACGTCTTAGATTTTTGATTCAGAATATACTTTTTGATTGCAGTTGAAGATATTGCGTTTGCTTCCTTTAAAAGATCCTTGCACCTTCTTTTTTTTTTCTTATCTAGAGGCTCCGAGGCCTAAAATGACCTTCCAGACCAAAAGTAACTGGCATTTGGGATGAAAACACCCTTCACATATACTACTAGTCATATTATGTGCATAATATTGCAGGCATTATAAATGGGCACAGACACACACTTGTGTCATCATGGACTATTTGTATGCTTTAGGAGTGATGTAATTTGATTAACTGAAGAAAATCAACTGGGCCATATTAGAGTCTAACTCAGGATTTTTCTGTATGTGTGGCAGTTGCAGGTCTGCTGTTTTTATTTTAGTAAATGTGGTTTTATAAATATGTTAAGTTCTTTTCTAAATTTTCATTATTGGTGTTTGGTCTCCAGCTCTGAAAGTCACATGCCATGGAAAAGTCACACTGCTTTACCCACAAACCATAATAGAGGTCTTGTCGTAGGCCATAAGATACCTTATTCTATCAGTTCTCTGTCTTCCATCACTTCTGCTTTCTCCCTCTATTGCTAAATATATCAGTATAAAACATTTTACTGTGAAGTACCATATAAATATTAAAGATGGTTTCTAGTTATTTAAGCATTTTTTGTTTCAGTTGTCAGAGAATTGTTTGATATTGACTGAGGTAACTGTTTTTTATTGAAAAAGAACTTTATTTTTCATGAAACCTGGCATGATGAATGAACAGAGCAGACCAGAAAATAACTTTTTTTTTCCTCAAAAGTTTAGAGTTCTATGAATTCCTTAGATACTTTTATTCAGTCTTTTCCAGAGGTCTGAAGTTATTACCAAAGGAATTTTGTAGATTAAATGGTCTATTTTTCTGGAAAAGTTTCATTGGAAACATTTAGGACAACTTTAGAAAAAATTTAATTTAAAAATAAGTGGGAAGTTAGTGTTGCTTTTGAAGAAATACAGTATTGAGATAATGAGAGAGTACTCAACTCTGCCAAAGGAAAAAAGTGCAGCCATTACACCTGCACTACTAGCCTTGTGGTGCTGGGAAAACATTTTCCTGGAAGTGCCCTATTCAGATGCAGATGTGTGCAGCACCCCCATCAGCCATGCAAAGAAGTCAGATTAAAAATTAGGCAACAGAGGGAGAGCAGGAGGGCCAACATGCCGGTAAAAAAGTTTTGGGGAAAAAAATGCATGACAGGTATTTGAGTCCTTCCCTAATCCCTCTACATCCCTTTAAATGTGAGAAAGATGGGTATGCTGCATATCCTCGTGATATTATGGTGAAAAATATGTAGTTTTTGACTGACTTGCCTAAAGGCTACTTGCCTTCAATATCATTACATCCAGATGCAGAAATGATCTTGGTCTGGATCTGATTCTTTGTGTACTGCGCAAAGCAGGCAGCATCTCCTGTCTCAAGGATAAATGTGGGAAATGTGTGTTCACTATTCTGGTGTCTGCTCTTTCACACCCACAAGCCCTTCAGCTCTTCAGATAAAGCTGAATGGTCAGATGCACTGATTACAGCCTATGCTTCCCCATGGTTTGTTCAGTAGAGATGCTGCTCTGCTCACATGTATTGTGGTTGGGATTCCTTTGTCCTCATCTTCCAAAAATTTGGTATGGTGTCATCATCTGATGTTTATAGTTAGAACAACTCACCCAACTTTTACATGGGATAACAATGCACTCAGGCACATGGTGTGATTCACTGTCCTATGCAGGGCCAGGATTTGGATTTTGATGACCCTTGTGGGTCCTTTCCAACTCAGGATATTCTATGATTCTATGATTCATCTGAGCTTAAATCATGTAGCTAAAATAAATGATGACAACTTTATTTTTTTTTTTTTTTTGATAATGAGATTCTGGGGAAGAAAACTAGCTCTAAAAATCCTACTTTGTGTCATCTAAGTTGTCTGAGAGTGTTTTCCGTCCTTCAGCTGGGATAGCTGGCGTGTCCTTGGCTTTTGTTTATGGAGTGAACTACAACTTTATTGATGGTAAGCAGGATCAACAGTGGACTCAGTCAGTTAGCAGAGAGTAGCTTCCGGAGCTGTCCTTCTTCATGACAAGGGCTGATGCAGTTTGCACCTTGTGAGCTTTTACCCTCTTTAGTCTTGTCCTGCCTTCAGTCAAAAGGGATTATCATTGAAATCTCATCAAGGTTCAGAAGTCCAGTACTACAGAGGCAAAGGAGTACTTGGGTGTGATGACATCCAGCAAAGCCTCAGGCTGCAGGAAATATTTTCACATTACTGTGAAAGGTTCTCTTTTTTCTTAATAAAAGGTGGTAATGATGGCAGCATGCTGCAGGCAACAGTGGCGACTCCAGTGTTCACATACACCTCTTATCAACAGCATCCAGCCATTTCACCTTGGCTGACCCCCATGTGTGGCAAGGAGAAGCTGTGGGGGATGTTCCCAACTGTTTCTGCAGCTTCAGGGGTGTCTGGTTATCAGCAGTGGGGCAGGCAACAAGAACTGCAGTGGGCTGACAGTGCTAAGGAAAAGTGCAGTTATCACAACTGTGTTTCTAAATTTTTATTTCTCACCTGCTATAGAAGGCAGTCTGTGAAAATGCAAACGTTGTGATAATGGTTCTGTGCAAGCTGTTGAAAAAGTTTGATAAATTAAGTGAATTAGAGTCTAGTTTTTATCTGCTTATATAATAAGACACAGATTTTTACTTTTCTCTCTCATTTTCATTAATTTTTTGACATATACTCTATAATTTTATTTCAATAGTCTGCTTAAAATTTCTGGTTGACTGTTCACTCTTTATTCATATTAGTCTTCTGAATTGTGGTTTGTAAGCTATGGTGACAGGGATTTTCTTTTGAGGCCAGTTTGGAACTGTAATCACATTTTCACCTTATCACATCTTCATATTCTCACTTTTGCAGTGTGCTGGCCCCTGGCAGTTGATTCATCATGTGTCTCTAAGCACAAACATGTACTGGGACATAGAAAGCTATAATAGAGCAGAATAAATCATATTACAGTCTCATGTCTGAGGGAAAAAGATCAGAGAAGGCATGCAAGCTGTGAATGTAAATGTATAGCTTCTGGTTTGTCAGCTAAATGGTGTAGTGGTGAATTTATTGAGTCTAGGTTTTGAAAAATGCAACACTATCTGCTTTGGTCAGAATCAATACCGGTCAGCAGAATGAACCAGATTTGACTGGTCAAATACTCTGACAAATCATTTTATGTGTGAACTCAGAAAAATACTGTATATATTGCTCAAACTGAAACAATAATTGAGGATCTAAATTGAAATATTAAGTGTGTGCCTGATGCACTGGCACATGCTTAATATTTTTATAGCTAGTACAGGCAAGAATATTCTATTAAAAATTGAATGAAGACAAGAAATTGATGGGCAATTCTATCACAGTTATTTATTTAGGCATTCATTTGTTTGAGGTTTTTTTGCCACACAATTAAGTGCCTAATTGTGTGAAGAGAGCTACTGGATTTCCATGTGTGAATAACAGTGATTTATTGAAGAATACACTTGTTCTAAGGATTTACAATACATCTTCTGGAAATTTGATGTGAAAAATTGCATTTCCAGATTGTCCTGAAATAGTTCACAATTAAAAAGAAATTATCTCCTTTGAAAATTCCCAGCCTTCAACTGAAAAATATCATAGATGGGATTTAGTACTAGACATAATATAATTGTAGATAGTATGGTTTATGAACTGTTAGTTTCTTATCTATGTATCTAAAGCTATAGCTGTCTCATATGGCACAGATAAATTCAGTGCAGTCTTCACTTATATTTTTCTTTCCAAAACATTCCCCATAGTATATTTCACTACCAAATACAAAGAGAGGTAAGATTTTTTTTTTTTTAAATCTGTATTCTTATATCATAGATGCACATTTGCTTTGCTTTGGAAGACTAAAAGACAAAGGACTCTCTCCAGATAAACATGCATTTCATGAAAGTTTAACAGCATAATGTAATATCTAAATTATAATGAACACAGGCTGCACAAAAATAAAATGTTAATACAGTTTGTTGAGATGACAATGTTTTCAGTTCAAATAAGTAAACATAATGAAAGACTGCAATTATGCAGGACTGTGAGTAACCCTGTTAGGAATAGTTAACCCTTTTTTTTTTTTTAAACTGTAGGTAAGTTGCCCTTTTTTTTTTTGGTTAGTGATTTTTTCACTAATTTGAGCGTCCAAAAATCCTTATGTGCCAAATGGAGAACACAACTGTGAACATGATATGCTAACAAGACATGCAAGGAAGAAATGGGCATATTGGAGATTCCAGCGGTGGGTCACAAAGTTGATTACGTTGGAGCCTCTGGCTCAGGAGGAGGGGATGCCGCACTGCTACTCATTTCAGTATTTTGGCATACTGACTCTGAAAATGTCATTCGTAGGTGTTCATGATAATTACAAATAATTCATCTGTTTCTTCTCTGAGCAACAACTGTGCCATCTAGTATGTTTTAGAAGTAAAAATCTCTAAATGATAACTTGATACCATGGATACAGCTAAATCTAAGAACCCTACATAGGTTCAACCCAAACTTTGCCATATATCAGAGTCTTTATCAAAGGTTTTTGAATTTTAGTAAGACTAAGTTGGTAATGTCACTTTCTTCTTTCACTCTACATACTGATGCTCCTCATTATGCCCCATCCCTCTTTCCCACAGGAAATGATGTTAGCCTTTCCTTTGGTTTGTTTTTATCTTTAAAAACAAATTTGTATTTTTTCTAAATATTTCTTCTTATAATTTGTAATGAAATTTTTGTAGTTCAGTTTTTAAAAATTATTTTCACAATTTAATTATTTATTTGAAAAAGAAGTTTTGACATTTATAGTCTCTTTATTTTGACACAAAGAAACAGAGAAAGAAAAGGCAATAAACAAACTCACTTTATGATCTCTTCCTCAAGACAGGCTGAATTGATGGGCCAAGGCCAGTTTTACAGGGTTCAATAAGGTGAAGTGCCAGGTCCTGCACTTGGGGCACAACAACCCTGTGCAGTGCTACAGGCTGGGGGAGGAGTGGCTGGAAAGCTTCCCAGTGCAAAAGGAGTTGGAGAGTGCTGGATGACAGTAGGCTGAACATGAGCCAGCAGTGTGCCAGGTGGCCAAGAAGGCCAGTGGCATCCTGGCTTGTATCAAAATAGCATGGCCAACAGAACAAGTTCAGGGATTGTCCCCTTGTACTCACCACTGGTGAGGCCACACTTCAAATCTTGTGTTCAGTTTTGGGCCTCTCCCTACAAGAAAGGCACTGATGTGTTGGATTGTGTCCAGAGAAGGGCAACAGAGCAGGTGAAAAGTCTGGAGCACAAGTCGGAAGAGGAACAGCTGAGGGAGCTGGGGTTGTTTAGCTTGGAGAAAATGAGGCTTGGAGTAGACTTTATCACTGTCTACAACTACCTGAAAGGTAGAGTTGGGGGTCAATTTCTTCTCCCCCGTAACAAGTGACAGGACAAGAGGAAATGACCTCAAGCTCATTTATTTATTCACTGAAAGGGTTGTCCAGCATTGGATCACGATGCCAGGGAAGTGGTGGAATCACCTTCCTTGGAAGTTTTCAAAAATTTTATGGATGTTTACCACATGATTTAGTGGTAAACATGGCAGGGTTAATGTTGGACTTGATGATCTAGAGTTTTTTTCTAGACAATTCAATGATTCTAAGAGAGGCAAAATCTTACAAAACAGACGGCGAGGAATCATTGGATACAAACTTTCCTTTGACCCCCCTAAGTAACTACTCAGACATGGACAGCAGGCTGTAGTGATTCTTTTGTATAACCTATTTGTTCCCTCAAAAAAACCCCAACAATGTAATCAAATCTATGGTTTCTTTTACAATCCTTTGTGATCCCAGCTAGGTTCTGAATGGCTTGAAAGTTCTGGAACTGGAAATCAGGGAAATGAAGACTCCAAAGTGCTGACAAAATCTTTCATTCATAAAACTAAAATTTAATGGAGTGACATTGTACTTGCAAATGGCCCAGAGGTAGGTACAAGAGTATTCAGTTTTAATAAGCGGGAGCTGGAAATATGTGGTTTTACATTACTTCTCTTAAAATCCACCAGGTGTGGATTATACTCAGTTTATTCTTTCCTCTTCTTAGTCCCCCACTTCAGAGCAAATCGTGCACTGCTTTTCACAGGGTCACAGATGTGAGGAGCAGGGACAAGAGTGAGGCCCAGGAGTTGAAGCAAAATGTTCTATATAGCAGGTGTGTTTCAAGTTTCAGGATGGAACTTGTGCCATGCTTATGTTAAAATATACAACATCTTACTGGGACATTTAATGTTAGACTATGCATTATTTATTTAAATTTTGTGATAAGCTTCTTTGTCAAAATTGGCTGATCCCTCTCTTTGAATACATTAGCTCAGAAAACAAAATGCCTCCTCTATGATTTCACAATCTATATGCAAAAAGAGCATGAATGGACGTTATAAATATCCATTTGGTTTCCTGGATGGTGAAATGTTCCTTCAGGTTCTGCTGGTTTAATCAATGGATAAAATAGATTACATTTGTTTATGGTAGTGATAGCCTGACTAATGCATTGACTTCAGGCTGGAAAAAGAAATACTCAGCAATACTTAGAGAAGAAACAGTTAATCCATCTATTAAAAATGTAGCAATGTGACTTTGAAAGAGAGTGCCTTGAAATTGCTATGCAAATTTTGTACATATTACTTAATGTGAAAAATATATAGATTAGTCATGTTTTCAGTAGTAATAAATAAAACATTATCATAATAATGACTTGCTCAAGTATTGAAAGTATTGTTTTAAAAGGTTTACTCTCCATTCCCGAATTTTTTAGACATGTCTAGATAGAGAAACTTATATTCTTATATTATTTATCATCTACTGATGAAGCATGATGGGGATTTCTGATTTACTTGTCAAGTAACTAGCAAAAAAAGCTGGATTATTTGTGATTGCTCCAGTTAGGGAGATAAATTAATAACAGAGCTACTTCTGTTTCAGGAAATAGAGACAAAACTTATCTTCTTCTGGCTGGTTCAAGTACCTTTGAAACTGATGCTATTTTCATTAGGATTCAAGCCAAGAATGTTACTTTTTCAACCACTCCATCAGTGCAGAACTGGTTTCATAATGGAAATTGCAATATTTTGATTGCAAAAGGGTGATGTGGTATGGTCAGGTATGCTGCTCAGGCTTCTGCCAAGGAGGGTTTATCCATCCCTGCTGGGAACTAGGAGGTGTTATTCACAAATGAAGATTCACAACCTCTTTGAAGTGCCCAGAGGTTGGCATATCGCCTTGTGTAGATGAAAGAAGGCATAGTATAATGTTGGATTTGGAATAAGAATAGCTCCACAGGTCTGGGAAACAAGATTGAAAACTTAGACCTTTCTGCCTGTACCCTCCATCAGACCCACCCCTGAATATACATATGCACAGAGACATTAGTGCATGAATGTGCTCATGCTCAGGCAGTGAGATTGCATGTGGCTACTGAGTAAGGAGAGGGCTTGGGTATGTGTTAGCAGCAAAACATGGGTGTCCACTGTAGGAGACTAGGAAACAAAGATCCTTCTTGTTAGAAGCAGTAAAAACTCACTTGAAATACCTCCAAATAACTCTGACTTTGCTAGTGTTTGCAGAACTGTAATGAACAGTGCAAATAGTGAAAAGGTGCTGGCTTTTGAGGCAGGTTTTGCCCATGCATGTGGTGAGAGATAGGGATTAGGGCAGGGAGATGCCAAGTAATGCAGACAGGCTCAGAGATGGAGAAGCCTCTTCAAAGATGTCAGCACCTGGTCAATCCATTTGTTTGAACTGCGAGCCAGAATATTCTGAGAGGATGGGAGTGTTCAACAAAGTCTTCAAAGTAATGCTTGGAACTTGATTCAGTTCCAGTTTGAGCTAAAATATGTCTTTAAATGATATAATAAGCTTGAGTTTGCTTCATATCCTTATTTTTTTTTCCAGAAATTTTATGCAAATTTCATTTTTAATGCCTGTGTCTCTGCTCATAATTTCAAGTCACATTTGTTATAGTTCTATGACAACATGTATGTCTCTTTAAGCTTTTTTCTTAGGGGTCCACACTTTTAACTTATGTCTGGTTCTTCTTTGCAGAATATTTTCTTTTTTTTTTTTTTAAGTAAAATTATTCTGTAGTTGCCAGCACATTCAAAAACCAAAGCCAGTAGAAAACCTTCTCTCCTTGTGGCCCTTTTTATTTCTGGAGAAACAAAATACACCTCAGCTGAAAGCTTTCATTTACAGTCATGACAAAAGTTAGGTTAGGATATTACGTACATCATCTGTGGGCATTCCAACTCCCTTAAATTTGTCACATAACATATACACAAAGAGAGAGGTGTATACTCTAAAGAGGTGTCACAAGTACCCATATATTAGACTTTGTGTATGAGACTCACAGGATACGTGATGACTGAAATCCGAAGTTTCTACTCTTTGACAAAGAAAAAAATTCCACCCCCACCACCCACTCTCACCCCTGCCATGCGGAAATGTTTATATTTTTTGGTGGAATCATTCTGTTTGATGTTAAACTGTAGTGATGTGGGAATAGTTCAGGCTTCCTGTGAGCTGGATCTACAGTTTCCATCCCCTGTGATGCTTCCACACAGTGTGTGCAGGGAGAACACTGTAACACTATGTAATGTGTGTTTTCATTAGGCTCACTGATGGGAGAGAATAGGGACCTGATGTGTGTGAATATTGAGACATGTCATGGTACCATAACCAGTTTAATATCACGTTGAAGTGTTTCAGTTCAAATAAAATAATGAACCTGTTTTTATACATGTTCCAATAAAACATCACAATAATGCATTTTTTTCTTAAGAACTTTGCAAATTCATTTTTATGAAAAGAGTAATTACCATGAAAAAGGTAATATTCTTATATCTGATTTAAAAGCCAAAATCTGAAGCACAGTCACAGAATAATTTATAGGCAGCGAGGCATTTGAAGACAGTTTTCTTGCTTTTTGAGGACTTGTAAGCATACCACCCACCATGACAGACTAGATCTGATGAGTTGGTTGAAAGTCAGGTTAAGCAACTAGGGTAGACATATGGGTAAGATGAGAGAAAAGTATAGAAAACGGTAGAAAAAAATCAGAGAACTATGCTGGAAAACTAACAGGGATCTTGGGCAATTTATGTAATCTATTGTTATTGAGGATAATTTCTGAGCTTTTGTTTGATAGTAAGCTCTACTTTCTATCCACGAGAAGAAATTTTTGCTTCTTGCACACTGATAACAAGAAGAGATGATTAAACTTTGGTAATTATTAGTTAAAATAGAATAATGAAATACGACTGTAATCAAAATATCTTATAAAAGGGAGATTACTATTTTTTCCTTCTGAGCTCTGTAATTTTAGTTTGGTCTCAGGGGCAGGAAGCTCAACCATGTGATAAGGCTGACCAGAGAGGCATCTCCAAAAGTAACACAAAGGAAAGACTTAGAGCAAAAAAAGAAGCTGTGACAAGTGATAAGGGGGACCTTTGGTGGCAATGTGGAAACAGCACAAAGCATAATGGTTTCTTTCTTTAATGCTGTTGCTTAGTTCTAGAATAGACCAAGTAAAAAGTGTTGGATCTTTATATGATAAAGAAATAGAGTCTGCTCCCAACTGAGTTGGTGGCCAAAGAGAAATTTATTCAAACCCGGCGCTCTTTTTATCCCTTGAAATCATGTGACCTTATAACCAATGAGAGTGTAGATTCTTGCGCATGTCCCCTGAGCTTCTCCGCCCCGGGTGCTTCCCCTGCACCCCTGGACACACCTCCTACAAAAAAGAAATCATACTCTGTGTTCTCTGGCTTCTTACCTAGTTGAAGTGCAACTTGAGAAAGCTGATCTAACTTTGACACTTGCTAAAATCTCACATGTGTTTTACCAAACCAGAGCACCATACACATGACTTTTTCTCTTTCAATTTACCACCAGGGTATTTTCTTGATGCTAGTTGTTTTCAAAGAGTTTTGCTATATCTCTCTTGGTTTGCTGTTTTTTTTTCAAGGATTTGAGTGCAATAAGACAATGAGTGGTAAGCAAAAGTAGTAAGTAAAATTAATGCAATGGGGACTGCCCCTGGCAGGGTCCTCCTCATGCGGTTTGCATTCACTTTCTGTCCCCCAAGATTGCCAAAGGGAAGGGAGAGGGCAGTGCTTTCTCTGCCCTTTTTGAATAAAGCTTTGTCTTCCAGTATATGAAACTGGGGCCCTGCTGATGCAATCATCATATTCTGAAGAACTAATCCCCACCCTCTGTAAAGCTTATGAGTGCAAAGAGCAGGTATCTCAGACTGAGCTGACATAGCCCTGCTCAGACCGATTTCAGAGTGGGTTTCTGTAAATTGAAACTTGTGTGTGTGTTTGTGTGCTTTTAAGGCTGAAACACACAAAAATCATTTCAGTTCAACTAATCACCTTCTAATTTATGGTGAATGTAGAGCTCTGTGAACACATGCTATATGAGTAGAACTTCTTCAGGCCAATGGAACTCTGGTTGTAATAGCAGAGAATCTTAACTGTCCTCATTTTAAGCTTCTCCTTCTTCTGCCACCCTCTGTGGTGGATTGAGGCATGGACTCAGGGGGGTGAAGCTGAGACAAGTTTATTGGGGTTGTAGCCCCTTTTATAACCCAACACCAACAGACAAACATACCTTTTACCTTATCAAGGTAAAAACTGTGACCGCAGCATCTGATTGGCTGCTAGCTGTCCCAGTAGTTGAAACAGCAGTTTTCGGAGTTATAGCTCACCCCTGTAATGAGTTGCTCTGTTCTCTGCAAAGGTCTGATTTTTTTTCCAGGCCCTATTCCCTACAACCTTCCTTCTTACATCCTTTCATGTAGATCTTTCCCAGTTACTTTAGATCTGCTGCTTGCAGTTTTCCTGTTAATTTACTCTATTAAATTACAGCTGTTATTGCTCAACAATGTTCTCTTTCCATGATGCTCCTTTTTTCATTCCTCACACCTGTTGCCACTACACCTTCTCTTGGGGGATCTTCTCTGATGTGAATAGTTTCTTAATTCCTATGCTATGAAAATTTCTCCTTCTGTTCTTCATGGAAACACAGCTTCTTCTCACAGCATTTTCGTTACTTTGATTCTCTCATTGATGGTACATATTCCCATCCAGAATTGCTTGGGTACTATACTTTCCTGATTAAATTACAAGCTCATTAGGATTGGCAGGTTATTTGGTTATGCATTATGTAAAATACAACATGTATATAATATTTGATTTGGATTTCACCCTCATTTTCCCATCACAATTTGGCTAGCTGTGCCTGCTCTATCTGATTTACTAATAACTGTTATTGTCACAATATAGAGTTAGCAGAAAAAAAACACCTTTTAGTAGAGACAGATGTGATGTTTTGGAGGAATTATCATCAATCTGTAAGACCTCAGATGAACCTTCTCTTTTCACAGGGGGAAACCTGAACTGTTCTAATCCTTACAAGTCAATTATCATCTAAACCGCTCATTTCCTGCTGCAATTCAAGATTCATAAAATCTGAGTGGGATATGCATTTTTAATGTTTATGGCAGGAACCATAAATATTGTTGGCCTTGTTTGCCAGAATCTTAATACAATAATGACTATAAAGCTGCAGGAAGGAAAAATATCTAAGATGCACTGATTCAGTTTTATAACCCAATAATTCTGACAACCTTTTCAAATGATTAAATAGGCTTGGAGAAATCCAGACCCTGAAGTATTATCTCCATTTGTGAAACCCTAAATGCTTTTAGTTTTTTTTCCCCCTTTCTTCTTTTAAATAATGCAGGAGCAGGTGCTGGCATTTCAGTTCAACTAATTAGTTTCTAATTTACTGTAAACATCTTAGAATTCCACGAACACGTCTCAGTGGTATCCGAGAGGAAACAATCTACTGGTTCAATAAATCTTTCCTGAAATACTACTGAGAATTGACTACATGTGTATGGTCTTACTTAATATATCTGATTTTTTTAGAATACACTGAAAAGTAAGATAACAGTTCCAGGCTTTCCGTGATATTATCATTGTGTAAAGACAGAATCTGAAGGAACTTTGTGTTAATGACCCACTGTTTTAATTTTAAAAGCTATGTAATATTGCCTTATATTTTATTGCATTACTGGAATCGGTCCAGACATTAAATGTGTTTGTAGTGATATTGCCACAGGAATCCTTATCAATGCTTTGCATTATTTTTACATTCATGTGATTTGTGTATTTAATTTGGAGATCAAAATGTAGAAGGAATATTAAAATATTTCTCTTATTTCTAGGTTATTGCCTTCATAAAGTGGTTGCATTTACAATGAAAAAATTTAGTTGTAACCATTCATTAAAATAAACCAGGAATTTTATTTAAATAGGTTAATTTTCATAATGTTTATGAACATGCTATATATATCAAATTTCAATTTTGATTTTTTTTTAAACTAACTAAAATTGGAAAAAATACTGACTTGAATTTCCATTTGAGTACTTTTGAGTCATAAGTTCATTACAGTAAGACATTTTAAAACAATCCTGTCTCCTTTTGGTTTTTCTTCATTAATTATTAATTAAATTAACATAAAAGACCCTTAAAAGTTACAGAAGGGTACTAAATGATACATGCTTATTTTTTCTGACTTCATCTTTGAAAATCAAAGACGGTTGTCTTAGTACAGATGGTAGGATTTACATTTCACCATTTGGCTGAAGCCCTAACTTACCTCTCAGTGTGTTGGCAGATCCCTTAGGAGTGTACAGAAGCAGCCTTGCTGAACCAGCACTGGTGGCACTGAAATCCCTCTCAATATTGCTGCACTTAACAACGTCTTGGCAACAGTGCCAGCATATGCACCTTTCCTTTCTCAGATGTTCATTGGCATCATTTGCATTGGTATAACTATTGTGGCACTTTGGAATGAACTGAACAAGGAATTGGATGAGGCTAAAACTTTGTTTTTCAGTTTCAAAGCTATTTTTTGTCCAAGGGTTCACTTATTTTTTTTTTTTTTACATTCTGGAACTAGAAACAATTTCCCCAGGACTCTTGAGAGGGCAATGAGGCAGGACTGAGCTGCTTTAATCTTTGGCATCAGCAAAGAAAGTATACTTATAACTGCCCTTTCATAGACAAAACCCCTAGATATGCAGAGTCCTGCTGAAAATGTGGCAGGATGTATTAAGGCAGGAGGAAACTAGGATGTTAGTGTAGCTATTGATCCTTGAACTTAAAGATGCTAGTTTTTCATCACATTTGAGGAATTCACTCTTGCAGGAATGACATTTTTCTGATATGGAATTTCCTTAACTTTTCATTGAATATTATGTGTGAAAAAATGAATGTTAATAAAAGTGTTTAGTGTCTCTTAATCTACACATAAATATTTGATTGTTCAGATTCTGTATTAGTAAAGGTACTTTACATAGATTGTGTGCGTGGCTAAAAGGTACCAGCTGTAAAGGAAAAAAATGTATAGAAAACTCTGACGCATATAGTGCTAACTCTTAAGCTTTTATGCAGGTTTTTTTTCATTTCTCCTTTCATTTGATATCTTATTTCTTTAAATAAACTCTATCATACTTAATAGGAGAAAATTATTATTGTCATTACAGTAAAGTGTGTTGAAAAAAAATTAAACCAGCTGAGGGGTTAGGATCTGTTTGGAAGAGGACTGAGAAAAAACAATTAAAATGCACTTAAGTTTATGTGCAGTAAAAAAATGTTAACTGAAAATTGTATTGATATATATAGAAACAAATTAAATTGGTCTAAAGTGGAAAATTATGTAACTGCTACCCTTAAGTTACAGAACTTCATAAACAAACTGATAAAATCCCCAAGCAATTTCAGTTGGGTTTCCAATTACCCTGAAACAGGAGCTCGTGTGCACTGCACTGTCCTCGTGCCAGCAAAGGAAGCTTCAGCCCTCTGGCTGGAAACTTTTTTTTTGTGGGATCACTTGTGTCTTTGTTTCAAGGTTTTCTTGGCAGATATATCTGTCCTATACCCTAATACAAATTAGTTTCACTCTATTTAACTGGAGTTTAATTTTATTAAACTGAGAGTGATGTGTGTTCTCAGGGCATATGCCAGGGTAAAGAAGGAATATGCACAGTCCTACTTCATAAGTTTTAAACTTCCTTTCACTGCTGATAACTCTGTTAAAAGAAACAGAAAACAACATCCCCACCAAGCTTGATTACATAGATGGAACTGTTTATGAGAGAAGGACTTTTTTGCCCCCTACAGTTACAGTATTTTAGATATTTTCTTTTTAATATGCTGCCAAATTCCCTGAACTGTTTCCAAACTGAGGTGGACTGTCATCCAAATAGCCTCAGGAAATTTTATGGCTACTTATCTTTATGCTGAAAAATGGAAGCCTTTGTTTTTCGTGAGGAAGCAGGGTTTTGTTTCCGAGCATAAAGGACCAGACTAGGATGTTAGAAGGTCCTGTTCTTCCTATCATTACCATGCATGCTAGGAAGCAATGATGCTTTTTGTAGAAATCTGAGTTAGAGTGGGTGCCACATTTAAACCATGTAGTGTTGAACAAGTTGCTGAATAATCTCTTCCTGTCTGTCTGTGAAACGGGGACAAATAAACTTCCTTTTAGGCCTAATAACAACTAGCGTTTATAAAGCTCGATATAATTCGCATAAGGAAGATTTTATTGATATGAAATTATACTGGGATTCTCTTAGTGACCCTTTTTGTTTCTTATACCAAATTTTCTTCTTTTTATAGCTAGGAAATGGAGGATTCTGGAGTGTGATAGACAAGTTATATATTCATGGAGAAAATAGGAGGGCCTGAGATTAAACAAGTAAATTATCACAAGCACCTCAGTAAACCTGCACTGGAAAAAGAGGCTACCTGGCTCTTTGCAGCACCAAAATCTTACAGAGTCATTTAGCAGAAGGCTGGTGGATTGGCTTGATGCCTGAGATTTAACTTTCGCATCCGACTGCAGTGTTTTTTTGTGTGGTGCTGGTTGTCATTCTCTCCACATGAATAGATTTTGGCTACATGTACCTCTGTTATTAAGTTCTCAAGTTATGGCTTGATGGCAGTGGACAGAACAATTTCTTAGTAGAAAATTCTTAGCAAGTGCACAAGTGACTGCTCAGTGAAGCTTTGTAGTTAAAGTAGTGATGGTATACAATCTACTAAATTATTTTAGACTGTCAAGGTGGTAAGGCAAATACCACCTTGGTATTTGGCAGAGTAATAACCTGAGCAGTAAATTCATAAAATACCCATTCTTTGTTCTAACATGCATCATTTAAATCTTTTTTTCTCCTAATTTAGTACCTGGAGAGAATCCCCTAAATACTTAGGGTAAACATAAAAATATTTCTTTAATAGAAAACTATTGGAACCTTTTACAGAAGGCAGCAATTGATAGCTGTTCATAAAGTACTCAGTACTATATTCCTACTGATGATTATTACTAGCAAGGGGATAATGTTAACCCTAACATATTGGTTTTTGTGGTATGAATGTGGGAGGTATGTGTGTTCAAATACTACAAATTTCTATTATACTGGGATATTTTTTGGCTCTGTGTTTTGATTTTTTTTTAACTTTCAAAAATATCATCCTAAAAGTATCCATATATACACTATAATATTATTCATCATTTACAGGGCTACACATTTGTTACTTTTTTTATATAATGAGTTTGGGTTTTGTTGTTTGTTTGTTTGTTTGTTTGATCAGGAAACGTTGCAGGAATAAATTAAATCTTGTCATTTTTATGCCAGTTTGTTCCATCATTGCCCATACTCATTTTTTATATGTTCAGTATAGCAGAAGGTAATGAGCACAGAGTGGCTAAACTAATTGGATCAGCATATCTGCCATTCATAAATATGAACATGTACTGAAGGTTTTTAATCTATTTTAAATTGATTGTGAGTGTGGAGGAGAAATTGGAAATGGTACTTCTCCCACAGGACATCCAACAGGTTGTATATATTTTTGTATATTCCAACTTCTGGCCATTGCATTTTCACCTTTTAGTACTATCTGAAGGTAATTCTTTTAGCACTTTTTCCATATTATTAAGGACTCTAGTATCCTCTTGAGTAACATACAGGTTTGAAAGCAGAAACAATAATTTAATGAACTGATGAGTTCTTGTCTCCCTTTGATTTTTTCAAAGCTTCTGGAATTGTGACAAGGTTTCTTCTTTCTCAAATTTAGATGTCTAAAAATTATTCATCTGATTCATATCCTAGGATACCTTCACAGTGAAAGCTACAGACCCTTCCAAAAGGGTCTTATTTTAAGAGTAGATGTGGAATTAATCTGTTCAGATGACTGTAAATCTCCACAGAGATAGGCAGTTTTAGGGTAAGATTCATCTCTCTTAAAGTAGGCATCTAAAATAGATCAGATGAATCCATGTTAGGACAGGAGAAATATGCCCTAGCACAAGAAAAAAACCAAACTGTTTCTTGGCATTTGCTGTCTGAGGGCTTAGATGATTAGCTTAGACTGGAAATATAGCTTGGAAATACATAAAGTTGATTGATACTTGCAACACAGACTGGTTGTAAACAACCAGCTCTGCATAATGTGTTAACTGGTTTGCATAAAGAATGTAAGTCCATAAAATTCAAAAGAACTCTGTGAATTTACAGCAGTGCCTATTCTTTCATTGGCATAAATCAATGCAAGTTCATAGAACTGAAAACTACTGTGCTGCTTTGTAGCTGCTGAGAGGTGGACTTAGTAAGTATATTGGAAATTTTGGTTAAACTCTTTTAAAAAAGCTTAGAATACGCTTGCTGTGCCATCTAACCTGTCATACTCTAGCACAACTATCTAAATACTGAAATTGTTGAGCTGTGTCATCAGCAAATAGTCTTTAAGATATGCAAACTCATACTGTTTTAATTAACTTTACACTAAGGTATAAAGTACCCCATAAATGAATACTCAGATTCTGGACTTCTGGAATTAGCACAGATTTCTACTGTCTTTCTATTGTTGCAACCCACATGACTCTACACTTTGGGCCTGATAAAGGCAATATAAGCCATACATTTAGCAAGGACTAACTTATGACACTAATCTATGTTCCCATTCCCCCTTCTCTCCCCTTCTCCATATTATTATTTCTTCTTTTTTTCCCCTAACTTTTCCTGCAATGTGTATGGGCAAGGGTATCTGCTTCCAATGAAGATGCTGTCTTCCAACAAAAGGCAACTCTGGAAAAAATAGGCAGTTTATTACTGTCATTTCAGTATAGACTACCTAGTTTATTTCTGGTATTTTCTGGAGATACATGTATAGGCAACATTTGGTTCTTTTGTAGTAAATTCAAGAGATATTTGACATACTGGACTTACTGTGCATGCACAGACCACCTGCTGTGTACTCAGTGTGTCTGAGACCTTCGACTCCTTGGATATCCTGTAAAGTTCATGTGCACATGAACAACAAACACTACTCCCATGGGTCTGGCAGCACAGGTAGACTGACTGCTCTGACTGTGCTGTTTCATTTTTCTAGAAGGCCCAACCCTCAGATGCAAGTGTACATTGGCTGCATTATATGCAAATTCTCTATCCTGCCTCCTGGTAACTTGAATGAAAAGTTATCAAGTTAGGTAAAAGTCTTCTTTCTGGATTTCTCTGTTATATAAATGGCCCCAAATACCTTCCTTTTCCTTTCAGTTTTTGGCTGACAACTGCTTCTCATCTCACTATAATTATCTTTTATCAGACTCCATTCATTTGAAAGCCATCTGAAGTTTTGATTAGGATGCATTGAAGCTACTCTTCCCTTGAGCAGGATAAATAAAGAAGAGACTATTAAACCTGTAATCTGATTGTAGAGTGCCTGCATTTTTCTTTGGTTTGAAAAGCAGAACATACTGATATATATTCTGGGAACAAGTTTTCTGGGACTGCCTCTAATGCACTGACATTTACAGCATCTCTACTAAAGACAACTCTACCGTGGACCAGGAGAAACAAAATAAAGAGAAAAAAACTAAGCTTTAGGAAAGCTTAGTTAGATGTCTTTGTTACACTCAGTTACGATCTGTGTCATGCCAGATCTGCTTTTTTCCATTCTATAGCATAATAAGCTTGTCTTTAGTTCTGTTTAAATAATGGAGCCTAGCTATGTCCTTTTTTTTTCCCTTTGAAATTGGATAAATTCATTTATATAAAATATTGTTCACTTTTTTTGCTTTGAAAGTGTGTGGGACTGAATTCAATTTACACTAAATTGAACAGAGGACATTAAAAATTGAGAAAAACTGGTGCCTACTTTATTCCAGGTGACACAGGACTGATGTTCCTTGGGCTGTATTGTCTTTCCCTTTTTTTCCTTTTTCCTTTTTCCTTTTTCCTTTCTCCTTTCTTCTTTTCTTTGAATCTTTTCAAACATGACATTGTTCACTCAGATCAACTTCATGTGATTTAGCAACCTGAATTATATTCAGTTGTATAAAACCTCCCAGACAGAGCCATAAAAATATAATAGATCATCTACAGGGTGAACATCTCTGCTATTACACTATTGACAGCAAAAAGTGATTACATATGTTTCATTGCAATGGTATTAGTAATGACCTGTAGGAGATACATTTTCTCTCAACAATCTGTGAAGTCTGATGAAATGTCATTAATATGGTCAATGGTCTGACTGCTATCTAGATAGATTCACAAACATATGTACTGTTTCAGTGATGAAAAGGTTAAATTAGAGCTTTATGTAGTATATAACAATATCCAGTACTTCTACAGGGTCAAAAATGACCAGTGATGTTGGACCTGTGCTGTCTTAAGATATGTAAATGCATACTATTTTAATTAACTTTACACTAAGTTACAAAATACCCCATAAATGAATACTCAGATTCTGGACTTCTGGAATTAGAACAGATTTCTACTGTCTTTCTATTGTTGCAACCCACATGACTCTACACTTTGGGCCTGATAAAGGCAATATCAATAAACTTTTTCCTTTATAAATTATCCATAGCAAATAGATCTTTAAACAAATGAAGGATCCCAGTTATGAGGCAGACCTTTCTCCACTGTTGTCCTCACTGAGCAAACACACAGCTGAGAAATGTCCTCTTTACTGCTTTGTCTGTTGTAGAGAAAAAAATGTTATATACAGAGGGCAAACCTGATCAGTTGTAAGTGTTCTTTACTACCTTCTCCTAAAGGCATCCAAATTCTTCAGAGAAGAAACTCATGGATGATAGGAATTAGCTACCCTGATTTTTCTAAACACAGATGAAGTTGGCCTTACTATCTAATTCAGATTTACACTGAGCACATAACTCTAACACTTGCTTTGGACTGCACAAAAAAATGATCCTGAAAAATCCCAAGCACATGAAATGGGGAAACAGGTGGAAATAACATGCCAGTGATGAAACAAAAGGCACTTAAAAGGCAGCACTGGTCAGAATGATAAATAGCTGTCACTGTAAACCATCTGCCGAGAGAGTAAAAAGAAATCTGTAGTCATAATACTGGAGCAAGTATTTGTCTTATATGCATGCTGTTCCTAATTATTCAATACCATTTGAAAACTGGACATCCTCCCAGTAAACAGGGAAGTGAGGATATAGTTTTAGGTTTTGTACATTGACAATATAGCCCAGAGCTCACTCTCAGTGGTGTGTATTTCTGTCTGATCATTGAATCTCTGAAGCTAAAATATCCTGCAGAGATATTACACCTGTGTGAATTGATACCGTGATACTTCACCTGTGTGAAGTGTAAAGGTGTTGCAATTTTATTTTCTTCCATTAATTCATGAAATAAGGATGGAATGGTATTCATCTTTTTCTTCCTCTTCTTTCTGCCAAATCCAACCCTGTGCCCCTCCACCCCCTGGCCTCAATTTATTGCTAAATTGGAACAGATTGTGGTTAAATCATATAGCTGACAAAATTAAACAGGGCAGCTAATTTTTGTATATGACCAGCTATTAGGTGAGTGCAATAATTAAAAAAAGTTAAGATGTAAAGCTTTATCTGAAGTGCAATAATGAGCCTGAATGCAAGAAGAAGTTTTCTGGACTTTTGTCATCCAAGGTGTCAGAGACTGAGATGGTTAATGATTTATGCATTCCAGAAGTTTGCAGGCTTCTGACTTTTGCATTATACCTCAGATGGGCAGTTGGGCCCATCCGTCCCTCCAGTGCTAAGCTCTAAAAAGGCAAACAACTCCTCGTCCCAGGGAGGTGCAAAAGCATGCTGAGGGTATATAAATTGACTGGTGACTTTGGGATTTTGGGTTCTCCTTCTCCCCCACCGTCTGCGAATCAACACCATCACTCTCAAGTATCGCTGGATCCAGTGGGCGGTGACTACATCCATTTCTTTTGCACTCTCAGCTTCTCTTTTCCCTTACTCTCATCCTGTTTTTTTCTCTCCCCTTAGCAGTTTCTTCCCCCCAAAGGTTATCTCTATGTTGCATTGTTGTATGACAACACCCAAAACGCTAGTATTCCTGTTGATACAAAATTGTTAGAATAAACTTTGTTTTCAGACACCGATTATTTAGTGTCATTTCACTTTAATCCACCCCAAGGGGATTATTGATAAAAACCTGAGTTACCCCCCTCCCCTTTTCCTGGGGCGGGTCATAACACAAGGATAGACTGTTAATCTGAGTTTGGGAGCTGCAGAAGACAAAAATAGCAATAACAACAGACTTGGAGAATTGCATCACATGTAGCTTAGGAAAAGGTCCTGTCTGCAACATCTGAGGCTGAAGCACTAGTGTAACATACAGCTGCCTCTCAGGATTTTCATCCCAGGAAAGCCACAACTCAGGAACTTGCTTTTAAAGATGTTTCAAAATTATGAATGCTTAAGGAAACTGTTCTTTGAAGCTCCTTTGTAATCTGAATGAAGTGCTCCTGAGGTGCTGATTATGGCAAAGTGTAGTATTATAGTCTTGGAGTTTCTCAGTGTTTTCATTTCAAAATTTAAAAACACATTTTAAATTACTTAATACTACAAAACAGTACGAAATATAGATATGACACTGTGTAATTGTCCTATAACTACATGGTCGTTTTAGAATTAAATTTTTACCTTTTTTTTTTAATGGAAGAAGCTGCTCATTAAAATATCCACAAGCACTGCCTGACTTTTTAAAAATTTTCCATTCCCTATGTTATTTCCTTTATAATTAAATATTTTGTTCTGCAACCAAATACAACTTATACCTTGAAACTTTTTAGCATTGTAGCCTATTAATTCCAAAAGTAAAGTTTTTTAAGATTTAGAAGGTATTCAAACTGTACTTATTTGCAAACATCTTAAATTCAGTAGGTTTTCTGAATACAGAGAACAGGCTTAGTAAACAACATTGGTTTTGCTTTAAAAGTGGATTCAATGTCATCAGTTAAATATACTTTCTTTTTTTCAGGAAAATGAATGTGCACTGAGGTGCTCATTTGGAGCAAAACTCTGAAGTAGAAATCTGAAGTCCTGGGATCAGTATGTGTGCAGACTGTTTCCATCTAGGAGCTCTTTTTTTGAGATAAGGAATATGCAGTCATTGTCATAGTTTGAGATGGCCCCCCTGAGAGTCGGGGGTTCAGAGGTGATTGGGTAAGAATCATTCTGCTGATTACCATCCATGATCCTATACTTGTAAAGAAAGTGGGCAGGACAACAGAAATGTCTCTGCATATATTCATTGGAAAATCTGTTCTGACAGCAGCTGAGAAGAGGGAATTTCTAGGATAATTATGCATCCCTAAGATTGTGGGTTTTCAGAAAGCCAAATCCCATTACTCGTTCCCATTCATGGGAATTTTTGTTCCCTGTGTTTATCGTTTCTCATGAAGCTTTTCCTTTTGGTCTTGTACAATGAGAGCTGATATACACTGACCTGACTTTTTCCTGAGAATGCTGTTATCTATCCCATTGCTATGGACTGTCTGAACTGTAACTTTGGTACAGTACAGTCAAGGAGAATATCATAGAATGATGAAATCACAAAATGGCTTGAGCTGAAAACGACCTTAAATATCGTCTAGTTCTAACCCCTCTTCCATGTGCAGGGACATCTTTCACTAGATCAGGTTGCTCAAAGCCCTGTCCAACTTGGCCAGGGATTAGGGGATGAGGCATCCTCTGGGCAACCTGTTCCAATGCTTCAAGACCCTCCCAGTAAAGAATTTCTTCAATAGCTTCATTATGTTCAGACACTTTGACAAGCAAAGATCCAAGCTATTTTTTTTTCCTCTAAAAATCTTTTGAGACTATTGGGTAACTGTGTAATGAAAAACAAATCTTTGTTTTTACATGAAATTTTAGCATACAAAGCAATTTGTGTGTAATTTTATGCCACTGCATGATAGGTTACCAATTCTAACTTCCATTTACAGATTTAATTTTCCAATCTCCACCTTTTTCTTTTAAACTTGTTCAGTGTTTTTAAAGCAGTTATTGCAAATCTGGCTTTTGAAAACATAAATTACCAGACACAATTGCTTTCAACTACATTATCAGCAAATGGCTAGAGTGCAATCAAACTAAGTGCTTCTTCCTGTTGTCTTTTGCACACATGCAGACACACACACAACCCACAGATAAAATCACACTCAAATGCACTCAGCTAAAGCAGCCAAAGAAACTTTTTTTTCTGATTTTCCTGTGTGGCAAATGAAACAATAATGGTGTCCCTGTGTGGTGATACAATTGCTTTCCCTACGGCACTTTCTTTTCTTTGCATGGCTGGGCTGTCAGTCCCACTCAGGGGACTGAACACCACTTTGGAAGGGTCATATTCCCCTCCCACAGCAGCTGTTTCTGTGCTTTCCTCCTTTCACTCTCTGTATTCTGTGTTCCTTTCATTAGTGAAAGAAGTCAGACATCAGCACCTTAGGCCACGCCACTGTGTAAGAGCGGATACAAATCAAAGGATCTGGAGTCTCTCTGAGCACAACACTGTGGTCTCACCTGCAGGACACTTCCAGTGAGAGCTGGTAAAGGCTATTCCTTTGGGAAGCCGATTTTCCATGCAGTATCATTGCTACAATAGGCTGCTGTATTGTAGGAATCTGGAAGATGAGAGAAAAAGTACTTCTCACCTTGTCTGTGAGAAATCAGCATCTCATACAATACTTTCTGACAGAATACTTACATTTTAAAAATAGACATATTTCAAGAATAGGCTGTTTTATTTACTGAGATGGAGAAGTAAAATTCCTGTGGGTATTAGTTAATTTTCACTGGACACTGATGACTACAATTAGGTTTATGTCAGGCAAGTGGTTTGTAACCATTTGTGGTGGTCTCAGCTGTGTATTTTTCTTGATGATGGTGCTGATCTGATCACTAAGGAAATCTGCAGTCAAAGGGAATGGGGATGTGATGGCTATGTCCACAAATGTACTTAAGCATGGTCCATTAAATATTGCAATGCATAACGCCCAGCATAGCCTGGTCCTTTCTCCTTAAATCCACAGTAGATATTAATATTTTTCACACAGTACATCCTTGTTCATTGCTGGTGATATTTAAATAAATAATAGAATAATAGAATCATAGACTACGCTGAGTTGGAAGGGACCCACAAGAATCATTGAGTACAGCTCCTGGCCCTGTGCATAACACCCCGAGAATCACACCATGTGTCTGAAAGCGTTGTCCAAAGGCTTCTTGAACCCAGACAGGCTTGGTGCTGTGACTGCTTCCCTGGGGAAGTGATTACCTTCCGGGTGAAGAGATTTTTCCTGATATCCAGCCTAAACCTTCTTCGACTCAGCTTTATGGCATTTCCTCAAGTCACAGGTCACAGGAGTACAGAGATCTGTACTTGTCCCTCTGCTTCCCCTTACAAGGTTTTTAAAGACCATGGTGAGGTCTCTCCTCAGTCTCCTCTTCTCCAGGCTGAACAGACCAAGTGACCTCAGCTGCTCGTCATACGGCTTCCCCTCCAGACCCTTCACCATCCTCATTACCCTCCTTTGCATGCTCTTTATTACCTTAATGTCTTTTCTATATTTAGGTGCCCAAAACTGCACACAATATTCAAGGTGAGGCCGCACTAGTGCAGAGCAGAGTGGGACATCTCCCTTGACTGTGCCTGATGCCCCCCAGGTCATGGTTAGCCCTCCTGGCTGCCAGGGCACTGTTGACTCATATTCAGCTTGCTGTCAACCAGGACCTCCCTTTCTGCAGTGCTTCTCATTTCCTAGTCTATACACACAACCAGGGTTGCCCCTTCCCAGGTGCAGAATCCAGCACTTCCCCTTGTTAAACTTCTTACAATCAGCAATTGGCCATCTCTCTAATTTTTTGAGGTTTCTCTGCAGGGCCTCTCTGGCCTTGAGGGAGCCAATGACTCCTCCCAGTTTAGTGTCATCAGCAAACTTAGTATTCTTTTGGGTCCTGTGCCCAAGTTGTTAATGAAGATGTTGAAGAGAACTGGGCTGAGGATGGAGCCCTGCAAAACTCCATTGAGACTGGATGCTGTGTTGGAAGGGACCTGAAAGATCATCTAGTTCCAAACCCACTGCCATGGGCAGGGATGCCACTCACTACACCAGGCTGTTTAGAGTCCCATCCAACCTGGACTTGAACACTTCTGGGGATGGGACATGCCCAACTTCTCTGGGCAACCTGTTCCAGCCTCAATATCTAACTAAAGGTTATCCCAAATGTAGGGTAACTTTTTCTTACTTCTGTGTTTTCTGTTACCCATTTGATATTTGGACTCTTTATAAAGATCTGACTCATCCACATGTCCACCAACACACACAACTCTCAGTAAGGGTGACCTGGAACATTTGGTCCTTATTTGGCTTTATGTGTTCACTTCCTTCTGCATTTTTCTATCAATGTATCTTCCTTTAACTTTTCCTACTTTTGAGATTGCTTGACACGACCCCAGTTGCTCCTCCAAGTACTGTTCAATCTTCTGTATAATTTTGTGTCTAAGATAGTGTGTGCCTTCTAAATTTTGAGGTGCAAGGAGATATCAGGAACGGAGAGGCATGAGGTGGTTTTCAAAATTGAGTTTTGCAATCTGGCAGCTGTACATTCCTTGTGCTAATGTATCTTGTATGGCAATGACAGGTGAAGGTACACCTGAAGTATTTCTCAGTCAGAACGAACTTACTTCCCCAGTTTTCCCAGGGAAAATTTGGCTTCCTTGTATAGTAAGCAAAACAGTACATCAGTTCAAGTTTTTCAATTACAAATTCATAAAGCTTGTAAGGACAAATTTTTCTTATGTTTTCCCAAAAATTTTCCTGTCTTATTTCATTTGCCAGTGTGGCAGCTGTTTGGGCTTTTTCTTGCCCTCACACTCTGTGATACTGTTACTCTTCTAACAGATGACTAATTTAATTTCCTAGGGTCAATTGAATTATTTTTTTTGTTTTCAATTTACAGATAGGTTTACACCACTCAAATAGTGGTGAATGCTTGTTGAAATCTAACCAGTTTCTTAAAGAAATAGTAAAAGGAGTAAAAACTGTGGAACAAATCTTCAATTTATATATACTGTAACTGTTTCACTGAAGTGAAATCTATCTGAAAGAATCAAAATTCATGACTTTATTTCCATTCTTTATTTAGCAGCGCAGATGACTTGACTTGCTGGATGCCGTGCAAGGGGGATAAACATGCAATATTCAAAAAGTTGAGTCCCCTGTTGATGCCCAGTCACAAGCCAAAGCTTTGCATCTGTTCAATGGCCTAATAGAAATTCAAGTTGCACTCCAAAAATGACGTAAAAAATGTTAAGCTTTATCCATCTTTACCAGGGGACTATAAATGAATATATGTCATGATTTTGCTTGATCTGGTACACACTGCACAGTTTTTCTGGCAATGTTTGCTTTCTGAAAGCAGTTACTTGAAAATATCCCTGTTAGGGGAGCATGTGGAAAACAGGGTTTTACACTACTTTGTTTTAAACCTGGCCCGTGGAAGAGCAATCTATCTAAACTGGTCTAACGATGTAGTTTAGAAAAGTAACATGGCCCGAGTAAGAAGAGTGAGTGTAAACATTACACATCTAGGGTGTAAACATTTGGGGGGTGTGAGGAGCTCCTCAGACTTCTTGTTCTGAGAAGGGCTTTATCCCAAAACTGATGATGCCAAAAGGGAACGAACAAATTTCAAATTTGCTTAAATTAACCATTAGAATGAAACAGTAACTAGAGGACTAGCAATAAAACTCTGAGGAAAAGAGTCAGCTTGCAAAGCAGTATAGGAGAATCATGAAGATCTCTAACAGGGGAGAGATGCTAGGGGGGAGGTGGGGCAGGTGAGGTGGGCAGGCACTGCCTACACTGTGTGGGTCAGACAATGCCTTTTCTATTGTTGATTCTTATCCTGAATGTATAGTTCTCTAATTGCTGGTTTATTACATAATTAATAAATCAATAAACTGTTTCCATGTTGATTTCATTTAAACTGCATGAGTTAAACTGGTTTTCCCCATGACAAAGTACCAGTTATGCTATACCAACAGAATCTTTGATGATGGAAAAACTGATTGTTATAGCTCTACTTACTGCGCTAGTATGTCAGTGACTGGCCATCAAATCTGTTTTCAACACTTCTAGCAACTCAGTCACAGTGATTATACAAATATGACTCAGTGAAGAAACCAAGGTAGCTTTATATTCCTCTCTCCAGCCTCAAAGGCAGTGAAAGATATCTTGGGTTTCCCTGAGCAAACCCGGCCATTGAATACCTGCCAAAAAAAGACATTTAGGCTGACATTGCAGTGGAGATGGAAATACACAAGAAAGAAAGGCAACAATGCTGAGTTATGCTGGGGTGCCCACATATTTATAGCTGTGAAATGTGCTGGCTTGACAAAGGCACAAAGGCAGCCAAGTGTACTCTAACAAAATTGCGATGTTGGCAACTGTGTCCAGGGCCAATAGCTACCAGTAAAAGTTCCTCATGTGGAAATCATAGCTCTAGCATCTTGATATTTGCTTTCATTCTTTTTCTCATCTTTCACATTTTCTACTGTCTTATCCAACTACCATTTATTTTTGTAACTCCCTGTCAGAAGAGGACACTGCATTTCAATGCAGTGTCCCTTAAAAAGTGCATCAACAAATACACTGGTGCTAAGGATGTCACTCTGTTGATTCTGTGCAATACCAGTCAAAATATACTGTAAGAGTCTGTAAAAGAACTGATCTGAAGTCAAAAAACTCACATTCCTCTTCAGAATCTGTTTTGTCTGAGTGCCATTTGACATATGCATTTTGTAATTAAGGAATTTTTTTGGTGAAATTTTGCATTTGTTCTTTACTCAGAGAGGAAAAATACCATCTCATCTGTGAACAACAATATATGTTACACATTATTCTCTCTACAGAGCAAGAATCAGATTGTTAGGATTGTATTAATTACCCTAGAGTTGTGAATGTGCTCTAGTCTTCTGCGTGTGCCACACTCATCTTTTCTTCCTTGTAATTGCATTATATCAGGCTTTATTTTCTTTCTTCTTTTTCTTTGTTGTCTTTTTGTTTGTTTATTTTTCCAGAATAACTTAATTTCTTCATTTTTCTTTTTCCTTTTCTTCTACTTCTATCTCTATTGCTTACTGTTGCAGCTGAGGATCCTTATAAAATCATTTAATAAATGCATTAAATGGACTGTGGGTGCTCTTTGCCTAACTCTGGAATCTGGGAGCTATGCCATAAATACGGCACCTGGTTAAATGGTAAATCTCCTTGTGACTCTAAACTAAAGATACCAAAAGTTTAGATGGATTTAAAAAACCAATATGATAAATGACCAGAGAAAATAATCCATCAAAGGTAGTTGAACAGAAGAGTATTAAATTTCATGCAGGAACTTCCTAAACTGCAGATTGGAGTAAACTAAGAGACTTTAACCTGAAATATATCACTGAATGTCTATCTGGTTCTTATATTCCTCTTTTGGTATCCATTACTGATTATTTTTGAACATGAGATGGTAGGCTAACTACCATCTTGTGCTTGATTTGTTATGGTATGGCTGTTTTTATATAATCTTATGTAGATGCTTATGATGACAGATTTCAAAAGTGAATTAATGCTCAGCCATGGACTAAGTAGAGCCTGGACTCATTTGTTTAGTCAGGGTGTATCCAGATTTTCCATTCTTTCTTAAATGTAGAACTGCTCTAGAGGAGTCTCTGCAGGGGCAGAAAGCCTAACATTATAATTCTTTATCACCAGCACATGCCATTAAATATGCATTTGCATCTGTTTTATTATATTTTCCATGGTGAATAAGCATATGACTGGTATTCAGATTTGGCTGGTGCAGTCATCAGTGGTTTCACTGTTGGTAGGGTATTGACATGAACACAGAAATAACATTGCTCTTCACTTCCACTTTAAAATACATTGAGTGTAAATGACTACTTGTTACATTTCCATTTTGGTCCTTTGTTTTTCTAATGACAGATGATGGATAAGCATACAAACTTGCTAGTGTTTGTTTTGATTTTATCTAAGTCTTATTAAGGGCTATGGTGGGCTTTGAAGACCTTGGAATATCAGCTGTTTTTATGTTATTAAACTAACTGAGAAATCACCCCTAACTGTACTCCCATCAAGAATGAAATATCTTGAAACAAATATGATGAGTTTCTTTTTGATTTTCCTCATTTTGGCTGACCTTTCCTAGAACACAGACCAGCTTAGCACAGGTGTGTTTCCTCCTCCTATTGATGCAATTTGTTTGGTTACTGTTTTTTTTTTTCAAGATAGAGTCCCAACTCAGGCATAGCCAACATATATGCAAAATACAGTAAAACTCAAGAATAGTATGCAGTGTGGATTAATACCCTTTGCTAAAATGCACATGCCTTCAAGTAAGGCTTATAGTAAAACACTGACATTACCTAACCTATGTTGTTTCTAAAACTTCAGTATCTTCCATTCTTTCATCTTTAAGGGTCCAAGCTATGGACATGACATGAATATTGCTTTTCAAAGTTCATGAATTTTTATTCTTATATTTCTGTAAAATATAAGTTATTCTTCTGAAACCAATCCATTTTCTCTATATTTCAGCTGTCAGAGATCAGAATCTGGTTCCAACTTGTTACAAGAACAATTGAGTTAAAGGGGGGGTTGTTCCAGAAGCAGCTGCTGAACAAGCAATGGAGCTTTTGAAGAGAGAAAAATAATCTAAATTTTCAGGAAAATAGAAATTAGTAAAATACTGATGAATAGTAAATTGACTGGCTCTTATGCCTTCCATTTCAATACATTCTGAACTACATTCCATGAATAGTTAAGTTAGTTGACCAATTTTAACTGGAAAGAAAAGATTACTGTTTGAAAACTATTTATTTTTTCTTTAAGAAATAATTTACATGTGGAAAGTGCACTTTGTATGTTTCCACCATGAACAGAGAGTCCATTACTCTTCCCTCTCTCCCACATGCAAATTCCCCATTGTGGATTTCATACTGCTTGAGAGAAAGAGTTCATTGAAAGAATTAATTTTTCCAGATCTTTCAGAAATTCATTTTTGCAGAATCCAACAGATTAAAGGAGTCAGAGCTGAGAGCAATCACTCAATGGTAGTGTCAACAGCCCAGGTCTCCCTGGAAGGAAAGGCTAACGCTGTAAGCTCACAATCCGAACTGGCTTTTTTTCAGTTGAGAGGAAATCTCTGGCAGACGTTCACTGCATCTGTAGTTTTATTGACAGTAATGATATTTCTGTTTTCAAATGATAGAAAATATGTTTGTTACTTTCAGATTTGTTTGCCTTAGGGTCAGAGGTCTTCTCACGCCTTCATAAATGATGGAAAAAATACAAATTAACTTGTTTAAAAATTAGACCTACAGATTATCCTCAATGTTTGAGTAACAAGTTTATCCTTACCAGAAGTTGATACTGAAATATTCTACACAAACATTTTATATTTATGGGTAAAATCATTCTGTACTTCTCACTATTAATTTCATATTTGCAGAACTGTAAATTATCTGATTATAACAATAAAGCATAATCGTTATGGTATTTAGTTGTCATTCCCAGTAGTATGACATTGTCAGTGAAACAATATAAACATTACCAGCTGATACAAGTTAATTTTGGATTCCAAATATCAACACAAACATATAAATTACTTGAAAAGGGAAAAATAAATTATTATAATCTCACTTTAGAGATTGAGGTTTGAAGCATTGTTAAATTAAATTACTTAATCTCATGAAGCAGGAATTAACTGAGATTCTCTAGTTTAGAGTATACTGTCTGGAATCCAGCAATATGCATACAATAATTCATCTATTCATCCATCCACCCACCCACCCACCTACCCACTCATCCATCCTTTTGTTTCCTCTTTTGCCTTACAGTATACTAAATAGTGTCTGATTCACAAAAAAGTAGAAAGAAATTAAACTGGAGAAAGAGAAAAGAAGTGAGAGGAAGATGGTAAGGAGATAATTATCTCAAAGACTTTCTAAGTCCACTGGTATTACTTCTTTCTGGGTGTTCACCTAACCTGGCTCAGGAGTCCTCTTTTGCTGGAGATTCCCATCACCTTCTCAGGCTGTTCCAGTCCTTCATTATTTTTGCTGTTTGAAGTTTTTATAATGTCTGTATTACAATCGAAGTAAATGTGTTTTTATTCTTCTATGTGTGTTGAAAACTGTTGTTCTCATGTTTGGACAACAGCTCACGCAGATGAAGACAGTTATCATGTCTCCTCTCTGTCTTGAAGGAAGCTTGTTCCAAGGAGGATATCATGAAGTGACAAACAGCTACCAAGGAGGAAAACTGTTCTTAAAATATAAAAATATGGCAAGGATTAAAATGTTAATATATTAAAAAGATAAAATATTTTAAAAATATGTCTTCAATCACAGTGGTCTGTAATGCCAGTGAAAATCATCTGAAGCATTTTTTAGTTTCTACTGCTACTCTAAAATGCTAAAAATCTCCAGTTTTAAGACACTTGAATAATTTAGATAATCCCCAAACCTTTACAATTGCAAAAAGTTTGAATATTTGTACTGTTCATCACTGTAAAGGAGGACTAATGTTTTTAAAGTAAATGTAAAGTGACAGATTAATATAGGAGACAATGAATTCTGGCTTAGTTGCATTATTTGAGAATCATTCCTTTTGTGGCTAAATTAAGAATAAAAGATGGTCTGCAGACCATTCATATTCTGATTTTACTAACTATTAAAATAATATTTGTTTGCTTGTTACTAATTTAGTATTTTAATCCATAATGCTATTACTATAACAGACAGTTGGAACTCTGAGGCTAGATTCAGATGAATCCCATACAGGTATAATTCTGGATTTATACTGGGGAAAGTAAAAGGAGAAAATGATTTCTTAATATCATCCTATAATATCCTATAAAGTGCTGAAAGGGTTCCTTTGCAGAAATAATTTCCAAATATTTATAAAGTCATGATAAACTGATATAATAAAAAGCAGAAAATTTCAGTTTTAAGGTCATAACATCAGCAGAACATGAACAAATATTTTTGTGGTAGAAAATACGGCCAACTTGAACTCAATGTTTTATCTTTGCAGCTTAATTTAGACTAGAAATGAAATCAAATGGAGCAATCTCACTATAATTTACACAAATAAAAGAATGTTATAATTCTGAACTTCTAGTTCCTCAGAAGTATTTTAGTTTCAGTTGGTGCTGAAATGCTGGATTTCCCGGCCTATGCTGGTTTACTCCCAGTGCAATCTGACATTGAGAATTACTAGAAGGCTTCCTTCAATTTGAGTCCCTCAGGTCACAGCTTGTTCCACTGCAGTACAGCACATTACTGCTTCTGTTAAATTTGGATCTTTTTTCACAGGAAGTCCTGCAGTAGTAACAAAATCTGACTAGTTGCAAAGAATAAGCCTCTCTGAAATTTGTAATCACATTGTAACTGAGAGGGGGAAAAAGCTGTCGAAAATGATAGAATTTGCTGTCAAGAATTAGCTGAATACTGCTCAATTTGAAACAATAGGAATTATTCTTATTTACCATTAGATGGCATACATACAGTATAAATACATGATTGAACAGAATTCCAGCATACTAGGTGAAATGTTAATACATCTGTAGTATAAAAGATACACACTAAAGTCTAATAATACTAGTTTCCACTCAAAGTTGTGACGTATAAAGAGTCTGGGACTCTCTAAATTGGATCTGTTAGATAACAGGCCAAATAAGTTGATGGTGCTAAAAGTAGTTCTGTGGCTGCTAACACTTCAGCACAGCTGTGTATTCAGCTCCTGCAGCCTTCTTTTGCATTTTCGCAGTTTAACAAGGATTTGCCATTACTTCAAGTTCTGTAACAGACTCATATTCTCCATCCCTTCTAGTTGGTGTCTGAGAAAAGGAATCACAAAAAATAAATTTCTGTATCAGAAGCCTATAACAAATAAAGTAAATGAATACCTGAGTATTTTACTTCAGAAAAGAAATGCCTGAATTTCTTCTCCCACTGAGAGTGCTGTTCTAAATTTGTGAGTGCTCTAAGACAGTCTGTCAAACCAATATAGTAGGTACTGTGGCAAGGTGACCTGCTAAGCAGGAGAAGGATGCTGCTCTAAACTGAGTAAGAACTTTGCATACATTTTATGGTCATCATATTGTAAGATGTACACTGCCATGGTTTATGAGACATTCCTCCTGGCTGGGTCAGAAAGGGGGAGGTGCTGCTCCAGGCTTCAGTGAAGAAAAGGACATGCTATTTGGTACTGGCAGGGCTTCACAGCATCATCTTTTTTGCTCTGAAAGCCTGTGTGCCTGGTATATTTGCTTGGCATTCTAAGCAGGTGTGCTTGTTCCATTGGCCCGACAAATGGTCAGTGTTATGCATAAAATGCATGGAGCACTTGATTAAAAAGTGGGAAAGGGGAGGAGATTAATTTACAGCTACAGCCTTCTTTCTTAAATGTATGGAGACACAACTTAAGTCAGGAAAAGAACTAGTTTAGAAAGAAACTTAATTGCTGTAACTTGTTCACAAAAAAAAATCCCATTGAATTTGTGGAGGATCTGTGAGTGTAATAAAGGAACTTCTGGGCTTGTATGCCCACAGGCTTAGATGTAGGGGATAAAAATAGATATATTCTCCCTCATAATCTTATTCTGTTCTGCTTCTTAGGTGGTGGTCAGATCACCCTGACTCATCAGATAATGTCTTAATAGCAGATGTCTGATGCACAGAATGTCAGGATGACTTTAAGTTGTCTCTAAACTAAACTGTTTCTTCCCTTATTTGTGCTGGAATGGAATTTGTTGAAAGTTAAGGCAGTATCTCAGCACATTCCCAGAGATACACATACAGAGATATACATACAGCAACTGAAATGACTTACTGATATTAAAAGAAATGGCTAGTGCACATTGCATAGTGTCAAGTTTTAGTACAGCTTTGTTTAGCCCAAAGAGCCTTTTCAATTAAGAGTACTGTGGATCTGAGAAATAAATATTTTCTCTACTAGCCTAACAATGATACAGTGTAACACATTCTGGACAGAAAAATGAAAGCCTAAAATAGTCTGGAATAAAAATGTTGGTGTATTAGGGATGAATAGATACCAGATTGACCAATATGTCTTGTTCCTTCTTTTGGAGACTCATTGTCCCAGATCAGTCATCATTTTTCTTGATTTCTGTCACCCAAATGAGAATGTTATTACACAAAACTTTGTATGCATTTCTGAGGCCTAGCACCTGAACTTCTACAGTTTAATTTGAAAAAGGGGAAAGTGTAGCAGGTGTTGCACTTGTTAAGTAATGGAACTAAGGGAATCCTGACTATGGAACTACTGGAAAACAGAGATTGTAGAGGGCTTCAATGAGTAGGAAGACTAGAAATATTTCTTAATTTTTATTAGGTCTTGTTGCAAGGAAAGCCTACTCAATTCATGTCATTTAAATTAAATCAGTATCAAAGCAGTTTATTGATTTACTAATGGCATATAATTAGCCAGTAAACAGTGAATAGTGTTCAAAGGAGAAGCAGCTCTGCCTGATCCAGGCACGGGTTGGGATGCTGGAAGCAGTTTGTGCCAGTGTCAATCCAAGTTTTGTCTGTTGTTGATTCTGGTAAAAGGTCTCTCTGCCCCATTACAAATGTCCACACTTTTATGCTTCTTTTCAAGTTGATTGCTCTTTGTTTTCAAAAGTATTTGCAATTACTTCTCTTTAACATGATCTGTTTGGAGACAAATGCTGTTCCAGACAGTTTTGAGCATTTGAGCCACTTGCATTGGGTGTGCTCCATGTCTTAACAAGTGCTAGTGTCCAGGCCACTTGCCAAAGGTCAGCTCTGCAATCACCCACCACAAAGTTTCTAGTTAGTTGATAATTACGATGTCTTTTAACTAAATATTCTGTTCAGTTCTCCTTTCAGATTTACCTTGGACTGCTTGTAAGGCACATGTAGTGATTGTTTCTCTTCAGGACAGATGAAGGTCTTGTCAATCTTGTCGAACTTGATTAAAAGCTGGGAGCCAAACATTCATAGAATAATTTTAAGAATTGCTCTCATAGACAAGGATGTTACTACTTACATTATTGCATGTGTTTATATTAAATCAAGTGAACAATGAAATTTCCAACTCCTAGGAAATATTGCAATTTTTCAAAAAAAAAAAACCCAAACGAAAATAAATTCCTGGTTGAGAGCAAAAGGTTGGAAATATGCTTTCTTTTTCTTTATTCTTTTTTAGGAGCCATAGAGAGAATGATTTCTTTTTGGGAAAGGCTGAAGAGGGAAAGTTTATTTATTTTCTCTTATCAAGTCCCATCTTGGCACACTGCCTTAGGGCTTGAGGGCCTAACATATGAGGAGCTGAACAGTCCTTGCTTTCTGGAAAGATCTTGGGAGTCTGTGATGTGGAAGAATACTGACTACTTAGTTGCAGGAACACACCTGATAAGCTGCTAAAATACTGGGGAGCTTCAGTGATTTTTTGGGTCATAAATTGAATTTCTGATTCAGGAGGGAAACATCTGTGTTCATGAGTTTTCCTATTTAACTGAGTTTGAACCATAATCCTTGCTATGTTCATCTCACTCCACTTATAAATTGTGTTTTCTTGGAGGGTGTGGAGACATTGAAATAGAACGGGAACTTTACCTTTGTGTCTCTTTACTTAAAAGACAGATGAAACAGATTCTGGGCTCATACTTGGTCACAGCTGAGTACATAAAAGCACAGAGACTTTGGAAGATGAATATGAATGGGCCACAAGTCTTCAGAGGGATGTGAAGGAAGCACTATAAATAGGCTTTGCATCCCTGAAGCTGTTTCATCAGACAGTGAAATAATGTGAGATTTGAATGTGATTGTCTGGAAAATAAAGGACATGGCTAGTCTTGTCCCTGCAGGCCAGGAACTGCACTCCAGGCTTATTCTGTCTAATATTCTGTAACCCTCTAAACTGCAGAGCACAGGATAAAGTGCCTGTTTCCTCCAGGATGTGGCTTAAGGGTCTCTTCTGGAGCATTCTGCATTCACTACATGTGCTGTGGGTTCAATGACTATTGTATTAATCTTTCACTTTTTATTTAAACAAGTATAATCATCATGATGCATAATGTTCATTTAACATAGTTTGTGGCCAGGTTCTGGTGTCCTTAATTTTGTCCACATCTCCCCACCTGCCACACAAACACACTTTTGGGTGTATCATTACGCTCCATTAGTTAATAAAAAATTAATTAATAAATTAATGTCTCAGTTTGAAGAGACTGGAATGTTTGTTAAAGAGGATGAGTTACGAGACAGACCCAACTCCTCTCTCTCAGCAATTGTAAATTCAAAAATTAAGGGGCTTTAATCAAGGAAGTGTGGAAGAAAAGAAGAAATAACAACCTTTTATTAAAAGATATATGTATATTGGCAAGAACAGTAACAGAACATAAAAACAACTAAACAATAGTCCTGTACCCAGAAGTGCCCTTCAAACAAAAGAAAAAGTCTGAATACTTCTCTGTCTTCAGTGCAGTCCTAATCACGGTCGGCAGGGGATGCTGTTGGATCGCTGGAGGTGCAGAGCCTGCAGTACCCGTCGTGGCCTGCAGGGGGCGCTGTTGGATCACTGGCGGTCACCATGCGGGGAGGGGGGTCTGGGGGGTTGGTCTCAGGTCGCGGGAGGAGGTGAAAAGAAGATGGGGGACCCTTCCCCCAGTGGAAGGAAGAGGAAAGTAAAGCAGTTCACCCCCAACAGGACTCACCATTGTTCTCGGTTGATGGCGCCCCAAAAGCTCCTCCTTTTCTCCCAGCGAGCACAGAGACTCTCCGATGAAAATGCAGCAGGTCCGGGCTGGAGACAAAAGACAGCTCGCAGGCAAGTTGAGGCCAGCAGTCAGGGCTGACCAGATCGGGAAGCCAGAAAGACAGGCTTCCAGGCCTTCTCTCCAAATGCACCGAAACACAGACCCTGTCTCCGTCCCCGCAAGAGAACCCAGCAGTCTGACCCTCTCTCCCCTCCGAGCAGAGCCAGCCACCCCCTCCCAAAACTCCTCCCCTCTCCCCCCAGCCTCTGATGGGCCATCGGCGAGGAATGCGGCCTGGCTAGCTAGTTCTTTTGTAAGGCTAATTAACTCCCTTCTCCCTTTCTATTCAAACTCTGTCTTTCCTACAGTGGGGGGGCAGGGGAAAGAAAAATTCTCCTGAATTTCTAACCTATAACAATTAACCATTAGTTAATTTTGCAAATCATAAGCACTTGTAATTGAAATGAATGCCAAATGGAGTGGCTCGTTGAAGAGAATCCATTTGTTTTTACATCAGCTCTATTTTCCTTCATTATTCACTCAGAATCACAGAATTGTTAAGGTTGAAAGGGACCTCTAGAGATCATCTAGTCCCCTGCCAAGGCATGGTCACCTAGAAGAGGTTACACAGAACATGTCCAGGTGGGTTTTGAATGTCTCCAGAGAGGGAGACTCCACAACCTCCTTGGGCAGCCTGTAACAGTGCTCTGCCACGCTCAGTGTAAAGAAATTGTTCCTCATGCTGAGGTGGAACTTGTGTTTTATTTTAGGGTCATTACTCCTTGTCCTGTCACTGGACACCACTGTAAAGAGTCTGACACCATCTTCTTGGCACCCACTTTTGAGATATTTATATATCTCATTAATGGGATCCACTCTTAGTTTTCTCTAGGCCAAGCAAGCCCAGTTCTCACAGTCTCTCCTCATAAGAGAGATGTTCCAGACCCCTAATCATCTTTGTGGCCCTCCATTGGACCCTCTCCAGTGGCTCCGTGTATTTCTTGAACTTGGTGACCAGAATTGAGTACAATACTCCAGATGTGGCCTCACTAGGGCCAAGTAGAGGGGGAGGATCACCCCTCTTGACCTGCTGGCCATAGTCTTCCCAATGCACCCCAGGGTACCATTGGCCCTCCTGCTTCCAGGGCACACTGCTGACTCATAGACATCTTGTCATCCAACAGTCCAAGGTCTTTGTCTACAGAGTTTCTCTCTAGCAGGTCAGCCTTTGTTGAACCTCATTAAGTTTCTCTCTACCCAACTTTCTAGCATACCAAGGCCCAATTCAATGGCAGTACAGCCTTCAGGTGTATCAGCCCCTCCCTCTAGTTTTGTATCATCAGCAGACTTGCTAAGGGTGCATTTTATCCATTCATCCAGATTGTTGATAAACTCATTTGATTGTATAAATTACACTGACTAAAATGTACTCTTCTAGTCATGTTTCCACAACCAGACATCCACATACCTTGGTTTTGTGACAGACCTTCTGGGTTGCTGCTCAACCCAAAATATAATGGATGGGAAGATTCCCCTATTTGTATTGTTCCCTGCTTTCCCCCTTGCAAATTTGGCACAAAACTAAACACTCCCAGCCTGTCTTATATTAACTATTTTTAACAGAAAATGAATTTATTTTCAAGCTAGCTTCACTTCACTGAAATTTATTTTTGTCTACTGTGGAAATAAAAAAAAGAAGGACACTATTTATTTATGGTTAGTACCTTACTCTGATCACTGTAATTACAGAAACAGATGAAAGCATTCTGAGTTGGTCTGATGTTAATGTGGGCTGCTTTAACACCTCCTGGTAATTAGAAATCCAGTTATGCAAGCATCTGGTATGCTTTATACTCTCAACATCCTGGCTGCACTCTCAGCACTCCCAGTGCATGCTCTTCTTGGGAGAATAAGGATATAGAAAACCACTGCATCTAACAGTAATTGCGAACAGATTAATGTTGAATCAATCAGGAAAGTACTTTTTAATATGAATATGAAAATGTTTTCTTTCACTATTTGTTTAAGGTTGGATATTGTCTACCTGGACTTGAGTGAGGTCTTTGACACTGTCTCCTACTAGATCCTCTAGAGAATATGTTGATATATGGTCTGCGTGAGCAAACAGCAAAGTGGACTGAAAACTGGCTGAATGGCAGAGCCAGAGAGTAGTGATCAGTGTTGCAATGTCAATGAGACCAGTAACTAGTGGTGTATCCCAGAGGTCAACACTGAGTCCAGTCCTGTTTTGCACCTTCATCAATGATCTGGATCTTTAGGCAGAGTGTACAGCAAATCTACAGATAACACCAAACTGGAAGTGGCTGATACACCAAAGGGTCATGTCGCTACACAGAGGAACCTTGACAGGGTGGACAAAGGGGCCAACAGGAATCTCATGAAGTTCAACAAGGAGAAGTATAAAGATCTTATGTGGGGAGAGACAACCAATACATGCTCAGAGCCACCCAGATGTAAAGCAGCTTGTCAAAAAAGGGTCTAGGGGTCCTGAAGGACATCCAGATGAACAAAAAAGACTAACAATATCTTGGTCTGCCTCAGAAAGGGTCCTGCCACAGGTTGAAGGAGTTGATCCCTTCTACTTAGCACTCTGATGGCCGCATCTGGAGTACCGTGCCTGGTTCTAGGCTCCCCAGTATGAGAGAGACATAAGCATAGTAGAGATAATTCAGTGAAGGACAATGATGATTAAGGGACTGGAGCATTTCTCCTAGCAGATGGGCTGAGAGAGCTGGGACTGTTCAGCTTGGACAAAAGAAGTCTTGGAGAGACCTTATTAATATGAGTAAATACCTGAAGGGAGGGGACAAACACAACAGAGCCAGACTTTTTTCAGTGGTGCAGAGTGACAGGATATGGGCACAAAAGGAAGCACAGGAGGGCCCATCTGAACATCAGAAAACCCTTTACTGTAAGGGTGACCAAACACAGGCATAGGTTGCCTGGAGACCTTGTGGAATCTCCATTCTTGAAGACATTTAAAAAATTATCTGGGCATGGACAACTAGCTCTAGATGACCCTGTTTGAGCAGGGGCTTGGACCAGATACCTCCAGAGGTCCCTCCCAACCTTGTTTTGTGATTATGTGATTCTGTGAATTGATGCTTTACATCTTTCATTATTGCAATGATCCAGTGGCCAAAGACAGACCTTGGAGTTAAGGTGCATGTATTTCTCTTCTTTTCTTGAGCTGCAGAAAGAAGAAATAACAATCAATCAAGTTCAAACAGTTAGAGACAATCAAAGGTAGTGCAAACATAGTACAAAAATTCATATTAGAAACTGGATTAGAATATTTTTATTGTTGAAACCACCATCTCTGCTCAAGTTTTCAAACCCTGGAGATGCATTCACTTTCTTTGCCTCTCTAATACAGTCTGATTGTAGGTAAGATTTTTGAAATTAAATTTATCCAGCTCTGACTTTCCTAATTTCATTTATCTTATTATGCCTTTGTCAGCAAGGCTGAGGAGTCCCTATTGTCGTCACAGGCTTGTTTTTTTTCTTCCAATGTAAAATATCTCTACAGAGTAATAGTCACTTTCAACCTTTTCTTTTCTGATAACTCCTGAAATCCTCCCTCGGAGACCTTGCTTTTCAGTACTTGACTCTTTCTGCATGAATGTCTTTTCTCTGAACTCTCTCCAGCTGATTATACAGCTTTCTTGAAATGAGGATTCAAGGCTTAGCAAGAAAAATTTCTTCCACTCTGTAATTAATTTTCCATATCTTTAAGAGTGTCAATTGTCGTTTGATTGGTTTTCTTTGAAAATTTAAATATTTTTTTCTCCCTTGAATTTGTTTTAACAGATGATCTTGAAATACCATCACTTCCTATGGGATGGAAATCCTGTTTACTTTTTCAATGCAATTGCTCTATTAGATGGACACCACTATCTCTCCCTATAATATGAAATCTCTTTTCTGCTTTGAAAGAGGAACTGGGAGAATACCATTTCATCTTTACTATACAAATATAGGGAAAAAATTGATATTAATGAAAAATTAGTTGAAGAAAAAAGGGGAGGTTGGGAATTGTAACAGAAGACAACAAGAAGTGCTGACCTTGCTGCTAGCAGCACACATCTTCAGAAACCGAGGGCAAAGGACAGCAGGAAGTGCCTTCTCAGAACTGAAACATGTACTAGGAAATGAATGGATGATGAGAAATGATGTTCTGTATGGATGTTTGCCTGAACAATCCTTACATCAATACATAATTTTACTCCTGGAAAAGCTGGTAGCCCATGGCTTGGACAAGTGTATCCTCTCCTGGATTAGGAGCTGGCTGGAGGGTCGGGCCCAGAGAGTGCTGGTGAATGGTGCTGCATCCAGCTGGCGGCCGGTCATTAGTAGTGTTCCCCAGGGGTCTGTGTTGGGTCCAGTCCTGTTTAACATCTTTATTGATGATTTAGATGAGGGGATTGAGTCCATCATCAGCAAATTTGCTGATGACACCAAATTGGGTGAGAGTGTCGACCTACTGGAAGGCAGGAGGGCTCTGCAGAGGGATCTGGATAGACTTGAGAGATGGGTTGATTCCAATGGGATGAAGTTCAATAAAGCCAAGTGCCAGGTCCTGCACTTTGGCCACAACAACACCATGCAGCGCTACAGGCTGGGCACAGAGTGGCTGGAGAGCAGCCAGGCAGAAAGGGACCTGGGGGTACTAATTGACAGGAAGCTCAACATGAGCCAACAGTGTGCCCAGGTGGCCAGGAAGGGCAATGGGATCTTGTCCTGTATCAAAAATAGTGTGGTCAGCAGGACGAGGGAAGTGATCCTTCCCCTGTACTCTGTGTTGGTGAGGCCACACCTTGAGTATTGTGTTCAGTTCTGGGCCCCTCAGTTCAGAAAGGATATTGAGGTGCTGGAGTGGGCCCAGAGAAGAGCAACAAGGCTGGTGAAGGGACTGGAGCATAAGTCCTATGGGGAGAGGCTGAGGGAGCTGGGGTTGTTTAGCCTGGAGAAGAGGAGGCTCAGAGGTGACCTCATCACTGTCTATAACTACCTAAAGGGAAGTTCTAGCCAGGTGGGGGTTGGTCTCTTCTCTCAGGCACTCAGCAATAGGACAAGGGGGCACGGGCTTAAGCTCCACCAGGGGAAATTTAAGTTGGATATCAGGAGAAAATTCTTTACAGAGAGAGTAATTAGGCATTGGAATGGGCTGCCCAGAGAGGTGGTGGATTCACCATCCCTGGAGATTTTTAAACGCAGATTGGACGTGGCACTGAGTGCCATGATCTAGTAAATGGACTGGATTTGGACCAAGGGTTGGACTCAATGATCTCGGAGGTCTTTTCCAACCCAATTGATTCTATGATTCTATGATTCTATAATGTGCTCTTACTGAGTATATGAGGTGTGATCCTCCTCTGATCTTGACTGGTCTTGCTGATAGAGTAGAGAGCTGAATGCACCACGCAGTATGGTCTGTATGCGAAGAAAGAAGCGGGGGTAGTGAGAAATCCAGTGGACTTGACACAGGATCTCCACCTCTCTGAAGGGCTACCCAGAGGACTTGCAGCAGGCCCTGGCATCGCTGAGTGCAAGTGTGTGATGCTGGAAAAACCTCCTGTATTCTGACAAATGTCAGAAACAGATAAACCTGAAGGAGCAATATATTAACGCAAGTGAATTCCAAAAAGCAGGAAATATGTCATGTTCCAGTGCCTCAAGCAGGAACTGGCAATGGAGCTCCTTGAGCTGTATTTGTGACTTAGCTATCTAGCTTTATGACATTCCGTGTCCTTAAATTTTTAGTGCTTGTGTTATGTAATATGTGGTCATATCTGATCTCAGAGGTTTACTTCAGAGATTCTTTTTTCAACAGAATTTGGTGTTTTTTGGGGGAAAAACATTATAAATGAGTCATTATTAAGCAATTTCACATCAAAGCTAACTTATTTTCTTGTGACATTTCTGCTAAAAGTTGTTTGTTGTTTTTATAATGTATACTGAGAAATTATAGCATTTTAAATCTTACTTACAGTTCTGAGGTGTTGCAGGTGGCTTAGGGCACACATAGGCGATGTGAGGCCATTATGATCATTGCTTTCATTACACATCAGTTTAAGTGATTATTATAACAGGTACAGAATTAGGAAGGAGGCCATAAAGAATTGCCATTAAAAAAAATAAAATCTCTACAACTTATAAAACCTTCAGGATTCAGGCTTCTTTTTCATTGTCTTTGTTATGAAAAATTGGAAAGAAAAATGCTAAATATTCAGTTTATTCACTGATAGATCTTCTGTCGGGAGAACCAACAAAAAACCGAAACCAAAAAAGCCAAGTTCCAGCTAGTGGGGTGGAAAGCCCCAGGAGAGGCTTTCAGGGTAGTCAAGGTAAGGTCCAGCTACTGGCACCAGGACTGAAAACAAGAAAATACATGACGAATAGGAGTGAGTCTTGAAGAAAGGCTCATTGCAAGATCAATGGCAGCTTAAATCAGACCTTGCTACCCAGCAGGATTTACTAATTGTGGTGAATATGATACTGCTGCAGAAAAGGGCAAGTAGCTGCTCTTAAGATTTTGCAACCATTGGTTGCATACAATGATTTCAAAGTAATATAGCTGTACTTCAGATAGTAGTTATTGCATGCTGCCCTGTCATGTGCAATCTTTCCTATCCTTCTTTTAGTAAATCTACTGGTTTTAAAGCACATTTTAAAACACTAATTTTTAAAATTCATGCTTGCCTCGGAAAAAATAGCTCATGGAGCATGAGAAAGTTTAATGTAATTTTCCGAGGATTCCAAACCAAACAAAGGTATGATAGTAGTGATGCTTTTAAATGTTAACAGTCTTTGATGCTGTTCATAAGTTGTTGCAGAAGGACTTCAGCACTGAAGGTCTACTATTATACAGGTAAGAAAAACTGATGAGTAGAGAAAAAAAGTAAAATATTCAGTTTCTCAAACCTCTGAAACTATTGATTGTGACTAGAGGTTTAATATAAATTTGAAAAGTGATGACAATACAGGTAAAATCAGTAAATTAAAGAATATGTAACTATGAAGTGTAGCTAAGCTAATGACATTCACTTTAAGCATCAGTGAAACTAGATAGTGTGTTTTTTTATTAGTGATGACCTTTGACAACTTTTAGAGAAAAAATGGCTGAAGAGTAGAGTAGAGTAAAAAAATGATCTGTTCTAAAGGAGAGGATGAGTCTAGTCTTAAGACAGTAGTGTACCACTGACCAGAAAAGTACCAAAACAAAAGCCAAATTGGTCAGTCAAGCAATCTCATTTACTCTCTGACTGATTAATCAGTCCAGCGGGTAGAGGAAAACAAGGCATGAGATTTATTTTGACTTGAGAAGGACTACTGATGTGATCCTGTACATGTAAAATAGGAAGACACAGTTAGGTGAAATTAATGTAGAGTAGATAAACAGCTGTTTGAAAGCCTGTGCAACTACCCTTAGCTTTTTGCCAAATATGAGAGGAGAAACCAAATGAGGATTTGGATGAATCCTGTTGAGATTTTACTTAATCAGGACTGTTATATCAGTGACATAATAGACAATATCCTTTAAAATGCCAGTACAATGCAGGTTACAATAATCAGAAGGAGGAGAAAGATGTAATTTAAGATTTCTTGACAAATTTGATAAAGGATTTGTAATCTATAGGATGAAATCCAATAAAAAGTGATGCAGAATAATTCATTTGTAGGACCAAAGAATGTAGACATACAAAATGGACAGTGATGGGCTAATTATCTGTGCTGCAAAAACTGAACTGAGACTTGAGATCTGATCTCACAAGTGCAAGTTAACACAGTGTTCACTCAAAAAGGCAAATACCTTGCTGGGATGCCTCAGTAAGACATGCAGAATCCAGTCACACCTCATCCAGCAGATAATTCTGAAACCAAACAAGTACTGTCTCAGCTGATACCTTCAAGTCTGGACTCCAGAGAGGAGAGCAACAAGAAAAGAAGAAAAATGACATGTGAAGAAAGGTTTACATACTGGGAACAGTACAGGGGGAAGGAAGATGGGGTGATTAAAAACCCATAAAAAATTGCCAAAATCTTCAGATGGGACTTTGAATATGAAGGTTTATAATTTTTAAATTAACTAATCACCAACTTCATTCTTTTTCACTTTCACTGGAGTAGGAAAAAAAAGTAACATGCTTACTTATCAACACCAGAGGTAAAGGAGAGGAAAAAAAAGTGGGTAAGAGGAGGAACTGTGAAAGAGTAAGGAGACTGCCCAGGGAAATGACAGGCACTTGTTTAGGGCTGGTCGTCTGTGTGCAAAGATCTAAGGTGATGTGACCCAACTGGAAGCTGTCTGGATCACTCCTGTCAGTTCCAGGCTGGGAACCATAGTTAGGGAGAAAAGGGGGTGGTGATTGTGGTAGATATAGGAAACAACTCTTAGGAAAGCATGACAACCAAGTGTCAATACAGCTGGGCACGTATGATGGAAACATTTAGGCCTGATATTCACAATGGGATTTGATCACTCACACCCAAAAAAAGCTGTATGGTGTGCTGAAGGTGTGGTTGATGTTGCTTTAGGGCAATTTCAAAGGGATGTAAAGTACATTTTTGCCTGATACTACAATGTTTGCTATGGCATTAACACACTCTGCAGGGGGATCCTGGATAAGGTACATGCTAGACAATCTAGTTTCATCATTGCATCTAACTAGAGAGAGTTTATTTTTTTTTAACCACACAGATGGAACAAAAATCAAATTGGGATGCCAGGATCCTTTCCTGCCTCCTGGCCGGTAGGGCTGAAATTCCTCCCTATGTCTGGGAAAAGTGAGAAACCTGGCTGGCTGCCAGCCTGCAGATTAGGGCTGCTGAGGTGCTGTCAGCAGCAGTCTTGGTGGTAAATATTCATGAGTCAAAATGTGCCAATACTCATGTTTGGCGAATTGCATATTCAATGTTATTATCTATACCATTTTGTAAAGGTCATCCTGGCATCTAAAGTCAACCGAAATGACTGATCCACTGTAAAGGATCACCATTCTTTTAGAAAGTGTGAAACCTGTGCATTTTTGAGTAGTCTATGTGGACCACAGGTAAACACTTCTGTTTCTATTATCAGGTGACAGTCCCAACATATAGAGTGGCTTTAATTTAGCAGGAACAGCTGTTGGTCCTGCCCAGACTTCCTTGATTCTTGCTATGCCTTATTTGACTTTGAGAGCACAAAAAACTGCATCTAGAATCTCATAATTTCAGTCCCTTGTACAATGGGTTTTTACCTGCAATGCGACGCAGCAAAGCTGATGGCTTTCCAGTTTTTTAATATTGAACACATTTAATAAAAAAATTTAAAACTCACTATACTTAGCTTTAGTTCATGAACTGCTTATTTTGGGATGGGGCAGGGAAATCCCATATTAATTTTCAGCAACAGGAAGGTATAGCTGTGGGTGAATTTCTGTCAGAGCCGAGGAAATGATTTTTTAAGCTACAAGAATTCAGTGTTGCAATGTCATAAGAGCATGTAGTTATTATTCTGAATGCTATGCAGACTGTAACATAAGAGAGAAAAAAGTGCTCACGAGGAACATATTGAATTATAATAAATCTGTCTCGTCTGGAGACAATGATGATCTGGCACATTTTGTCAAGTGGCAGTCACATAGAATGCTGTGCACTGCATACATATTACTGCATTAGCAATAGACAGTGAGAGTGTGGCACCAACAGGGAAAGTGCTCAGACAGATAGGTTGATCATTTGTATTCCAGAGCTCAGCAAGCGCTCAATTCACTGATCCAAACCAAACATGTTGAAGTCAAGGCCTGTTTCTATAACAGGTTTGATATACAGCTGAGCAGTAACTGAATCAAAACAGCATCTCACTTTTGCTGTCTGGTGCCTTACTGGGTGGTGAAAGCAAGTGAAGCTTTTCCTGGCACTGGGGGTATGTTGTATGCAAATGGACCATCTCAGTGGTAAATCTTTAATGTGGCAGACAGAACATTAATTGCACAGGTCCCCAGGATTGTGTCGCATGCCCATTCCTTAAGTTAAATTATTCCAACGATTCTTCTCTTGATGGAGAATTCCAGTCACTGCAATCCTACTGTGTGCCATAAATTAACTCTTCTGCTGTTCAGCTTCAAGTCCTACCTAAATCCTGGGGCAAATGCCATTCTTATTCACAGTGTGTATCTAACTGAGACAATCCAGGGTTTTTGCTACAATTCATATTAATATTCTGAAATACAATCTAACCAGTAATGTGATATGATAAAGTATGTCTACATTTACAACATCTTCTTTTTTGTAGGATACCAATTCATCTTATGAAAATGAAAAAGCTGCTCATTCAAATCTTTAAACAAGTGAATGCCTGAAGTGTTCTTCCTCTACATATTATAAAATTAGTTCCTGACGTGCACAGTGAGGAAGGATCAGCACTTTGCCCTTTGAGTCAGTACTATATTGATGCCATATAAACACAGACAGATGTGCACGCACAAGTACTGACAGCCTTTGCTCTGGCAGCCTGCACTGAGATAATTTTCCCTTTAATTTCTGCCCATAATTTAGTACGAGTTTAGCTTGTGCCATGAGCAGGGTACAGCAATTCACCAGAGTCAGGGGTTAACAGCATCACAATTCAGTCCTTTATTTTCTCCACACATTTTCACTTCTTCTTAATTTACACTCATCTCCATATATAGGTGAAGAACTCTCAGAAAGAAACTCCTCTCAAGAGTTGCTCAAATTTCTATATATGTGTAATGAACAGTCACTTCTACTTTCCTAGGGGGCATTTTAATGTAGTCCTTTGCATTGGAATGAAGATGCACTATTTTAAACAGATTAGTCCTATTTGTAAGATGAAAAAGAAAGCTCAGTCCTTCACAAAAAGCAAAGCTCAGCATCTCCTGACAGATTTCATTTGATAGTCTAATACCTTGGCTTTGCTCCCGTGGTTTCTTATTACAGTATACTTTCATCCTTCAAGAGAAGTGGTCCTCTTGAAAACGCAGCAGGTAAAAAAGAAAAGCAGGCAACAAAAGGGACACTTTTAATAAAAAGACTGAAAAAAATGTGGTCAAGGAAGAGGATTGTATAGAAAAGATTGCTTATTTTCCAAATTGAGATTATTTTGGGGCTCCAGTGAATCGCCTCTTCAACAATACATATGAGAAGCAGGTAGGAAGTGCAAGACTGTCCATAGTAACAAGTAAGCAAGCAACCCATATGTTTCTGCCAAGAACGACTGGTAGAAGGGATGCCCTCTGAGACCAGATGTATGCTCAAGGCAAGCAGCAATTGGAACAGAAATGGTGAAAAATGCTTATTTTCCTGGTTTAATCAAAAAATTGCATAAACAAACCAGCTGGACGACACAAAAAAGGAACAGTTCATAAAGCCAAGAAAGCCTAAATCCAAATGGAAAGTACGCCCTGACCAAATGGCTGTGGGTTAAGCACAACACAAAGAGGAAAATACATCTAGTAAACGTTCTTGTCAGCTTGACTTAGTTAATCTAAATGCTTGGAAACACAGAAGTGCCATCAGGTATGCAATGACCTGTCTACTGGATTTGGGCTTGCAGTGTTGAACATGGGTTCAGTCTATGGCTAACTCTAACTTCTACAACAAAAGTAAGGGACAAAAAGTACTTTTGTGCAAATCCACCTGCTTGTAACTTGTCTAATGCTCAGCTCAGCAGGTTTTAATTTTTCTGATCACTTAAAAGAGAATGTCTGGTTGTTTGAACATATAAAGCTCCTTGTAGGAATAGGATGCTAGTGTGCAAACCACATAATCTTTGGAACTGTTAATATTACATTCATTAAAGACAATTTATGACCTAAACTGTCCCCTGCAATTTTGCTTTGCACTACTAAATCTTTTCCAGACTCTCATCGGTTAACTTCCAGGGGAAATTATTTTAAGGTATATAAAGATTGTGACTAACTTTTTTCTTCAGAGCAACAGATTGCCTGGAAAAGACCTGTTGGAGCAGGTCTAGATGAGGGCTACAGAGATTATAAGAGCTGGAGATTTTCAGTCTGGGAAAGAGAAGATTCCAAGGAGATTTTATAAGAAAGATGGAGACTTATAAGAGAGATGGAGACAGACAGTTTAGCAGGTCCTGTTATGAAAGGACAAGGGGAAATGGTTTCAAACCAAAGAACAGTCGATTTAAGTTAGACATAAGGAAGAAGTTTTTTTACAATGAAGTAATTTTTATAATGGTAAATACTGGAACAGAGAGGTTCCAGTATTTATATATAGATATATATATATAGATATATATATATAGGTATATAGATACCCCATCCCTGGAAACATTCAAGGTTAGATTGGACTGGTCTCTGAGAAACCTCACTTGCAGGGGGCTTGGACTAGATGACCTTTGGAGGTCCTTTCTGATCAAAAATATTCTATGATTCCATGATTTATGTGTTTCTGTATCTCTCATTAACGCACTCATGTTCTTAGGCAGGAGGAATCTCTGAAATGGCCTCCATAGTGATACAAAAAGATCATTTGGAGGCACCAATATTCAAGTGTCAGCCAATTTCCACTTCTGTCCATACTCTTAGGAGAAAGAGGAACAGAGAGGGAATTGTAATAACTTTTAAAGTCATCTATTCATCCCCTGGGGTACCCTTGTGGAGGTGCTGCTACTTGGCCCTTCTAATGCAGTACCATGCCTAAAGGTAGTTGTTATAAAAACCCAACATCATGTGTTTAACAGTGCAGTCATTTTTAGGACTGCACAATATCAGCTTGAAGAAGTTTCTTTATAGCATATTTGGTAGCTGACTTGTAAACAGAACAAAGTTCTTTTTTTGTTACATGAGTATGTAATCTCTAAATGTTTACAATCCAAACAACTTGAAAATGTTGGCTTTTTTCCACTTTTAAAGGTTATACACCCCAGTAATCTCCACAAATACCAAACATGTATTTAAACTTCAAATGTCTCTGGCAAAAAGTTCTGGTTTTAATCATACCCTGGAAAATGTAAATGTAGTTTCAGAGGTAACAAATGGTTTATGGCAAGACAGGTTCTGCCTCCTTTACTCCTACAAATTTGGGCTTAGAAAAAAATCATTCTGTTTAAGGGGTAAAACCCTTCGTAAGTGAATAAAAGTGGTAGGAACACTTTCCCTGTTAGCAGATGGCATTTTAATGGCTCTAGATATGGCTCTAGATATCTCTCTCCTTGGATACAAAAGCTATAATTTCATTACAGTGTTCTGAAAAATGGCACAGAGACATTCCAGGGTCTATAAAGCCTGCAAATGCAGCAGTGATACTTATACCAGCTTTTCCCTTTCCTCAGACTTTATGTGAAATAAAATAGATGTTATTGATTGGAATATTAGTATCTGATCAAGTTGCTGAAATGACATGATTTGACTCTGGGTACTTGCTTGCACCTCAGTCATCAATGTTGTGATTTGTGAAATGGTGTATATTCTGATCCCAAATCTCTGTTTCTCTGAATAGCTATACAGGTGGAAAAAGGGGCTGGGGAGTTGGGAAGGAACCGTATCAATGTGAATTGTTTCCTATTGCCTCTCTAGATCCCCTCAGTTCTTCCACATCTGTTCAAGCTGTGCATGGGTTTTATTTACCAGTCTAGTGGTAAATATAAATATGAAATAGCAGGTAACAACTTGACACTCACCCAGTGGTTTTTGGACAGTTTCTTTCCTCTCTAAATTAATCTCTTTTCCCTAAAGGCAAGATTAGTGAGGATCAGAAGTGAGACTAGAAGGCATTGAACTGCCCACAAGACTAAATTCTTATTTTTTCACATGTATGTAGAGAGAACTGATGAATGATCAAAATATTTGCTCTGAAAACTTATATAATTAAAATCATGTCTCATCTGCCTTTAATATATATTGATCTGCTTATTGAGAGTGGCTGATTCTATTCTTTTGACTGATAACATCACTGGCTGTTTGGTAGATGTGGAAGAAAATCAGACGTTTAGGAAATAAAATATAAAGCATTTTAAATTCTAAGTTTCCCTTCATAATTATGTTTTTCTTCAAACTCTGTGTTTAAGGCTTGGTTGTAATTACTATTTTGATAAGAAAGTATAAATAAGACTACATCAATGTGAAGTATGTATTAGGGTAAACCAAGGCAACTCATTCTTTTATCACAGAGAACTTAAAAAAAAGGACAGAATAATATTGATCACTGTTTTGTTTTTTTAATGAACATTATTTTTGAAATATAAATCTGATGGTCCACTCCTCCATAAAGCATGTGAAATATTAACTCAGTTTATTAGAAGAAGGTTAAAATATTTGCTATCTCTTTTATTTAATATATTTATAAAATATATATTAATATATTTCATAAATTGCTTATGGGTTTCTAAAGCACAGGAAAGTGTCAAACATGCTTTCTGCTACAGGAAAACACACATCAGTCTCAAAAATGTGCATGTATCATATAGACCATTAATTTTTAAAACTGGTGATGAAATATAGAAATTTACTCTATTTGCAAATATTTTGAATCAGGAAAATATATGAAGGCAGACTAAATCTTGGCAGTTTATATATGCTATCAATTTGCTTTAATTGAGGAAAAGACCTCTATATAAGGCCACAGAAATTATTTGTAGATAATTGCTAATGACTTAGTGATGATCTCCACAGACTGAGACTCCAGACATCTGTTACTTTTTGCCACACTGTCAGCCATCTTGATCAACAGATTTGAAAAATCAGAAAATTGCACAGCTTTGTGAAAACAGTGATAGACCTACATTTTGTAAGATGGTCTGTGTGAAAGTGGAACATTTAGCTTGAACACTATGTCAGAAAAAGGCAAAAATATAAAAAGAAAATATTTGCAAAAAAAGTCTCTTCTTTTATTGAGACCTGTTCATATTTTATTACAAATTGACTTGGTGGAATTTTAGTCAAACAGCCTCTCCCATATGATTCAAATAAAGATTAAACCTTGACAGCAGAATCAGACCTGTTCCCAGGAATAATTCTCCTGGGAAGTAAGTGGCACCTTCAAGGTAACTGTTTCTATTCACCAGCCCCCAAGTTGGGACAAACAGATTGCTCAATTGAAACTTTAGTTTTAGCGCAGCGCATAATGTATGCTAAAGGGCTCAAGGAAATAAACAGAGGATAATGGATTCTTTGTCCTGCTGTAGCTGTGTACTATTTGCAAATAGTTGAATTCTGACTGATTTTCTCCTAATATCTCATTGTGTGTTTTTAACCTTGGCTTTGCTAGTGGACTTTTAAATCAGTAGTGGACAATATTCTGCTAAATTTGAGTGTTTATTCTGCAACTTTAAAGCTATTGCGTTCAACTTGCAGAAGGGTTTATTTTGTTAGTTCTCCCAAGTGCATAAATACTATTAATGACTAACTGTTCCCTCTACTAGATTACTGACAGCAATACTGTTTGCTTCTGATCATTTTTTCTTCATCTTAAACAGTAAGATTCTTATTTTTGTGTCCTCCTGCCACCCCAATGAAAAATATTTTCAGGGCCAAAGCCTATTTTGACCTGTCTCCTGCAAAACACAGAATCTGTAGATCAGTATTTGTGGAGTTTTGTCACTTTCTACAAAATCTGCCCTGACTAGTCATGCTAACAGAGGTTTCCAGCTGCTTTCGTGATGCATACAGATGTAAAATACCAATATACAAAGACATAAAAAGTAAAATAAAAAAACTGACCTGATATAAAATACTATATATACATACGTATTTGTATTTATAAATAGAAATTACTAGCCTATGCATTTTTTTTTCTGAAATGCTAAGCAGTCATATCTCTCCTTGCCAGACAACTTTATTTTTTTTTGTACATTATTTAGTCAATTTCCTAAAAAAAATAAATGATTCTATGTTATACTCTGCCACTGTCCATGTGCTTATTTGTTATCTGTAATTTCTACATTCTCTTTAATTTCTTACCTTACCACCTTATAAATACCTACTACTTGACAGGACTTTTTAATACATATATAATGTATTATCTCTGCCCATGTTTGAGGTTTAATGTCATTTTTAGTCCAAGAAGCTGACCCAGGGACTCTCATTTCATAGTATTTTTTTTTGCTTGTATGAAGAACACGTCTATCATTGACAACAGTGCCCAGCTATCTGTGTTCAAATATGTATGTGTTGTTATATTCAAATTGCCTTTTCTCAGACATGACTTGTAGTTCCGGTGCGTTTTATTTTGAGGAAAAAAGAAATTGTTAAACTTCTCAATGATTATGTTCAATTCAGTGTTTGTTGGTCTGCTATTTGTGTTCATTATTTCAACCATGCTTGTCCACCAAATATGACCCACAAAATATGCTCTCACACTAATTAAATTAGGTGGAGACACATTTTGTCATTGACAGTAAAAGCTGACTCACTTGACATTGTTAAGTCCATTTTAGAATACACTGTCTTCCAAATCTACTAGAATTCTGCTTCTTTTTGTATACAGTGTAAATTTCTTAGCACTACAGTTTTGATGCACACAAATAAACTTTTAGTATGGGTGGCTTGTAACATAGGGGAAGAAATATATTTTTTTCATTGTGTATTTCTTAGATCATTAAGTTATGCGAAGCACTCTATAAGCTAATAGAAAAAAAATTGAAAATGACTACAATTTCAGGTCAAAGTTCAACTTGAAAATAAAATTTCTGCTTTTTTTTTTTTTAAAGAGAGTATAACCACCTATCAAACATAACTTCCAGAGGGCAGGATAAGTCCCAGGCAGGCAAAGTCTTTAAATATGGGCAACAATCTAAGTAGATGCAGGAATCATTGCCTGAAAGCAATAAATGAGATTAGGCTGAATGACCACTGTGATCCTTTCTGACCTCCCTTACCCATCTGTGAAAAAGAAAATTACTCTCTGATTTTCCTGTGGCAGTCTGGTCTATCACATACTGTACAATAGCCTGAGACACATAAAACCACAAAAGCAAATTGGAAACCAGTATTTTTACTAGAAAATGCAAGAGATGTTAAAATGTTAATATCCAGTTATATACCTGCCTGTATGACATTTGCCAAATCTTCAAGAATCCAGAACTTGAACTTGTAATGATTGAATGCAATAAAAGATGGTGAAAATGTGTCCTTTAAACACATAATTGGCCGTGCTGCACTATGAATTTTAAATGTTGCCTACCTTAGGCCTGCTTAGCAGTTGGCCCATCTTTTTTCTGTGAATTTGGTCTCAGTTATTCAATGACTGTTACTGTCTCCTTTGTGTCTCAGCACTGACATTGACCCAGCCTATTTACCCACTACCTGTCTTAAAAAGCTTACTTAGGAACTAGGTTTTGTCAGACATTTGTGCAATACCCAGCATGACTGTTAGATGAGGACCTAACACAAATTGTGAATATATAAAATATGGATGCTGTTCATGTCTTTAGGCATGTTCAGGGATGAAGAGAAGGTCAACATAAAATCTAATTTCTACCTGAATTGCTCATTTAAAAAAATTCATCTACTTTAATAGTACTAAGATTTCATACTGAATTTTAAAGTCACAGTTGAAACTGTAAAGTCCATATAGGGCCTTAAATTCATGGGCTTTGTAAAGGAAAGGGATTTTTTAACTATGCTTTAATCTTTCAGTGGTGGCTTTGAGAGCTGAAATCATCCTTGCTGTCAATAGGTGTAATTAAAAGGAAGAATGATTGTGGAAAGGTGAATTATCTAGTTTTTTGAGGAAGAAAGTAAAATAAAGATCCTGGATCTAATATACCATAATTAGCAGCAGTTTTAATTGGAAACAAGTGCTAATAACCCTGGAATGTTAAGTAGGTTTTAGCTCCAAGCCCCCAAGACACTGTCTATCCCTTTCTGTAGCAGTGCACACCATGCCTGCAATGCACTGCGGAACTCTCAGCTCCCCAAAAGCAATAATGTTGACCTAACTGCACCTCCAGGGAAACTTTATCTCAGCTTCAGCCTCATAATATGGTTTGGTTGGCATTGTGTGATGCATCACCACCTGCTTACCACCAAGTTCTTTTGGCTCTCTTTTTACGTAGCAAGTTGTGTTTTTCACCTCTTTGAGAAGTGGTGACCCTACTTCCTTCATCCTCCTGTTAACTGTGACATTTTTCAAGATAGTAGGGATGGCAGAGTACCAAGGGACTTGATTTTAAGAGGCAAGTGGCCAAAATAAGTACTAAGACTTTGATGCTGGGTGTCTTGATTTGTTCATGCTATAACAGGGCAATGGATTCCACTTCTTTCAAAAAGCTATTTTGAACAGTCAGACTAAAAAGAGGACTACTACTTTCCAAGACTACCTTTTTTGCTTCTGGCTTCTTGTTTTTTCACTACAGACTGAAAACAACCACCCTAACTACACAAAGTTGTGCTGGCTTTATGAAGCATCTAGAGTGGACAGAAAACATTTTTATATACAGAAACCCATAAAATTTCTTCTACTCCATTAGTAATCTTTCCACTAATATGACTGGATTCCACTCTAAACACTTTTTTGAAGCAGGCCTTTTCAAATGTACATGCGTAAAACTACAATCCATTATCAGACATTACTATTCAATGTTGTTTAATGAACTGCAAGTCTTCTACAGGAATATCTTCAGTTAAGCTCAGATATGAGGAGTGAGGGATGAGTCTATATTTCATAGAATCATTGAATCATTTAGGGTAGAAAAGACCTTTAAGTTCAGACAGTCCAATTGCAATCCTAACACTGTCAAGCTGACCACTCAACCATGTCCCGAAGAGCCCCATCTACACATTTTTAAAATACCTCCAGGGATGGTGACTCCAGGTTGGGAGAGATTTGGAAAAGTGTCAACCTCCAAATTGTAACACAAATGAACACATAAATCATATTTCTAAAGGAAATGTCTGTATAATTTTACTTTAATAATGTCTATATAATTTCAGTCAACTCATAATTTGAGTTGACGGTTAACATTTTTTTTTGAAACTAGATGAATCTTTGCCAATAAATAAATCTTTTTTTTTTTTTTTTGAAGTTATGGTCCAGAATTGCAAATCATGTAGAGTAGCAAAATTGCTCCATTACCTTTCAGTATGTTCTGCTTAAAATCCATATCTATGTACATACAATTTTGTGGTCTGAGCTTTCTGTATGTTTGCATTATAGAATATTCTTTGGAAACAAGTCTCTCAAGTACAGAGAAGCTCCAAGATGGAATTTATGCAAGAATAGGATATCTTTAGTATCATACACTATAACTGCTGAACACTGAAAAAAGCTCTTCATATTTATTATTATGACCACACAGTATAAATCACTAATCAATGTTATCATGATTAGATCTATAACGCTAGAAAATGTTGGAATGATTACTATGAGTTAAAAAGTCAATAATATGCAGCTGCAAAGATACTTTTTCTGTTTCTTATACTAATTGCCATCTTAGAGCTCTATAGTCTGTTTCCTGAGAACTTGAGCAAGCAAAAACAGCAGGAATTGCATCCATTAAAAGAAAAAAAAATAAGGGACACTTCATGTAGTCTCCTACATGAAATTACATTTTGATGTCCCTGATTTATGTGCTCGAGATCATTGTACTTCTAGTGGATTTTTTGTTGTTGCTGTTCATAGATTGCTAATGAACAGAAACTAAACAAATACTGTAGATTACTATATTGTGTGAGGATGTTCTAAGGGGATGTCTCTAAGGTAAATACTGGGTTGTTTTTAACTAGGCAAACTCCTAAGCAGTATAATCAATCTATACACACAAACCTGCAGAGAAATACAGCAAGATCCAACAATAGATCCAAAAGAGTTTTCATATTTTCATATTTTCAGGTGGAAATCCACCCACATAACAGAGAAAAGAAATTAAGTATTTTTTTATTAAAATGTTCACACTATTTCATATTTTATTTATTTTGATTAAAAAAAATCTACTCATAGAGTTTAAATGCTTATAGATCAATGGAGTTTTAAATTAGAAAGTTAATGTCTCTGCAGGTGACAATGGTTCTGACTGCATATAAAGTATGTGCAGCTGACAGACACATATGGTTCACTATACCAGCATCAACTGAAATATTCTTTGTTTTACTATCAAGGCACTGTAAATGTCTTTTGGGAATTAGAACAAAAATAGCCAGGGACTAAGAATTTTCCAGCTACTTTCTTATATCAGTAATGTAGAAGTTAATTGAGTTGGTTTTGTTATACTGAAAAAAGTACCGTCCCAGCTAACTGTCAGCAAACAACAAGTGTTGATATAAACTTTCACCTCTTGGAGGCAATTTCTGCTTCTTATAAAATATTGCTGTTGAAGCCTCATTGTCACTGTCACCTACTAAACCCCAAATGCCAGACTCTAAACTCTCCCTGTTCTGCAACATTAAGTGTCATGAGGTGTCTAGTTCAGTGTAATTCTCTGTACAAAGGACATGAACTCCTGATATAACCAGGGTTTCTTCTTGAGTACACTACAGAAGTCATTATCCCACGTCCTCCAGCACCAGCTCGTGTCTTGGGAGTGGTCATCTATTCTGACTTTCCAGCCTCTAGGAGGGATCATGTACAGAGCCAACACTCGATTTTTATAGGGAACTTCTTCACCTCCTGGGATAAGGATCAGGCGTAGTTTACAGATGAACAGCCCAACAGGCTGTTTTGATTAGCTTAAGCTGATGTATAGACTACTCCTAAATAAAGCAGGGCAGGAATGGTTTTTTAGCTCTCAGGTTTTGTCCTGTTGCACATTGGTTAGACTTTTCCCCTTCCCAAATACAGTTGTCACACATCTTTAGGAATAGTCTCTGACATATATAGCACATCCAAACAATGTTCAAATGTAATCTGAAAGAGCAGTACTTTACATGAGTCAAATTTGTGTTAGGGACCATGCTGATATTTAACCAGTGTGGATGTTTGTGAGCTATGCACTGTTTACCAGTACATAGCCACAGAGCCTACACTCAGTTCTGCTGCTATTTAAATAAATGTCTGTGTGAATGGGCACCTATGTGGTCCTGCTCCCAACATGCTCAAATAATAAGAGTTTAAGCAGAGCCCCAGAGTCCTCAGCCGGACAAAGCCTCTAGGTACTGAGTCCTACACAACTTTTTTCTACACAAAGCATACCTCACCACAGCGAGTCAAGAGGATTAGCTTGTGTGCAAAAGCTAGCTTGGAGCTAGCTTGGAGCAAAGAGAAACTTTAGCCACAGAAAAAAAGTAGTGATGAGAGAACCTTGTGTCAGCAAAACCAAGTGAAAACAAAACTGCATTATCCTCGATGGTATTGCAGATATGATAGCGATGACAGATCAACAAATTTCGCTCCAACTGTTAGTATCCTGTTGGTATCGCTCCTGTTAGTATCACGGACCTGAAAATCGAAAGAAGTTAACAGTCTCTCAGTTCAAAGACCAGGGCGAAATAAAATAAACTAAAAATATTGACTTTCTATATTTGCTTCATAAAAAGTGCCAGTAAAGACACTGGAATTCTAAGGAGGTTCCCTCAGTTGAAAATATGTTAGTTCTGGTTCCTGGCCTGCAAGGGCATCCTGTCACTAGGCCAAAAGGGGTAATTGTGTCCATTGTGCTTCTGAATTATACAGCAAATTAATCAATGCTTCCATCATCTAATTGCTACAAGATAATTAGAAAAAATTAAAACCATATATATATAAATATCCTTTGTTTCAGTTATTCCAATGATTTACATATATTTAGCCTTTTGTTAAGCAGTTAAAGAAACCAATAAGGTGAGGAAAGGGGGCTCATTTTATGCACTGTAATGAAGCTCCTTAGAAGTATAAATGGAGAAAGATGAGAAACCTAATGTGGAGGTCTCTTTTTCTACCCTTCTCCAGTAGGTCATCTGTCAGCTGCCTGTACTTTGTTTTTAAACTGATATATGGAGGGAGAAAGTATATGTTTGGGCATATCTACTCTGATAAGACTTAATAAGATGTAGCTCACAAAAGCTTATAAACTAAAAATCAGGGCTAATGGGAACACAACACAGATGATGTGGACAACAGTGAAGACAGAAATAAGATGGGAGAATTTCAATTACTGACATCCCTATCCCGTGCTGTGTGTTCCAATATCTCTTGTTCAGTCTTCCTGGCACCAAAGGTGGTGTTTGCAGGAGAGCAATAGAAGCAGAAGTGGCAGCAGGTGGTGTGCTCCACACAGCATGTGTTGGAAATTGCCTAAATGAAGCTCGGGATGTGCTGTTGGGTAGCAACAGCTACCAGGTTTGAAGTGAGGTGAACAACAAGCTGAAGAATGTAAGTCTAAACAATTTTGCTCTGCTTATGAATGGCAAATTAGCAGTATGAAAAAACAAACAAACAACACAAACCCAAAAAACCTCAAAGACTGTTTAGGAAGAATTTTCTTTGCATTCCTTGGTCCAACAATTTGGCATTTTGCACTGAAAAAGAGTGACAGAACAAGCTATTTATGTTATTTAAAGTGCTCTATTTTCTAGCTTGTCTTTGCTTTTTTTTTTTTTTTTGTCCTTGGACTAGTTATTTACCTGATTATTTCAGTAAGCTGAGCTAGCAGATGTTGAATATATAGTAAGGAAATTGGCCATCAGAAGCTGCAAGGACTGCCTTAGGAAGTAGCACAACACAGCATCATTCTTGGAAGACACCTACTCCTCTATAACTTAGGTTACAATTTAGTATGCAAAGCCTGCTTTTTTCTTTCATTGATCCATAGTGAATTAAATGCCAGACTCAAAGCTGGCACTTGGAGCCTACAGTGAAATTAGGCTGATTTTTCTTGCAAGTCAATGCAGTAGCTGGGAATTTTCCGGTAAAGTCGACTTTTACTTAAAAAAATTATGAATGCCATTTCCTTAGAAAGTGAGGAGAATGTGCATTCTCAAGAAAAAACAATTCAATTTGCTGAATTTACAAGCACTTTATAAAAAGTAGAGATTTTTAAACTCATGTCTATATTAACAAGCAGTGCAGATCAGTGGAAGCAGATGTGAAGAATGAAATAGTGATGAGGAACTATTTTACAAATACACATTTTATACTTTTTCCTATTTTCAGTCTGTTCCATTGGGCTGAATGTCCACTGGTGACTAGAGGGTACTTGGTTTGATCCTGGATCACATGTTCCAACTTAATGTGATTCAGAAGATTCGAGCTCAAGTTCCCAGAGTTCTGATATGAGACTGATGTCCAGGTGACTGTCAGAAGCACATTCCTGAACTAAATCACTTCTGTTGATGAGTCTTAAGTTACTTTTTAGGTTAGGTTAACCTGACCTAGGTTACCAGCTGCAGAACCTGAAGCAGTTCATAGTTCAGTATCAGAGCCTGGAATACTCTGTTTATTTAACACCACTTTTCAGAAGCAATATTTTAGATAATAAAACACATTATTTCTATCATTTGCAGCTTGATTTTTTTCCCTCTTCACACACTACTTACTTATATAGAACCCCAAAAGAAAAGTGTACTTTGCAGATAGATTTTATCCAAGATAAGGGCTATGTAAATGAATAGATTTTCGCAGACATGTGTGATACATTTCATAAGTGCTATCCTCATTTTTGTGTAAATAGGCTCATGATTAAAATTATCTAGTCAAAGATATTGTAAATTTTACAATTAAAACAAAACTAAAAAGTAATTTGAACTTAGACTAATATTAAAACAAATTTAGAAAAGGAAAATTCAAAGGGAAGGCCTTAAAATATCTTGAAAATCTTATTTTTTGTCCTGGATTAGCAAAACTTCATAACATCTTGTCTGTACTTGCAAATGACAGAGAACCTTTATCTTTAAACAGGTGAACAGAGAAAGTGCTATTTTCAGGTGTCTTCCAGCTTTACTTGGTTGCATTTAGATATATAAGTTTCTTTTGAGAATTTCAAATTCAGTGTTTATCGTAATAAAATTAGTGAGCTTTAAAGAAGTTAAAGAAGTCAGTGAGGCTTTTTACAGGGTCTTAAATATCAACTTCCAGTTTATATAGAGCTGTATACTTGCTCTTTAATTCCACTGGAAGATGCAGGCAATATCAGTTTTTGCAGTATTAGCCAAAAACTAACAACCCAGAACCACGGAAATGTCATATAACAAATTATTCTCATTTTTGTAGAGACAAGTATTTGGCTATTGATCTCTCCACAATGCCCAGAGACTGGACTTAGTTTCACATGTATGTAAGCCAGAATCATGCATATATTTCACACAGCACTATGTGTGGTCCATATGGATACCACGTGCATGTTTTTTGTACCCATACAATGATCACCTATCATAACTTTCATTCAGTTCCCTTTGGAGTACATGAAATGTTGACAAAGGGAGCAGCATGTGCTGAACATTAATTGGGACCAGACAAACTCATTATTCTCTGAAAGATGTAGTTCATCAATAAGGAACCATCTGCATTGTATTTACATAAGTAACTACTGGTTTTGCTTTTAATACCATGCTGGATCCTTGACAAAATAGCAAGATATTCCTAATCCAACCACTACGTTTATACATCCCATTGAACAAACCAGGTGGTAAAGATGTACGACTGTGAGTTAAAGATTAATTTATTTTTCTGATGGTCAAAGGAGTTTCTGTCAAAGAATATGGAAAAAAATGTAGTAAAATGTAAGAATCTTTTATCAGTGAAGTGGAAAGATCTAGGTCAGAAAGCTGTCTCAGGTTGTGACGACTAGTACATATTTAAGGAAATAATATAAGACCAAGGCAGTTCCTCTCCCAGCTTTTGATATTTGGAAGCTCAGATGTTTCTTTAGCCAAGAGGGTACCTATGGCACCATATTTGATAGTCTGTGATAGGTCTTCCGTAACATTTCCAACATTGCTTTGCCTACATATGCTTTTTGACATGAATGATAACTAACCTTTTGGTGTTTTCAGTTTTAAGTTTTCTTTTACTTTGCATAATTCTCTCCAACTTCAACTATATATACTCCTGTATTATTTTATGAGAAAAATGTCCTTGTGCCCCTGTGCCCAGTCCTATGGAACTTATTGTGTAAACTTGAAGAATGCTAGCTCAAATTTTGTTTAGTTGGCTTCAGTTCTGTCCTTCTCCCTACTGCTGGTATACAAAGTCACCTCAAACTCACTCCACCCTTATTTAGGTAACATATGAAGTATTCCACATTTTCTCATGCAGACGAACCTTTGCCTGGTCTTACCTGGCATCAGAAACTCATCTACCTAAATTTACAGCTACTCTCAGTTTGGAATTGTATGTGAGTATATCTCACCTACAATTAGTATACTTTGATACTAAATACTTTGGTAGTAGAGAATTCTTCCTGACAAGTGTGCTTAATTTTGTTTTCATCCTCAACGTATACAATCTTTTAATAGTAAATTTTAAAATGAAACCTACTATTTCTGAGGTTTTATAATTGATTGATAGTGAGAATTTATTACTACATTTTTGTGAATAGGAAATGCCTCTTTTTTACTGGGCTTGGTGTGGACAATTTCTATTTTAATTTCATGCCAGATATGGTGCAGATCATATAGGAGGGTCATGTTGACATTTATTGACATCCTAGTTTATTGAACAGTTGGAATAAAATTGTTACTACTGAAAAATTACTCCACAGTTGGCTAGCACCTTTTTTTTTTTCTCAAAGAAATTATATATAACATCTATTGATTAGATAAAACTATTCTAAAGTTCACTTTACTGTTAAAAATAGTGTAAACTCTGTACAGTTCATTAGTTTCTGTCCATTTTTACAAAATATCCAATGGTTCCTGAGGACAAAAAAAATCTGAAGACCCTTTCAGAATCTTTGCTTTTATTGTCCTGACGGTCAAAAAAAAAAAAAGATAGAAATTTTCTGGAGAAGGAGCAGTAGAGAAAAGTGAAAAACCCCAGTCAATCTGCATTACTTGCTGGGACTGTACAGTGCTCACGAAACAAATTAGACACTGACAAATATTACAGATGTAATGATGAGCTACATGGCAGAGTACACACTGTAAAAAACATATCTTAATTAGCAATGTGGGTACACTAACTGCACTTGATGGGCTTGGCATGCTTACATTTGCCTACTGTTAAAAAGAGTGGTTTGTCACTTCGTACTAGTGCCTTTATTGTGAGTGGAACCTTTTTTTCCTGGTTTAGTATGATCAGATATCATGTGGTTCACACTGCAGCTGCAAAAGGAATTTTGCTAATCTAAAGAAGGAGAAAAATAAGCATAGAAACTTCAGTTCTTTCCAGCACCATATTGCAATGGTTTATTGTGACTGTGGAACTACAACTTTGCAGTAGATCCTCATTTCACTGGAAATCTCTAATACCTGAGTTTCTAAACAAAATAACACCTATGGCGTAACATTTCTAGACAGCTTAACAGGAAAATAGCTTAACACTATTTCATTTAAATTTGGAATACTAATACAAAATAACTAACATAACAGTTTTCAAAGTTCAGGTATATCCATTTGAAAAAAGAAAAGGCAAGGTGGTCTTGGGAACTGTTTTTTTGGTCTTACACGCATATACCCTATAGTCATGACATGGTGTTATTATAATACTGTATCGTGTCACCAGTCAGTACTGACATTATGGAAAGACGTATTTTGTCCTAGACTTGCAGGAACAATGACAACGTGTAGGAGATGTTCTTTAATTAGTTCATAACTTTGTCAGTCTAACTTCCCCAGGGATCATCTCTGAGTGTTGCTTAGAATACAGGTCTTTGTTTCTGTCTTCCACATTTCCACCTCCTAGAATGAGGGGGGTGGGCAGCTGTCACTCTTCACCACTCCAAACCCAATTTCAGTTCCTTATTTTGACCCCTACGGTCTTCCCATCTATAGAGGTTAAGAGGTGAGAAAAAAAGAGGTTATTATTTAATTTTTCTGTGTGAAGCGGGAAGTGTTGCTGCATACTGTTATCTTTACCTGAATATCAATAAGCTGTTAGAAAGAATTGTTGCTTTAACCCAAACCTACCTTAATGCATGTAATTAAATAATAAATATAGAGCATTAATGGGAATTAAACTACTCCAAAAATGTAGGATTTTCTTACTCAGGATAAATTACAGGATTTCTGCTACTCTCCATTACTTATTTTGATGCCTCTAAAATTACCTTAGACAAGAGTGCTGAGTAGAAAAGTTTTTTGCACAATTTTTAATGGAGTATAAGAATCAAAGCACTGAAGACTTGAAAAAATTATCCATATAGATTTCTTCTCCTATATATCTGAATATCCTATATTCAATTCAAGTCAAAATGTCTAATTCTAGAGAAATGGATGGATCCAATTCCTTTTTAGATGAGACTAGAAGGCAAACATTGCTGGTTTAGGGTTTGAAGAGGTTTTTCATTTTTCTTAGTGCAGCTTATTAGAGTAAATGATCTTCAAAAGGATCATTGTTGGAATATAAGTAAGAAGAATATTTTTGGGGTCATACCTACTCTTGCTTTGATTTTTTTTTTTGCTAGTGTGTGCATTTCTATGCAAGGAATGGAAATATAGGGTGGCCATTGAGAAACATTTCTTTCTGGAAAAGAAGAAAAATAAATTTACTTGTACAGTTTGAATCTTGGGGGCAGAAGCCTTGAAGGCCTTTTGCAAACAAGGTTGTTGACGATGGTATCTGGTTCTGCTTGTGATCGTGACAGGCTGTGTCACTGACTCTTGTATTTATGTTACAAAATGAAACTGGATTTGCATTAAAATATAATTTTAGTTTGACTGTTACCTGCCTCTGTATAAACTGTGGGTTTTAATAATGTCTCTTTTCTCCTTGAAACACATAAAAAGAATATAAAATCATTGACAAATTGATCAAAATGTTATATTCTGATTCTGCTGTGTTAAATTTTGTCCTGGAGTTCATGTGAATTCTCTATCAATCAACAGTATATAACAGGAATTTTTTAATTTGAATTTTTTTTCTAAAGCCAGTATAATTACAGAAGAATATAAATTCAGGTAAGTTATTTCCTATTTATAATATTCAGTGAGGAGCCACTGTGGAAAATTTCTATAAGTGATAAGAAATTCTGTCTCACTAAATTACAAGTTATATTGAATTTCCAAAGTATGGCCTCTTCATTTAATTGAAAACATGATGAACTGGACTTTTGACAAAACTTTGGTTTTCATGAGAAAATGCTTTTTTATAGAGCTCAAACAATGGAATTCTGATGTTGAATTGTTTGGATATTCAAGAAAACAAATCCTGATGGCTATGGGCAGGACGGTCAGCACTATTGTTGGAAAATATATTATTTCAGGCACGTATGCATTGGTCATCTATGATGACCGTCATGGAGGCATGCCAAATCAAGGGATCTTTTCCTCTTCCATTGGAATCATAAAATCATAGAATCATAGAATGGTTTGGGTTTGAATGGACCATAAAGATCATTCAGCTCCAATCCCCCTGCCACAGGCAGGTACACCTTTCACTGGACCAGGTTGCTCAGAGCCCCATCCAGCCTGGCCTTGAACACTTCAGGGAGGGAGCATCCACAACTTCTCTGGGCAACTTATTCCAGTGCCTCACCACTTGCACAGCAAAGAACTCTCTCCTAATACCTAATCTAAACCTGCTCTCTTTCAGTTTGAATCCATTCCTCCTTGTCCTGTCACTTCATACCCTTGTGAAAAGTCCCTATCCATCTTTCTTGTAGCCCAAAATCATCATGAGTATCAGTTGTGAAAGTGTTTTTATGAATAGATTAAAAGAGTAGTATGTGCATGTACAAGATGTTCACAGATTAATTTTATCAACAATGGAGCAGTGTGGTAGGCAGACAACCGAGGCACCATTAATTTTGCATTGAAGCTCAAAGGTTGTACTGGAGAATATCAATGGCCTGAGAAATTTTCAGTGATAGCTTTCAAACATACTTGTTTATTTATCAACAGTGGTATTTGAACAAACAGCTCAGAATAGTATGTGCTGCCCTTGCTGCCTGGATATGAAGTCCTGTGCTGGCTAAGCTGATTCTTTGTCAGAAAACAAGGGCATGCTTCTGTCTTCTAATCCTGCTGACATTTAAGAGCCAGCCTGCTGTGTCCTTCTTGAGTGCAGAGAAACAGAAGTTTTGCCATGTCACTTCCACTTCCAAGGATGTACAGTTTGCAGTAACTCCCTTCTCCTATCTTCTCCTAAGGTGTAGAATGATGGACTTTATTCTGCACAGGGAGGAACCTGCATACCTCCCTCCAAATCTGTTCTTTATTTAAATAATAATAATTTTAAAAAGTCAACAAAAATGTGCTTTCATTTAATTAGCTTTTTCTCATTACTTGTAGTGCTATAGAAAGCTAAGAAGCAAAGAGAAATCCCAGTGCCTGTACCTCCTGATTACATATCACAGAGAAGTCTTAGCTGCACCACTGCTCTGCTGCCCTGGCAGAGCTTTTGTGGATTCTACAATATGAACAATAAGGCCACCAAGAGTCTTTCAAGCTCTTTAAGGGCCTCTGTCCTAACATTTTCATAGGCTATATTTTCGTGTTTGCTATTTGCAAGAGGCCAGAGAGCAGTATTTTATCATACACATGCTGCCTTGTTTTTACTGAACCTTGGAAGCTGTAAGGTTTTGAAATAAGGGGTATTTCATCTGCACAGCATAATAGGACAGGATACTAAACTGAAGGATATTAAACTGAAGCACAGTTTGAGCTGCATGTCTTTTACACCTGACACTTTAGGGTAGAGTTGATAGTACAAGTCAGGTCTGAGGCCCCAAAACCTTTGGAAGGATCTTTTAAAATGTAATTTCCCTTCTGCAAAGTGAAAAGCTACAAAGTAAAGCTGTTACTTTCTCTTTCTGGAGAAAAGAGCAGAAAACAAGCATGGCTAGTATATTCCCTTTCTGCAGTAGTATGCATCTTCCCACTATCTTAACCACGTCTGTGTCCCTTCTTTCCCTTACAGTACTTCTCCCCTTTTTCTCAGAAGATTCTTCACCTTCTTTCTCCCTTTCTTACAGGAAATTCAACATTCCCCTCTTTTTCCTTTCCTGATGCAGTAGCATTCATGCTATTTTATCTCCCTCCACCTAATGTGTAACTGCTAAAATGGCCACTGTCCCAGGAAGCTGTGCATTTTCCCAGGTGTATTTAGGTATATATACTGACTTATTAGAGGGTTTTCTGACTGGGACATAGGTTGAGGCAGATCAAACAATGTTCAGAGCCTCTGAGGTGCTGGCAAGATAAATGCATTGCCTTTAAGATCATGAATAGGTAAGCTGTGTAGGCCTGTGCTAGACTGGTGGCTCACTGATGTACAGATATGTAAAGGGCTGAAAGGTGAGATACCTAGTCCTTTGTTCAAACAAAGGGAAATCAGCTAGATGGGTGGAACTGAGCATGGATGTAGATAGTCTTCTCTCAACTGAGGAGCTGGAAACGTAAATTTGGAGTAAGGTAGAGCTCTTAGAGCTCTTAGAGCTGTGCACTGTCAAAGGACAAATGTCAAAGTTTGAAATTTTTTTTGATCATTGGGCATCCTCATGCACTTTTGGTTAGGGACAGCATGTTTGGTTCTGCAGAACATTTATCATCAACACTCTTTTGTGACAAGTTTGCAAACAACAAACAAACAAAGCAACTATAGCAATTACCATGTGTGCCTTTCTACTTGCTGCATCCAATATTAGCAATAGAATGGCCAGAACATGTTACTGTAATCTCTTAGAAAGGAAATATTTTGAAAGTTTTAATGATGTTTTTGAGGATTGAAGTCTGATACTGGAGATTGCACTGATGGACTTTTAAAGAAGAAAATATGGTTAAATTACTAACATTCCTGAATATCTCTAGGATTTTTTTTTTTGAGGGTGAATGGATATTTTTCCATTTTGCACCAGAATCCTCTAACTTTTCAAAGTAAGAATGCTAATTCAAACAAAAGTAGTACTGAGCATGCATTTTTAGAGTTGCAGTAGTCCAGGCAGAAGAAATTGTGTACCTGCACACATAAACTAAGGATCTTACTTTTTGTTGCCTAAAAATGTAAAGATATTTATGTTCTAAGCAGTGGGTCTGCTTTGGCTGTAGGGACATTTGTCTCCACATGTTGTGCTTTTTCACACTCAGATCATAGACTCTTGGCAAATATATTTCTATTAAAAATTTGCAGAAAGCTTATTCTTCTCTGTTTCTCTTCCTCAGATATGCTGATTTTTCTGTGCAAAAGACATCACTAGGGATTTTGATGTAGACTCAGAATGTGCTTTCTACCAATAAAAGAGAGTATGTGTCCAGCTGGGTGTCTGGCTTCTTGAGCTTCAGGCTGATTCTTTAACTTAATTTTAATGTGCGATTAAGTTCACTGTGGGGGTTAGAGACTTTCAGGATTCACATTTTAATTCAGCTAAACACAATTAATGAAACAGAAACCATGCTAAAAATGTTGTTGTTATTTTTTTCCAGGGACAGCAGAAATGGAATTATCTTACCCTCTGCTCCCATTCTTGCACAATGGAACAGTTGAAGTGTAGTTCTTTTCTTCCAAAAAAAGAGCTGACCTGTCACTTACTACACATTAAGAATTGTTTAGGATCTTTGCTCCAGTCATATCTGAGTAATGTAATGCTCATTCTTGTTATGAATCTAAGGCCATTTGAAGGCTGGTTTGTTGACCATTACATACTGCAATGAGCTCTATGGACCTGATTACAAGATACTGAACTTGTACCAGTCAGAAACAAACCTTACTCAGCATTTTGCAATGTTTTCAAAGAATAATGAAAGAGCTTTATTGTTAAAGATTACTTTCTTTTCTTTGATTGAGGAAAAGGGAGAACAAAATATTTTTAGATAGTGCCATTCAGACAAGAACTGAGTGCTTTCTAGTGGTTTCCTCTGTGTCTAAACTGATGAATATTTCAGCCTAAAATATGCTATACAAAAGTATATGTCTTCACACTAAATATATAGGACATCATCCCTCTAAACTGTTATTTTTTAAAAAGACATCATTTGGAAGGAAGACTGAATTGACAGTTTACCCACAGAAGTGCCTACTCTGTGCGTCTCAGTGAAGTGGAATCTAATACATAGCTGTAATATGACTAAATATATAGTTCCATAATGTAGTGTGGCAGTTTAAAAAACTTGAGACAGAGGCTTTTCTAATATTTCCTGGAATTTATTTGCATCATCTGAATATTTCTTCAAAAGAAGCCTGTATGTATAATGTTATTCTTAAAATCCTGTTTATGGACAAAAACAAAGCACGCCTACATATAAAGGAATGAAAGAAATGCAACAAATTAGTACAAATGAAATCTTAGTAGCTTAATTAAAGAAAAATTATTAATCAATTTACTAGTCAAAATTATTTGTAATTATTAAAAAAAATCCAAGGGGAAAAAAACCCAATTAAAATTATGTACATTCTTAGTTTCTACCCCTCATCACAATGTTATGCTCCTGATTCCCTGCTGCTTTGGTCTTAAAGTTGCTAATTCTTCACTGAAAAAATGTGTTGTTCTTGTTACCAGTTTCTTCTTTCTCATTCTAAGGTCCACTTGGAGTAATTTCAAATGTTTGCTGCTGAGCTTTCACACCTTTGCTCTTTCTTCATTGGTCTACAGCTGAATGAATTTACTGTGAATGGTGCTATGGTGCCATTTGTGTTTGTTAGGTACCATGTGTTTATTCTCTTTGTTAATTCTCAGACTAGTTTTGTCCAGCTCCAGGTTTATATTTCTGTTAACTGACCACTTGGAAACTGGCTAGTCATGAGGTTTCTAGTGCCAAGCCCATGTCCCACTTCTTATCACCTTATATTCATTTTGTTAGAGTAATTGCTAGGTAAATAACTCAACAGCTTAAAGTAATTATTTATGTCAAGTCAGGTTGAAAAAATGCTCTTTCGAAATTCTTGATACTCAATTACCATTTTTCACCCAATTTTTATTAACAGCCAAAACAGTTAACTAGGTTTGATATCAAATCAGTTTGAGTTGGTTTTTACTGCTCAGCAACATGAAGAATATTTTTGGGTTTTGTTACTACACAATGAAATAGGAAAAGGAAAAAAGAACTAAACTTTTCATTTTGACATTTTCTCTATTCTTTGTTGCATGAACAAGAAACAATTGCGAAATGAGAAGCAGTTTGGGCTCTTCTCTGGGGTCAGCTTGCTCAAGTTATTTTGGCCTGAATTCTTTTATTTCTGGAATATACACACTCACCTGGGCTTAAATGTCTGCAGAACTACCTGTTCCTTTTGTTTGCCTCCTCTTTTCTGTAACCATTTTAACACGCTTTAGTTTTGAGATGTGCCAACTATAAAAAAAATGATGCAAAAAGGCACCCTAATAACCATAAAAAAATACCTGTGTTTAACAGTGGTTCACAACAATTTCTTTTGCTTGATACCTTCTTACAAGAAAGTATGAAAGGAGGTTTATGTAGGACTGTAGGAGTCAGGTTTTAGGAAGGATACTAGAGGGGCATCCTGGGACATGAAGTCCAAATGTACTCCCATGCACATGGGCAGTGAGATACCCCATGATGGTTGGTCAATGGAATCACTTGTTGCTTTGAAGCTCATATAAAAGGTGTTGTCTCATTTGAATAAATGGATTTGGTTGCTGAACCCCCAACCAGTAGGGTCCATATGGGTTTGTTTATTTATTATATTAATAAAGCCATATATGACTAAGTAGGATCTTCATTTTTCCAAAAATCAAGCAGTCAAATAGCAGGAATGAGTAAGAGATGAATAGGAAAGATAGGAAGGGAGGAGCTCCTGTTTTTCTGCATGTGTAGAGGTGATCCTTCCTCTTTGGTTTAATCAGTGTGCCTTTTGACTTAAAATAAAGTCATGTGGTTTGTGTGCTGAAACTTAATTTTTTTTAAAGTGGAATATATTTCCATGCTATGCAAAGTTTGCAGCTATTCTGATATGTTTGGTTTGTTCCTTATAGAAAAACTATGGCAATTTTGTTAATTATGAGAAGAGTTTGACAATTTGCACATAGACACTTATCAGAAGAGTGTTTTGGTTTGCTGTCAAAATTCTAATCTCCTCAGCCATAGAAAATCTTAAATCTCAATTGAGTTCTAAGCTCAGATAACCCATATAGATAATTTATCTTACAACTTGGTAATTTAATACCAAAGTAAAAAATGGTCTTGTTCTTTTGCTACCAGAAACCAAGAGATAAGAGAGCAGCCCAGAGGACCACGTCTGCTGGTTGGTGATGGAGGAAAACAGCTATTAATTCAATTATTTCTAGTCTGTTGGAAATTAAAAAAAGCCCTTTCCCTTAAGACAGGTAGAGCTCAGTCCAGTGGAAAAGTTTGAAAGGAATGCTCTCAGATGGTTCTGTTGAATGACAGATTTTGTTTCCATGCTACAGGGATGACAGGAGAATTCTGTTAGATCCCACGCCAGAAATGTACTTTCAGACAACACCTGTAGTCCTTACTAGGCAAAATTTTCACCAAACATGATACTTCTTTCAAAGTTTATCAGTGTAACATTCTTTTTTGAGAATCATCTAAAGCTTCTGAAAAAAAAAATTGTTCTTCATGAGGGCAGTCAGGAAGATTAAAACCCAGTAGTAATGACAGCCTGGTTAATGGTCATTGCTCAGTGGGAAACAAGGAGCTGTGAGGTATCCAGTCATGGGATCTGGGTGAAACAACATGGAGGTGATACATGCAGTCACCCTTCTACATTTCATCTAGATTTACAGCCCATTGCACTATTTCTTAACAACTTTTATGCTCTTTGGAAAAGGCCCCCAAATGCTTCTTCTTTTACTATAGATCCTAGTTTTAGTATTTTAAGGGATTTTTCATTTTTGTCACGAGGAATAATTTAGAAAAGGTCTTATTTTTGTTTACACTCTGTCTTCAGACTATGATCTATGAGAATGAAACACTCATTACCTTGCCCTTCTGTATAATGAAATTTAGTAAAAGATCAATTAATCTCATTAAAGTAATATACAGCAAGAATGGATTTCTTTCATAATGATTTTATAGCACTGATTGAGTACATTGGATTAGATGTGATAACTCCTGAGTATAGTTTTCTTAACTATTTAATTAAGAGTTATGTGGAAAAGCATTCATGTAGCTAATGATAAACTAATCTATTCAGGAGGACAGAATGTTTATAGCTAATTTATCAGTGACCTGCAACGCAGTGTGAAAATAATTAATTAGAGACGTGCAATGTGCAATGCACGGGAACAACTATTTTTAGATTGTTAGTAATTTTCTGTGATTATAAATGTGTATCTCTTCAGTAGCTACTGAAAACATGTTTTATAGTGTGACTGCATGTTGTTTTTACACTCTCTCCTCTCTGTTTTTAATTGTAGTACCATCATGTGAGTATATCTGATATTAGAACACTGTAGCTGTAGACCAGCAATAGCTTAATTGTTCAGGATCCCACATTAACTTGCTAGTGATGAGCTTTCTTTAGAAAAGATTGCATTGCCAGATTGAAGGAAACAGGAAGCAAATGCAAGGATGCTAAAAATAATTATAATAAAAAATCAGAAGCTTTCTAAATTAAGTTCTAGAATGCTATTTAAAATCACTCATATGCTTTTTAATTTAACACTGCCCTTCTCGTAAGTTTAATTTGACTATATCAATAATAGCATATATATTATAATGCTTTAAGATTTTCAATATTCCTTAGTTGTTAAAGAGCAATAAAAATAGATAGTTACTAAACAGCTATGCATGTACATTTTGCATATCATAATAGAATTCAAAATATTTATGAAACAATTTTTAGGGCAGGCATCATATTACACTTACTGAACATTTTGACACTTCAGGCAATACCTGGCATTACAAAATATATATAAAGCATATTAAAAAAAATTTCCATGAAAAAGAGATTAAAATTGCACTGAATAAAAAACAATAACAGTTTATAACTTTTGGAGGTAATAAAAGATATAATTCATTGCATACTGAACATGTAAATGTGATTTTCTCTTCATAATTGTGACTGAGAAACGTGTCAAGTGCATTTTTCTGAACACCAGTACTGAATACCAGTTTTTTGAAGCTCTCTTAAATTTAATCTTTTCAGTCAAACAATATAACTTTTAATAGCTTTTAATATTTGCTATTTTTGTTGTCTGAAAAATTAATGTTACTTGATTAAAATGGCTAATTTTTGTAGCCTTGGAATCAGCTTACATGGCCATGGATGTATGTGTCAAAGCATGTAATATCAGACACGCTTCTGTTTCTAGTCTTATCTAAAAGTAGCCTGAAGTCCTTTCCTTCTTTGCTGAAAGCTGTGTATGAGTTAGAGGAATTCAACATACACATTAACTAAATTCTACTAGAGAACTACTCTATCATTTGGAGAATACAATTATTAGATACTGTTTGCACAGAAATGTTTCAGAAGAGCAAGACTGTGACCATTTTGGGATAGAGGAAGATAACTGACTATATATGTAATATTGGTTTTCAGCTTTAGTGCCAGCCCTAACCCAAGAAATTGAAGTTGTAGTGTAAATTGACAAGCCAGAAGAAAAAACACCAGAGAGTGTTAGTTTGAAAATATTGCATTAATTTCTTACTTTTGGTATGCAATGTAAGAAATTAATGAAATATATCTTTTACTATTTAGAAAAGGAAAAGAACTGAGTTTCATTTAATTTGTTATTATATCAAATAGAAAAGAAAGCAAAAGGAGGGGACGCATGCACAGGCAGAGGAGAAGGGAGGCAAGAGGACTCCTTATTGCAGAAACCTAACATTCATCTCACATAAAGCACTTGCTGAAACTCCTCATGCAGCCATTTGCGTGAGCACACTTGACTACACTAAAATTCAGCATCAGTGTATTTTTCACCCTGATCTATTACTCTTTCTCCTCTGAACTGCTTTGCCGCTGTCTCTAAGGGAATGAATTTGTCACTGACACTTCCTTGATTGGCTGCCAGTTCCTTCTTCACACAGAAGACCTCTTCAATAAAAGTTGTTCTTCCGGTGAATGCTGTGCCCAGCTAGCTCGTGTCATCCACTGCCTACTTTCCTACTCCTTCTGCTTCTCATAATTTTGAGTTAATTTTCCATGCATTCATTCTCTCAGCTATATTTGTCATCGAGTTTTCTCTCCCATCTCTACTTTCTGCAAGGTCAGGCTGATCCATTCAACTAAATATAAGGATTTCTATTTTTTTTTTTTTTTAAATTTTCCTTTGCTTTTCTCTCTAACATATTTGATTGGGAATAAGTTTTTATTTGTGTAATTTACATCACTGGGGAGGCCTGACCAGTAGTTTTTGAGGATCCACATTGGAGATGTTCATGGAGGACTGCAGCCTGTGGGAAGGACTCACGCTGCAGCAGGTGAAAGGTGAGCAGGAAGGATTAGCAGAGAGGAGCTGATATGGACTGAACACAACCCCTATTCATCACCTAGAGTTAAGAATGATGGAGTGAAACTGAGCCTGTGAAAAAAAGGGGGTGGGGAAGGTATTTAGTTTTTGTCTGTTTCTCACTTTCCAAATATTTTAATGGGCAATAAAATAAACCAGTTTTCCTAAGGTCAAGTCTGTTTTGCCTGTGATACTGACCTTCCAATCTTCATCTTGCCCAGTGGGCTAGCTAGAACTTCATGATCTTGGAAACTGTGAGTACTCATCCTATGGGATGACAGGAAAGGCCAGAAAAGTGTAGCTGCCAAACATTCAGGTTCCATATGACACGCCTGTATGTGAAATCTTATTTTAAAATCTGTAATATTTGTAAAACGGTTTAAAAAGAACATTTTTTGTTGTTCTCCTCTGAGGAATAGTTTTCCACATTATACAGCTGCAAGGTCTTATGATTAACTTTAAGCACTATAAACTTGCAGCAGGACTAGCATTCATATAGCTAAATTTAGCTATCATGCTGCTGTTGGTTGCTGATAAGCTGAAATTACATCCTTTTGATTTGTCTGCCATTTAAAAATTATTTTAGAGGATTATTAAGTTCATAATCAGAATTATCACTGTCTTTCCACACTGAATTTAGGTCTTGTGCTGAAGTGTGATTTCATACTTGTCTATCTCTGTTTTTACAGACAATGTGCTTCATAAATTTAACTCCTCATGAAGTGACTTTAAAAAGAGTGAAAAAATGCATTCTATCTTTTAAAATAGTAAAAGACTCTTTAACATATTCTATCATAATAGTGGAAAAATAAGGCAGACTAATATTAAATGTCCAGCATTCCTAACTACATGGAGAATAGTAGCAATGGTTCCTATAATATTTTCTGGATGACTGCTTATTTTAGCTGTATAAATTGATAATGTCTTTGATAAAGATGTGCAAAGAGTTTTCTTGGGCAGAGAATTTCTGGAATGTGAAACCTGTATTTCACATCTCCAACTATTTGCCAGTGATGGACTCATCTTCTATTATTACTCTCCCATTCCTAACCATTTCAAATATTTTCACAAATGTAACTCTAAAAAGTCTCTACTCAATCATACATGTTTCCATTACTTACTGAGCTAAACATGTCCTAAAGGTCAGCTATTTGGCTTTGCTTTTGTGACCCATTCGTTTGCTGCCTTTCTGAGGTAGGGCAGTAGCAGACCACACTACAGGGACAAGTAATGAAATTCTGAATTCCTTAAGATTACTGGATTGTAATCTTGTAGTTGTTGTAGGGCACTGTAAAATCTCTGGGATCCTGAGGTGTTGTCCATGACTTCTTGTCATCTCAGTGAACAACTCCAGTTTGAGGAACCTTTACAGTGGGAACACCTAGGAAGATAAGGCATCTTAAATTCTTGTCTTCCTGCCACAAAGTGTGCTAATGAGGCATGGCAAAATAAAGAGGTTACAGCCACAGTGACCCCTGGCAATACACTGTTGCCTAAACTTCCACCTCTTCAGCCTTGAATTAAATGAAGGCATGCTAATATCCTAACGTAGTAAAAGATGAAAAGACTATGGAATTTTTGCAGAATGTAGAGAAGAAAACTAAGGCCTGTTTACATGAGAGACTTCCAGGCTGTGCTTTCTCAGCAGACAGGATTTACTCGCAGCGGCTGTATGCTGCCTTTAAACCTGGAATAATAAAATCTGTGTTATCGCTCTTTTGGGGTGGAAGAATGGGATATGTCAATGTTGAAATTATTTCTAAAAGCATGTGTGATTCTACTTAGCTGTGATTTGCAAGACTGTAAAATGACTTTTCAGTGTTAGAACCTCTCACGGGTTTCTACATCATACTTGCCTCATCTTGTCAATTCAGATCTAGTTCTTAAAACTGTTAATAAAGCAGATCAAGACTACTCTGTTTACGAAGGCCAGCCTGCCTACCCACCAAAACATTGTGCTCTATAATAAGGAGACATTATCATAATAAGGAGACATTATCACTGGGGTTTTTTGTTCCCTTTCTACAACCTGTCTCATGCTAAAACATCCCACTTTAGAGTTCTGAACAGGTCTAAATTAAGAAGATGATTTATTTAATATATTTATACTCCTAATAGTCCTTGGTTATAAGTAGGTGGTAGATTAAGCTATCACCAATAAAAGCTCTAGGCTGAAATAGAACAAGTAAATTACCTCAAATGAAGAATTAAATTCAGACTTAACATTTGTCGTATCTGGAAAATAAAACAGATTACTATTTTTCATAGCTAATGTGGAATTTCCCAAGCTATTCCAGAGGACAAAACAGTCTAGGACAAGACTCACCTGACAATACTCTGCTACCAAGTCCTATCTTGAATGTGGACAGAGATTACATTGGAAAACCATTCTCTCTTTTGTATTGCAGCAACATGTATAGGTAAATAAATAATCCTTTGGGCCTCATCTTCAATAAATAAAATCACGTTGATGCTGCTCCAGCAGGAGTATGTTTCATACATGCTGAAATCTGCCTGTTAATCTAAACAAAGAACTCACTTTACCTGAAAAACAATTGAAGGCTCAGAGAAAAGAATTTAACTGAATTTAAATAGTAGATCAATTTTCTTGAAATTTAGTTTCTCAAGTTGTTTTTTTTGTTTTGTTTTTAATTTATTTTTTTTAATGTCACAGTCTGCTATTCAGATCAATCTCTTAACTCTGAGGCCATAACTTCTCAGATAAAAACAATATTTATAACTACATACAGTTATACTTTGAATGGTAGGTGGAATAAAAACAAAATTAAGGTTAGAAACCCTCATGTATGGTTTAGGGCTGAAACAGAAATTTATGGAAATGGGGAGTTTTTTTCCTTATCAGCGGGCTTATGTCATAAATTCTTTAGTGCAGATTTTAAAAGTTATAGAGCCACATGTTTTTAATCCCAATTTGAGGATCGTTGATGTGATCTGCAATAAATACACATATCTTGAACAGTTTGCTCATCTCAGAGCAATGTTATTTGAAGGCCAGTGGTATATATGATAATAACCAGTAAATATTACCTTAACACCGTAAGAGTTTAAAATATCAGAATGATCTTTCCTTGTCGTCTTTGCTTGGTTTGTGTTACAGTAGAATTTGGAAGTGTGTGTGTCCTTTACATGGAAAAATATATATATTTAAAACATGCTGAATATCCACTGTTTGGTGATGCTTGTTTTTATCTCCAAGCTGTCTTTTTCTGTCCTTAAGTCAGCTGACTAAAGAAAGGTAAGCTCTGAGTATTTTATAGCCATATCTTTTTAGAAAACATAATAAAGCTCCCCATGTTATTTGGCTGTGATTTCTGTCAAGTTATCTATACCTTTAAGTCATTTTGACCATCTATCTCATTTTCCTCACACTGGAAGTTAGGAACAATGTATCTCAGTATGCAGGTAACTTCTTATTCTTGTAAAAGCCTGACAAGAGTACTTTTCGCTCTCATGTGGCATAATGCAACAGAACATAACTAGGTGAGGTGAAGGACATTTGCCTTGTTTTAAGAGGGCACTCATAGCTGCTGCTTGTCAGCCAAGAGGCAGTGGTCATCAGCGTAAGGAAGATGTACAAAACGTGAATCAATTATGGATCAAAATCCAGCTGAAGTGTGCTAGCTCTGATTTGACCTCACATACATCAAAGCCTGAAGGCCCTCTGGATTTGAAGCAAGACCTTCAATCATTCTGCACTTACTCACTAAAAAGAATAACCAGCATCAACCCTATAATGCTGTGGTTGGTGGTTACCACAGGAGGCCCAGTTGCTGCTCCTGATGCCATGGTGATTATGTCCTGTTCAGAAAGTTTTCAAAAAGGGTTTTTGATTGTCCTTATGGTTTTCTGTGCTTATGGGAGAGAGAACTGGATAATGTGAAAAAAAAAAAAATCTGTTTTGATAGTGCTAGTTATTTCTGCTAAAAGTAATTTATATTTGGGTTTTGTATGGAAAGGTTTTTTTTCCCTGAAGAATTCTATTACATCCACAAAACAGAGAGTAGAAGGACATCTGATACATATTCTATACTAGCAAGTTCAATATGTCCAGGTATGTTTCTGAGGACTGAATAAAGGGAATGTCCTACATCTATGGTAGTATATCATATCAACCACCAAAATGTACAGGCTGCTCATAAACCACTCATGTGCTGAATCATGACCATCTGGAAGAGTGTGAATTGGCCTATGCCAAAAGCTTGCCAGGGGCTGTTGACTGGCAGTCAGTTCCAATCAGCCAGTGTAGAGCATGTGCAAGTGCTAGTGCTTTAACATAACACGTAGAGGTAGCTATACGGTGTCTGCTCTTGCATCTAATTCTCCCTCGTGCTCTCCAAAGTATTCAGTTCACTCAGCCACTTAGGACACAGCTGTTGCAAATCTACCTTGCTGTGGCCAGCCAGCAGCTGCCTCCTCTGCTTGACGTCTACTCGCTCATTCTGTTGCATCTAACTGCAGCAGAATCTACTCAGCAGAAATAATCTGTAATTTATGTATATTTGCTGTAACAGTGGCTTCTCAACTCTAATATCTTCATTGTCCATGCAAAATTAAGATGCACAACTATTTTTCTAATGATGTTAGGTCAAAAGGCAACTCAGGGCAGTGAACTAAACTGTCAGTGAGGTTTCTGAGACATCATCTGTAACTTCTCTCCTCTATACCTGGATTAAGGTATACTTATTTTTTTAAGAACTTTCTTTTCTTTCTTTTTTTTTTTTTTATTCTGAAGAGTACAATAGATCAGTCAGACAATACTATATCCACCATGCAGAGTTACAGTGGGGTAAATCCCTAAAGCCGAGCTGCAAATTGGCCTCTGATTCTCTGAGCTTTGGATCAATGTTTTGTTCTCATGTATTCTTTACGGGTTACACTATCTTCAAGCTTAAGTTTGTTATTACATTTGAATAACTGAATTCTGCTAGTGTATGGCCAATCTTTGTAAATGAGGCCTTTTATTCCAACTGAAGTTACTTTTACCACTATTGAAAGTTTGAAGTTTTATTTCTCTACAGTGAAACACCTCAGGTTGAATGTTTTCCTGCTGGACATGAAAAGTTCCATCTCTGCTTCTTCCCTCCATCTGGGACTTTACTGTGATTGTTTTTCATTCCCTTTGATTTCTCTGCTCATCTTCTTAATTAGTTGTGATTCAGGTGAATGTAAACTGAAGATGCTTCCCCTCTGGGAGTGCTATTCTGTCACTGGATCAGGTGCAGATGGCAGAGCTCTTGTTAACTTAATTGATTATTAAAAAGCTGACATATGGAAGGAATTGCTTTCTTTCACTTTTCAGCTTGGGGAAATTGTCATGCTATATGAGTAAACAACTTAGGAAGTTCCTGAAATCAGAGTTATCAATATATTAGAGGGATGGTTTTGGTCTTCTCCTGAGTTCTCACCTACCTAAAAATTGTAAGTTGGCACTCATTGCTACCATGTGGAGCTCTACTTCTGATAAGTTACCTATGAAAGGAGTTTGCAGAATTAAAGAACTTCCAGCCTTCTTCAGACTAGTTTGATTCTATGAAGAAGAACAAAAATATGATAGGTATAGAAACAGTCCAGGAAACACAAGAAAGTTGTAGAGGAGATAATGTAGACAGAAAATACCTGTTTTGTTTGACATGGTATATTCTCTGAAGTTTGTACTTCCATATTGCTATTAAAAAGTTCTGACTTTCCTCACTGTTTTTATAACCAAACTGACTAAAGGAAAGGACAACTATGCTTTTTATTTGAGTAATGATGGCAAAAAGCTTGTATTTCAAAGACATGGACAAAACTCAACATAAATTTGGTCTATGAAGATGTATGGGATATTTGACTTTCGCAGACCTACTAAAACTTCCAGTGTCTCCAAACTTCAAAGCTGTTGTAAAAAGTTTCATTGGAACTTCTGTCCATTTTTTCACTTTGCTATTAAAGGACAAAACTCATGTATGATTGTGTGGTGATTTTAAACTGAGTTGATGTTGAGTGAATGAGTACCAAGGCAGTTCGAGAGGGAAACTAATTGTGCCATGTTTCTCTTATTCTGGCTGAAGTCTCCTGAGCAATGTTGTGGAAGGAGAAAAACCAAATATGTTTGTATAAAACTCTCAAAGTGAAGAATTTGAACTTCTTATATTTGGGGGAGGAAGAATTTCTTTCCTTTAGCATATCAAGACAGTAATTAGCCATGAGACTGTCTTTAGACTCGCAGAGGAGAAAGAGGTTTCTGGTGTGTAGGAACAAACGAGAAGGAACAGGCTGGTACTTGCCACCTCTGTGAGCCTAGACTTTTACAGGGCTTCTCTCTTCTTTTATTGTCTCTCTCCTTTCTCTATGCTACATTGGTTTCTACCATGTTGTATGTAATGGCCTGCTAAACTCTCAAAAGAGTGTAGAGCCAGTTACTAGTCTAATAAAATGCTTCCCTACCATTTGCTTAATTACAGTATGACAATCAAGTCATATGGTCTAAATGAGACTTTCTACAATCTGAACCAGAGCCAAATTTTAAATGTAGAGATGTCAGTGTAGAGGATCAATTCAGGCATTATCTGATTTAAGAGAAAGACAGTTAGCCTCTTCTTATAATTATTAATCTGCAGCTGTAGGGAAAAATACTGAAACATCAATTAAGCATCAAAACCAGCAAGGTAAAGAATACTTCAATCAATAGCAAAATGCTGCATATTGAATTGTTAGCGAGCATGTTGGCTCTACCAACTTATCTGAAGTTGTTGAATACAAATCACTATCTCTTTGTGACTAACTTAACATTCTTTACTCAATGACATTGATATGTTGGAGTCAACATGCAAAACAACATGGAAAGGCATTGTTCATCTCATCCAGGGAAAAACGAATGAAATTCTTATCAATTAATTGAGAGAAATGAAATTCTGGAGGGAACCTTCTATTCTTTATATTTCAGCAAGACCCAATGACATTGGTTACAGTGTCCTGGTTTGGAATAAACAAAGATACTTTAAATTTATACTTATCATATATTATTTTATTTCTCAGCACTAATATGAGAGCAAATTACAGATATGTATCTTATTTAGAAAGAAGAAGAACGGTCATTGTATGTCTCCTAAAACAAATTCTGATAGTTGTTTTATGCAGCTTGAAGTTGATTTTATTTTTGATATATAGGTCTTTTCAGTGTGATTACACATTACTTGGAATTGTGCATGTTTTGCTGTCATTCATAAGAGCTTCTGGTTGTCTGTGGATATGACTGTGGTCAAAGGCAAAAAGTCTAAAACCCAAAAAACTTGCAAGGGAATCAAAGAAGGATAGGAAAGGTTTACTGCGTTCCTCAAACTGAGAAAACTGCTATGTATTTGTCGCACATAGAATGTATTTAGTGAGGAAAACAACAAAAATATTTAATGCTGGATATAATTCACTATGGAGTGTATTCAGGGTTTTCATAGAAGGCAGGTACATATTAAGCAAAATAGACACGATAGTGATTTAAAAAAGAAAAAAAAAGCTGATAAATATTTCATATGTTTTGTGGAAATGCATTGCTCTCGTTGTTCTTGTATCCCACCTCTCTTTCCAGACTCACTTAAATGACTGCCTTGTAAGAGATGTAGGCTTCTATTTATGTGGAAGTTGGTGAATAATTTAATTTACTTGACACATCTAGCCTCTTGACCAGTTTAGCTTTCCAGCAGCATGGAAAGCTATGGATGTTATGGATCGTGGATTCCTATGAATTTATTTATTAAAGCTTAGATGGCCCTTTCCATGCTGGAATATATGGAAATAATGTTCTAACTTCACAGAGAAAGCAGTTTTCTTCAAGTGTTAAGTGCATAATGTTAGAAATTCAAACGCATATTATGTTGTTTCTTTTTGTATGTAGAATTAAAGTAAGAGTTGACAGTGAGTTTTATTGCAAGATTTTAGGACAAAATAAAATAAATACAATTTAGTATCTTTTACAGAATCTTTTATTATGAATAAGTAATGAGTAAAATCAGTGGAAGCAATTGTTGAGATATATATATCTAAATAATTGTTTTCTTGTCCTTTACTGTTAAAGCTCTAGGATTTTTAAATCTATCTTTTCATTCCTGGGGTTGTATGCTGTATTCTTATTCATACAAGCTGTAAAATATTTATGACAGAGAGTCCATGTCTCTCTCAGTTTAAAGTATCATGTGTATCTTTTATTCTGTATTCATCACAGGGATAGTGATATTTAAGTCTTGAAGTACTTTTTTTAAGAAGCTAATTTATATAAGCATATACCCTCAGATTAAAATAATTTTCTGAAATCATCAGTTTCTGATCTACCTTTACCAAGAGAAGGTGATTTGGCTGAAATTCTAAGACCAGAAGGCAACATAAAAAAGAAATAGAGGAATGTGAGAGTGGAGGACAGAAGGTGGTGCCAAAAGAAAACAGCTGTTAGATGAGGCTTCAAGGGAAACTTGAAAAGACTGACAGATGTGCTACACTTGTCAGAATTAAGAAAGCCCTCCATGGATTGAAATACAGCACTAACCTACTTAATAAGTTTAGACTGCAACTCTGCTCTTTTCTTATCTTTTTGATAAGACTCAGGACACCTGGATCCACCCTTCTGCCACATCCATCCTCTTCTTTTTCTATCTATAGTTTCACCTGAAAACAAAAGGAGGGGCTGACAGACACACAACTGTGTGTTCCAAAACACAGGTACTCTTTTGCTTTTTTTGTTTGGTTGACTGTTTTTTCTTTTGTGGCAGGGTTTAAATTACAACTCCTGTTACTAGTGTCCTTTTTTTTTTGTTATATTTTAATAAAATTGTCTCTCTTTGGCCATAATGTAATTGGCTTTTACACTATTACAAGTATTCTAATTTCTATAATTTTTTTTTTATTGCTTATATACTTTTGTGAAATATGAGATGTTTCTATTTTGGCGATGATTTCTAAACTACAGAATGAAAACATTGTCCTAAGGTTCTCATCAACCTAATGCATTAGTTGAAAAAGAGATCTGTATTATACATATAGTGTAAGCATTCTTTTCATTTATGAGCTTAGTCAATTCCTTGGTCATAATTAATTTACTTCATGATTCTGAGTAAGATACTTCCTTTCCTCTCCTCTTTAAAATATAATGATGTAATTCTATCAACTTTTTTTTTTTTTCCAAGAATTTTAACTTTTCTGTGAAATTGAGAAGTGTTGGAAGTAGTATTTTTATTCATTTTTACATGTTGGGCTGTTTGTTTTTTTTTAAGATAGGCTTTAATTCCAAGCATACTTTTCTGAGTTGAGAACACAGCTGCGATGGGCAGGGCACGTCTCCAGGATGAAGGACCACCGCCTCCCTAAGATCTTGCTTTACGGTGAACTTGCCACTGGCTGCCGCATGAGAGGAGCCCCAAAGAAAAGATACAAGGACTCCCTGAAACAACATCTCAGCCTTGGCCATATTGATCACCATAACTGGTCTACTCTGGCCTCAAATCGGGAGGCCTGGAGACACACCATCTATAACACAGCTGTCTCCTTTGAGAACACACGCAGGATCACTCTCGAGGAAAAAAGGCAATGCAGAAAGAACCGTGTATTGCAGAACACACCACCTAAGGAGTCTTTCTGCTGTGCCTTTTGCAATTGGATATGTCTGTCACGTATTGGCCTCATAAGCCACCAGCGTGCCTGTAGCAAATGTGGATAGAGCCTTCCCAAATCTTCGTTCGCGAAGCCCAGCCATGATGATGTACTTTTCTGAGTATATTAATAATCGAAAACTGATCAAGAGATATAAATTATTACCAGTCAAAATATTGGAATAACTAATCCACTGATCAAATGAATTTATACAACAAGAAATTTAATATCACTTAAGTAGGCAAGTTTCAGTGCATCAGATTCTCACAAAACAAAAAAAAGAAAATGGTAGTGAGGGAGAGCTGAGTAATTAACTCTCTGGAGAAAGTTTGGGAGATAGTCTTCTTCATTTGCAAGCATCGTCTCCTATGCTGACATGGAGCAGCTAAATATTTCCTCTAATTTCAGGCAGATTGTAAAACCATTCATACTGCAACTATTTACAGTAAAAAACTCTGAATAGCCAAAGTCCGCTTGCTGTGTGATAATGGTATGAAATATTTCTCACAGTGTAGCTTCTTACTCTGAAGCTCTTTAGTTTCAATTTCTGTGTACCATGTCTTACCATTTTCTCGGGTTCATGTTCTCTCTTTTGTGATGGTGTTCCCTCGAAACAGGTAGTCACATGCTCCATTCAGACAAACTATCTGACTTTACCTCTGTGTACAGTAGATCCCAAGAGCCAGATTCACGCCTTGCATATTCTATTCTCCTTTGTGTGAAGATAGTTTTCGCTAAGGAAAGTACTGAAGTACTTTGATATCTCTGTATAAAAATGAAGGTGTATATTTGGACAGTTATAAAAACAAATTTCATTCGTACAGAGCTATGTGTATTGAAGTTATAAGGACATTTAGTAACATAGTTAGGAAAAAAATAGATCAATAAAAATCACTTACCACAGTAGTTCAAGGATTGTCATGTATGCAGAATAGAAAATGTGATGACATTCGGGCACATAGCAGTATCATGACACTATGTTTATTTTTTTCAGTCAAGGAAAAAATGTTTTTATTTGTCTCTGAAAGCAACCCTTTCCTGGCTTTTTAGACGTAATGTACTGGCTTTTGTGCTTTTATAAAACGTGCTTGAACTTGCTGAGCTATCTTTCGAGGAAGAGGTATACTCAGGGGTGGCTTGCAGGCATCTTCTCCTATGGAGAAGGATTGAAATGGATGCATTAATTTTAAAAAGAAAGTCTCCCATTTTTAAACCTTTTGTAAATGCTACCCATGTTTATTCTCATAATAAAATTGTTATGAGCTTGTGACAATTATAAGTATGTTCCTACACATAACCTAGGCTTCTGAGACCAGCACCAGTGAGTGAGGATATGCACATCAGTGTGTGATTGCTAGCAAATATCAAGCTGGACTAGCTGGCAAGTAGATTAAGTAGCTTGGTAGCCATGTTTTGTAGTAGTTTAAGTCTAGGACAGATATGTGTGTCTGTCTGGGGAGGAGCTGACTGCTGGAAGGACAAGCACATGCCAGTTACCAGGAAGACTGTGGAGTCTGGGAATTGCCTAAGACACCCATTTGTATGCCTGTGTGTGATGTTTGAAGTGTTGATGCAGTTTTCTGTAAGTCTATAATTTTGTTTGAACTGGACATACTAGCTCACATATATTAGATCATATGTGTACAGCATATAACCCATCCATATAGTTCTTTCACTAGGTACCTTTTCCTTGACTTAGAAACCTGAATAATTCCAGGCTTCTGTCATCAGATGTCTCCCCATTTTCTCTATTCGTTCTAGTAATCTTTGCATCTGTTCTGATTTCACTTTATCTGTTCTGATAATTAGCCATTCCAAATGTACTGGTTTCAATTGAGGTGTCAAAAGAGACACTAAATGTTAAACTGGTCTTTTTATGGTCTCACCTCTGTGATGATGCCAAATACAGAACTCTTCCACATGAAAGACCAAAATTCCTGATCAACAACGCACCATTTTATTCAGCAAGAGAATAGTTGGTAAAGTATTCTTCCCCTCACAAACTGAAAATAGCTGAAATTATTGCAGATTACAATACCATCTTTTTAATAAAAACTTATGTTGGAAAAATAAAAAAAAATTAGTTTGAAATAATTCAAATGTTCTATTAAAATTCATCGTGTTTTAAATATCCAGATAGAAGCAGCATCTGTTGTACTTCTAGCATTACTTGGTCTGTTCAACCTGAGGAGACTGAGGGGAGACCTCATTGCAGTCTACAACTTCCTTGGGAGAGGAAGAGAAGGGGCAGACACTGATCTCTTCTCTGTGGTGCCCACCGACAGAACCCAAGGGAATGGCCTGAAGGTGTGTTGGGAAGTTTACTTCAGATATTAGAAAAATGTTCTTCACTCAGAGGGTGACTGGGTACTGGAACAGACTCCTTAGGGAAGTGGTCACAGCACCAAGCCTGACAGAGTTCAAAATGGGTTTGGATGATACTCTCAGGCACATGATATGAGGGCTAAGGTTTGGACTCAATGATCCTGGTGGGTCCCTTCCAACTCAGCATATTCTGTGATTCTGTGGTTCTGTGATTTTTCAGTGTCAAACAAAATAAATGAAATCTTGCCCCTACTACCAAAGAAATTCAACTTTCTAGTTAAAAAATAAAGAGAAAGAAAAAGGTCATATGAGGATATATCTGTTCTATTTAAAATATTTTGGCAAAAGTGAATGTTATCGCTTTTGTTTCTGCATAGAAGAAGAATGTGTCTGTTGTGCAGCCTGTGGGGTAGCTTCACTCCAGTTAGAAGGAGATAGCTTCTTTTGGGGGGTTGAGTCCCAAGAATGAGCATCCAGCTACTGGGCATGCAATTTTGGTGAAATTAGTTTGTGAATAGGTCGAGGTTCCAATGTGGCTGCAAGAGCCTGTCAGTAGAGAACTCAAAGTGGGTACCATGGGTTGCTGAAGCTGGTCATTGCATAAATAATAGTTACCATACAGCCCTAGTATTTCAAATTCTTATAGGTTTCACCAAAGACCATTTTTCCCAAATCACGTGATTTATTTGCTCACATTTCCAGTCATTTCCAACTACAGCTTATTGACATCAGAATATGTATATTGATAGAGTAGCAGTAACATAGAATTTTTAATGTTTAAAATTACCTCATAAGATAGGTGGTGTTGATTTCTTTTTATTTTGCTGGGGGAAAACAAAAAAGTGAAGAAAGGTAAGGAAATAAATTCTGCATTTGTAAGTAGTACTAGAGGGCAGACAGGAAGCTTTTTGAACCTCTAACTAAATCTATTTTTAGGAACTAGAATTCTTCTTTTGCTTAGTATATAACAATACTTAGTGTGAACTTAGTAAGAGATGCTTCAGAGAAAGCTATTGACACACTGGCAAGCTTTAATATGAAGATTTTTTGCTGTGAGAAAAGGCTGTAATAACATTTCAAAGCTATCTTCAGCTAAAGAAGGGCTACATTGCAGCACTCAAAAGAGAAAAGAAAAAGGTATATTCATCTAACACATGCTACTGCAAACTGACAGTTGGGCAAACGGAGAATAAAAGAAGAAACCTTGCTTATAATCCTCCGACTTTCAAAATATGGAAAAGAATGCCTATACTTCAGATGGGATGAATCAACTTACTACCACTTCTTTCTCAGAACACAGGTGAAGGAAAGGTGTCAGTTCTTTACAACTCCTGTTTGGGTGGCCTAAATTACATTCAACTAAGCACAGTTCCTTGATTCTAGTGCTCTGAAACTGGAAACTACTCACTACAAGAAGAATCATACTGTTTTAGAAAAATATAGAACACTTTTCCCCCTTGTTTTTATCTGTTTAAGGAAGAAATAAAGAGAAGAAAAGGCTAAAGGGAAAATAGTGACAGAAGGGGGGAGAGAATCCTTAAGAGGACAGAGATATACTGGAATATGACACTATGCTCTCACCATTTACAGGAAGACATAAGCAGCATAAACATGCAACATCTTTTAAATTCAACTCTCAAACCTTTCAAGTGCTCTGTTATGAAGAAATTGGTGTTCGTGAGAGGGATTTATCATCAGATGTCCTCACTCACACCTCCTCAGTTTGTAGAAGATGACTTTAAAATTATTTTTTTTTATCCTTCTGAAAGAAGTAAAATCTATTCCTTCAAAGCTAACACTATGTGAAGACTTAATTGTTGTTCTACCTCATATCTACGTGTGCCTAAGTCATCTTCACATAATAGTTGAAGTATAGAATAGTATATGTCCTGAGAAAGCTTGGGTTTTTAATTTGAGTTGGTACATGGCTACACCAGTTCTAATGTGTTCTTGGATAATTTTCTTGCTTTTAGCATTGTATGCTAATCTGGAGTTAGTACATCATCTCTTCTTGATCACATTTCAATTGCAAAAATAAAATTATGCACAATTTTAATTATGCAAAGATGTTACATATCTTTCTTGCCTGCTTGAACTCTACATTTATTCATGTACATTCACTATAATTACTGTACTGGCTCCTTGTACCAAAATATCACAAAACTGTGGTTGGGATTTAATCATGTATAAATAATCTTTTCAGCAGACACATTATATGAAAACAGAATTCCATGTGATACTCCAGTGCTCCTTATAAAGCCAGAATAAGTATTTCTATTGCATGAGTCTTACTTGCTTGGTTTCCATAGAAACCTTTTGCTCTTGAATGTAATTTCATTATTAATAGACTCTACATGTGTTTTGTTTTGCACTTTTGGGTCAGTTTTACAAATGTCAACTATTTCTGAATTTTGCAGTTAAAGTTCCCATATGGATTTCCTTCCTACCTCTGTTTCCTGAAAAAGTAAAAGATCTAAAATACTGACTCAATAGTTCTCTTGAACCTGAATAGGCTGCCTTCAGCCAGATTTGATGTAATGTCAGGGTAAAGTAGCTTCATGAACAATCTGACCTATTGTTCTGTTATTCTACTTGGTCTCCCTCTCTGGCTTTGTCATTTGAATATACATATGTGTGTGTTTATATATACAGATCGAAGCTTCAGTTGGAGATTCAGTGTGAAGGAATACTGGCATGCAAGATTGCAAGTGTTTTGTTTCAATTTTTGGTAGATAATTCCATTGATTTATTTGTAGCTTTTCTTGAAGATAGAATCGTTTCTTAAGCTTTGAATTCGTAAATTAAACTTTCATTCTTGGAAACATTTGGTCCTTCCAAGAGCTAATCTGAGTGAATATGATTTGTCAAAGCAAAGTGTCATTTCTCAGTCTGAATATAGCCTTTTCTCAGTTTCTAAGAGAAATGTTTTTATTCCATTGCCTAGCTATGCATTACTACTTGACATTGTCTATAGCTGCACAAAAGGAGTAGTGCACCCCCTGGAGCAGTCTGTGACCCAGGTCCACACAGCTAGTTTAGTAGAGGGTAAACAGTTGTAAATTAATGAAACATGCCTCCTGCTAAAAATGAGCAAAACTAATATTGATTTCAAATCTCAAGAGCAATTGCTCATGCATTGACACTGGGCCTTCTGGGGAAACTGCAGAGTAGGTGGGTCTGCCTGATGTTGGGCACATAGCATACAAAGCAGCAAAGACAGATGGCATGGAATGTGTTAGTTGTACAAGGTCCATTTACACTGTAAGTCAGGACATAGTGTGTCCTGAGGTTTCCTTGGGTCTGCACCTTCGTGCAAGCTGTACCCATATAATGTGGGCAAGAGGGGAGTCTGAGTAGAACCTGAATCAAAAGGCAATGCAAATATAGTCCATGTGACTTGTACAAAGGATGATGCTCCTTTTATCTTCTTTCTTCCATTCTAGCTACAGGCATGCTGTTTTGTTTTTGTGTCACAGGAAGAGCAATAAACCAAGCTTTCTTAGGTTTACAGAGTAGGTAAAAATTGGTCTGTCCATTCATCCAGTCTAATGGTCAAATTGCCATGTAGTTTATGATTGCTGTTGTTTAAGAAAGTATTTATTTTTTAAAATCCATTTATATCCTACTTATGCCTATGATATTCCAAGGAATAGTTTGACACTATACAGAGAAAAATGTTATCTCCTGGATGACCTTCAGCCTGTTACAAATACTGTAAAAATTTTCTTCAGGTTTAGCAAATGAGTTCAATAAGCATAAAAATACCTATGATTTATTGAACCTTTAAAGTTTTTCCTTAGAAAATCCCCTAAAAATTCATGAGAAATTAATTTTCTTTATCTGTGCTTTGTCATATTTTGTGTTTTATTATGTCTTTGTGACACCTAATTCTCGATGTGTCTTTTTTTTCCAATGGTCTTTTGCCTATTTCAAGTGTTTGACCTCTACTACTGTTTCTTGGTATTTTATTTTGTTTTGATTCAGTTTTATCATTAAAATGAGGTTAGTCTCTGAATTTTACCCTCTTTTTAACCAAAACACTAAGCATCAGCAAAAGAATTGGTTCAGAAGTCTGTAGGTAATACTTTCATGTAATGGTTCAGATAAAGTCTATTCAAAATATGAATAATTTGCCAAAATAAACAGCACTTGGAGAAATAGATTTAAAGTAAGAAATCTGTAATGCCTCACTTAAGCTTGGTTTTTACCGTCAAATCCATGGTTTTCTCAGAATCATATTCTGTCTGCATGTTGTAGATCTCTATCACTCTAATCTGATTGCAGAAATCAAACATTTCCTTTCCCCAAGCCTAGGAGAGTTTGGGGGTTTTTAAGAGGTAAATGTCTTTTCTTGTTAAAAGATCCACACTGCTAGGACTGGGGCAAAAGAATTTTAGTTTTAAGTTTGAGGAAATGTTCCTTTTCTACAGTACAGTTTTACTATTCCTGCCTGGTTTCTGTAACACTGCATTTTAATCTCTCTGCATTCATGCAGGGCGATGTCACAGAGGTGTCTGAGGATCTTATGCCATTGTTAAAATTGATGCAAATATTATTCCTTTGCCCACAGCATCCTCATGTTAGAGGAGCTGGTTTTGGATAGGCAGGAGTTTTCAGCCATTCCAATAGTATTATAAGCCTTTATTTTCACTCAATCTGAATACTCTTTACAGCCTCCTTATAAGGTCTATTTACATTCTGGTTTCACAACACCCTTTGGCAGTGTGCAAGGTACAGACTTTGTTTTCCAGATAACAATCTCCGTCATTCGTGACAAGAAATAACTGTAGAATTGTAAACTGAACTGTGGTTTATAACTGTTTCAACCATCTCTTTCTAAACTGCTGTAAAAGAAATTACAACACTTTCAAAGAATTGAGAAAATTAATTTTATATTTTTGTTCATGCCTTTCCAGAAAGAAGTTTATAGAGGAAAATAGACTGCCCCAAGTTTTATTTTTCTCATGTTATAGTATGATTGGAATTAGAGTTTAGATTATCAGTAAATAGAAATAAGAATTTTTTAGGACTCTTACTCAAATAGGATGTAGTTACATCTTTTTGACAGATGTAGTGAAACGGGGTTGAGAAGCAATCATGTTTAGTCTCCAGCTGCTCCTCCAGGATGTGGATCTGCTTGTGGGCCACTGAGTTTCCCCTCAATGGCTTTAAAAGACAGACACAATATGGCACCTGTGCTCTAGGGTTTAACATAGTTTAAATGCCTCTAAACTGATACGCCAGAAAAGATGTAATTCTTATGGAGTCTTTGAGTCTATAAATAGACCTTTTTTGGATTCTGTATAAGTTTGAATTTTATTTTAACTGAATTGGTTTCTTTTCCTCCTTCCCATATTTGTTAATAGTTTTACAAGGCACAAAGTGAATTCAAGATGTATGCCTCTGACTTTGGAAATTTATAGGTGTTATTTTGTCATACATTCGAAACAGGGCTTGCCATGCCCTTATTTTAATAAAAACAATTCAGATATTTACAGTAGAGAAATGACAATACCTTGAATGATGATCATGTTTTGACTCCAAAGAATATTCCCCTATCACTCACTGACCAATTCATCCACACAGTCACATACTGTATTAAAAGCTTCTAGCAGCATTTAATGTGTTCATTGTCTCCCTTTTAATAAATGTGTTAGAGGTAGGATTTTTATTTAATGCTTGGCTGGAGCAAGGCTTGCCTGGATAAAACAGAGGAGCAGTTTTATTCATTTATCTTCAACTCCCTACAATTTTGATGTCTAATCTACATAACTTGTTTAGGTTTACTCTAAAACTAAGAGATTAAAAATAAGAATTTTCAGATGGTAATTTTTCTCAGATAGAGTGTGTCTCAATGAGATAGATTGATTTCTGGACATACAGATGTATTCTCTTTTTCCTGTTCTGTTTTACAGAGAGAATCTTTGTGAACAATTAGACCAGACATAGAAGTTTTGGCAAACTGAAATTATAATTTTACGTTATATTAACTTATATTATGTTATAATATTATGTTATATTAACTTATGTTAATATATTGCAAAACCAGATTTATTCCTAATCACAATGAACACAAATCTGGGCCTTTGTGTATCTCTGTTGCCAACCTATGTTGTGCCTAAGACAGCACAGAACACGGATGTATGTTTCTTATGGGACCTCTCTGCTAATTTCTGATGCTCTGGCTAGAGAGATGGAGCTCTACGTACTGCAACGAAGCAACAGCATTTGGTGGGAGTCATCTCACGTGGCCCATTCAGAAGTGTGTAAATTCTTCTTCTGGGCGTCTCAAGATGACAGATGGTGCTCTGATGATAAGCTTCAGTTTAAGAAATTTGTATTCAGTTTTGGAAGTAGAGGGCTTGATATTACCACCTCTGTATAGTGCCACTTGAAATATTTTAAAATATCACTGTATTGGATTAGTCACAGAAATAGGGATCTGTGTTTTCTAAACTGACAATTGCAAATACTCCAGAACATCTGAAATTAAACTAAAGACCCATGTTTAGGCAACAAAACTCAACCAAGAAGTTGTTCATGATTTAGGTCATCCATTAAACAGTAACAAACAATTCACATCTCAGCATTGTTAATTCCAACTATTTTGGAAGCACAAGGGAGCAGTCAGCCAATAAGGGGAAAAAATGTCTGAAGTTTCAATTATTGATATTGACAATAACTGCTGGTCATGGCAGCACATTTGTTACTTGTTGTGACACTCAGCCACCACCCTACTACCCAACCCATAGCAGTGTCCCACCTAATGCTCCTCAGCAGTGTCAGCCTTGTCGCCACCACTCCAGTTGTCATGTTTTCAGCAGTTTCTAACCTGGTTTGTGGTGGGTATTTTGCTGGTAGGTATGTTTATGTGTAAACAATTCGGACATACATCACACTTGCAGGAGACATAATTCATGGAGTGAAACCAAGCTTGATTAGAAAGAGTACAATAGGATTCCCTTTTGGTAACACTATACACCAGGAACTTTCAGTCCTGTTGTTTATCAACAGGGATGTATAATGAAACAGTATTTAAAGATAGCATTTAAAGATTATTTTTTTCTTCCCCTAAGTGATATTTTTCCTTATGCCAGTTATGTCTTGTGCTCTGTAAGTGTGCTTCTGTGTAGGAAAATTTTTTTCTTAAAAGATATAGCATTTGGAAGAAAGGTAGAAGTTGGCAAAAGGGGAGAGGTGAGCATGACTAGAAAAAAAAAAAAAAGAGAATTAGGTGACCTATTCTATTTCCCCTTGTCCTCTCCATTTCCTGAGACAGGCTGCTCTGTACTTCAAACTGTACTTTGCTCAATATGCATTTTGTAATTTCCCACAAGAGAGCTATGGTCAGCATAGGAGCCAAAGTAATGTGAGGCAACCAGCCCAAGAACAGTTGAAAGGTTACTGTTACATGCCTATGAACACTTTGTACCACACTGGCTGCATTAATTGATTTGGCATACATCAGAAATTCAGGAAGATATCTGGTTCTCTCTCCAGCATGGTTTGGTGCAACACATGCTCAGTTTCTTACCAGTTTGCTTTATTTTAAAGGCTTCAAAATTCTTTCAGAACTTTCTTTTTACCTCTTAAACTTCTAGATGCCTAAAATATGCTTCAAACTGCTTCAAGATGCTTCAAACTTCATCCATGGCAGACATTTGAACAACATCTTCCAAATATCAGCGTAAGAGACAGTAAGGGGAGCTGTGGTAGCATTTCTTTTTCATTTTCTAGGAGAAATGTCAAAGCTTTTAGATAGACTGAAATGTCAAGGAAAAGAAAAGCTGAAGTGGAAACTGCTAGTATAATCAGTATGAATTAATAAAATGTAGAAATGAATATGCATTATTAACTTTAAGGAACAAGCTTTTACACAGTTAACATATAACAGAAAGTGTACCATCAGAGTCAGTGATAATTGCTTAACTTTTAACAAAGTTAAATCCAGACTATAAGTTCCTTGCAACTTTTTATTCTACAGAGGGTGAATCAATTGTTAGGAGACTTGGAAAAGGATCCTGATTTTCTTCATTTTAAGAATTTTTATTTTTTTAGTTTTATCAAAGATGTGAAAATCCATATGTGATCCTTAGGCATCTAAATCAGGCTTTTACAACTTTATCACACAGGCAATGAATATAGTCAGAGTGTTTGTATTCCCCTAATGCTCTGGGCAAATAATAGCTGTAATAAACCAAATTTGAAAACAAGATACAGCTTTACTTTACTATATATTTCATAGCGACCTGACCTGGACACTAGCTAAATGCCAGAAAACCTGAAGCGGTAATGAAATCTGGCTGCTTGCCAATGCCATTGACTCAACTCAGTGCAATGCTAAATCTTATGTAGAAACCTATGGCTCAGTGACAGAATTGCTTTCAGCTTGGCAGGAGCAGTATAAACAGAGCTATGGACTGAGACTACAAGTGCACAGGAGAAGTGTAAACAACTTGATTTCAAGAATCCCAGATGAATAACATATCGTGTTCTACTATAGTTACAATGCTAGATCTCATGAATGTAACCCGCACAAAAGATAAAAGCCACAGAGGAGGTTGCATGGTTCACATTTCTTTGTGTATCAAACATGAAGGAAAAAAAGCTGTCAGTTTGAAAGCAAAAAAACCACCTCTACTCTCTTCCCCTCTTGCCCGTACACAAAAAAGGGGAAAAAAATTTATACAAATTGTGAGAATTTGCACTGATAAGCAAAATCTTCTTCTATTTAAATCGAATTCTTGATCAATTCTTGGTGTTACGTCTTTGCTATCTGATCCCAGGGGTCAAAAGTTTGCTGCTTTCTCAAAAATTTCAGGCCTCAAAGGGCAGTTAACGATGTGTGTTTGCTTTCTAATGATGACTGTGGTGTTCTCAGAGCATAAACACAACCAATGGTCCAGTGATAACAGAACAATTTTTTTAGTAAGCTTAACACCAATATGATGCATCACTGCTTGATATTGCTAACATACCCTTGAAACCATTTCTTAGGCTGTACAGGAAAGTGCCAGCTTTTGTTTTGCCTAAACATTATGAAATACATCTGCAAACCCTTTTGAATCTTCTGATCATTTAAGGAATCAGAAGCTATAGAAGGAATGAAAGAGTACTTATCTTTTAAGAAAACATCTAAATTTTTTCAGTATCAAACTGTAACTGCTACAGCTGCAAGTGTTTCCATTGAAACTATTGAGACTGAAAACTATTTATTGTGACCTGCGGGCAGATTTAACCATCTAACAGCATGTCTGCAGATAGAGACAGCACCTGTAAGAAACCACTCAGGTGAGCTGGAGCAGGCAGCACTGATACATATCCTTCAAAAGAAAATATATGTTTTTCCCTGCATGTATGTGTTGTGTGTTCTGATGTCATACACTGTGAGCAGCCTGTACTGCATCTTATTTGAAACATAATTAGCATATTCAGATTTGAGGCAGAAAGTAGTGATGCAGCTAAAGAAACTATTGACCCAATGGATAGATCCTGCAGGCTTCTAAGAGAGTGAGTTATATTCTATGAGCTGTAGCTTACTGAGCTTATTTTATCCCATGAGTGGCACTGACATAATTTTAGTTATATGTTTTTCATAAAGGATTCATAATTTGTCAGCTTTATTTGTAAATTAGCTCTAGAAGCAAGTCATATAACTCATGTAGTCTAAAATCATAGAATTATAGAGGATTGGGGTTAGAATAAACATTTAAAGGTCATCTAGTCCAACTCCCCTGCAATGAGCAGGAACATCAACTAGTTCAGATTGCTCAGAGTCCCATCCAACCTGACCTTGAGTGTTTCCAGGGATGGGGCATCTACAACGTCTCTGGCCAAAACTGGACCTAGTACAAACCAAGAGTTTACATTTTCTTCTAAAGAGATCATGTAAAATGGAAAAAAAAGCTATGACTTCTGTTAGGAAAATTGATTGTTAAAGATGATTTGGGGATATTATAAATACTACTAACCTATGTGGCAAATTTTTAACATTGTGAATTCAACAACACAAAAAGCTGACTCATGAGCTTTTCTGAAGGCCTTACTGTAAATTGTGTTTAATAATTAGAAAATTAATAATCTGCTGTAAAATCAGGCAGAAAAATATTGCGCATAATAGCAAACACATTGCTGGGAAAAATGCAGAAACCATAGAGGAAAAACAAGTGGTGATTGTTCTGCTATTCATTTGTAAATTATCTTTGCTAAGCAAGAATCTCTGATGGTGCACACATACAGAATTTTAAGAATGTCTTTGTAGATTGATTTTTAAATTATCATACACATTTTAAGTCACCTGTGATCATCTATATTTGTAGATCTGTATTTTCCTCCTTCCCTCCTCTTTACTGTAATTTCTGGCCACTACCAATAACCTAAGCAGGTAATAGAGACTCTAAAACATGGAAGTAGGAAAGGGATCTGATGGGTTGATTTTTCTGAGTTTGATCTTTCACTTCATCCAAAGGCAATAGCTGGGGGTCCTCGAACTTTTTATGGCACTGAATATAATATATGGGCTAAGTTTTACTTTTGCAATAGGAAGAAGGTAATTCTGATTTTTAACTTCTCGTGAGCCACTCAAAAACTTGAGGAATACCTTTGAAGAGAGAGTACAATTTAGAGGCATGAGGATATTCAGCTGTCAGTGGACCTGGTGTTCCTCAGCTCCTTAGATACTGACAGATTTCTGCTTCATTGTGCAATACTCACTGTAGTCCCACCTGCTGACTTTCTGTAGTCCCACTTGCTGACTATCTGTGCCCCCTTAAAAATGCAGTGCAAATAGTTATGGAGAAAGGTTCATGACAGATATGACATGCATATCTTCATATTATCTCCTAAGCTTTGAACTGTGAAAAGTGCCACGCTTCTACTTACCAAAAGTCATTTGAGTTCTGATGGACAGATGAAATACATTTTCCATCTGAAATTACACACACACACACATATATATATAGATAAATCAAGTTAGCTATGATATTTAGGATTAATATCTAATGTTGTACTACTGTACTGCTATGATTTTTAAGCTAACACTTGAGACATTTCTGTGTCTCTATAATCATCTATGAAATAAAAGGTCTTATGAAAAAAAGTGAATTCTTTCAGAACTTACTTTGCTGGGCTGTCTACTCATTGTGACAGGGTTATGGAGGACATTAGGGATGTTTCCCAGTCTCCTTTCCAACTCTTAGCACCAAAATAAATCCTAGAAATAGGAGGAAAATTCTTTGTAGTTCTCTGATTGATGTTCAAGAGAGGAAAAATGTGTGGAAAATTGACATTTTTGTCCTTCTCTATAAAGAGTACTTAAACAGGGATTTTCCAGGAATATTAACGTGGCTTCTTAAGAAGATGGAAAATACCTTCATCCCAAATTTTCATTTCACTAAATTTTCCTTCCTTCATACAAAACTAGAAAAATGCTAGAGCTCCAAAAAAGGCTACAATTTTCTTATTAGCTTTGGCAAGTGTCTTAATTCTCTAAACAACTGCCTTTCTTTTTGCTAAACTTTGCATAAGATATAAAACTTAAGAAATAGTTTTGGCAAGGGAAATTTCATCCCTGGTGATCAGACAAAGTCATAAAAACTGGAGAAATTACATGTAATGGCAAGTATTTGGTAAAATGAATTTAACCTAGTAGAATCTTTAATTCTGCCTGTTATAAGTAGACTGAAATACCTTGTTCTTTTTTCTTTAAGTTTTTTTCATAAATCAAAGATGAAAATATATGTCTGATACATATTTATATGGTCTTTCTTATACTCTATGTATATATGACATAGCTGCATGTTAAACTTGTGTAAAATTGGAGCTGTCTCATGACATAAGAAAAGATAAAACTGAAAATATATTTGGAATTCCAGTAGGGTAGGAGTGGCTTACAATGAAATTTCTCATATTCAAACTCACTTACCTGGTTCTATGTCCAAGTCAAATTAGTGTCTGAAGTTAACAGAGCTGATTCCAAGTGCCAGTTTCAATGTATCAGAAATCTCTTGAGAGAAGCTGTTTTCATAAGCTTTTGCTTGACATATAGCCCTACTTTCAAGATTCACTTAGATGAGTTTTTATAAAATTCACATACACACACATATTACACTACAAAAATGTCAATTTTTGCCAAAAATTTTTGTATTATATATGTAAATTTATCTTATAAAATTCCTCCTTCCAGAAATGGTATTATTTGCATTAATTAAAAAAACCAGAACGCTGTGCTTGCTATTGCATGGAATTTTATTTGCATGTTTAAAAACAGTTTGCCAATAGTGTCTAGGAAACAACAGATTTGTTTTTTGTTGTTGTGTTTTATTTCTCATGTACAGTATTGCAGGATTTGAAACAAGTAATTACTAGAGTCAGGCTACTGGAGTGGAATTTTTACCCAATCTCTCAACTCTATGGCAGGGATGTGATCTCAGACCATTGAACCAGTTTCATTTTGTACTTGGCTGAAATATAAAAAAGAAAACCAGAAAAGCTTATCTGATTAGATTAATTTTTATTTTAAATTCTTCTTCACATCCTTGCTATGAAAGCAGAAACAGATGCAAAGGCATTACATACTATCAGTCAATCATGTCATGCAGTGCCTGAAATTCATTGTTGAAACCAAACACACATAAATACATAAATAATTCCCTCTCCTCCTTTTTTTTTTAATTTTATTTTCTTCTTAAGTGCAAACAACTGTATATATTAAAAAAAATATATTTTAAAGGGTTCAGGGCTGTTAAAGAAAACTACATATTTAGTAATATGGTCATAAACTTTTGCTTTGTTCTGACAAATAATCCATCTTACTGTATTACATGTATGTTTATGTGAAGTTACATTACAGATCTGTTAGAAATATGTTTTTAAGTAAATTGAATTAATTAGTTGCATAAGTTTGACTGCTAGTGCAGTGTGCTGTAAAATCAATTCTAATAGTAGTGCTTTTCATTTAATGCTAGCATAACAGTTATTGGAAATGAAATATTTCACACCACATCTGTCAAATTCACTAACAGAACCACAGCAGTGTTGTCAGATAACCTTCAATGGTCTAGGACATAATTTTCAAATACACTTATCATAACTGAGATTTCTGAAAAGTCTTTACAGTAGCTTTCCCTCAGGCTTCCATTCAGTGTGTAGGCTAGAAATCAAACCTGCGTAAGGAACAATGCTCTTGCCTGTAGAATCTTGTGTCATTTGTTACAGAAGTTGATGGATATAAAACAGGCGTGGTCAAGGACTGCACAAAGCCTGCCCTGTGACTAATACTATTAAATGTTGTCTCAAACAGTAGGTCAAAGTCTTTCTTGGTTATGCCATAGAGTTCCTTTGTATTGTTAAAGAGCTGTGTTAAACTTTTTTCTTCTGAATGAGTTTTCTGCAAAATTGTTGGTATATGGTCTTTGAATATATATAGGCCTGAATAGAGCTTCATCATTCTAAACATCCAGGACTTTTCTAGCAAAATTAATGAGCATTTTTATCTCTTGCTGTCTCAGTTCCTTATCTTCAGTACTAATTCTTATTGTTTAGCTCACAACATTGGGATGAAAGGGCATTAAAAAATTTTCAAATATGACAGTGGTGGTAAAGGCTGAGAGCAGATGGATGTCTTCTACTGTGAAGGATTTTAATGGCATACAACAAACAGAACACAGGATGCCATGAAGAACAATAAGGAAAGACAAAATAATAAATACCTGCTCATTAGGCCATCTTGGGGATTGAGCTTCCAGTTTTACAGAAAAATATTGCACTATCTGAAAATAAGGCTTTGCTATACCGGATATATAATGGAGAATTCTCTTATGAATGCTTAGGCAAACTGTCATTACTTAAGTTTGGAAAGTTTTACTTTTCAATTGTAATGCTATTTTTTTTATCATCAGCTTTGCAGGTGTTATATGCTTATGGGCATGTGTTAAGACTTTTGTATTTTTTACTTAGGTTGCAAATGTCATCTATTATTATAGAAAAAAGACAGAGAATTTTATTGCAGCTTAAGTAAGAAGACAGAATGTTTTGAGTTTGGAGGCATATAAAAATTAGAGAAATATGTTGATCCATCCAGTTGTCAGGTATTAGATTCTCCAGGAAAATCTGATCAATATGTCTTCTGGCTGAGATTTGTGATAAATAGACAGAAAGATATTAAAGTGTTTTTTCTAGATTTAAACTCATAAGGAATCCTCATGAAAAAATTTGGACCCTACTTAAAGTTGATAGGAGTTTGGTGTTTGGAAAAACACATGATCATATAAAATAAAGAATAATAAAGAAAGCTCTATGTAATTACAACACAACTTTCTAGTAGTACATTGTGACTTTACTATGAAGGCATTTCACTTCCAAGGCAAGTGCTGTGTATTAATCAGTTAATATGCATGAAGGATTTTGAAGAGCTACTTAAGTCCTGATCATTAATAATAATTTACCCTATGTAATGCTTTACTATATGCCAGAGAGAAGCATGCTTGCATAGTTGTGTCAAAAACTCGCTGAAACTGTAATTGCAGTGAAAGAAGTAAAGTGGCCAGGTGCTCAGCAGATAGATATTAAAGACCTTGTTTAGTATGTCACACTTGCAAGAATGAAGACTTATTCAGAGCTCGCAAAAAAACCCCCCAAAAAACCCCCCAAAAAACCAAACCAAAACAAAAAAAACCCCACCAAAACAAAAAACTCCAAAGAAACAAAATCAAGCATATTTCTGTATGCGTTGCCTGCTAAAATTCAAGTTCTGGTAACATTCAAAGATTTAGAAGTGTTCAAAATGTGTTAAAAATAGTGATACTGAAAGCTGTCAGATACCTTTTTTCCATTATGTCAGTGCAAGAAGAATGATTGCTATTTAAAGAAGGGGAGATGTAAGACCCTGAGAGATGATGGAGGCCAAGAACTTGATGATATTTTGAAAAGATTATTTATATGTATCACAGTTATAAGCATAAACATTTTTAAAAAGAAGATATGAACAGTAAACAAGGATAATCTTGGAACAATAGATAGAATTTTTTTAAAAAGAAAATATGAGTTGTAAATCTTTATATGGTATAAACTTCTAATAATTTTTGAAGGTTTTTTTTCTGGTTTCCCTTTCATAATTTATTGCCAATGGATTTTTTCAGTCCTCTTTCAGATGATAGCAGACACCACTTGAGTCACAATAGTGAGCTTATGCTGATGCATTTTGATCCTATATATGCATCCTGCAAAGGAGACCTGCTGATATATTGGACTTGTTATATCTATTGACAGGAATACTGTCATGCTTGATTCTGTCAGAACCAGCAGAAACTTCTGATTGAGGCATGGGATGCTCACCCACTCACGATGGTTATTTAATATAATCATGATGTTCTTCTCATGTTTTCCTGTTGGCTTAATTGAGGTTATTATCTGTCAGTATAACTTAAATAAAAATATGATGACATTGGTAATGTTTGCAATATTGCAAAGAGCAGCATTAAATACTGGATGAAGTTATGGAGGGGAAATGACATATAATGTGTTTAGTGCAGTTATACTCTTCAGGGTTATCAGCTTCAATAATTCAAAAAAAAGCATGGCAACACAAAAAATGCTACGTGTTTTGCAAGCATCACAATAAAATTGTTACATGTTCATAGAATGTCTTATAGAACTGTTAACACATTTTAGATTTCATTTGATTGATATATAGTTTAATGCTGGTGGCTGGCATATACAAACTATTTTTAAAATACACGTTGTACTACATGGCTTCCAATGCCTTCAAGTTTGAAATATTGAACCATTATGGAAAAAAGAAGCTGAGTAACAAAAAGGTGGGATTTTTTTTTGTCAGATCTCTAACAACTATAAATGCTTCATTGTTAATGGGAGCATTTAAACTATTGAAAAATCAGTGACATAAACAAGAAAGTAATTTTATAAAACATACAGTGCAAATCTGGAATGCTTTTGCTGGGTTTAATAAACTAGAAAAATTGGGTTTTAGTGTTTAATAATGAGATAACTATTCCTTATAGTAGGACAAGATTAAAACAGTGCACATGAAAGCAGCTGTTAACAAACCGCTTTCTTTACCAAATGAAAAAGTTGTTTTGGGTTTTTTGTTTGTTTTGCATTATCATCATGTTTGTAGCGGTTTGGTTTAGGCCTCTTCCTGGCAACCAGGTCGAAACTAAGGAAGTACCCATATCCCAATATTCCATTCTATTCTTTACATAAGCAGAAATATAAACAGAAGGGGGGAGGAAGCTGGAGGGGAGATCTCTTCCGGCGGAGTTGGAGAAAGCAAGCAGTCTCCCCGTGGCTGGGCTCCTCGTGTGGGAGTGTAGGCCTGTGAGTTTTTTGAGAGGCTGTTGCTTCTTCCCAATTTGAGAAGAGAGATCCAATGGTGTGGTCTCTACTTCCTTAAGGAAAGTATTAAGATTTTGTTTGTTAGTTCTTTATTGACCGCATATATCTGTTTTTCTGTTTTTTCAAATATATTAGTGGCAACAGGCATTATAGAAATATAACTGTCCCATTACAGGATGAGGATGGTCACCTAACAAAGAGGGACAGAGACAAGGCAGACGTGTTTAATGCTTTCTTTGCCTCTGTCTTCAACATGGATGATGAATGGAGGGGGACTCAGTGCCCTGAGCTGGAGGATCATGACTGCGAGAATTATCAACTCCCAGTCAACCCTGAAATTGTGCAGGATCTCCTGCTCCAGCTGGATCCCTAAAAATCTATGGGGTCTGATGGGATTCATCCAAGAATCCTCAAAAATCTAGCTGATGTCATTGCAAAACCTCTCTTGATAATTTTTGAGCCATCTTGGTATCTTGAGAGTCCCAGCTGACTGGAAGTTGTCAAGTGTTCTCCCAATTTTCAAGAAGGGCAAGAAGGAGGACCCTGGAAACTACAGTTTCACTTCAGTGCCTGGTAAAGTTATGGAGATGATTATTCTGGGACGTATCAGAAAACACCTTAAAGACAATGCAGTCACTGGTCACAGCCAACACGGCTTCATGAGAGGAAAGTCCTGCTTATCAAACCTGATTTCCTTCTATGACAGGGTAACTCACCTAGCTGATCAAGGGAAGAGAGTTGATGTAATCTTTTTGGATTTCAGTAAAGCTTTCTGTACTGTCTCACAGAATCCTTCTGGACAAACTGTCCAGCACACAGCTGGATAAACACATCCTGTGGTGGGTGAGCAACTGGCTCACAGGTTGCACATAGAAGGTAATAGTGAATGGGGGGACATCAGACTGGTGACCTGTCACTGGTGGGGTTCTGTGGAGCTTCATCTGAGGCCCTGTGCTCTTCAACATCTTCATAGATGACTTGGATGCGGGACTGAAATGTTTTGCAGATGACACAAAATTGGGAGCAGCTGTTGACTCCCTTGAAGGCAGGGAGGCCCTGCAGAGAGACCTCAACAAGTTGGAGGACTGGGCAGTCACCAACCCAAGTTCAACAAGGGAAAGTGCCAGATTCTGCACCTGGGATGGGGCAACCCTGGATGTCTGTACAGACTGGAGAAGGGACCTGGGGGTCTTGGTCGATGGTAAGTTGAATACGAGTCAGCAGTGCCCTGACACTGATCTCTTCTCTGTGGTGATCAGTGACAGAATCCTAGGGAATGGCCTGAAGTTGTGTCAGGGGAGGTTTAGGTCGAAGGTTCTTCAACCTACAGAAGGTTAGGCGAGGTTTAGAAGGAGGTTCTTCACCCAGAGGGTGGTTGTGTCCTGAAACAAGCTCCTCAGGGAAGTGGTCACAGCACGAAGCCTGACAGAGTTCAAGAAGCACAGAGTTCAGGCACATGGTATGACTCTTGTGGATGGTCCTGTGCAGGGATAGGAGCTGGACTTGATGATCCTTGTGGGTCCCTTCCAACTCAGCATATTCTGTGATTCTGTGTGATTCTGTAATGTTCATCACTTGAGGAACACAGGAGAACTAAGAGTTCTCTTTGCTGTTTTAATTATTTTAATTCTGAACAGCATTAAAGAAATTAGTTATTGATTTTGTTGACATTTATAGCTAATCAATTTTTTCAATGTTTCATATAATAGAATAAAGTATCTGTTGCAATGCACTTTGCACAGTAAAATTCTTGAAACAACCTAAAATGATGTAGACCCATTACTAGAGCAGGCCAAGATTGTTTCTGTTTGGGAAATGCCAGTTCAGTTAAACCAAATTTTGCAATAGAATTTTATTTTTTCCAGTGTATATATAAAAAAAAAAAAAATCTTTGAAGGTGTTGTGGTTTAACCCCAGCCAGCATCCAAACATTACACAGCCACTTGTTCCCTTCCCCACTAGTGAGACCAGGGAGAGAATAATAAGGGTAAAAGTGAGAAAACTCATAGGTTGAAATAAAATGTTTCATAGGTAAAGCAAAAGCTGCACATGCAAGCAAAGCAAAACAAGGAATTAATTCACTGCTTCCTGTGGGCAGGCAGGTGCTCAGCCATCCCCAGGAAAGCAGGGCCCCATCACAAGTAGTGGTTACTTGGGGAGACAAACACCATCACTCCAAACATCCCTCCTCTTTCTCCTTCTTACTCCTACTTTATACACTGAACAGATGTCATATGGTATGGAATATCCCTTGAGTCAGTTGTGGTCACCTGTTCTGGCTGTGTCTCCTCCCAGCTTCCCATGCACCCCGAACTTCCTTGCCAGTGCTGCAGTACGAAAAGCAGAAAAGGCTCTGTGTAAGCACTGCTCAGCAATAACAAAAACATCTCTATGCTATCAACACTGTGTTCACCACAAATGCAAAAGATAGCCACTGTGAAGAAAATGAACTCGACTCCAGCCAAAACCAGCACAGAAGGGAACGCATTTTTGGCCAAATGCGAGGAAAAAAAATCACATAGTTTGATGGTTAAGTCATATGCCTGAGGCATGACAGGCAAGATTAAATTCCTTCTCTCTCATATTCATTCTGCCTTTCTCAGCATTTGTAGTGTGCACTTAGGTGTCTCAGAGGGATAGTGCCCTAGCCATTAGCTCTTCTGTACATTGGCTTCCTCCCCTCTAAGGCTTTGCAAGCTGTTCTGCACTTTGCCCAGGCTCAAAACAAGAGACCCATCTGTGTTTTACGGACTGGAAAACTTGTTTCTCATCCAGCTCCATTTGTAATTAAGTATTTTATTTCTCCTCAGTTTGAAGGTCTTTAAGTTCTTGAAACATGATGAAATGGAGAGAAATCTGCAGGTATTATTCCATTCTCTCACTTTCCAGTAAGTAATGATCCACATAGGTTATGGGTCTAAAGAGGACTACTCTGATCAGCTCTAAGAGCTCTTCCCAAAGCCCCATGGAAATAAAAAAAAAATTCTTTGGTGCAGCTGACTTTGCAGAGTAGTGACTTACCATGACTGGCTTGTTCACAGATATGTAAATTCTGGGCAGTTAAGGCGGGGGTTTGGTAAATCAAACCTCAACTCTGGTCTCCTTCACAGCCACCAGCTTTTTGCAGTTCAGCTGGTGGTTGGCAATTTATTTCTCTATTAGCAAACCTGTCATTCCACCAACTTCTTGACAGTGTTTTCAGTTGAACTGCTGTCTGAAATTAGGTTCTTCATCATTTAAGGTAGAATTAGGAGAAAATATACACTTTTGGGAGCAGGGAATGCGTGTCATGTAATTACCACTCCTGTGGCGTTTTAGCTACAGTTTTTAAATAATAATTTCTGAGAAGCTGGTAACATAGCTGGTTGACATAGCATCAGATAAGCTGCTAATTTAAATTTATTTTTGGTAATTTTTTTATTTGCCAGAGAGAAGGAAGCATTTATTTTTTATTTTGGAAGACTTTAAATATATCAAAAGTGTTTTTTCAGTCCTGTTGGAAACACAATTACTATGTTTGTGCTGGGAAGCAAAATAGTTCAGGCATGGGTTCAAGAGCTCTCTGTGATTAGCTATACTGTTAATTGTTAGCATGATTCCTAGCTTGGTTTTGTACAGCTGTGCCTGGGCACAGTTAGGGAGTCACTAGGGACAGGAGATAATTCCTAATAGGCCATTTGGACTTGGCTACTCTGTTCTGGGAGGGAAGAGAGCTTGGCTCTATGGACCAACATAGAGTTGGCTGTGCAGTGCCAGCTGGCCTCAGGTCCACAGAAGGATCCATAGCCCGTTTAATTTACTTATGTAGATGTACCCAGTAAAACTGTGGCCAGCACAAGAAGAGACAAAGCAGAAAAGTTTCAGTAGTCAAGAGTATTTTCACCTTAATATGAGCAACACTCCAAGTCACCTTTTCCTAGACCTACGTAAAAGCTTCTTTTCTTGAAAATAAAATATAATTTTGAGGTTAGAAAGAATTACCTTTGCCTTTTTAATTTAAACTGCCCAAGCTAGGAAGTGCTCCAGGGAAGCATTTTCATGGTGCTCTGAGTGATTTCATACTTATCTATTTAATTATCTTCACTCATAATAAACTCTGCCTTTTAACAGTAGGTAGTGCTCTACCTTGTTCTAATTAATGAATCAGTTAATGGACAACCTGCAGAGTCAGAGTATGCTAATTTAGAGAGAATCTAGTTAATTTGTTGAAACATACTGATGGTGTTGAAGCTGCCCAACATTTGGAACGATAAAATAGTCCTTCCAGACAGAAACCAATGGTCACAGTCAGTAAAGCTGGAGTTAGAGAACTGATTCTTGAAATTTCACAGTGCTGAGAGATACTACCCTTCAAAATGATATTTCTTTAAAGACATTCATGAATAATACATCAGAGACATTAAGAGGATACCTGTGATTGTGTATTAAGATGTAGTTCTGAGGCACAGCCTCCTATGGCTCTTGGTGCTCAACCCTTTCTTGTGTATTGACATCAGACAACTCTGGAATCCTAAGGCCACGCTGGATGTGCAGTAATTACAGATAATAAATGAGGAACAGGGTACAGTGCTGACAAGCAGTCAAAACTCGTGTGCCTATACTTTGGAAGGGAGGATAGCAGATGACTTTCAGACTGTGGAACTCAAGAGATGTCACATACAAAACAAGAGATGAAAATTTGTAGTGGTAAGATGGAGTTTGAATAGCAAAGAGCTAAACAGAAAAAAACCCACATTTTGTGCTACACTGTAAACCAGAAATCTTCCAGGGATTTAATTGGTTGGTTTACATGAACAACAGGGAGAAGCAATTAAAAAGAGCATTATGCGGAAGATAATTTCTATCCCTTGCAGAGGATAACCTCTTGAAAAATAATCAAGATAGGTATTATCAGAAATAAAGGCACTCAGGCAAATTGACAGACTGATGAGCAATAAGTCCTAAGCACAGGACTGTACATGTGTCTGAGTGCCAGAGTTTGAGAGTATTAACAGAGGTTTGCAACTTTTAATTAAAGTATTTTTTTTTGAATCTTACAGTTTGTGTGAGTGTTTGAGGGGATGATGTGTATCTATCTAAAATTGCTTTGAGAATGATGTTGAACACTGAATACTGACAAGTTTTCTTTGAATTACTGGTGCAATGGCTGAAATAGTAATTAAAATATTTATAAAATATTTATAAAAATTCCTGGTGTACGGACAACAAACATGCCTAACTTCAAACAAGAATACAAAAGGGTCTTGGTCCTGAAGGGTTTTCAGTGTATGTAAATGAAATGGTAGGGAAAGCAGGATTGGAAACCTTGAATGGAATTTTCAAAATGTTTGCTAAATGCCACGTGGAAAGACTTTGGGGAACCTAAATAGTGATTGGTTTACAGGAAAAGTACTATCATAGATTAATAACCAGGTAAAGAATAGAAAGGCATTCAAATTTTATCAAGATAAAGAAAGCGAGTTGCCCAACCTTTCATTTCACTTACCTATTGTTAGGAATGTTCACGTAAAAGAAAGGAGCAAAAAGGTGGCAAAATCTTTATATGACACAGCTATTAGTATTAACTAACTGAGGAAACTTCACAAATACCTAAGAACATTAAAATAGCTATGCTGGGTCAGATTATAAATCAACTTTCTCCAGTGCCCTATTACACATATAGGAAAGCACACATATAGGAAAAGAACACACATATAGAAGAAAGGCAAACACTAATATTTCTCCTGGTATACCTTCCTAGCTTCTAGCTGTCTGCTGAACAGACTTACCAAGACAGAAGATCTATCTGAGACTTTATATTTAATAGATTCAGGGAATCTAGCGAATTAGATGTGCAGCTTGATGGCAAATGAAACTCTATAATGAAGATAAATGTTAAGTAATGTATATTCCAGTAAATAATTTGATTTAAACATATTACTGTGTTATAAATTAGCTGAAGTCACTTCGGGGGAAAAAAAAAAAAGAAAAATCTAAGACTCCAATGTGAACCCTTTATTCTTTGTCATTTGTATATTAACTATTTGTATAGCAACAGGCTCTCCAGACACTGATCATGCTTCTACTGTGCACATCCATTACACAGATAGAGTCAAAAGTCTGCAGCCTGAAAGACCTTGCAATCTGATTGTACCAACAGACAGGCAGATGTGGGGGAACAAGGAAACAATGAGGCTATATTGATTGGAAGAATAAGCAGTGGTGTCAGATTAATTGACCTTTTTCCATTCTGCATTGGTGGTCAAAAAGAAAACAACATGTTAGCATGTATAATGCCATTACATGAATCAATGAGTTCTAATCTTACCATCTCAAAAGGCTACAGTAAAGCCAGAAGGAATTTAGAGCCAGATGACAGAAATTATTTGGAAAATAGAAATGTGGGATTCAAAGGTTGGGAATAGTTAATTTAGATGGGGAAACATGGTTTCAAGATGTGAAATATTAAAGGAATGAGGAATAATGACATGCAAAGACTGTGTAAATTGGATGTCCCTAATGAGCTGTTTACTTACGTTGGGCATAGTAGACAAAAATTAAAAAACAGGCATCTGAAATGCAATTTTTCCTTATGTGCTGTATAGTTAATATATGGAATGAGCAGTTACTGTCTAATGTCACTGTGACTGATGTCACTTCAGTCCTATTCAAACTGGAGTTGCAGGTTAATCTGAATAATGTCATGTGTAATTGTGATTCTCTTCTTTTAGTGGTGTGCACATCTCTAAGCATCCAGGCATTGTCTAGCCACTCTCTCCTTCCATGAAGGACAGGAAAATATTTTCCTCATGGACAATTTAGCCAATAATTGTCCGGCACTGGGTTTCTTGCTGCTGTCTCTGAAGTTAATAGATACCTATTGTGAAAGAATAGGACACCAGGTGAGGCTGGTCTGATCTAGAGCAGCAATTGCTGTGACCTTTAATGAGAAACTCTATTAAATATCAGAATTGAGATTATAATGTATGCATATAAATAATTGGCATCATTTAGTTTTTAGCATGCATTTAGTTTTCAGTTCTGGCTCACTGCCCTACTGCAGCAGGACTGATGGAAGCATTTCAGAGATGTCTTTTCTTCTCCCTTCCTTCTCTAGTACTATGGAAGGAGAGAGAGGAGGGAGAAACAGCAATGTTGAACTGTTTTAGCTACAAACGTTACCGCTAACTTCAAGAACAATTAGAAACTGCACAATGAATAATTCAGCATTTTGTCACTTCAGGGGCTTCCCATTCTGCTTTTATAATTCAGAACACTTTCTTCCCTCCCCCTTCTCGTTAAGGAGAAATCCTAGCTGGAGAGGCAATCTCCAGGGACTAGCTGCTGCTTAACATGCAGGTAGCATTCCCTGGGGTGTGCGGGCAGCCCCAGCCGGAGGCATGTTGGCTGTGTGCATGTGGACCTCTGTGGGACACGCCTGGGCATGCTCACGCAACTACAAAACTGAAGAAGGTGTTTACTGTTAAAATGTTTTTTTCTTTCTTATTCCTTGCATTGTTTGAGGAACAGGATGCAATATGAAATTAAAGGGAAATTGTATTATCTGAGAATCCCGGAAGACTAATAATTTACAACAGGATTTCTTTATCTTTTTCTTTTATTTTTTTTTTTATCTCCAGCAGAGAAAACTGTTACCCTGTAACAACAGGGTCTGATTAAGACAGGAAAAGTGGGTAAGAGATGAGTGGGCAGACAGGCACATACTATAAGTGCAACAATTTTCTAGCACTTAGTTTATCTGAGGAGCTGAAGACCTCTTGTTGTCCTTCAAATGAAATTGCAGTCAATGATGTTTATATGTATAAAATAAACAAACAAAAAACCTTCTTGACAAAAAACTCTTTCTTCTCTTGCTACTACTGTCAATAGAAGCATTGCATTGTGTTGACAAAACATTGAACAAAGAAAACCTGTACTTAAAGAAAAGCTTTAAAATAGGCTTCCAAGGACAACATATTGTTCCAGTTCAGAATAGAACTTTGCTTTTTAAAAGTCAGGGCTTGCAAGTCAGTCTATTTTTAGTGCCAAGATTTATTATTGCAGTGTTCAAATTCATATACGCAACACTAAATAGTATGTTATAAAGGAATAGTCAATGTGGCCAGATGAGTGTTAATATTTTGGGGGGTTTTATTTTTTTTTTTACATTGTACAGGCACTTAGCACATTTTGTAGCATAGGTTTTAAGGAATAGTTTGGGCTACATTGTGACCTATAACAAAAAGGGGCCCAAAATCATTGCACGTGAGTGCTGCACTTGAGATATTAGCAAATCTTTAGTAATTTTCTGTCTAGGAAATAAGCTACACATACTAATAAAATGGTCTACCTTGCTGAATATCCCTTCAGAGCTCATGGGCCACTTCAGCCCCTTCAAAGTACAGAGAATGTGATGCAGATTCTAGGCTGATTGCAGATCAGGCAGATATATTTCTTAGCACCTCTTCTGCAGTCCTGTCTTTCCAATGTGTCTCTTTAGCAAGTACAGGAGAAATACAGCAAATAATGGTTAGTTGAACTGTCTCAGAGCTATGGTTTCATCAGCTGAGGCTGGACTGCTATTGAAAGTAGAAAACTCCTCCTTTGCTCCCAGATAAGAACTCCCAAATTCTTCACTGTGGTCTTCCAGATCATGGAGTTCATCCTATTAAAAGGCAAACCCAGTGGAAAGCAACTGTTTTTTAGCAGAACGGTCCCTGATGTTCCTGACTGTTCAGTGCTGTCATGGTGGGGGGTGGGCAGAAGCACCACATGGGTTGGAGTCGAACATGCATTTCAGATCAGCTTCCAACATCAGGCAGCTGTACACTCAGTTACTTCCTTTCATACATCTCTCTTCCAGGACTCCACACCAACTAAAGGCACAGGATGATTGTACTCTCCAGTGATGACGAGCCTTAGTTTATCAGGTGCTAATTATTGTGAATATTGCAGTTTGAATATATCCCTGTGGCATTTCAACACTGTGTTTGGTAGGATGTCATGGTACAGAATGGCTTTCATATATTTGGAAGGCTACTTGTAATATGAAGTTGAGTCATGCAGGCAGTAGAGAATAGCATATGTCTTCAACATCTCTTTACTGACAATTTTGCCAATTTTTAGTATTGTAACACTTCTGCAGATAAGGCTGTAAGAGTAGGTTGTTCCATGAACCACAGAACAGATGAAATTAGTCATTAGCTGTGACTACCCAAAGCTGTGCACGTTTGTGTTTGCCAGTCAGTATGCTTGGCTGAATGGCCAGTAGGTACATGTGTTCTGCTGCCAAAACACGACATGTAACAGATGAATTCTGCCTGTCTTTCCCTTTCTGGCATTCTCCCTTAACCAAGCAATATTCCTCATGGAACTTGCAGGAATTTCATTATCTTTGACACTTCAACTTCTCTTTCAAATTCAGTGATAATTAATCAATAATGCAAAATGTAGTAAGAGTGGTCTGACAAGCAAATGTGCAATCAGTTAAGCTGTATGTGCCTTGAAAAACAAATGACAAAATACATATTAAAAATAAAATGTTGGGACGATCCTTTTTTCTACCTGTAGTTAGATTCTGTATTGCAGAGACTGAAACATAATGTTTATATAAATCATGACACACTTGAGCAGAAAACAGTCCAGTTTTGAAAGGATATCCAATAGCTTTTGTTTCAGGGTCTTATCTCCATATTTTTTTGTCTATACATTCCTATTGATGTTTAACCACTCTACTGTATATCTTCATTTGCTGGGCCTTTCACTGCAGATCACATAACTTTAGGCAATGGTAATATTACTATAATATTGTTATAATATGCTATTAATCAGCATTATATAAATATTTTATAAGTTAATTGCCTGAAATTATAAGTCCCATAAAAATCTTGTAAGAGGAATTCCCCATGAGTAGAGACAGTGCAGTCCATTTTCCTGCCCTGAAAGAGTTTTATCCTCAGAAGCTTGTTCGTTTCTTCCCATTACATCAGGTAACCTGATAAAGATACTTTGTCTTCCTACGAAGCCTATCCTTCTCATGTGCCCACAACTCTTTTGGCTACAACACTGCTATCTGATGACTAATGGTGCAGTCAGCACCTGAGCTATGCTGCCTTATGTGGGAAAATAAGTTAGCTGTTTTTGTGACTTCTGAGGCTGAGTACGGCTTAGGATAACATTTGTAAAACTTTAAATTTTTTAAAGAGGCAAACTTCATGATAAAGTAGGTCTTAAACTTTCTTCTCTAGTCTTAGCATCTCCGTCCTCCCTTTTATCCCAAATGTGTTCCTCCCCATGTATGTATTTTCAAATGACCAGCTTCATTCTCCTACATATTGCATCTCACCCTTTGGATAAGGTGTTCCTAATGAAGTGCTAAGCTCCCCTGTGTTTCTGGTTGACAGCTGGTATGTCAATCTATAAACCATCTTCAAAATGTATTAATATTTTCCTGTTTTCTCCCTTAGTTTTCATGTGTATTTTCATATTTATATAGGTTCTCTTGACAGATCATCTTTTTTTCTCATGCTTGCACAGAGAGCATTACAACAGGCCTGGGGCCTGGCTATGATAGGGTATACTACTGTATATTAGTACAACATTGTGATAGTGAGTACAGGAGGATAAAATAAACCCTCTATCCTAATGGTATTAAAGAGTAGAAATAAAGATGGAAAATTCTCATCAGTTTTGTATGTGTGTGTCTATATATACTATGAAATCATAGAATATCTCTAGTTGGAAGGGACCCATAAGCATCATCTAGTCCAAGCCCCTACTATATATATACAGATATATATGTATATGTATGTAAGAGAGAAAACAATATTTAATATCTTTCTCCTTATCTTGAATTTGGTTATGGTGATTTTGATTTTTAATTCCAAAACCCTGTGAACTGTGTCAGTACCGCTGACAGATGGCTGAGGAAAAGACACCAAGATCTCCACAGTAAAAATCATTCAGATGAAATGGCTGAACTAAGCATGTGCTTTGCGAAGCTGGAGAGAAGATAACAGAATGTTATGACTAGCACATTTCAACAATCCATTTTTAGAAATGTCAATTTCTCTGAGTTAGTCAGAAAACAACAGCCCTTCACAGTGCCCAGACCCTAACCCTGAGTTTGAAGGATGTCCATGGCTAGCAGTTGCCAGTAAGTAGTAGATGTGATGCCAAACACCTCAGAACTGTTTCTCATGCTGCATGGGGCTGGCAGAAACCACTACTGCAGGTTATACACCATGTGCACAGTGAGTTCAGACCACACATGAAATCCAGACTGATGTCTTAGATTGCACAATATTTGGAATAACTTTAGTACAGACCTGGCATCCAGGGTCTCAGCTCATTCAGATTACTTAAATGGTCCTGTCTCCCCAGTTTTGGATCCTTCCTTGTCACAAAAACTGTGACAAGGAAGTCTTCACTGTCCTAGTTCCATTTGCACCACACTTTATAGGTCAATCTTGTGACTAATATTTTTTTTAATTAATCTGGACAAGAGATAATTAGATAAATAATTCTGTCCATCCAAACCTCATTTATTTGAAGACTCATATATTCAAATATTCACCTAAACTTGGGCAGCAATCCAGACTGCCTTCTCCTACTCCACTCCTGAGTTGTTTCACAGAGGCTGACACTTCACAGACTGTTCAGGAACCACAGATTCTTGGATAAATGTACTAGATACCAGTTTCACAACAAAATAAAAGAAAACATGTTTAGTTAAAGTAAGTATTAGATCTATTCATCATGGCTGGGCTTCTCAAATGAAGATTTGGGGAGGGCTCTACCCACGTTTGTTACAAGCGCGCTGATGGCTAAAAAGGCCAATACGAGACAGGCACGTCTGGTTGCAAAAGGCACAACAGAAGGACTCCTTAGGTGCTATGTTCTGCAAGGCATGAATCTTTCTGCATTGTCCCTTCTCCTAGTAACTTCTTGACAAAGGATACTGTGGATGAAAACAGGTTTTTTTTTCCGGAGAAATGGTAAAGAACAACTATCCTTTGGAGATTACTGAGTTGACTGTGTATGTTTGACAGACTCCCATCTGCAGAAACTAGACAGGGAAAATTGAGGAAAATGTTATTTCCCTGTTCTTGTACTTGGTTATCTGTTCTTGACCTCTTCTTCCATTATCCTGACATAGGATTATGGTTACTAGGTTAGGTGAACTCTTGATCTGAAGCAGTATGTTTGTTCTTGCCTACTTTAACTGCTTAGTCCTGTAAGCACCTGAGTTCTGTAGATACCTTTCAGACTGGTGTGGAAGTTCATTAGGTGTATGTATTTTTTCCCCAATGCAAGTTCAGAATCAGATGAACCTCCAGTTCCTCCAAGAAATTTGTTCTGCTTCAGGATTTCCAAACCAGCCAACTAATCAACACTTCTCATAGTAAGAACATTTGCTCAGGGAATGGGGGACCTACTGCCCAGGCAACTCTGCATCTTTGACATTCTTCAATGCTATCACATACTCAGACTCCTAATATATCCCCAAATCTGCAGCTTTCTCTTTGCTAACAGAAAAGCTTATTCAGATGCCAAAAATATTTCTGCCTAGATTTTAAAAGAAAAATCTCTTATTTCCAGCCCTCACTAAGAAGTAGAACTCTCCTGGTTTGTTCAGGCTTGAGGCACTTTGCGTGTATCACTGAAATCTGACACTTTCTCTTCTATTTGCCTCCAATTTTACAAGCAAGCCCACCCTGAGAAGCTGTATCACAACTACCAACCTTGCAGCTTTGGAAGATTAATTGAGAAATCCCACAGAGCCTGCTAACATCATATAATTGACTGAGGGAGTTCTCCTAAAGAGCAGTATAAGGAACTCCCTTTCTGCTAGACTCCCATCATTGGCCGTTTACTTTTGAAAGCTTTTTTTGGGAGGAGAAGGGAATAGGGTGGAAGGAGAATGAATTCTTGACAGCCCTTTTTGTTATTTTCAGAAGGAAAATCTCAACACTTCATGCAGGCTGTTCTTGTTTGGTCACTTGTCTAGATTGTTTGCCTCTGCTTAGAAGAATTAAAGCATTTTCAGAAAAGTAATCTTATCACATGAGAGGGCAATTAGATATTTTGTAATCCTATCACCCCTGTGCTGAAATTACCATGCCCAGTTAGCAATAACTCTGCTTCTAAGAACAGTGAGAAGCAGCACAGCATGAATTATTTAACTCAATGCTGCACTTCCTGTTTTCAAGTCACCAGAATAATACTGGCACCACAGACAGTAATTATCCCCAGCATAGAGAAGAAATAGTTAATGGAACCTGCCTTTTAAATCAATATTATTAATTCAAGGAAAGAAACAGCATGTACTATCTATCGCCTATGGAGTTTTGATCTGGGCTTGATGTCACGCTGAAGTAAGTGGTTGCCGTGGAGACTGGAGCTTGTGTCTGCGTATCCCTCCCTGCCAGGGAGCTCTGAGGAGTGTTTTTGGAGAGGAAGTGCCCATTTGTAGTCAATCACTATTGTTCTGGCAGAGCCACATGCTGGCCTCGCTGCAGCCTTCCCAACTGCGTCACGACACAGCAGTGTCAGCCCCTCTGAATAAAGACTCCCTGTTGAACCAGATTTATCCACCCTGCCATTTTCGCTGTCAGTTGATTATGTGCTTGTATTTTCTGGCTGTGCTAATGCAGTCTCTTAGCACTGTTATCATAGAATCTCTACAGCTTGATATATTGCAAAGCTCAATGAATCTTATGTGTTTGCTTGCTTTCTTTGTCACCCCCTCCACTGGACCGAGGGAAAGCACCCATACTACGTCAGCTACTTTGCTTGTTTTCTTTCCTCTTAGATGCAGCAGACCTTGAAAGCCTGAATGTGTTTTCTCTTCTGTACAAATTCATAGCAAACTGCTATGAAGCAAACTGCTATGAAGCAAACTGCTTGTAATAGATCCTTGTATTAAATCTTCATTATTAATTGCCAGCATATATTTCTATAACAAGACTGGCAGTTTGGCACAGTCCACCATGATTATTCAATATACCTGTTTATTAACCAATTAAGTAATGAGTTCGTATGCCAGTAGCATATGAAATCAGGCCATTAATACTAACTGGAAGATGTCAGACAAAATTGCTTCTGCTACTTGAAGAAAATGTAATGAGACATCTTCCTGAATACTAGGTGGAGTTTGTGGGCTTATTTTCTTTTCCTCATTAAATACAATATTTAAAGTAATATCTGACATATTTCATTTTGGCCAGAGATTCTGGGAAGTGACTGTTTTGAATACTATGCCCAGAAAGAATCAGCTATGGTGGAAGCAAAAGATTTATTTAACTATTATCCCCATTATTTTTCTTCTCTTTCCCCTTATTTTTCTGTTCTCTATCTCTATTTTGTATATCTCTTATGTCAAGTACAAGTGTATTTGATCTATTTAGGCTTCTCGCTGAAAGTGATGCAAGAGGTTTTCAGGACAACCACTACATGTATCCTCCTCTGCTATCATTCTTGGAAATGACTGAACATCTTTTTCAGAAATGTCAAAATGAATCAGCTTTAAGCAGACACCTACATGAAAAACTGCAGGAAAAACAATTAAAGTTTAGTAAATTCTGATAAGAGTAAACATTTTAATTGTGAAGAACGTGCCTGCCAGGGATTTTGGGTTCTTACCTAGCCACTGATCATTGTCCAAATACATTGCTACCTGTGGTAGGTTGATTACAGCTTGAGTACTCCCAGTCTGGGTACAGGTGTAGCATTCACACCTCAGTTTGTGTTGTATGCTAGCTTTTCTAATTACGTGATGGATGTAATTTCATATTTGCAATCTGCCCTACTGCTATAAGCAATACACACATTTCTTTAGTCCTGGATGGTATGGCTCAGGCAGGACTGCTGTGGCAGTGTGATTGCCAACTGCAGAGATGCACAGGGAAAGAACAACACCTTTCCCTCACTACCACCCCCTCCAACACGTTTTATTTATATCTCCCATTCCAGCTGGCATGCACACTGGCAACTCTGGGATCTCTGACCCTGAATTAAGCTGCTGCAGGGCTGATCAGGAGACTTGGCAGGTACTTGGTGAAGCTGAACTCCTCAGGAAACGTTCTTATTTTTCTGAATCTATGAACATTTAGAGAAATTTCAAAGGGATGTTTCTGACAGCTTTATGAGTTCTATGAGAAGCATGTTTTTATTGCTAATTTTCCACAAGAATTGCCTATAATGTGATTTTATCATTGTAATTGTGTGTTTTGCTGTTTTTTTGTGAGGGTTGACTCATGATTTTTGAGCTTTTGAGGCAGCCAATCTGGACAAAAAGGCCAGCCACACCCACACAAATAAAGCAAATTTGCAAATAGAAAAGCAGTACATCTAAGCCAAGAAAGGAAACACAAGCTTTCACTTCTGAAAGTGAGTGGAAAGTTGGATTCCTAGTCATTGGAAAAAAACAAAACAAACCAAAACACTACCCTATAGGTGACAACCCCTGGTGCTTGAAAACCATGTAAGGCTTAACAGGGAAACAAACAATAGTTGGAAAGATGGATGAACATAAACAGAGTTGTATTTTAAAGTGTATCTAAACTATCCATCAGAAATGCACTGAAATTGGCATATTCCCAGAGAATATGTAAATATCAGTGAATTTTCATTTTGACAGGGCTTTCCATTAGAAAACATCTAGGTAGGTTTACTTTCTTCTGTACAAGGTTGGGAATTTTTCACCTGATTAACTGGAAATTCTAGCATATCTGCTACAGGAGACCTTGGACTATTTTGTTTTTTAATAGTTGCTCAGATGGGCTACCTGACATCTGAGATATCTGGGGCTTACTGGATCTCCAGCTTTAATGCAACCTGCCAAGGGGTGAATCCAACTCCAGGTGGGTAATCCATAATAATTTTGGTAATCAATGTGACATTTCTGGTGAAGCAGGACATATGAAGGTGAAAATCACTTGGGATCCTGGTCAAAGACAGCTCATTTCCTAAATCAGAATTCTCACAGGGTACTTGCCACACTTGAACCACATTAATTATTTAAATTATAAATGTTACTGGGGTGATGTTCACCTCTTCTACAATAGATGGCTAATTCCAGATATAGGAAACTGTTTTGTCTCTCCTGCCTGAATGATTTGGTGTTATTGCTTTACTACGCTACAAAACTACTACCAGGAAAGAGGTAGCACCAATGAATAAAATTGCAATTCTTTTTGCCTTTTTAATCTGTTCCATTATACAGCAGGGCACTAAGATTTTTCATGACCTGAAGTCTACATGTAGGTTAATAAGCAATTATGTTGGTGTTGGTCACCAGTTTTGAGACACTGACTTGTGAAGCTGCTTTCTGTTTGCTTTTTCATAAAACTGACTTCAGAATACTTTTAGTGTAATGCAAAATATTTGAGCCCCTTTGGGATCCTATATCCTGTAAGTCCTAGGAATTCTGATTCTAGAAATGCTCTCTAATAAGGAAGCTCCCTACCTTTGTTGGAAAATTATTGTAGAATTTTAATTTATGTAAATAGTTTTATAAACATTAGCAATTTGTTTATTCATTTTATTTTTAGGAAGTCAACACATTTAAAGGCATGGCCAGCTCTTAACTCTTATATTATAAATGTAGCAAAATCTTGAAGCTTTGTTCTAAATTTAAAATGAATGAAGAATATAAATATATGAATGTTTTTGTTTCTACTATTTTTTTTCCAGTTCATTCGGATTCTTTAGTATCTTTTCATTGTACTCGAAAGGACATATTCAATCTCTGTCAGTAGCCATGGCCTATTTTATGTTCTGAAAAATCCTTCCAGAATGACACCCTCAAGCAACAAATGGCCCAATTTATTTACAACAGTGCTGAAAAAACTATTTCCATGGATGTTCATAGGTCAAGAGCTCCACTGAAATAGAGAATGTCCTAAAAACCTGTTGCATTGTTTATTATTTAGTGTTTGTGTTGCACTCATGCCCTGAGGCCACAATCAAAATCAAGGAAGCTTAGGGAGATTGAAAGAATGATGATCTTGCTTGTGTTTTGTGACTATCCTTATAACTTTATCCATGTACTGTCCCCCTTTTCCTCTAAGACATCAGTTTACCCTTCAAACCATTTTCTTTTTTAAAAATCTCCTTTCATTAGCCTTCTATTTCCATTTTTTACCTGACCACTGTCTTGAGACCCCTATTTACCATTGTGATTACGTCCAGTAAAAGCATGCTTAAAATAGATGATTTATGATCTCTCTATTTAGATTCCTTCTTCTTTTACATGCACACAAAATTGTATATAATGTCAATTAAGTATCTCAGCAACTTCTCATTGTTTTTAAAAAATAAATTTAAGTTCACTCTTTGAAGGTGGCCTTTGGGAAGGGGGACTGTTGCTCTGTGTACAGAGCTGCAAATCACTTAGGGAAATAGAGCAGTGTTCAACAGTCCTGAAGAGAAAGCCCATCAGATCAACTACTTGTAATAAGATCCATCTCATTCTGTTTCTTTTTTTACCTATCTCCTTCTTAGTCCTCCCAAACTTTCCTTCTGCAGTCAAATCATTCTGGGTGACCAAGGCCTGCACTGAGATATTCTACTGGGATGGTGGAGAATTTATGAGCAAAGCACTCAATATGAGAGTCTCAAGAAGTTAGTGGTAGTTAATTTGTCAGGTTGTGGTTTTTTGTAGGAAACACAGATTGTTCCTTTTTTCAAACAAATACATAAAAATCACAGTACATTTACTGTAACAATTCCATTAATGTGAATAAAAGTCTATTTTATAAGTTGTTAATAATTGCCCTTGTCTATGTGATATGACAATATCTCTTCTTCCTTAGGTAGCCCAAATTTTTAAATATGCTAATATCTAACAATGAATACAGGATGAAATTGCACACTTGTTCTTATTGATGAACATGTTGCAAAGAGTAATAATAAAGATATGTTATATTTTTATAAATATGCTTGTGGGTTCTACAGTGGAACAAAATATATGTGAAATTGTTCAGGCCGCCAGAATTCACATTACAATTTCCTCGTCTTGCTGAGGAAAGTTGGATCTGAAGGGATAACAGGATAAAGGGGAATATTTGAAGTAATTTCTTGGAGTTAGAGAGTGATTGGACAATAGGAACTAATCTATATTTGTTCTAGTTTAAGGATAAGTTTTGCAGGGGTTAATTAACTTCATGCTTTGTTCATTTCTTCTTTGTGCATTCTGTGGAAATCACTAATTTATTTTTTCCCAGTGTAAAATATTATAGCACTAGCTTTTTCTGTCCACTTGATCAGACAGGGGTCCAATTTCTCATTATAGCAGAAATTCACATTTCTGAAGTTTGATTCACTTGAAGTCTTTTTATACTTACACTCTGAGTCAGGATAAGCAGGAGGAAGAATGAGACTGCAGAGCACTGAGATCAACAGTGTTTTCAGCATTTGCATGCAATAATGTGATTTGACTGACTTGTAGGGACCTGAGCCCAAAAACTATAGAAAGGAATAATTTAGGCTGCATTGGCTGACATCTGGAAGATGTTCCTGCTATAAAAGTTATGCTGATTACAATATGCAATTATTTTCATAAAAGCAGGTAGATTTGTCTCAGTTTTTTGCCTTAGCTTATGTTCCTCTAGCCAGTTTCCATCCTACTGTTTGTAAAACAGCTTGTACATCTTTAATAATGATATAAAGTTGGTTCAGAAAAATATCCAAAATGCTGTTCATCTGTGCTGCATGGTTTGGTTCATAAGTCTCTGAAGAGAGAGAGGAAAAAAAAGAATTCAAAGTGTACTTTATCTTCAGTACAATTCAGGTCACTACACAGAACCTCCTACTCACCACACTTCAGTGAGTCATGCATGCTAACCATAATGATTCCTCTTTTTTTTTTTTTATGTGCTCTGATGCTAATTTTCTCATTTACAATTATAAATGTTACATTCCTTTTAAACAGTTGAGAAAATCAAATTGCCAAAAATATATCATAATGTAACTGAATAATTTTAACTCATTCTCAAATCCATTTTTTTGATTGCTGTACATTATTATAGCAATATTACTTACATTAACTTTGCACAATACGTGCCCTGATAAAATATTGGGAAAGATGCTGTTAACCGTATTTGTAAAAGCTCTTTCTGTGTGATTAGTTTTTATATTACTAAATTTGAATAAAACATTGATCATAGAATGATCAAATTACAATGCAACTTCTACTAAAATCTTGGCTGAAAATGATTCCTCTTCACTTGTACTTTATTATCCTTCCTCCCACCCACCCTCCCCGACCCCCGAGATTTGGAGTTCCGTAATGGAATTTTTCCTGCCCTTTTTGATGTACTGTTCTTTCTTAATATTTGAGGAAGATGAGATTATGGGTCCACTTCAATCCGGAGACAGATTTCCATATTAAAATAAAGACAGAAAACTATATACCATATACCACCTTCATTAATTTGCAGCAATGTACAGACGTGTAGCTCTATAGGTAAAAAAGAAAAACCACAACACTATCAGCCAGGAGGAGCTGTTGAGTGATTTTTATGATCTGATAAATATCCTTCTACAAAATGAGGTAAGGTGTTAAAAAAGGCAGTAGTATGCAAGCAGAAGACAAAATATTTTTTTTATTTTCTTTGAAGGAGGATAAAATTCTGTCAGGGTAAACAGAAGTTTTGGCTTGTTATGTCTGAATAGTCTTCCTAAATATTACAGAATTTACATTCAAAATATTAAAATCGTATCATAATAGAATCTAATAGTTTTGCAAACTTTAAGATATTGTATTATTTCACAGTTCAAGTTTTTAAAGAGCCCATAGGTCATGCCATGAAATGGTGTTCAAAGATGCCTATGGTTCCTGTAGCAGAACAGTAGCAATGAAGCCTGTCCTGTACCCACGTTATGAAGCCTCACAGGGAAACAGCCATCCTGAGATGTTTAAAGTTATACAAGTGATGTTTAGTTACAGACTTGGATAAAATTAATGAGAAAGTTTATTTCTTTTTTGGAGAAGACCTGGATTTGCTCTGCCCAATTCAAGATGATACAAACAAGTTCTGGTTTGAAGGGTTTGACCTCAGCCTGCTGTGATAAGCCCTGTTGGGTGTAAGTTTGCTTTGGAGTTTATATATGTCCTGTGATGATGAAATGCAAGCAAAGCAAGCACAGCTCTAGGCACCAGACTGAAGATTTAAAGTGCATAACGTAAGGCCAAGGCTCAAATACACAGTAGTCACTTGACCTGGAGCTAAGAGTTTCAGAGATAAGGGGCTTCCCTTATTCACACAAATATGGGAGACAAATAATACAAGACGAATGAGAGGAAGGTAAGCAGCATGATACTTCTTAGGAAGCAATCTTAATAACCTCTTTTTTTCAGAGACAATTTGCACTCAGAAAAGACTCTTTGGATGAGGCTATGTAACTCATAAATCAAGCATCATATATTCTGCTGCCTTTTTGAGAGCCTGCATGGCTCTCAGAACACATGTCTAATGTGTTCTGCTGCGTGTGTTCCCTAAAAAGTCTGTAGTGCTTCTGCTATTTCTAGTCAGTAAATTATTTGTAGTGGGGTGCTCAGATGCCCCTTCAACACAGGCCAAGTAATGGTAATGATTCGTCGTGAAATAATGCTAGCATTGTTGGACTCTGTCATCACTTTTGTCTACCTGAAAATTGTTTCTTTTACTTTCAGAAAGTTGTGGTGTTATCCACTGTACTCAGTAGACAATCAGTTTTAAAAATATGTTACACCACTCAAGTAAGATTAATAGAATCACAGAAGTATTTATGCCTTTCTGTTGTCTGGAAAGGAAATTTTTATCAACTAGATTAGATTAGAATTTGAAGGCAGGCCTCAAATGGCTAAACATATGTATTTGAGCAATTTCTTGCCTAGAGTATTCCGGATGTCTGCAAAGCTGGTGAATATGACTGGTGGCCTAAATAGAATCCAGAGGAAGGAGCTAGAAATTGCTTGATCTACTCAAACAGTGTTAGATATCCATGTTGAGACAGACTGAGACACTAAATTTACATGTGTGCAGGAAGGTGACTGCACGTGAGCCAGATGTTTAAGCTTCTACTATAATCAATGAGGGTGCAACTCAGTTGCCTAAGACACATTACCTGAGATGGTCCAGACAACATAAGTCTCCAATTACTATGATAAATGGATGTGGATTGCCTGTAGGCTCCATACCATACCTGAAAGCTTTCAGTTGACATCTTGGACATCTGGAGGATCTCAGATGATGCTAAACATCATCTGTAGTACAACAGAGATGAATGTCAGATCTAGTCTATAGAGCCAGCAGAAGTGAGAAAGCTATTCAGCTCATCCTGAAATAGTTACCCACTTTTGACCATCTTAGTAGCTCTCTGTACTGCACTGACTCAGTTGACAAGATCAGGAAAGACTATAACATAGTAAGCTAAGACCCCGAATGTACACCTAGTTGCATATCTGGCTCTGGAGCTGCAATCCACCCTTAGCTGACAGAAGCATGAAGTTAGGGGAGCTGAATCCCTTCCCCATCAGTCAGTACATGAATACATGACAGGCAATTCTCCCACCCTCACAATAGCAGTGTCATCCTCAGTTTGAAGAGCTGTTTTGAGTCAGGCTGTTAGCAGCAAGCTGTTTATTTAAAATGTCAGTTATGTAATGTATGACTATTTAAATGACTTTTTCTTTATATTATGGTAAATTAACATCATTTAAAAATTACTCTCACTTCCCACTTTATTCACTCTGAAGTTACCAGAGTTCTGATTTTTGCTATGACATCAGTGAATACAATAATTTAAGCAATCTAAAATTTCAGCAGCTGCCTTCTCCTCTATGTACAGTTTCTGGTTTTTGGTTCTGTTTTTTTTTTTTGGGGGGGGGGGGACAAACACAATATTTGGCAAAAACGGATCACTTGAAATAATGCTATTGGCTATGCAGCTTTGGAGTGAATGTTTTCTGCAATGTTCTCCATGTGAAAGAACCTGGGCATTCCTTAAATACGTCATTTTGTAGATGAAAACCTAACAGACTGGCTGACAACACCCTCCCTCCCAAACATGTCAGGTATTGAACTTTACATTGGATTAATTCCAAAGAGTAAAATCATATGAAGTGTAGCACTGGCACAAATCAATGGTACAATTCAGTTCACCTGAACACTGGTTAGTTCATATAGCTATACTCAGAAAGCATAACTTTCTTTAGAGTTGTTGGCATAGAGATTGTCATCCTTAGCAGCCTAGATGTAATTTCAATTAATTAATTCACATTTTTAGAGGCATAAGTGGAGAGAATATATGCTTTTGCTGCATAGGCACTTTAGTTACAGTAATGATAAACTAAAGGCTGAAGTAGAGCAGTCACATGATCGAACAAATGGGTTCTTTTTAAGACTAAAACTGGTTTTCCTTAGTTATGCCCCCATTCTTGCTCAGAAGTGTATCTTTAAAAAGCCACTTCTGATTTAATCCAGCTGTTGAAATTTGACATACATGCACATAAAACAAGAGTGAAGGTAAAAACTACAGAACATATTTAGATATGCAGGGGCACAGAAGGAAGTAAGGACCTGACCTTTTAAATTTCTATGTCTATTTACAGGATTTGGATCTTGCCTTCCTGAAGTGTGTTTTTGTCTTCTCTGAAGAAAGGATGTGTAAGGTGCAAGCAGCTTTCTTGGCTCCTTGCTCTACACAACTGTGGTGGGATTGATATATGTGATTGGCAGCAGCAAATGAGTCCCAAAAGCAAAGGGGAAGTGGATTAAATTGTGGCTTCTTAATTTCTCTCCTAAGGCACTGATAGACAAATGCAGCCATATGATATGCTTTACGGTACTGCAGTAACAAAAACTAACTACTAAAACATAACAGATTAATATTTACAAACAGATTTCCATCTGTATTTTGCTCTTTCCTGAGCACATTGGTCTGTATGTTTGCCCATGGCAGAATCCACTGTAGTGTGTGCAATAGTATTCTGCAAGATGATTTTTGATATTCTATAAAAAGGCATTTCATATACGTATAAAATACAGATATGGGAATATGTTTTGTAGTAATGTTAAACCTGTAAAAAGGCTTGAATGAAACCAGAATATCAAAAGTAGGAGAAGACGCATATTACTTATGGATGTAAACTACGCTAAAATTATCTCTGCATACAAACATCTTTCAATAAATTTCCTATTATTTGCACACACAGACATGGACTCTCCCACCATAATACCTGTGAAGAAAAGTTCTTTTACATTTCATTCTGAAATTTCTTAATAATTTTGCTCTCTTAGAGTTGTCTATGAGAGCTTATCCTCATTTAACAGTTATGTTTTGCTTCTGCTAAACACTTTGAAAACACACTGAGGAACCTTTAAACTTTTAGACAAAATAGGCAGAGCTGGTAGAACAAAACCCATATGCGCAAAACAACATACTGACCCCCAACATCTAACTATAAAAATTAATTACATTTAATCTTCAAATTGCATATTGAGAAAGGATGATCTGGTGAGGTGTGAGGAAAGAGAAAAGGCAGTTTGAAAGGTCTTGTTCAGCAAAAGTCAAAGGTAGCTGCAGCATTGTATGTCTGTATATCAAATACCTTGGGAAAAGGTTGTTATATTGAGAGTCTGGTCTTCACAAACTCTTTCCCTGTGCTTTCTAGTACATTAGCCTGTACTAATGGTATTTGATATCTAGTGTAGATATATAGCCAGCCTAAGTGACCGAAAAAATCTGTTTTCAAATTACTAAGGTAACCCATTTCTTAATAACCAAAGACCATTTTTTAGACTAATTTTATTAATTTCTGAAATAAATGTGGTATTCCAAGGTCGTTTTGTATGTGGAGAAACACTGAAAAATATACAGGCAAAAAAAGGATTAACATTTTGTGTACTGGTACTACAGAATCTGAAATTTTACTCTCTTCTTTACCCTCAAAATACAAGTTTTTCAATTTTTCATGATAATTATTATGGTGCTGAATGAACAAGAAAGGACGGAAAAATAACAAGATTTAGTTTAGAAAAGCTGAAATAACAATGGAACCATTTTCAGTCAAAGACGAAGGAGGAATATGAGTTAAAGGTCAAGGAATTACACAGGTTTTAATTAACAAACAGAAAATCATCAGTGAAATTGCATTTATTTAAAGGTCTTAAAACTCAGTTTACTCAAGAAACATCCAGAAGACAAATATTTATATAGATGCTTTTTGCAGCCGTGTTTGACTCCTGTCTATATGAGTGATAAATTGTATTTCTTCTGGAATATTTTCCTTCTCATGTTTTATCATTCCTGATGCAATTCAATACATAAATGAGTAGGGGGAAAGAAAGAAGGAATAAACAAAAAGGTTTTTTCCTGACTAGCAGCACGAACAAAACTTTTTTTTTACATTGTGTTTTGGCTCTTCTAAATTCTCTTTTGTCCATTAAAGGGTCAGGATTCAAAAAACTCTTTTCAGACACTTATAAGGCATTATTGTTAATTATTGGATGCTATACTGCTGGTCCTTCTGCTTTCTTTGAGTTTTCAGGGTCTTAATATGCTCTTTATCATCTGTGAAACTTATTTGTAATAGGAGATCAGATTCAAAACCTCTTTAGTGCTATGACAGAAGGGAGATATGCAACTCAGCACAAGTGATTGTGATTTCATAAGCACTGCTAGCAAAGAAAAGTTGAAAAGATATGGTAAAAGTGAAAATATTTTTAAAAGCATGTGTATGATGTGCTATAGTATGGATAACATAAAGGTAGGAAATTACATAATAATAATAAGAAAGTATAAGTCAGAAATTTAGCGAAAGGAGGGTCAAAAAGCCAGGAAAGCGTCAACTGTCAAAGATTTAGCATGACAAGTGATTCCAGAACCAAATAAATTTGTGCTGGTTGCCACAGAGTTTGCACTCACACAGCTGCCTTGAGAAACAATTCTCAAATATACTAGAAAATACTTAAAAAATCAAGTAATATCTTTTTCCAGGGCAATTCCTTTTCACTTTGAACACCTGTTCTCTGGAAAACAAATGATGCATTGGAAAAACAGCTTGATAATTTTTTTGTCTTTCCTAAATTTAATTTCATTTGAGTTATGACTAATCACTACAAGGCAATCTAGGATGTGGATCTGTGCAGGTGCAATTCTTGGATGGTTGCTACAGTTTTTCTTCAACTTTGTATCTCCAACAGCACCCTTAGGACTGAGCAGCATCTTAGAGAATATATATATTGAGAATATTTCTTGTGAATGTAAGTGCCTGCTATAATCACAGAAGTAAAAACTCTGTGGCAATCCAAGCCTCTGCCAATCTCTGTGCACTGAGCCAAAGGTTTGGGCAGAGGCCTAGCCCATCATACAACACTGCACATCAGTTTTAAAGAATAGAAAAATGGTTTTAGAAAGCAGCAAAAACTAAGAAATAGTGTGTCACCTTTTTCAGTGACCAGTATTTCCATATAATTTTTTGCCTTCAGCTGACAATTTATATTATGAAGTTCTGTAAAGATTACAAATACTCAACATACCCTAAGTGGTGCATGTGCCTGCAGAGACCTGGAGCAGTCATAAAAGCAACTAATTTATACCCTTTAACTGAAACATCATCATCATCATCATCATCGTGGCTAGGCGTCGCAAACGAAGATTTGGGTTTAACTAAAACAAGGCATTACTTATTGCTCACTGAGGACAGTGTATGTTTGCTTGTGGTCCCTTACTTCCTGTGACATCCAGAGATAAACATGAAGGTGTTTTCATCAAATTGATTTCTACATAAATGCAAACTTTCCCTGTCTCCCAGTCCTGCTGAAGTGCTCTTGGACATTCAGTGGTTTCAGGAATTACTTGTCTGTATGCCTAATTTGGGCTCCCATTTCTGAGAATTTTGACAAAGGAATGGCATACTGGCCTGAGCTCTGGCCTGGATTTGCTAGGAGTTAATGTTTCCAATACACATGAGCTCGGTGTTAACATGAAGGAGACAGATGAATTACTTATCATAGAAGAAATGAGCACAAGTGGGCACCAGAAATGCTGGTTACTATATTTAGCTTATAATACTAATATTGGAACGTCATAGTCATGCCCTCTTGCTTAATGGCAGCCCTATGAGATTCTATCTAGACTTTATGATCTTATATGGAAAGTAATTCAGCTATTTGGGGAACTATGCTCTGTGCATACAAACAGTGAGGCTGCTTACGTCTGTTCTCTGTGTTATCAGTACCATTAAAAAGTCAAATCAGTTGTGAGGATGTGCTGCTTTATTGTTTCTGCTTTTATTGTCTCTAAGGAAACCACTTTACTTATCCACACTTACTGCGCTTGCCACATCCGCAATTTGCACAGTCAGGGCAAGGAGAAACAGTACATCAGAGATACTGTTCTTAATGTAAATGTATCAGTAAATATATCAGTATTACTTGCTTTTTTTGCTCTTTAAGTCCGACTCTCCGTTTTAGCAAATGTCCTGCGTTTGTGTAGGTTTCCACAGGAGTGAGCTTGCATGAAGATACCGTGCCAGAGTTCTGGTTAGCACTTTGAGATGAATTTTACTGTTACTGAAGGCCAGAAGGACTAGAAAGGACTGTGGGTTTTTTAGATAAATAAAGAACAGAGGGGAAAATGATTAAAAATCCAAGGCTAAAATGTACTTTAAAAACCCTTGTGTTGTCTCTTCTTCATTTCATAGAAAATACTCCTTCTGTTTACGGAATTTAAGGGAGACTTTTTTTTAGAGTAGAAAATCATACCAATGGTAAGGTCAAGACAATTATTTTTTTCACCTGAATCTACTTCTTCTCTATGATTTATCAAGTGTCTTGAGGGACTGCTTTTCAAAATGACAGCTTTTGTCACACACTGCTAATTTTAGACCTTTCAAAATTTTTTAAGCTTAACACATTTCAGGCCCATTAGAAGCTGTATGTGCCCATTATGTGAATGACGAAAGCTTTATAACCAGACAGAAACCCCCATGGACATTTTTAGAAGTGTCACTTTGGATGACACTGTTGGGAGTTGGGGGAGTTGGAGGAAGGTGGAGTTCCATTAGCCCTTCTGGCCTCCATGGTGCACATCATTCTAGCAGCCCAAATTTATTCTCTCTTTACTAAAGAGAAGAGGATTTGCTAACCTGTGACTCTGTCCTTAGCATTCCTGAGAAGCCTTATTTGGGAGATGGCATCATGTCCCTTCACAATGGGACATTAACTATGTCAGTTAAAACTTCTGTGCTTCTGACCTATTGCTCAGAGACACGTCAGTCTGGACTTGTGGTATATTTTTTATGAATATGTTTACCCAAAGCTCTGGCTGGCCAAACATTTCAAGGCTTCCTTCCAGATGAAGATGCACCACTTTATTTTACTCATGACAGATATAATTTCAGTGCAACCCAAACAGAAAAGGATTTAGAAGCAGCCAGAGATTTTCTGACCAATTTTCTCATGGAAGTTCAATTTAATTAAATAAATAAATACTTAAACAAATATTTTTATTTCAAAAAAACTTATTAGTTTTTCAGGACAAAATAATATTGCATTTCAATACTTTAAAAATATCAAAGATCAATACATCATTTATTAACATAACCAAAGAGACATTAATTCAGACAAAATTTTCTTATGTAGGAAGTAAAATGTTTCAGTTTCTGGCTAACATACAATAGAAGTAATGGTACTAACTGTGCATTGGAAATCACCTTTTTTTAAGCCAACATCTCAAAATTATAATAGCAAAAAGGTATTACAATAATTTAAACAGATTCCCTGGGTAGGGTTAATATGAATTTTCCATTTTTAGGGTACATAGAAATATAACGGAAACATATGAAATAATATTGTACAGGTATAAATTAGATCATAAGGGGTTACAGCTGCAACCTAAGCTTATGTGTGCATTTTTAGGTACTAATAAACCCTTGAAATTGCCTTTGTAGCATTTCATAGTTCCTGCATTTAAAAGCATAAAGCTGACATAATATTGAAAATATGACTCACAAACAGATTTCTGAAAAAGGGTTAAATTGGTTAATTTGTGACATATTATGTACTATATGTATTTTCTCTTCCATATAGTGTATTTTAATATGTTTATGAAAGTTTATAGCTGAATGTAATTTAGTAAGAATTATTATCTGTTTGAAAGTTCACTCATTATTAGCTGTTTTTCATTTATTATTCCAGTCATACAGTCAAGGAACTGAAAAATAGTGCTAGTCTTAGGTAAGCAGTCACAGCCAGATTAGTTTTCAACATGTAGGGGGAAAGTATGTCCTATGGGACAGTCACAGATTATCAGGGTGATGAATCCCATGCTTGTGTTTAATTATGATGCTTCAGAAATAGGGACAGGTTTCCTGATAACCTGAGAACAAGAACGCTTGCAATCATGCTAGTTTTTAACTGTGCTATAGATATTGTTTTCACCACTCTCATGTTTTAAAGATGATTTATACTCTTTCTACACAAATGCGTTGCCTGTACAAAGACATTTTTGAAACTTTAAAGTCCTTGATGGAAGGGAACCTATCAGCTTGTTTCTTCATGTCCTTTTTCCACTCTCCTGGATATAGGACAGGACAATTTCAGTGCTCCAAAGTGAGATGTTGTGCAAACTTATCTATTTGGGACTTAGATGTAAGCAGATAGAAGGTAGCATATTTTGCCTGAGACATGACATAGTCAATATGATTGCATAATGCAGAACCCTTTTAAAAGTAATAATATCATGGAAAATATGACACCATATATTTTTTAATTAAACCTCGTATCGTTAAGCAGTAGAGTGAAAAAGTACACGCAGTATCCCTGCACAGCTAGTTGATGTTATCTGTCTGCCCTTTCACATGAGCCAGGAGGAGAACCAGAACATTAACAAATAACTTCTATTCTCTCAACTCAAAGCAGGGGAAGAATAACAAGTTGCGTAAATGGAAGTAGAAATATTAGATTCCACGTTATTGCCTTCCATTTCCCTGTCTTCTGAAGTGTTATTAGTAACAGAGGTAAGTAAAACGTTATAAAGGTTTAGTGTCCTGTTACCTACTAATTCTTATGTCTTCTCCAGTCACTAAGATTTTACAACCAGCTATAAGGAGATTACTTTAAATCCTTTTCCATCACTATGAAGAATATTCTTAAAGGAATCCTGACAAGCTCATATTTTCATTTCCTTTTTGAAGTTATAATCTGTTAGAAAGTTGGGATTTAGGAAGTAATTTTAAAAAGAATTACTCTTTTTTCAGGTATTGAAAAAAACCCATAACAAAACCCTGACCTGGTGTGTTCCTACTTTATGTTCTTTGGTCAGCAGAGGGAGGCTTATTAAAATAGATTTATTTTTCTCCATGCTACATTAACTTTCTTTGTGTTAAAGATTTTCAGTTAAAGAGTAAAAAAAAACAAAAATGTTACAGTAGGACATTCAATTATTTCTTTAAAATAAGTAAGAATTATCCCACATTTACCATCAGGATCTGTGCCACTCATCTTGCATCCTACCAGCCCCAACAACGTCTTAGGCACAAATAAATAAGAAACTCCATTGTCTCACACTGCTGCTCACTACTAAAATCTCACGGAACCACCTGGAGAATGGTATTTTCAAGCCTTTTTTAACAACTTCAGATATGGCTTCAGATACTCATTATCACCCACTATGATGACTACCACACATACAAAAAGACACAATCATATGCATGCATGCAAAAATCACTTAACACAGTTTTAATAAAGAGATAAGCCATTATTATAGAAATGGCAAGTCTGTTTCCTGGCAAATAGATACAGTAGAACTGACTTTTGAGCTCACATTTGCCTACAAGACACATTACTTAGATCCATGGCAACCCACTGATTTGTTCTTCTTTTATAAATAATTTATGAATGTCAACTAGTAAAAGTGTACTTTTACATTTATGTCTATAGGACAGAACTACTGTGTGAAAAGTCTGCCTTCTACCAGCCTTTGCCTCTGCCCCAAAAATGAATGCTATATGGCTTCTGCTGAAGTTTTGGGCATGTCCATATTTTAATTGGCTTTTTATGCCATGTATACCATATGGCCAGAAATACTGAAATATAATGCATGGTCATCTACTGACTTCAGGGAACTCTTTCTCAATTTAATTAAACAGGAAAACTTGCTAATGCAAGTGCTGCCTATTATGCCTGAGGAGTTTAAAATGATAAATAAATTACAAAGGAGACCTTTTCTGGAAATTGAGACAAATCCTTTTGGCTGGAGAGATGGGTTCCCATCTGCAAATATTTTGTATTTGTACTTTTCTGGCAGCCAGGAGGTGAGCCTTTCCCCCACAAAAAAACCCAGGTAGCTTGCATTGGATTTAGTTGGATTAATGTCTCTCTACTTAAACTCCTATTGTCATTTTTTTCAGTCATGTACTTCACATTGGCAAAAATGATAGTCATAGTTTGCATCTATTTGACTGAGGTTTTGTATTTTAAAGGATCTCAGTCCAGAATATTACACAGTTTTCTCTGACTGATTGAATGTGATCTCAGGTGAAATTTTGCACATGGATGCAGGAAGAACATGGATTTGAGCAGGCATCTTTAGTTTTCTTGCCCACCGTCCCTAATCCCCAAACTATATAGTGTCAGAGGGCACATTTGAGTCTACCTGTCCAGTATCAGAAAAGAACTATGAACTAAACCTAAAGATCAGAAGGATACAATTTAAAAATGGGAATTTTATTTCAAATGACAGTAAAATAATATTAAAGGCTTCATTTTCAGGCCTGTATCAGAATAAAATATCAGAAGTCTAAATCTCAAAAAATGTAGTAAGATGAGATCCTTGTCCTCCAAACAGCTCTAGTTTAAGCAGCTTGTGAGTATCTCTCTGAAATGCCAAATACAAATCCCTGGAATGTCCCCAAAGTGGTCTGTGAATATGTAATTACAGAATCACAGACCACTTTGGGGATATTCTAATGGTTTGTATTTGGCATTTCAGAGAGATACTTGCAAGCTTTCTTAATTTACTGGAAACAAGGCCAATGAAACTGAAAATTCCAAGAAAAAGCAACAAGACATGTGAACTGTGTTACCTGGTGGTGCCAAATATGAAATATTTTGCATGAGAGGCTTTCCATTTCATATTTTCTAGCATGAAGTTACCTAATTGTCTAATTTATGTATGAAATAACCTGGAAATATTTTAGCTATGTTTATCATGAAACATGTCATTAAAAAGTATGCATCTTCAATGAAAATTGCACTTTACACTTATTTCGAGGGATCTGCACCTGAAATTGTCGGTGAAGTCCTTGTAGTGCTCTCCTAAGAACCCACAATCTGCACCAAAAAAAAATCCTCAGAGCAATGGCAGCAAGATTTCCACCAGTGGGGCCCCTTAAACTAGGATTACCTATTTAGGGAGTTAAACAGGAGCAATTGTTGGTACACCTGTTTTAGAATGAGTGCTCCCCCTGCCTCTGCAGTGTCTCTGACAGGATGAGAGCATTATTTCTTAGTGTCACCTTCTACCACTGCCTTATGAAGAATTTATATGTTTTGAGTTTTCCTTCATGGCAGGTGTCCAGCAGTGCTGTACTATAAACCTGCCACAAAGAGTGAAAAAAGTGCAGTTTTCAGTTCAAATAGGGGCCCAGACTGATGAGCTCAGACAGGCCAAACTTCTAAAGGTTAGTGAGTCCGAACCTCAGCAGATTCACTGAGCACCGTCCAATTATGTACTACTAAGGAGGTAGCAGACATTTTTAAAGACTAATTAATTACTTGAGAAGGTTGTGAAGGGTGATTAATAGACTCAAATCCTTTATTGGAGTTCTCTTGAGGAACCCTAAGGAAATAACAAATTCAGGGAGAGGACAAATTCTTTTCCTTTTTTGGCAAGTAGTTATTTAAGCTGAACAATGCTGCCAGCTGAAGGCATCATTAAAGGGATGGCTTACTGTTGCACACCAAAACCCCTACTGTGATAAATGGCAAACAAAACACGTCTGTCTTCCACGCAGCAAAGCAGGGCTACTAGGATCAATCTCTGGCGTTACCACGCACAGATGGCCTGTAGAGGGCTCTCAAGGTCCTCTGCTGAGCCTTCAAACCCAGTTTCATGAGCTGCAGCTGGAGGTTTTCTAAGGTCACTGAGGTCTCTCTCAAAAGAGCTAAACAAAAGGATCCTTCAGCATAAGCGTGCATTTTTTCCTTTTCTATGGCCTTGCTGTTTCTATGTACTATCTCCAGCCACAACTTTGCCTACATTATTTGGTTTAGCAAACAGATGTTAGAAAGCCACTGTTAAATATAAGTCTTCCCTCTAAGAGTCATTGTGAAAAAAAAGGAAAAAAAATGCAACAAGCTTGGAATAGGAATGAACACTTTCAGCGTTTTTTGTCTACTGTCATCTTTGAGGCAACTGTACTATAGGCACACAGAACACAGAAAACTTGTTTATATTTAGTTAGCTCATTTTCTTCAGTTCCTAGAATGATCTGGGATGTGCTTGAAAACAAATATTGCATTGAATATCATTCTTTAAAGCAGACTATACTGCAGAACATATGTCATATTTGACACATAGAGCGAATAGGAGAACCAGCTACACAGATTACTTATCAAGATGCTTTCTTGAAAACCAAAACCAACCTGCAAGTAAGTGTTATATGTGCACAAGGACACGAAGCCTGCAGCAAATTAAATTTACATATATATTTCATGTCAATTAAACTCTTACCTTGTGAGTTAATGACATATTTTCATTGCTTGTAGCCACCATTTTCTTTTGTAAAAATATGACCTGTAAAATGCCCTTTCCCCTTTGCCAATACCTGTGTTTAAAATCCCAAATTCTTGTTGTGATTATCTATACAGGTAGAGCTGAAAAATTCACAAGGAATAGATTACTAGAGCAACCTTAGTTCCTGTCTTTCCTTGTCTTGCTATACTGAAAGGAATAACACTCTAAAATTAGGATAATTGGGCTGTTTTTCATTTCTAGTAAAGTTCTTTTATTTCTAGTAGAGTTCCTTTACGGAAAGGCAGATCTCATAGCAGTCCTTGACAGCACCTTCTGGCATTACCATTTGGTTCTTTGCCTTTTCAGGAAAAAAGTGTTTTTATGTTTTATTACCTTTACTCCATGGTTCCGTTTCCTTTCCTTATAGTACCAGCGTGGCTTTAGCTAGGATAAAAGTTATATACAAAAAACTAACATCCTGTTTTTGTCTCAGTATGCAGCAACAGAGATGTAGAAGTCATCATGTGGGTTTTTTTCTTACAGGATCTCTGAATAAGCCATTCAAAGTACTAGTTGGTTCTATTTTCCTTAACTCTAGTGGCAGCTGCCATTGAGTTTCTGAAGCCGAGTTTGCTGTGACTGTGCAGTAATCAGTGGAAATAAAACTGTGTGACAGTAAAAGACAGTTGCAGGTAACAACAGGAAGGTGACCGTGTCACGAGGTGGTATAGACTACAAATCTCAAGGCTGCTGACTGAGATACATAAAAAAACACCAGGACTGTTTAGGTGTTCCCAGCTTTATAGGGTTTTACTATTTATTCTTGTCTTTAGATCAACTAAGGGTAGAGAGCCACAGCTCTCCATGTTAAAAGGCTGTGGGCAGTGAGATCTGCATGTGGTAAGACTGTCAGGCACGCATACAAACAGTATTTCTTTGCACTGCTATGTAAGCATCTGTAAGTATCTACTAACTGGTACTGTTGAGAGACTTTTCAGTCCTAAATCTGCTATATTGTAGAATTTTCTGCAAAATCTCTAATCTTTTAATGTGGGGTAGACTGTAAATTCCTTTAAGCAGGCAGGTCCTGTAGATATGAGGAGAAATAGGAGACCTTTCCTATCAGTCATTGCTCAGAAGTCATACAGCACATGCCACTGCTGGATGTTGGGAGAGTTAGGCAGTGGCTAAATTTTTCTGTGAATGTTACAGTATATTTAAGTTTTCCTGGACAAGTTTCCTGGTTATTTTGGGCAGAGTTTTTCTATACAAGGATTTTGAAGACATTATGTGTTTTTCCACGCCCTAGCAGGTCATATTCTGCCAATCAAAAGCCACACGTGGAATTCTTCAAAATATTGCAAACCAGCTCCATGTGCGTCAAACCATCTGCAGATGTGCAATGTGGTTTGTTCTGTGCATGCCCAGGAGTTTCAACATGTCCTAAAAATGTTGGGTTTACTGTGCACATGTGGAAGATACATTCACATAGATTTCCAGATCAAATGCACTGAGATGCTATGCAGTGACAGTGAGATAGGTCATCCTGGAAATTTTGACTCTGAAGAGCTTTGGTCTGAAGGATATTTGAGCTTTCGATCTTTCAAGCACTACTCCTCTATGTCATTTTCTCTATACCTTCTATGAAATGTCAGTAGTCACCATGTCACTCATGTTAGAGGTCCTAACATGAGTGGAGCTGCCTGACATCTGTAGTATCAATTCTGTGGAACTGTCAAAGACACAGAGGTTCAAATTCATTATGTTTCTACTTCCATTCAATGCCTATTACCGAATACCTCACTAGGCATTATGATCCACTGTCCTTGCTAGATCACAGAGTGATAATCATTACTTCCCAGAAGCATGTTCTCTTGGGAGAATATGATCACACAGGTTGGAAGAGACTTTAGGACCTGCTCCAAGCATGGTCATCCTGACCAAACTGCTCAGTTTGGTCTTGAAAATCTCTGAAGAGTGAACAGCTTCTCTTCCAAGGCTCAACTGTTGTCATAGAGAAAAAAGAAAATCTCTTTATGCCAGGTCACAGCCTCTCTATTTAGTTTTATGTCTGTTGTCTCATATCATCCTGCTGTGCACATTAGTAGGAGCCCTACTTCATCTTCTTGGTCACGCCTCCTTTAGTACTTACAGGCTGCTGTGTGCTCCTCCTGAAGTGATCTCTGCTCCAGGCTGTAAAGCCCAGCCTCTTGGCCTCTCCTGATGGAGCAAGTGCACAAAGTGCTCCAGCTTAATGCTGTCCTGGTGTCCCATCACTAAATTCTCACCAGTTCACAGATCTATTGTGAACTCAGGGGGTCCAGACTGTACACAGTTTTCTAGAGCTGTTAATGAATATGGAGTAAGAGGGATGATCTCTTCCTATGACCTGTTGGGTGTGCTCCTGCTGATACAGTCCAGGAGGCTGCTGTTTTTCCTCAATGCGAGGACACACTGGTTCATGCTCAGCTGTCTCTCACTAGAGCACAATGAGGGCTGGCTGCACCCTGAGGGATGGGAGGCCAGAATTTGAGCTCAGTGCCAGGACAGGGTTTCTCCAGCCAGTGTCCATCCCACACTATGGGAATGAGATGAGCAGGGGAGGCCTGGAGATGGTGTCCAGACTCAGTATCAGCCTGGTGATGGCCAGGCAGGTCCATGACAACAAGGCAGGTCCTAGGTCAAGGTGGAAAATCAGTCAGAGCTTATCTGGATTGTCCATCGGGTCAGCTTCGGGGGGCCATAGACAGCACAGGCAGGGCCACAACACAATCCTGAAGAGGTCAGGCCGTGGTGGAGGGAGAGAGAACCTCATCTGAGAGCAGCTCTCAAGGGCCAGGTGGTGGGAAGTCCTGCTCTGTGTTCCTACAGCTCCTTCTCCACGGCAGCTCTGCTCAGCCAGTTGGCCTGGAATGCAGCCACCTCTGGCAGTCAAATCTTGGGAGGGCTGGGAAATGCATCCAGGATGCTGACAGCTGTCTGCTGAGGCCCCAGGTCCTTTGCAGAAGAGCTGCTCCCCAAACAAGTCTGGGCTTAGTCAGTCTCAGCCTGTACAGCTGAGTGCATCTTTCCATCCCATGCGCAGAAGTATGGATTTGTGCTGGTTGAATTTCATAGGGTTCCTGCTGTTGTGTTCCTCCAGTTTTGGATAGGTGTTTCTAGATCGTGACCCAATGATCCATGGAGCACTTTACTGTCATCCAATATGGGATGAGTGTGAATTTCATCTCTTACAGACCAATGACAAAGATATTTACACTCAGGAAATACCAGTACAGACCCCTAAGAAGCTTCATTCGTAACCAACCTCAAAGCATGAATCATCAGCTCCGTGAATTCACTGATGTTCAGTGGACTACCCGTCTGTCCAGACCATAACATCCCTGTAAGGCAAAATGTATGCAGGTATTCTTCCCAAGAATGCCAAGGCAGTGGAAAGATTAAAAAAAGGTTTATTTCAGATGCAGGGACCACTTTTTAATGGTGCTGCACATACTGGGCCCCCAGGGGAAAAAGGCAAGTTCCAGCCCTCTCAAGGCCTCTTTATCCTCTCTGTTTCTCCTTCACCTTCCCAAGGCCTCTGTATATGTCTGTTAGGGCTATCTCTCTCTTCTCACATATCAGAGAGAGAGGCTGAGAACTTCTCTTGCTATGCAGGGGACGGGGAGAAATCATTGAAACTGCCTTTGAGAAAGAGTTACCATTTAGGCAGAAAGCCTTCCTAGTGAAAACCGAATTCCTAGCCTTCCCATTACAAATTCCTCCGAAAATCAAACTGTCCCTACAACCCCAACTTGGATAAAACAAAACTGTTGGTGACTGTGTCTCGAATCTTGCTGAAGACAAGTTACAGCTACAGAGCTAGTTATTTTATCATAGCAGACAATCATATGAAGTGTCTTTCATGTTACTAAGCCCGGATCACACAACAACTCTACTTCATTCCTTATTTGCTGTCCTTTGGACACTTGATAAAAGATTTAACTAATAGCTCTTTAGCCATTTTTAGCCATGCTATGTGTATTTTATTCCTTTAATATTTTCTACAGAAAAATACGTAAGGGAAAAAGAAGGACAGGAGATAACAAGGGAACATGTGATAAGCTTGTTAAGCTTCTAAATTTAATAAAGAATACAACAACATGGCTTTATGGATCAGATGCTCTTGCATTTGTAATTCACAGATTAAATGGGAACACTCTTCTTATTTCAAAAGGGCTGTATCATCACTGCTATTTTATACACTCAAGTTTTCAATTTTGTTTTAGAGGCTTTAAAGAATATTCCTCCTTCATCCTGAATGGCTTTTAATTTCACTTTTCAAACCTAGAAATCTAAAATCAGCATAACAACATCTCCATTTCTTGCAGATCTTCTGTGCTAACTTCATCATCAAAGCAGTGACATAAAGCCCACTAAAGTGAGCACAATTCTTCCTTTAACACTAGTCATTTCTAGATTAAGCAGTACCAAGCAAAGCATGCTTAGTTCATTTTTAGTTCTTTTACCTATGGCTTTTTGATGAGCATGTTCACAGCCATATATAGGATGTAAAAGAAAAATCTGAAGTGAATAGCAGCTTTCCTATATGTCGCAGATGCCTGAGCATAGACTATTATGCTTGAATTACTTATGGCTAGGCTTCGCGAATGAAGATTTGGGAAATTACTTATTACTGAAATTTTAATTTTAACATTTGTACGATAAGCTTATTGTCTAAAAGTTCTTTTGAATATTTGATACCTGATGTTTGCAATCAAATATCTGCTGGCTAGTTCTGAGTGACCATGTTAGTCAATGTTGATTCTATTCTTTTATTAGAGTACTAAAGCTAAGACTACTAAGATCATGTGTGAATCTGGGATATAATTAGGAAGACTGTAGATATCTTACAGACAGCAGACAAAAAAACAGAACAGGGCATTCTAGAAAGCATTAAGATACTTTGTAATCAGATGCAGTTACAGCTACAGCGCTGTGCCTGAGCTAACAAGCCCTGTGTAGAAGAGGGACTTAGTTGTTTAAACAACACTAATGTCACTAATTGCACTAACAGCAGGTGATTCTCGTCTGGTGAAACTGCAATAAGTGAATAGTATCTCACATGGCCAAGAGGATGTCTGCTGTGTATTGACTATATGAATCCTCAATAGATTTCCAGAATAGTGTCCCAAGGAATATTGTCTTACTTCTACCTTCAGTGTTTTGGGAGATATAAAGAAATACACATTGCCACCCAGGTAGCAAAAAGGCAGGGTTTCTGCTTTGCTCGCTTTTCTTCAAAACTTGAAGCACTAATAGCACTGGGTCCTCACTCCCTAGCCTCCAGGGCTGGTTCCCTACCCTTCCAGGAATTCAGGCAGGGATCCAAGTCAGATCTTGTCAACTGCAGATGTGTTGGATTAAGTGTTTAGGTTCAACAAATCATCGCATTCCAATGAAGTTTTTTTGATTTGAAAATTTGCATCAGTACTACTGGTGAGCTCTACCAGCTCACGAAGGGTACCTTCCAACACACTGTCAACATTGCTAATAAGGAGTTTCAGGAAACTGACAGTTTTTGTGGTTTCTTTTTTTTTTTTTTTTTTTTTTAAGCAACATGCAATAATACTTTTGATATAAATATGTTATATTTTTGATACAAATATATGGAAATACAATTTCCTATTTACCTTTAGCAAGAATTTCTATGGGCAAAAATCAAAGCATGTCTGAAACCAAGTTACTTTCAGTAGAGTACAGAATATATTTTTTTATTGCTAGCACAACTATAGCACAAAAACACTGGGTTATTTTACTATAGTACAAGCCAGTTTGAAAACAACCCCCCCAAAACCACTAGGCATTCCTCTCCGTGTTTGGATTAATGCTTCAAATGAATATCAAGGTATTATGATGTCTGAAGTTTATTATGCATAATTGCTACCAAAATATAGCAACCATCTGAAACCCAAAGATGTGTGCCATTTCTAAATTTTAACTCAGGTATGAGTTCATCACACTTTCCTAATGACGCTATAGTTTGTCACTGGCTTTGAATAGTTCCTTTACTTTGCTTTTGTCTTATGGAAACAGCCATGTAGCCCTCTCTTGATGTAAATTCAAATAGCAGGCTATCTGTGATAGCTGCCTGTGCATGTGAATGCTGTTAATGCTGTCAATCCCAGTGCCATGAAGTTTTTTCTTGTAGCACAGCACTGGATAGAACTCTCTGATGGAGCCACTCCAGGTTGCTGTGTATGGATCAGACCATGTTAGGAGCCTTGGGAAATTCTTAAATTTCCCTTGAGCTCAACAAATTGCAACATCATCTCTCCTTTCAAACTTGCTGGTATATCATATAATCATACAATAGTTTGTTCAATGGAGATTATTTGTTAATCTTGAATTGTAACAGTGTATCAACACCTTAAACTTTTGCAGACTGTGGCAAATGTCTTCACTTTCTAAGGAAAAGGGGAGAGAACACAACTATGGTGGATTATGCAAAGGCTAATGAAACATGCTTTTACCTTGCAGTGAAGTGTGGTTTTGAGTTTCAGGCTAACCATTATATCAGTATTTCTACATCTATTGACATATCAGCTCAGGTCCTGAAAACAGTAGTTCACTCCTGATGTTAATTGGCTATTTTAGAGCTGGGTTGCTACAATTCCTGCTTTCTGATTTAGTTTGGGTCAGTGCTGTCTTAGACACTATATATCATTTGCATATGTGGATAAGTTCCTACACAAGTAATTTTTGCTTTACTTAAAGCAAGAGGTAAAAAAATAAAATGGATAACCATTAGCCTCTGATTACTTTCCTCAGTTTTCTGACACTCTACAAGATTTTGACATACTTGTGCAAGTCAGTATTTTCTTTTGGGGTTTTTTGTCAGCTTCTGCTGGAAATATTTGAGGGTGCTTCTGAATTGAAGAATGGAGAATTTATGTTGCCTGTGTTACATTTGAAAAGTCCTAGAAATTCTCTTAGAAGTCCCTGGCTGTAGTGTGTACAGCAAATTTCCCCTTTGCCATATTTTTTGCTTTCAAACCACACTGCTTGAGGTTTCCTTTTTCCTTGTTTTGTGTGAACTTAAAATGCAAGATAATCTCTCTGTAAACAAGCCTTTAATCACTCCTCTCCCAGCTTTAATTTTTTAAGAGCTGCAATTAGTATCCTCCTTCTTATCCCAGCCCTATTTCTTCAAGCCCAAATCTGTGTTTCCTGTTAAGTCCTCCTATATAAACATTGCCCAGTGGTCCTCTTCCTTCGGGGAGACTGCAACACCACCCTTGTTGACATATGGCTTACTCCACAGCTAAATGGTCAGTGAATAACATAAGAGTTTCATGGTAACACTGGGATTTATAAGTCCTAGCAACAGATTTCCAAAATCATCATTGTTTCATGGACAAAGAAAATGAAAAAGGTAGGAACATTTTATAGCCTCAAAATGACTGTCTAATGTCTAGTAGCCATACATGACGAACCACAGGTTTTTATAATCAACTTGAAATTACTGGATGCTTTTAATAGCAAATATCTCTATACAGCAGTCAGCTGAAACATCCTAATGGACAGAGTTGAACTTTTTCTAGCTTGCTTTCAGCAAATTGAAATGAATGAAAGAGAAGCAGAGAAAGAGGTTTTATATCTGAGTGAAAGTGGAAGATCCCCCATTAGATGATTTTAAAATGTCAGAAAAGGTCTTGTGACTAATCTAATTTCTGTGAAAAACATTAGGATAAACTCTATTAGAGCTAGTACCTTAACCTCCTTCCACCTTAATTCCTTTTTTCCCAAGAGCGCCTTAAATTGTGCTGTAAGGGAGAAGCAGCCCAATTGCTGATTCACAGAGTGAGCTTTGGCATCAGCCTCTTGACTGCTCTTAGGACTTGCACACGAACACTTGAAGAGAACAAAGGGCTGTGTTTGGCAATTGTCACTCCTTTAAGTCACACCATTCAAATCAATGGCTAGTATATGTGAGTAGACCATATGCGGAGGTAAATGGGGAAGGATTGCAGTGGTGTGGTGGTGGTGAAACAGTTTTCTCCCTGCAGTTATAAAATGGTAAAACCCCAGGGGCTGGTGACCCTTGAAGTTTTGAGGTTTTACCCAATGAGCACTTCTGCAAAATATAAACATATCACAAGCAGAACAGAAGAGAAGGTAGTTGTAGTGGTTGTTGAAGAGGTAGCCATGTTGTGAAAGCCATGAGGAAGGGGCTCGGAGCCCCTTGGGGCCTCTGGGCATCCCCCAGCCCCAGCAGGGGGGCTACAGAGACTTGGAAAAATGTTAAACTGGGCCAGACATCTGTAGCTAAGAGCTGGGGGAAGTTTCTCTACTGTAAGAAGCAGCAGGAGCAGCGGCGGAACTGCACTGACTGAAGAAGCGGTGGCAGAGAGCCAGAAGAGATAAGAAGCAGCAGAGGCATTACAGCCAAGCAGGAGAGACACAGAGTTGTCCGAGAAAAGAGAGCCAGCAGCAGAGAGAGCAGAACTAAGCTCAGACAGAGACAGAGTTGGGGTAAGAAACTGAACCAAAAGACCCCAAACTCCTTGGAGACCCCTCACTTCCTAGAAGGGAGGGGTGAAGCGCAACATGCGCTACAGAGAGGAGCTGAAAAGCTCCGAGAAGAATGCGGAGGGGGTGACCTTGGCCCCCCGCTGCCTTGAGACAGAGCACAGAGCTCTGCAAAGGGAACTTGAATCCCCTGAAGATAGGGACCATCACGAAGACCCCTGAGCTTCGTGATATGACGTAGTGAAGTGACCCTTGTCCGGGTGAGCACAGCCTACGGAAGAAGACCCTCGCTTGAAGACAAGTGGCCGAGAGGGCTTGGATACCCTCTCATGAGTACTGGCAGAGATCCAGCCACAGCTGCTGCATGCATGAGAAGAAGAAAGCCTGCTGCCTTAGAGACTACTGCTCTGAAAGTAGAAAAGATCATTTCCTTCTTCCCTCCTGGATTTTTATTTGGAGGGGAGAAGAGATTTGATCCATTGTAAATACTTATGTCATGGTAGAGATAATTAAGATTGTATATAATGTATTGTAGTATTTATTTGTACAGTCATTGTTAAATATTCCCTTTTCCCCATTTGAGTCTCGTGTGGTGTCTAGCAAACCATCTCACACTGGACTGAGATGTGGGAGGGAGTTTGGACTAGGGAATTGGATTTTTGGAGCTCTCAAACCATGACAAGTGGCAATCCTGAACTCAGGTGTTCCACTAAGAAAACAGTGGCATTGAAGAGCAAGCCCCTCAAATTTTTCCTTGATTTCATCTGACTTGCTCTAATTTGAAAGAAAATTGAAAGTCCTTTTAAACAAGCTTGTTTTCATCTACTTTACAACTTTCAGTTATTGACAGTGGCTCTAAAGACTACATGATTTTCATGTCCTCTAGAAATATATTTCTTTATTTAGCTTTTATTTATTATATTCTTTATTTAGCTTTTATTTATTATATTTATTTTATTATTAAACTACTATTCTTGCTCAAAGTTATGGTAATTTTACCTCTATAGGAAAATAAATCTATATTTGGTATTTAAGACTGAGTTTGTACATAATTGCTTACCACTATTTTGAAAGAGATGTGAATAAAGCTTGCATTAGAGATTTCAACTAGCCAAATCGAAAAAAAAAAATCAAACAAAACATGTTTTGTGCACCATTACTAAGTACTATGACTTCAGGGTGCATCTAACAGCAAAATTGTAGGGAGTTCCTAGCTGGTTGGTATATCTGTCCAATACAGGGCAAAGCCTTTCAAAGAGACTAGCTTGGTAGAGCTGATTTATCCTAGCCTGTCTGCTTGGGTTAATTAACCCAAATTAGAGATAATTAGTGAGCTAGCTCAGGTGGAACAGGATCCTGCAACTTTCTCGTTTCTGATTCTGAACCTGGTTTCCTCTGAGGCAACTCAGTGCTCTCTGCTGAGCTATGTGGCGTGGGCTTGCCCTAAATAACTTGTCCAGGTTCAGCTGAGTACAGTTCAGAGCCAGGAATAGAATTGCCATCAGTTGACTTCATGACCTGCCTGAAACCATGCTATTGTTGGTTTTCTCAGAGTTCTTGATTTTATTTTTAAAAAGCCTTCAATTTTTCAGCTGAGCAGCTTGAGGCATAAAGAGGTCACTCAATGGCACTACTGGGAGTAGTGCCTGGTATCCTTTGGAGAGCCTATTCCCAGCTCTTTGGCTCTAAGTGGTAGAACATGCAGCCTCCTTTAGACTTATTTCAGAAATGATCTATAAATACAACAGCACCAGGTTTGTTTTGTGCCCACACATAGGGAGTTTATTTGAAGTCACCCTCAGGCAGCCTTTTCAGTTATGAAATAAATTCTGAATCTACTCTGCTGTGGCTGAGACTTTTTAGATATTATCCAGGTTATGCAGTGAGTAGTATGTAATTTTAGTTGCTGTTTAAGGTTTCAGAATAGAGCAGTTACCCAGATCTGTAGGATAACAAGCTGGTATTCTTATTAATATGTACTTATGCGTTCTGCCAATTCCTTTTCCTCTCCCCCCGCCATCCTTTTTTTTTTTTTTTTTTTTTTTAATTTTTCCTTCTTTCCTCCCCTCACCCTGTCGGGAAAGGGACAGCTGATAGAAGGAAAGGAAGGTTAGTGTGAGCTCCATTACAAACAGTGCCTGTTGATGTTTTCTGTTAAATGAAGTGTGAAGCAAATTGTTAATAGCCCTTTTTTCTTCTCTGGTGGATTAGCTTTTTCCTTTTGTGATAAAAGAGTATTTCACATACACATCACTGTTGAGATCCAGAAATACTCAGCTTTATATATTCTGTTTCTGATCACAGTTGGACAAGTGAGGTTTATTTACAAGCTAAGGGTTAACAGACTGCATAGCAAATTGACTTTCGTAAGTTTTTTCAGTTTTTTACTGCTTAAAGGGTAGCTGATGTCTGAAGCTGTACATTTATCTACATTACCCGAAGCAGTGGCTTAGTAATCCTTTCACTGCTGCACTCAAAGAACATGTTGTCTTATTCATGTGGAAAAATAATAGGAATGAAGCTACATAATAGCCAAACATATTGTGCATTAAGTACCAGGTAAGTCTGAAATTGTGGTATCTGCATTGGGGATGAGATACTAAAATACTATTTCTGAGTAGAAATTTGTTCAGTTTAAGGATGTTTTTGAATTTAGGCCTACACATAAATTAGCAAAAAAGACATACAATTACCTATTTTTGCTAAACAGAGAAGGACCCTGAGCCTACACCCTTTAAACTCCATAAACTCCAAAAGCATACAGAAGTTCTGCTTCTGACTGTCCCAGAACATTGAAAGAGCAGACAACATAGTGACTCAAGTGAATCTGACTGGAGGATAACAAATATAGTGTACATAATTAATAGAGGAAGAAGAAATAGTTTGGAAAAATGCAAAAGAATTTACCTGACCTCACTTTAATGCAAGCCAATAAAAAAGTTTGAGTAAAAGAATAATGAAAAATGTGGAGTTCTGTGGAAAAAAACCCAAATATTAAACGAGTTTGTTGTAGGCAGATTGTGCTAATCTAGCCAGGTACTGTTAATTTTAAAAGAGCTCTTACTTTTAGACAAGGGAAACAGTAGACGTAATCTACACACAATTCAGTAAAGTGGATGCTATAGTACCAGCCAGCAAAAGGGATTAGTACTAAAATTGGAAAGTAAGCCTGAGACTGGCTGAAAAGAACATGACACCAAATTACCACTAAGAAAAATCCTGAAGAGAGTTATGACTGAAATTCCTCAAGGATCAGTGTTGGAGTCATTTTTACTTAATACTTTCACTGATTTTCTTTTTATGATGAAGTCACTAATGCTTATTAAATGATGTTGAACACATATAGTAATCATCATGACATCAGATGTATGCTGGGATATCTTGCAGGAAGAAATAATTACTGGCACAAAAGAGAATTGAGGTAATAGAAACAGGATAAAATATTAAAATACAGAAAGTGGTCTCTGTGTTGAAGATGTAAAATGTATTTCAGTTCAGGGGTGATTGGTGGGCTAGAAGGCACATATTACAGTAGCAAATAAAAAATTATGGCTTAGACTCACAGAATGAAGGCTGAGAAGAGATATGATTGCTCTCTAAGTGCATCAGAGGGGAATAAACAGCAGGGAGGAAGAAGAACTAATTAATCTAAAGGACATTGTTGGCACAAAAACAAAGATTCATTATAAACTTTAAGTCAGAAATTAGAGGAACTATCAGAGGAATGAGGAATGTCATTCTGATAGAAGTAATGGAATCAATTAATTTTAAAATAGAATCTACTTAGTTTATACAAGAGGTTATATGATATGATTGTCTGTAATAGCAGACAGCCAGACTACGTGAGTCACAAGGCCTCTGACAGTCTTGTGCCCAACCTTCTCTTCACCAAGTATTGATATTTCTTTCTAGAAGTTCATAGAGGAGAGAACACAATGATCAACCACCACCAGGTTTAACTTGTCTATAAAAAAAAAGTACACATAGTTTTTCATATGGTGTTAAATTTCATGTCCATGGACTTCCCTAGAGGCAGGATAGGAACAGGGCAGAATATTATCTGAAAATAAATACAAAAAAAAAAATACTCTGAATTTTAATTTGGTGAAAAAAAAACTCGTGAAGTCCGTTATAAGCTTAATACTTATGTTTGAGAACACACAAATTGTATCAGAGGACATAGAAAAGGGTAAATCAAACTCACAACTTGTATAATTAATTTTTCCTATTCAGAAAAAAATGCATCTTTTCTAGGATTCTGTCAATTGTGTGCTACTTATTCTTCATCCTTTTTCTTATTCACCTAACTCCCCTCCACCCACAAATACCTTTTTAAAAAAAGTTGGCTCTGATCTTTTATGGATGGGCTGAGGACATTAAAATCTTCTTTTTTTTTTCTTATTGTTATTATTCTTAGCACACTGAAAAGTCACCATAAATAGAGATCACAAAAATAATTGTGATTTTATGTGTTTTTGCCCATTCAGTACGTGGATTGTTGGTATAACAAGTTGCTTGCCTTTTAATAGGATAGAAAGTAATAAACTCTTTTTTTTTCCCATTGGACAAAGCACTTGTTTTCTGTAGAAATCAGGGACATTATGCCACATAAAACTGGCAGAAAAATCAGAACTCGTATTCTTAATTGCTGCTGAACAACATTTATTCTGTGCCTAATCGAGGATTTTGGTTTTTCATGTTGTCGGTATGACACTTCCTGCAAGTCATAAATTGACCTTTTCTGTAGAAGTTTAATTATTTATTTTCTCTATTAAATGTAAAAATGTCCCACTTTTGTCCTCAGATTGATTCAGATTTTAGAAAAGGAAAACAAGAAAAAGAGTGTTGATCTGCCCGTGAGTACATGTGAACCCTTTGGCACTTTCTTGATCTTCATGAGATGGCAAAATAACAAATCAGAACTATGATACTATGCAAACATTTATAAGTGCAAGACTTTTTAAATGTTTTTTTATCTTCACCCTTCTCCTTTTATTTCTATCCCATTCATGTGGTTTCAAATGATGAGAACTTACCTCACTTGTTTATTGAAAGTAACATCCTAGATTGTGCAAATGTTCCAAAATGATAAAACCATCAGTTCACATACAAATTTTTTAAGATATATTTTTTAAACATAAACATCACAACTAAAAGTAATTTAAGGGTTTAAAAATGTTTCAAGTTTTTCAGAAATCTTAGCTTGGGGATCCCAAAGAATTCATTTATCTTCTTCTTTCCTCCCCAGACATAAAAGAGAAATGATGATGGGAGAAGAAAAATCTGAAACTATTGTTGCCATGGAGAACAAACTCTTAATTAACAATATAGTATTAACCGAGTTACATGTCTCAGCTTCCCAGGGTTTTATGTCAGTATCTTCAAAGGAAAAACATGTAAAATCTCATTGTTCTGCCTAGTTTTTATTCCTACTCACAGTCCTTACTTTCCCCACTCTTTACAGTAGTTTTCACAGAGGTTTCACTGTGAATGGAAGATGCAAGCATTACCTGCAAAAGGTGTTAACATACTACTTGAAAGGCCATGAACTAAAAAGGACTAAGATCAGCTTTCTGATGTTCTGTTACTACAGCTGCTGGCTAGAGGATTACAAAACCAAAAACTATGAATTTATCGTGAGACCTGAATAGGAGGAAAAAAATCTTTAATTATTTTACAAGACTCGATTTCTGATCAGTCATTTAAAATTAAAAGTGTTTTAGAAAAGAACATACTGCTATTTTTCATATGTATACTCAGTACAAAATAATTTTTGGCGGAGACAGCCTCCAATAAAATTCAGTCTTAAGACAAGAAAAAGATGTGCACTCTGAACCGTACATGCTTTCTTCTCTGCAGAAAAACACAAGTGTCAAACAGCTGAGAATTTGCTTGTTTTCATTAACCTTGTAGACTAATTAACTGTTCTCTCCTATACAAGCTTACTGTCCACACTTCAGCAGGTTGTGATCATAATTGAAATACAAACAAATATAAAATATAGTACATAGTATAAGTGAGTAATTTCTCATGATATCCTACCAACAGTGTAATTGCAATGTGTTTGATGAATGAATGCACCATCTTAAGAAATGAATGTGTTGTGTATTATGTGACTTTTTGAGTAAAAACTTGTGAAAAAGTAAATATAAACAAACTTAAGGTAAGAGGAAATTCTCACCTTAAGCTTTGTAGTGGCACTTGTACTATGTGCTATTCAGCCAAGTAGTTATACTGGCAAAACATCACCTTATATAAAGTGGGAATACTTGTGGATTCAGTCAAGATGCAGACTGTCTAGAATGCTTTTTTGCTGGAATGTGAGAAGATTAAGCAGCTCTCAAACCAGAAAGGATTTGGAACAATGCTTAAAAACACTTAATGATCTGGTATATACATGAAAGTAGTAAAAGTATCGACATAACAGAGATGTGATACATGAATATTGAGAACACTCAGTTCAGGGACACTTGAGAATATTGTGTGCTGATTTTTTAATAAAAGATGATATAACATGAGAGAATTTTCAAACTGTTTATTAATGCAGCTGTTTAAGCTGATCAACTCCATATTAAAGTCTAGTAAAAGCTGAGGCTTTGTTATTATAGCTGTTTCAGTGTATTTGGAATGCAACAAAACTGGCTTTTGGAGGACAATTTTGTTTGGTTGTATTTTGGTTTGGTTTTTTGTTTGTCTGTTTTTCATTTATACAACAGAGATCTGACTTGTGGTAAGCTTTCAGACACTGATACCCTAGAAAAAGTAATCGTTTTGGGCAGAATGGTTAGTAGGTATTTGGGATACTCCAGATTATTCTCAGAAAGAGAAGAAAATGTTCCTAGTGCTAAACATTTTTTAATGCACATCACTGTATTAAGTAGGAATGTAAAAAGTCCAGTTCTTTACACACAAGAAGACAGAAGTATTAAGAGATCAGTCGCAGTTTTCAACATTTCATGTCATTCATTCCTAGCCTACACAGTACTACCCCTCAAAAATTACTAATTTCTCTTGCTCCTCCCTGCTTTTTTGCTCTCATTTACTGATCTCAGAATGTATAAATGGGTGGAAACTGTTAGCTGATGAATCCTCTAGGAAAGAGAAGGTTAGAACCTCATTCTTGAATTAAGGAAAGTGGTAAAGTTCCCTAAACTTTTAACACTGCGGAAGAAGCGCACAAATGCCCCTGTTAGGCTTTATAAAATGTTCACAGAAACCCATGGAAGTAAGAAATTTAGAAGCAATAAGCAGGTTTGATTAAATCAAAACCTAAGCTTTACCTATTATAACCTGGGAAAGAGGTAGACTGGTACAATTAGATATGCTATTGCAGTTTATACCAGCAGAAGCCTTGTCTTTGAGCAGAGAAGCTAGGAAGATATATCCAAATAAAAAGACATGTTGAGCAGTAGAAGCAGAAGACTGAGAAAGGAACTCTGAGGTTAATTCTGACCATAACTCACTCTGTAATATTGCATGGAAAATTATATTTGTCTGGACAAAATGGAAAAGCACTTTTGTCTGCTTCACGAAGATAAAGATTATTTTCAAACAGGTAGAGAGTATTAAGGAATGTTTCTTCAGGCCTAAAAAGATTCAACAAATATAGTAAATGGAACTTCCATGTGCTTTCCATTAACTCTTCATGTTTGATTAAGTCAATAATGTTGCTCATGAATGATAGTTTAAGGATTTTGCGCTTGATTTTGTGACTATTTAGCCATATGTATTGCTTGTTCAAAATGCAAATGCAATTGCACGGCTAATTTCTACATGTAGGCAATTACCTTAACGGATAAAGACAGCATAATTATATCTGCAAGTGTGCATAATTCACTGTGTCTGTGTACACAGTTATCTGATTTGTTCACATAACAGCAATAATTGCACACACATATACTGCTATGCCTGAATTATCTGAAAAATTTAGCTTTATGTGGGTTTTGTGACTTTCTTTGCTTTTATTATCTAATTAAAACAAGCATTGTGTAAAACAATGAATAGATGATAAAACCATCTTACATTGTTAAATATTAATCCTTTCCGTATGATTGTGTTTTCCGTACTCCAAACATACTACTTAACTTGCGACCATTGTTAAAATGTTAGGTATAAACAATGGCAGGCTCTGCTTGTTCTGTAAACTGGACAGCAATCTGTTGTCCAGGGCAGATGTTTGGTAATGCACTTCCACACAACATTTAGGCTCTTAAACATAACATATCGAAACAATCTGATTTTCCTAAACCTTGTTCCTCTACTAAAGAAACTGCAATTACAACTTTTAACACTGTCTGTCTTATTGACTTTAATTTCAGCTGAATTAAAAAGTGGGGAATAAAGCATAAACAAATTTCAATTAATTTGTGGTAGTATGACTGGTTAGATGGAAGCTTTTTGGGACCACTTTTTTTTTTTTTTTTACCCTCTGTGCATCCTGTGGTTGTAAATAATCTGGTGAAACTTTTATTTTGGTAGACAAAAAAATTGAAATCATATCCACAGGGCTCATTTTTACTTTGTGCATTTGCAGAGACACTAAATGCATTTTCAGCGTGACATCTTTGGCTAAAATTGCTATTTTTATTAGGTACTCCCCTGCTTTTAGCTAAAGCTGATGTATATCTCAAACACTGCAAACTCATTCAAGTGTAAACTGGATCACGTGCACTACTCTGTAAAACTTTGTGTGTTTTAGATTGTTTAGAAAGCATGGCTAAAGGATTACTAGATATTTTCCTAAGTAGTTAATCCACTGTTTTGAACTTAAGATAGAGAATGCATAGAATAATTTTCAGGCCTTTGTTCACCTATTTACTCTTCATTAATAATTTACTTGTTCTAAATAATTTTTAAAAAGAAAGTTCTCAATATTGGATGTAAGAAAGGATTTAATAGACAAGTGCTGATACATTTATTTTAAATTCTTACCACTGTCTCTCCTTCTTTTGGTATTATTGGTAGTATAATGGTCACAAAGAGATACAACTTTTTGGAAAACAGTGTCTTTATGAAGCCTCAAAGCATCTTTAATGTGGGAAAAACCTCTGGAAAATTAATACTAAAAATAGAGAAAACAAAGCTGTATTTGATTCTGTTGGTACATTAACATATCGAAGAATGTATTTAATAATTCTTTTCAGAGTCTAATTTCATCTATCATGCAGAAGGTAAAAATCTACTATCAGGCAGAGATTGATGAAAATGTATTTGTGGGCTGTGACTATGCATTTTTGTTGGTAAATATTGTTCTGTTCTTTCATTCCATTGAACACTAGAAGGGCCCTACAGAAATTCCTTGAATTTCATATCTTGGATGAGTTCCATGAAGTATTTCAGTCATATGAAAGCAGCTATTGTTAAACCTTTCCTTTATTTTCCTATATAACACCACACATTAAGACCAGTAAGGAAGTTGCCCGAAACATTTCTGAAATTATTAGCATTCCCTTGTTGCATTAAACCTTACCCACAGGCAAAGAAATTTGAATGACATTATCACATCAATTAACAATTTGGGCATTTCAGCCGATTGATGCTAGAGGAAAAACTGAAAAGAATCTCGAAATTATACTTGCATATTTTAACTGCTAAAAAATCTTTAGCTACATCTACTCTAACTTCTGGCCAGTAAAAGTTTCATTGCAGCTTTCTTCAAGATCCAGATTCAATTCACAAGTTTAATTTGGTTGCTATTCAGCTTGCATCCTTGTTTTATGTACCTGAAGTTTTATGCCTATTTGGTGAATACAAGCATGTGCAAGAAACCTTGACTAATTTACCATGTTAAGATGAAAATTTGAAGGAAACAATGCAGTGTCTGCATCTGCAGCTGTAATACTCTTTAAGCAGTTAAGGGATTTAGTTAGTAGTGTCACCTCAGACTAATTTGAAATATCTCCACAGAAGGAACGTGTTAGATTCCAGTGTGTATCTGCAATCAGGAGTCTGAAGGGCCATATAATTTTCCATAGAATTAATATGGGTCTGTCTGACAAACTAATTCATCAATCATCAATTTTTGTCTAAATATGTTCAAAAAAGTGAAGGACCCCCCCCCCCAAATCTGAATGAAAAGTGTAAATGGCTTTAGTCCAAATGTTCTCTCTATATATACTAACAGGGTTTCTGCTTTGCAAAAATGAGATTTCCCTGTTTTCATCTTTGCCACTAAACCTCCTGATTTTAAAAATTATCTGCTATTTCAATAAGTATTCAAGCTGTGCAGTTTGTTTTCAAGCATTTTAAATATTCCAAATATCCATAAAAGTTACTGAAGTTTCAAATCATGAAATTGGTCACGTGTATTTCAAAGCAAATTGGAAAACGAAATGAAATAACATCCCTAGCTGTTCTTCAGCTCAAGACCTGGCACCTCTTTGAGAGTTAAGTGCTAGGTAGAACAGAAATTGTTGAAAACCGTACAAGAATAATGAATTGTAATTCAAAGATGTGTGTTGTGCAAGACATCTAATGGGGCCTTCTGGCCTGGAAAGTATGAATCCATGAGGATAAATCTCTGAAACACAAAATGAAATGTTCTCAAGATTTTGTCAGGCAAAATATTTTGTCACTTTTGCACAATGTCAGCTGCAGCCTTTTTCTAGAATATAATTCTCAAGAAAATGCCACTTTATTTGTGGAAAGAAGTTTTCATTTTAGCTGGTTAATGAAGTGTTGTGTTTAGAAGTTCTCCTTTTTGAGTAAGCTGTCAATCTGCTTTGCTTAAGGGGTTATAAAAGCATTTATCCAGTGTGTGAATTCACGCTTCCAGGTATTTTCAAAATCTGTTTTCCTCATCACTATCTAGGAGAAAAAAGAGGGAGGGAAGGCCTTTGGGAGATTGCAGACACTTTGTGGTATGCTTATTTGAAGTGTGAATGGACTTTGGCATGTCCTGGCCATTCTCATGTATCTCATTTGCCTTTTTGACAGTATGAGACAAACAGAAATAGAATACCAGAAATTTTGTCTGTCAATGCACGTTACCCAACTTCAATTTGTACTGGAACAATGTGGAGAGGTATAACTAGATTTTAGAAAGAGTTTGAACTTAGACTACAGCTACGAAACGAAGCAATACACCTTAACATTGGGATGTGGCCAGTTGGGACACAGCTATAATAACAATACATGTATGGCCAGTCTTCACGAGCGAAGATTTGGGAAAGGTCATTAACCCTTCGAGCCTACACAGTGGATCTTTTAGGTGAGACACAATGTGCGCTGAACTGAGCCCACCCTTTAATCCTGAGGTTCATCTGCCGGGGCCGAGCAAGCTTGGACAGTGGCAGTGAGGTCCTCAGGATATAGATATGCAGTGTCCAGTTTAATATCATAAAGATTGTGAAGACTAAGAACCCAGAAGTAAGATTTTACTGTAGTATCTGTCAAAAATATCTTGTATTTCATGCCAAGGTTTGTATTTCTAGACATATGTTCCTCTAGTTCAGCCCTCTTGGTCACGGTCTTTCCCTGCCTGGTAGATTCTGAATTAGGAGGTGTCACTCACCCCCTTTTGTGCCCCTGAATCCTATCTGAAATCTTGCATTTCCGTCTGCAGTGATAGAATTTCATCTGCAGTGGTGGGTGGCATTGAACCTTGCAGTTCAAGAGGCAAGCAATGCCACCTCCTCCTCTTCAGACAGCTGATAGAAGAGAGATGGTCGTCTCTGCCTGAGGAAAGGCTTGGACACTCGTGTTTGACTTGATTCTCTGCTCTGCTCTTTGTGCTAGCTGTGATGGTCCTGCTCCCAGCTTGCGTCCCACCCCAGCCTTCATGGTGTGTGTTATACAGTCTCTGTGGGTGTATTCCAAGACCGGAGCCATGAAGCCAAATCCAGACGTGGCAAGACTCCATGCCTTGGGTCACTGTGTGACCCAAAGTCTTTCTGAGCACCATTTGACTGGTATTTTGATGATGGTTTCTAGAGCACAAGTGTTAAAGCTCTCGACTTAAAATATAGGTGTTTTAAAACGCAAATTGTGTACCATTTAAAGTATATCATACTTAAATTGTCAAATATGACACTGTAGTGGGCTGACCTGGCTGGATGCCAGGTACCCACCAAAGCCACTCTCTCACTACCCTCTGCAACTGGACAGAGGACAGAAAATATAATGAAGGGTTCATGAGTTCAGATAAGGAGTGGGAGAAATCACTTACTGATCATGATCACAGGCAAAACTGTCTTGAATGTCAAATTGCTCATCCAACACTTCCCAGGTGAATCTCAGCTTTCCAGGTTATAGTCCTTTGTTCTCTTCCCAGATTTTTTACTTTGTATTTAGTGGTGTTTAAATTAATTTTGTGAATTTATCCAGCAATACAGGAATGCTCTATGTGATTGTCTTGGTCCACTAATTATTGTTTTCTTTCTGAATTACTTATAAAATACATTAGAATCAATACTGTGTTTAATTCTTGATCAGTGACAGAAGTGCTGAATAGCATAGAGTACTGATCATCATTAAATGAGTTTCCCATGCTGAGATCTACCTATAATCAATTCATAATGGGTTCAATATGCATCTTGTTCATTTCATATATAGTTTTGTTTTTAAAGAAAAAGAGTATCAAGCAGTATGAAGTTAAATCCAAATACTCCTGACAGCTTATGTTATGCAAAACTGATTGGAAAAAATCTTTGTCAGGCACTCTGCTTCACAATGAACAGCTGAGAAATCGTGTTGGTTTGGCAAGACATACTTTCAAAATAACCATTTTGACTGGTCTTAAGTAACCATTTTGACTGGTCTTACCTTTTGTGTTTTTTTTTTAGCTAATTCCCATAACAGATTTTCCATTAGTGTTTTAAAATATAGTAATAAACCTTAAATTAGGATTAAGTACCTTATATTAGGATTAAATTAATGTTTACTTTCGGGAGTGCACAGCACGATTTTTGATTCTCATCAGTCAAAAGAGATATGGGATGATAGACACTTTCAGTCATACCGTAATGCTTTGAAATAGAAGGTTTTAAAAGAAACCCTAGGAAAAAAATAAAATTTATAGTAAATATTTTATTTTCCGTATAAGAAAGGATCTTCAATGTATTTCACTTAACGGTTTTAAATTAGGGTTTTGTTGTTGTTGTTGTTTTGTAGTTTATTACCAAATGTTTGCCACAGGCAGTGCAAATCCATTCCTGTTGGCTACAATGGCCAAAAATGTAGTATTATTGGAGATCCAGAGTCATTACCGTGGTATTATATTAAGTTTCATGTGCGAAAATATCATATGCTGCTCTCCTCAAGTTGTAGTTTCACAGTATGTCAGCTTCCATGACAACAACAACTTAAAGTACTCCCTATCCCTTCATCTCCTCAGCTGTGCTAACATAAGCTTTCATGAGGTTGGACTCTTGGCTGAAACAGTGAACCAATGCGGGTCAAAAATACCACAAGGGAAAATCCCCTTATTTTCAAGCCAGGCAAATTCAATGATTTTAGTGACAGTGTAGCCCCACAAAGAGTTGTGTCAGCTCAGCTGTGCCTGGAGGTGGTGTGAGGGCACATTCACAAGCAGCACAAGGATGCACATCTGAAACTTCTTCATCTTCCAATCTGGGTATGCAAAACTGGCAGTGCTAAAGCACTGTGAATTTTAGTTAAAAATTATATATCAGCCAGCAACATGTTAAATACCAAATACACACATTTCAGATCACAATTTGCCTCAATTTCTAGAAGGGGAATTTACGTTTAGGATGCTATCAGAGATGAGCTATCATGCCTGAATACAAAACATAGAGGTTTGTGTTCAACTGTGACACAGAAAAGTAGCAGCAAAAGTCTTTCCATTCATATGTATTGTTTAAATAATTCAGATAATATAAGGCATCTCAGATAACATCCTTAACTGTTCTTCTAATGTTTCAGAAACTTTCCTGTCCAATCATCCAGGAGCCAGTCTGGCAGTCACTCTCGCACCACTTCAGATGGGACCAAAACCCCTTCCCAGCTACACAACCCACACTCGCACAGTCTGACCAGGTTTCCTTACTGGCTCCACTTTGGGTTTCCCATAGCAGAGTCTCAAATGTCCAGATCTTTAAAACAATTTAATCGTGGTGCAATAACTAAATAACAAAATAACAAAACAACAACTTGAGCCGGTTGTGTACCAGGAGGGACCCCGAAGAAAGGAACTCCTGGGCTTTTGTACCCTGACAGTCTAAGGGTGGGAAAGTCTGGGGCTCACCGGCTCCTGCTGTGTCTAGGGATGTCCTGTCACCTGGCTGGGCCAAAGGTCCTCCTGCCGTGCCCTTTGTTATGCAAAAGGTCGGCAGTTCACAGCCTCTTGTCTGGGGTTCAGGCTATGGCTCAAGATCTAATTCCATCTTTCTAAATTTCTAAATTTCTGCGTAACTGTAAAAAGCAAAATTCCTTAGTTTAACTACATTTATTTGTGCTTGTCTAAAAGCTATCCCAAGATATATAATTTGTATGTAGACCAGTGTACATATATCATGTAATGAATTTCTGCTCTTTTCAGTCTACTTTTGCTAGTTTATAAGAAGACAGTGTACGATAGTGTAGATTTCAAAATGTAAAACCCCAGGATCAGAACTTATATTGGATCATATCCAAGTTATCCATTCCTATTTCAAAACATCACATTTTATATAATGTATTTTCCAATCAGACAGCTTTTTGAATTCTTTTTCAGATTTCAACAATGTAAAATCCTTGTCCAGAAGATGTAATTCCATGTAATCAGATTACACATGTATGTGAGGCAAGATGGGTTTTTACTCCCTTCTGTCACCTAAATAAAGAGATGAAGGATTCATCTGGTAGGTTGTTTAACCTAAGAAGCCCCTTTATAGCCACCAGTTTATAATACGCCAATCACCTTGTGAATTATGTCAGATTTTATTTTTAATTTTCACTTGCTCAAAACACTTGTGTGTGAATGAATATAAATCTATAATTTCCTTTATTTTGCCAGGCTTCATCACATAATTCTTCAGAGTGATGTTAACTAGTGTCAGAATGATTTGTTATAACTAGTCTTCTGCCTCTCTGTCTTAATTTTTATGTATTACTATTATGGTACCCTTTTCCATAATGAAATAGCTTTGTCTCACCTTATATGAATTTAGCCTTCTCTCAGTTATACTGTAAATATTAAGAAAAAAATTGAGCCAATTTTTAAACCATGCGTATTTTGCCTCTTTATGTACAAAGTAGATCCACTTCAGTGATAGCTGGCAGATATACACATATCATGAACAAACTTTAGCGGCATAGTTTTCCCATTCCATTATGTGTTCATTTTTTTTTCTCCTATTGAAGTGATTTAATGTCCATTTTCTCCTGATTGTTTGTCAACCTGTTCGTTTGTGTGAAGCACTATAAATACTGTCTCAGTATGTTGCCATAACAATTGTTTTAATTTTGTGGATGCAGTAGAAACCTGATGAGATTGTGAAACTACTACATAAACAGTTTGAAGGAGAAGTATCCAAGATGTATGATTAGAAATAAGTAAGGATCCATATTTCCTACACTTTCTATGCTGCTTTATTACACTACTGATCCAAATTTTGACCATCTTTAAGCTTAGTAATAACTTCATTAAAATACTAGAGGAAACAGAAAGCAGACTGTTTTGCAGTGGGCCCTACTGACATACATAATGAGTTAATTTCTGCCCCCACCCCTCTTTAAGTCTCTGACTGCGAGTATGGGATCTCTGTTCAAAAGTGCCATAAGTAAATGATTGAATTCTTCTGTAGAAGTAGCTAGATGTAGTGGTTGCTGTTTGAAGGTCTGACTGACACTGTGATGACTTAGGTACATGGCGGCTCCCTTGACTTCAAGGTCATTTGAAGTCAATGGGAATACTCACTGTGTGTGACAAAATGGAAATTTTCTTTCATCACAAAGTAGTTTAACATGAAGAAAGGACTGCGCTGTCAAATGGAAAACACAAACACTAAAATGATAGTGCTCTAGAAAGAGAGTAACTGAAATCAGAAACTATTTATTCAGTGCAGCTGATTGTTATTTGAAAATTTTTTCTAAGTGAAAAGAATCTCTGCCAATGGTCAGTATGGAAATCCTAAGAAGAAACTTTAAACTGTGTGCATATTTATTGTGTGAAATATGTGAATGAATTTATTTTTGTGCATATTTTCCAGTTAGATGCTTGTTGGACAATATTATACTCTTCCTAGGCAAAGTGAGGTACTGGGTCAATTTTTACCATTGGCCTCGGAAAAGTCTACACCCACCTAGAGAAACACAGGTTTGCTGTGAGGTGTTGCTGTACCTGAGCCTGAAGTCAGTTGGGCATTATTATATTTTGATACAACAGTAAAGACAAAAGACATAACAACATTTGATGCAAAATCATACTTGCTCGAGAGTGATAACAGTGAATCTTAATCCAGTAGTTTACTGGCCACTTCAGCATGAACTTTTGTCTTTGTGGTGGTGCTATGGAATTGGAGAAGGGATTTGGAGATTTTGTCATTCACACAATGATAATCACTTTCTCAGACTTCAGAATCAGAAGAAACTGTTTCATCATCTCGTCGTGCTGTCCACACAAAACCATAATATTTCCTCTGGATCTGCCTTTAAGAATAGTAATGATGGATTATCTAGCAAAGACCTTTTGGAATCACAGGCAACCTTGATATTTAAAATTCTAGTAGAGAAAAATATACATATCTACTGGTGAATTCTTCATATGAAATATTTTTATGGTTTTTTTCTGTTGATTGCATCTTACCTAAAGGTCCTTCCACTGGATCTTGCGGAGGGAAGCTTAGGTAAGCTACTCAGTCCTGTTGCTATTCCATCCTCTAAAGAGTGGCCTTCACCAAGGCTAGAGGTTTCTGCTGCACCTCCTCACCAAGCTGCTGTAACTCATATTTTTGTGCTTCTATTTTATTTCTGTCACTTGATCAGTAATGTTTTAGGTAGCAAATCTATTTTATCTCTCTGATAATGAAGTTCCTTAAAATTATATATATATATATATATGTTGTTTTTTTCTATTTTACATATACTTCATACAAATGTGTATGGATGTGGTCATCCTTTTTTATTATGTAAATGATCAGGCAAAAGAAAGCACTAGATCTGAGCCCATTTAATGTTTTACCTGTTTGAACATGACCTGTAAGCACTGCTTATGAATTACCAGTGACAAGTAATACTGCTTCATTTTCCTCCCTCCTTTTGTCATCTGATCCCTTCTAAATAGTTGAATCAGTGCTTTCTAACTTTTGAATCACACAAAATTTCCCAGAAGGATCAAGTAGTAGTATGTAGAATTTACAGCAATGGGTAAACAATTCTACTTTTTGTCCTATTAATTATATTGGTGGGTAGGCAGCTAGAAGAGTTGGGGGATTTTGTTTGTTTGCTTGCATGTTTTTGAGGTTCCTCTCAATGAACTCGACATTCAGGTAAAATGATTAATCATTTCTTAACATAAGAAACTGACTGTGCAGTAAAGTGGAAACCTAATGGAAAGCAATGGGGGCACAGCAGCTAATGTGCTACATGTTGGTGTCACTCACCTTCCAGGGAGGCTGGACATATGCCAGAGCTGCTAGAGTTGCAGTATCTTCCCAAAGTTGTTACTGAAACTCAGTAATGCAAGCCAGTGAACACCCAACAGCACCTGTTTCAAACAGTTCTTTGTTTTGCCTTGCAGATACATCTAAAGCCAGCCATGGGAGGCACAAGTTAGCTTAAAATACAGTATTTGGGTCAATGCATTACAACGTGGCAGCTGTGAAATTGAGAAATATGTAAAACAAGAGCAAAGGGATGAACAGCAGGATAGATGACAGATTAACTGCAGGCATTTTGGTGATCACGTTCAAGACTAATTTGAGGAATCTTCCCTCAGAAGTAAAAACAGAAGTCTTGAGGGAACAGTTCTGAAAAGACACTTTCTTAATGGTAAGGTATTGTCCAGCAGGAGAACTTTTTGAATGTAAGAACCTTGCTGAAAAATACCTCATTGTAGACTGGAAAATGATGCTTAAGGGTTTTAATTCTCTTTCATTGTCTTTCTTTTATTGTTTCTTTGTCATGAATATCATGTACCTGTGAAGATATTTATAGAGTAAAATTTATTAAAAATCAGAAAACAGGAAATTAACCCCATTCTGCCATTACTTTGAAATGTTCTAAATCAGGAAAGAAATCTGGAAAGAAAAAAGTATTCTGCTTAAAACTGTTGAGGCTTTGTCCTTCACATTTTCACTCTCCAACCGCACTTGGAAGGCAGCATTTATAAATTTGTAAGAAGTCAGGTTTAATACTTGTTTCATGTAAAAATTAAATGTCTTTCAAGATCATGTAACAACAGAGAGGTTTTAACTTACGGATCTCAGCTATTTAGGAAGTTATCGAAAGGGTTAAGTAGCGTACTATCAGTCATGCATATGAAATTTGGAGTGAGAGGAAGCAAGTGAATTTGAGGTTGTTCTCCTTCAGTTCATTCAAGGTTCACTGAACAGGAAAGTGAATTTTTATTATCACTTCCTGTGAAAAGAGCAGTTGACAGGACCCATCAGGGAACTGCCAGAAACCTCAAGAGTTCTGAGTATGAAACCCAGAGTCCATTGCAAAGTTTCCATGACAACACACTCATTAAAATAAAAGGAAATTGTGCCTGATATTTACAGCTTTCAGCATACAGTTGAAAGCCTTGTATCTCAGGTTTCCGAAGTATTTACACCTGGGATCCAAGAATGCAGGCTGTCAAGAAATAAAGGGTAGTTGTAACATTTATCTGTGAAAGTGGAAAGGTTGTTCACAGGTTGGATTTCAGCATACTTTAATTTCTTGAATTGTAGTGAACATTTCTTCAGTCTCTTTCTGTGGTGTGCTAAAGAGTGAAATGAACTTAATAACTTCAAAACAGTCTTAAGGGAGGGTTTTACTGAGAGCAGTTTTACTGAAGACAGGGATATTCTTCCAAGAAAAGGGACTTAACTCTGAAAATAATCAAATTAAATTTATTTAGCTGCAAATATCTAAATTGCAAAAGATAAATCATCACTGATACTTCATCAGGCTTGGTTGCAATCACCTACATTGTACTAAAGAACTGCAGGGCTGAAGAGAGACATTAACAACAAAGGTTGTTTACTTGAGATACTAAAGTCCCATTGAATTGTTTTCTTTAGTATCCCCCACTCCTCACAGTACCCTTTTCCACTCTCTCCCTTTGCAATCATTTTGGCTCCCTTTCTGTGGCTTCTATGCTGAGTTATTTTATTTTTATATAGAAGGTGAGAAAGCTTGAAAAGGGGATAAAAAACTGAGTGGAAAAGAATAGGGATCAATAAAAAACCTCAAATGTATTGTCTGACCTGGGCCAAAACCAGCTCTTGTTGTTCCTAATTCTTCCATTTCTGCAACCATACAATAGGTCAGGCTATAAAATTGCTGTTGTTTATTTTGACCTTAAAAGAGGTGAATCTCATACTGTTCAGTTAACAGTAATCAAGTATGTTGCTCTTAATTGATATCATAACAGAGTTAAAGAAAAGCAAATAACCTTACAAAAATACATAGGTACATGTAAATATACTTCAAATTACATAATAATTGCCCAGCATATGCATTAATTATGTATTTTCCTGAGATTTCATCTTCCCTGATTGTACAAGTATCTTTACACAGGCTGATCACCCAAACAGGTATCAAATTGCATTGCATGAATAACATCTTAGATAAACAAAAACATAGTGATCCATGTGTGTCAGCTGCTTGGGAGGATGTGTTTTTGCATGTGATTATATCAGAATTTGCCTGGTTATAGCTTCTGATTTGGTAAATTGCCTGTGAGGTCAGATACACCTCTCTTTCCCCTAGTCTCAGTGCTTGGGCTTTGACTTCCTTCAGGACTGATTCAATATAGCCACTTTTGTTGCTTTCCTTTTTACATCTGGTCACATGTAGTAAGACAGAGCTCAGCAAGCAATCAGTGTCCCTGCCTCTGAGATGTCATCAGTTAGGTGCTGTCAGGAAAAGGGGCGCCTTTTGCTATCTCCCCAATTCACCAAATTTAGTAATTTCCACAAGCAATCCTTGAAAGAAGCTTGCAGATTCTCACTTCCATGTCCACAGTTTGTAGTCTTCCCTTGCTACCTGTAGCTGATTTTGTTCATGCTATAGGTGGCTGCTTTCATTTCTGTGGTTTCCATATTAAGTTGTCTTTCCCTTGCACACTAACACAACACTCTCTCACCTCCAGCTTCCCAGAAATCCTCACTCTAGTACTTTGGCCATTGGTTGGTTGCAGATAGCATATGAGCACTGTTTTGCCTACTGGAGGAAGGTAGAAGTCCTTCTAGTGTCAGGATGGCCTTTTCCCCACCTGCATACTGGCTCTGAATGCAACCACTTTGTCAGGACCTTCCTATAGGGAGAGTCACCAGTAATAAGCCCATGAACTCTTCAGCTCTTCTTGTCAAACTGCACTGCAGAACTGTCTACTAATTTTCTTCATTTCACCACCTTCTTACCTTACAACCAATAGCCACTGTATCCACCAGACACATCTAGAGTGTACGTAACTCTTTCTTCCAGACATACAAGTGTGAACCTCTGGTTCCTCTGGCAGGAAATATGAGAATACACTAAAACTGTTGTGATTGAGAAGAGATTCAGTCAGTTCATAAAACCCTATTGTAATTCCAAAGTGTTCCACAAATCAGTTCTCACAAATCTGCAAATAACCTTTTCTCAGAGCAGAGATTCTTGGCAATCTTCTTCCATTTCTAGGCCCTATAGACAACAGGTTATATCTCAGGACTTTCAGCTTCATTTCAAGACTTGGTTGATCTCTAACAGAGCTTCTGACAATAAATCTTATGGGAGCCAAAAGCCCTGTAACCTTTTGCTTGCTGCTGGTTTCTTTTTCCTCTGTATACAAAAAGCAGCATCAACTTCTCCATCCTTCAGTCATAAGACATGTATTCTTGAGGTATGCTAGAAAAGAACAGTATCTAAGCTTAGAAAGAGAAAAAAAGTGGTGAAAGTTAGTGTGGGGACAGAGCTAGGGGGTTGTTTGGAGATCAAGAGAATCGTGATAATTAGTATCCTTTAAATGATTCTGATTTTATTAAGACTCAGAAGGATAGTTAGAATAAATTATTGAAATATTTGGTAGACTGTTTCAAGTATTTGAATGGCTTTGAAAATATTATAAACACTAACACTGTTTCTTTAAGTGTTCTTTAAATTCTTTTCAACACAGAAGTAACTGATTGTGTTGAGGGGATTATAAAATATAGAAGAAATACATTAGTGAGAAAAAGAGAACTTTGGTACATTGTGCCTTTTAATACAGTTCAGGCTTTTTAAAAATTACTTCTGTTACTTGAAACCATTAGGTATTCCTTGAAAAATATTTTTACTAGTAACACCCAGCAGAGCCAGTATTAAAAAGCCAGTACTTTGTTTTTACAGTGATTCCATTGTCTTGGTGCTGTAACTCAGTGAAGATTGAGTTTCTGTTTTCCCAGGATCATACATCAGTCTTGTGGAAGCACTTCACATACTAAAAAAAAAGAAAGATTTTAAAGGTGACAACATAGTGAAGGGATTCACTGACAGGATCACATTAGTTGTTGATACCTCCTTGAGCTTCAGTGTCATTCTTACTGTTTGTTGTTTTCTCTTTTCTATCAGAAAATTGTCCGCAGAAATCTGTGAAGTGATATGGGATCTGGAATTTTTAGACGATAAAGTGAATAAAAACATATGAGTGATGACGATTAGAGGGATCTCACCGTATCTGAAGTGAGATGACATAGACTTTATGCGCAGAAATCCATCCATACTCTTCAGTACTCTTCTAGGGTATGGTGGATGGGCATCAGCATATATTCCTAGGATTTATTTTGTGGAGTGATGATTGGGCTGATGGACAAATTTGCCCATTTTAAGCTGTAAATAGGTTAGGAATGCCATTTGGATGTGCTTGTGGATAATGCGTGATTATAAGACTTAATAAAATCCTGATGTTACAGGGATATTAGTAAGGAAGGCTTCTGCTAGGATTCCTAGAGACTCAACCCCTTCCCAGGGTTGCACATACAAGAAGTAGGAGGCTATGAATGTGGGGAGCTGTGTTAAGTTCTAGAAATGCTGGGACAGCTTCTTTTCGGTGTCCTGTACTAATTTCTATTCTGTGATGCAGAAACCTTCATGGTGTCCCCACAACTACACAACAGTAATTACCATTTAATTCAGTTTACTGGAGGAGTGAGCAACCCATCTCCTACGTGGCTGGATCTGAAATGGAAGATGATGGTTGCAGGAAGGAATGCGCTTGGTTAGCATCATCACCTCGGAAAGGAAATTTTGGGAGTAATATATTGTGTACAACAGTTTAACATAAACTTTAAAAACTCTGTTTTGCATGAATTTCTTTTCAAGTGTATATTGTTCTGGATGTGTTTTCAAAAGAAATTTTTGAAAGTTTTGATGAAAAATGTCCATGTAGAAGAACGTCACAGCACCAGCCATCTAGTTCTGGCTCAGACTAACCACATGTCAGTACAGCTTGGAAAGTACTGTTCAGAGGAATCAAAGAGATTGGGAGCTGGATATTAAACTCCAATACATTAATCCAAAATTCCATCATTAATATTTAATCTTAAAAATACTAAAGCTATCAATATTGTCTCCTGTTTTTCTGTGTTTTTAAATAAACCCATAGAGACCTGAACTTCGTTTACTAATTTTCTTTCTCTATTTAATTTTTTGTTTTTGTTCTTTTTCCATGAACCTAACATCTAACTAAGCCTTTATTCACAGATGGGGACTTGTGCATGTCATTTTCAACACATACCATTGTGCAGGCGCTGTGAAGAAAAGTAGTCTACCTCCTTACATTATTTATGGCTTTCTCATGCAGAGAGGTGAGACACATTAAATGGTTCAATAACTGTCTTCTATTTAATTGTGTCAGCAAGAAGAGTCTATTCTTTCCTGTGCTTTGCATTCCCTGGTTCTCTGATTTTCTTCTGGCTGTCTTTGATCTGTAAAGACACAGTCCTGTCTTCCTGAAATTGTATCTTCAGCAGGGATAGTAGGTGAATTGGATCAGATAAAATAAAACCTGATCTGTACACAGTCTTAAAACTCAAGCTGAATCAGAATAGCTCCAACTGCCACCAGTGGCTCTTTGACCTTCAAGATCAATGCAGCAAAGAAGTCATTACATACCTAAATTACATAGATGCCATTGTTAGTTAAGCACATTTGAAAGTATAAACATACACAAAGCAGTTTATTGAATTTCCCTCAGATCTGGAAGATCAGAGTAAAACCAACCTTAAAAATTTGCTGCAGATGTATCAGAATTCTCATGGCTTGGGGGAATATCAACAGACACAGCAAAAGCATTAGAAATCTCCTGTGGTGATTTTGGTACTAGAGCCACGGTTCTTAAAAAACATACAGAAAAAAAAAGTTTTTTTGGTTTCTTCCTAGTGAAAGAATCTCTTTCTTGGTCAGCATCATACTATAGTAAGTAGCCTACTCATAACCCTTACACTTACCAATAGGTATTGTACTATAATCACTACTTATTATCTTTCATTTGGGACAAAATGATATTTTTCAAAGTGTTCATAGAATCTGTTAACCAATTTGACAATCACAACAATAATTATAGTAATGATAATAACTGTAATCATTGTACTATTAAATGAACATCAGGGAAAAAGGCTGTGCTAACAATAATCACCGGTACAGACAGCCACCGGAGAACGTAATCTAGCAAATCACTGTAGAAATTGCCCTAACACTACGCTTGGCTCAATAATACAAACTGTTTGATACTCACATAGGTGAAAATAATGAGAGCAATTAATGCCATTGTTGCAAATCATTGATCAGCTCCTTAAAAAAAAAGTCAAATAATTTTAAAATGTAAAATACACCTTTGTGTCATGGTCCTTGTAATGAGCCATTGAAATTTAAGGTATATCTTCAGCTAGTGTAAATAAATATAACTCCATTGAAGTCAGTGGTATCATGCCATTTTAGATGAAGGACTGATTACCTTCAGTTTTGATAGTGAAGCCTAGAAGACACCACTAAGTGGGTGTTTCACTTCGTCTTTTATGGCAACTGCTGCCTGGATATTGTTTGGCATCCTAACAAGGTGAGTTGTAAGATTCAGAAAGGCCTCTGAAATAAGAGGAAAAAAGTGCCAAATGGCTGCAACAAAGCGAAAAATAATAGAACTGAAGTATCATAACAAAGAGAACAAAAGGAAGAAGAGAGGAAAAGAGAGTGAAATCACTTAGGGCAGGACTTTCAAAAGCAACTTGGTGTATTAATATAAACAGTAGTGTGATTTTCAAAAGTTTATATCTTTTGGGCTAATCACATTAATAAGAACACCTTAGTGTCTGAACTCCATGCATGGGCATGATGTGACAGAGGTTAAGGCTGGCTGGAGTCTGACAAGTCACTGAAAGCCCACTGGCAGCTCAATTTGGAGAGATGCTGGCTCTCTCTTCTCACTCTTTTTGCAGACAGGAAAAAGTTTGGTAGCACTTGGCCTGAGGATGTTGCTATGTTTGGGGCCCAGGCAGAATGAGAATGAGACAACATTGGGCATTTAAACAGCTGTGAAAATTAAATGCCTTCCAAGTTTAAGCAGCAACTAACCAGTGGTCTGTGGATTTAAAATCTGGGGTTATACTCTGAAGTGCTAGCAGAATGCACAGAGTCCCTTTGTGGATCATGTCCCAGAGGTCTTAGAAGATCCTGCAAAGTGCCTAACTCACTTCAGCAACGCTGTGCTTACATTATTTGGTAGCTTTGAAGCCCACCTAATAAAAACAAACAAAGAAACAAAAAACCCCATTAGAGAAAGGTAATTTAATAACCTATTCAATATGCTCATGTACATTCTTTGTGCAAGAGTGATATTAATCCAAAATTGTGGGTTTTCTTAAAGGAAAATTTGTTTTTAAATGTCTTAGACAGCTTCAGTATTTTCCATTACTGGCCATAATTATATATTGAATATAATTATTGATTGGAGTAAATTGGTTAAAAAGTTACAATTAAGTGACAAGAGATTAAAGATCAGTAATTGGGACAACTGATTTTTAGCTATTTTTTTACAATGAATTATGTTACAAATTATAGCTTTGTCAAGAAGAGTTTCTATTAGCAAGTTTCCTCTGCTATAAGGAAGATCTAAAATGAAAGAGGTTTTCTAAACTCTGTCACTGTCTTTCTGTAATATGAAAGACAGTAGAGGTAGAAGTTAATGGTAATTTGCATCAGAAGGGGGTTACCTATATATACATTGTCAAGGTAGTAAAATACAGCTGTAGGAGATTCTTTACAGTAATCACATTAGTTGTGTAATAATAGCAACAAAGATACCATAAACAGCATTACAACACAGCTAAAAGACTTATTTTTTCAGCCATACTGGATCCAGATGCTTAGTAGAACATTTTTTAACAGCTTTCATAAGCAAACAAGGTTGACAAAGACTAGAATGGGAAACAAAGGTAAAACTAGTTGTTCAAAATTACAAAACAAACCAGTGGCACAAGCCAGGAATAAGACAGCCAGTCTTCTGGCTTGCAGACTTCTTCTAATATGGTCCGTCATAAGAATAACATAAAATGATTAAAATGAACTAGTAGAATGAAAATTAGGTTAGCATTTGTAGGATTACTATTAGCAAATCATGCATGTCTTTTCCCCCCTAATATTGGCTAGTTATTCTAAATGCAAAAAAACCCTTTTCGTCTGCTTAATGTACAAATCTTGGTTCTGTGCTATTTGAAGTTCGGAAAATAAGAAAACTATGCTAAGTTTCAGCTAACTATCAGCTAGCTAGATCAAAGATCGCATTTGTAGAACCTGTAGATATTTATTAGATAGATTTCTGAACTCTGATGTCTGCCTCTCACTGCTTTATTAGAGGAATGCATTGGTAAATGAAGGAGAAAAGAAGCAGCAGCAACAAAAGATTAAGTGACCTGCTGATTTAGGAAGAAATAAATTGTTCTGTGAGCAGTCAACCTAAAGAACTGTGGTTTCCTATTGATTTTTATCCTTTAAATTTCAGTACTAGTACTGAACTACTCAAAATCCTACTATATTTCTATATTATCCTCTCTTCTTCCTCTTCCCTTCTTCCCTCCAGGCTCATCCTAAGCTATGCATTAGCTAATTAAACAGCAAGTCAGTCACAAAAAAAATATGTGATAAGTTTACTTTACCTTTTCCTCAGTAAGAGTTGAAACTGGGCCTTATTTCCCATACTTAGTTAACAATTTCCACAAAACTTGTTGAAGTGTGACTTTGTGACCTCTGTCACACTCAACTAAAATTGCCCAGTGGGTTCAAAAGTCATTGCAGGCAGTTGGACAGATGTCTGTGCAAACAACACAATCACCTCAAGATTGTTTCTTTAGGAAAAAATGGCAGAAAATAGATGTAGCAGATCTTGGTTTATTTTGGCATTTTCACAATTTATTTCTTTGATTATGCAAATATGAATCACAAATGTGTGATGATTATTGTTCTCATGGAAGTGTTTGGTTTCGTCTTATTCATTCACTGGGAGATCAATGTGGTTTTGGTTTTTCAAACAAATATCTGGGGTGATTCAAATCCAGCTGCTACATTGTACAAAATATTAATTAACTCAGTTACCGAAAAAAAAATATGAAAGAACTAAATAACTTTAGTTTGTAGAGCCAATGTCCTGACTGTATCATGAACATTAATTAACCAAGAACTTTCAGCTCAGTTTTCTGCTTATTTATTTAAAAATAAAACATTTGCCCAAATATGGATAAAATATTTTCCTCAGTTCTTTCATTTTCATTTGTTTTTGAACATCTGGAATTTATCTCAGGACCAAATGTGTTAAAGTAATGAGGGCATGATATTTGACTGGTATTCAAGCCTGAACCTTTACAAGAACATTGCATGACAGTTCCAGCCTGAATTTGTCAAACCGACACTTATTTGTCTTGAGTTCTAAAAAACATGCAAAATGCTCTTGGTTTCCTGAGGAGGGGGAAGGGGCACTTAATGAAGGTGACATCGAGAAATATAGCTGCTTTTGGAAAAAAATGAGATTCCACAGAACACAGGGAACTAGGGACTGAGTATAGTGTCATATTTACTAGCAGCAGTCCTATTTGGTAATGAAATATTCTATCCAGAAGAGTGGCAAAATTAGACTGGATGAAACACTGAGGAAAATATCAGAGGAAACAATACTGTATTAGCAGAAGGGACAAGATGATCTACCCAGTGGACACTTGCAATTGCAACAATTCAAATCAGAGTCTGCTGTTTCTGAGAATGTCCGGAGTCATTGTCTTCCTTTAAATGAGAGAGAGATGGTGCCAATTATGACAATTGTTGCAAAGTACTATGTTAACTGATAATCCATTATTCTTTGATATTTTTGAAGAGTAAAGCAGATGTTTCTCCATTCAAGACTTCATTTATTTTCATGTGAAAGCCAGGAAAGAAGAAGAAGAAGAAGAAGAGTGGAAGAGAGACATTTCTGCTCATGTACATCATATCATATCCCTCAAAGGTGAGGACAGGACAGGGAGATCCAAAAGAACAGATTCGGGAATAAGGGATGGAATCTGACATGTACAATCAGTAGCTGATGCTGAACCTGAGTAGGAGATTTTAATTCTTGACAAACCTTTCTTTATAATTTAAATGCTTTCACCATTGAAGAACTGAGCTGGCCAAGCTCTTCAATGGGTAGTTTTAAATAGTGATCTAAGAGCTCAATCCCATTTAAAGCCATGTTCAATTGGCCTTTCTTTACCCTCATACTGTATTGCAATAAACTTGCCAGAATCTTCCTGCTCCCCAGCTCCTTAAGGCTCCCGTTCTTACGTTCTCACTGGCAGAGCAGCTCCTGGCAGTGGGCTGTATAGCTTGCACAGCATAAGCACCAAAAGCTGCTTTCTCATACAACAGCAGATTAACCCAGTATTTTTGCTCTGTGATAACTGTCCATATGCAGAATCTTGTGATGAGATACCTGTCACCTAACTTTCTCCGTCCATATGTCAGACAACTAAAATGAATTGTTCTGTCTGACACTATAATCCCTAAAGATACAGATGCCAGCAAAGGACAATTCATCCCATTTGAAAGAAGGTATTTAAATGAAGTGGCCTCAGCATGTGAACAACTCTGCTCCACTGACTGTAGAGGATCTGTATTTCTACATATCCATCTCTTTTTTGCCATCTTTACCATCTTCCTCTCCATTCCCCCCATCTCCCTCAGCCCCATATCTTTTTCATCTCTATAGCTGAATTAGATGATACAAAAAACTTTCCTAAAGTTAAGCTGCCTAAGGTAAATTTGAGCATCATTTGCATATTCTGCCTTCCATGTAGGATAATTTGAAATTACTCTAACAACAGGTAGGTCAAAATAGGAACTCAGAAATCGTGGCACAGCAGTTTGGGAGCCTTGGTTTACCTTCTCTGCAACATTTGGGAAAAGGGTCATATAATCTTTCAGGCATACAATAGCACAAGGAGTGGCGTACTGAAGAAACAGGACCATTTCCACTGCTTCATGCAACACTTGGTTTCTAGGAGCTGCATTGAAAAGACTTTCTAAAGGGTAAAATGGTGGTGAAAAGCAGATTTGCTTTCCCATAATATTATATGGGAAAGGAAATAGGTACTAGCTCCTCTCCAAGAATGTCTGTGCAGGAGTACATGGAGCAGTCAGTTGGGAAATGAAAAATGGGAATACAGAAATTAAATTAGCAAGGTAAAGATATTCTGATCACAAAGGGATCTTTTACTTATAAAGTAAGGGCACTGCTGAAACCTGAACCAAGGCTAAAGTAAATTTGACCAGTCCCTTGGCCACAGACATGCTAATAAAAACCTGAAAGTCTCATGTTAGCAATCAAGAGACTGTAATTTCCAGTACAAAATAAATTCATGAAATCATTATGAAACTTCAAAACAAGATCTCATTCAGAGTCTCCAAATTGCCTTCGGTAACTTTATTTCCTTTACAAGGGATAGAAAACTGTAAGGCATTGAAGCAGAATAAAAATGATGAAGGTTTTTTCAATGGGCTCATTGTAGGAATAAAGAAAATAAACTATCAAACTGGCCTTTATTGTCTAGGTAAAGAACTATTTTTGTGCTGAAAATTTCTACACTGATTTGTGAGACACACTGTCTCCATGTAAAGTTTACATCTATATCCTATTCACATTTTGGTCCTGAATGCAGCAAGAAAAAATAGGTTAAAATAACTGGGAATTATTCTCTAAAAAATTATGTCACCATTACCTCAGAGTAAATGTGTCTTTAGTTTTTTGTTGCTCCTTAAATAGCTTTTTTGTGCTGCTAGAGTTTAAGCACTGCTGGAACTCTGTCAATTCTTGACCTTATTTTTTTTCTTGACTAAGTAAGGAAAACTCCCAGCTGATTGTAAGAGTGCTCTGTTGCCATCACAAAAGACCCTCTTCTTTGGGAAAAAAAAGCTGAATTTCCGGTGTGAGATCATCAGGTTCAAGAAAAGGAGAAAAAATGCTCTTAAAAAAATAACTGAAGCAGACAGCAGAGCAGGAATTGGTGATTATCTGGCAGACAGTCAGATCGTCAGTCATGGCAAGGGACAAGGAACACTGGCTCTGCAGCTGCAGGCTGCAAAAAATTGGTGAGCCTAAACAGTGAGCATTTATCAACAACTGGAAGCATTTAGACAAAGCAACTAATTTTTCATTGTCCTCCTTTATAATCATTTTTGATACATTTTTCTCAGTCAGAAAGGCAATTAGCATATAGAGTTCTCATCAGTTCTTCTGAGAGCTTTCTCTCCTTTCCTGGACTGACTAAGTAGAGCTGATCACACACAAGCAGTTTTTGGCCTGACTAAAAGATCTGGGGGCAAGGCAGATATGCATAATTTATTTATTTTTAATAGAATAAAGCAGGCACTGTTCCCAAGGAGCTGAATCCTGGTGGGAAAGAGCATGTTTCTCCCCTGTTATGCTCTGTATTCAAAGTACTCTGACTGTGAAATACTTGAGTCTTTGGAAGTCTAGGGCCTTGGCCAAATAATACTTGGTCCCTTTCAGCTGTCTTGGACTATAATACTGAGACAGAGAGAAGAAGAGTTCATGGACTGGTTTGTTTTCCATGAAAATTCAGTTTACTGTCATGGGAGATTTCACAAAGTTAAGAGAGGCAAAAAGTGGGGACAGATGCACCCCAGGCCTGCTCTCTTCTCTTATTACTGTGCCTTCTCAGAAGGAGGTGTGCACTTGGAGTTGTTGAAAACTTGGGGTAGAAAGAAGCACGTGAGTATTAAATGTAATTTATCAATAGTGGGATGTGACAAATTTTTGCTTTTGCTCTAATCAAAAGTATAAAGTCACAACAAGACACACACTGTAATCATGGGATATCCTTGTCTTATACATTATGATTTTCTTCTGGCATATTGGCAGTGCAGGTACAAGCTGTCCCTATCCTCAGCGTACAACAGGGGGCTTTTTCTTTTCTTTTCTTTTGTTCATGAATTCAGAAACTTTACATATAACCTTTATTTCTTGAAATATCTCTGAAACAACCTCCTCTCTTGTCTCTCAGTTGACCAAGATAGAAACCAACCTGGTATTTTCTTGTAGGATTTCCTAATTAATCCATCTAATCTTTCTCATTTGTAAAACAAAGATACGTTCCTTTACTCATGGGATACTATATTGCTTAATCATGTTTGAAGTGTTTTGATATCCATCAATTGTCTGTGCTGTGGAATTGTCAAGAATCTTAAACTTGATAAAATGTTAGAGGGTTTTATCAATTTTTATCTAGTGAATACTGAAGATATGTGTTATATTGTTAAAATCTTGAAAGCATATTTTAGGTACTCCAAAATTAATCAATTCCTGTTTATATAAGGGCAGGTATATAATATATAAAATATTATACATAATTTTATGTTGAGCTTGATATCTCCATTTGAGAAATCCAATTATGAAGATTGTAAAAAGCATATTGTAACTAACCCCCTACCAGAGAGGGAATTCAAGCAGCCTGAATGATCAGCGTAATAGCTGAAAAAATAGAAATATATGAAGGTACCTTGTGATTTTCTTTCTCTGTTTTTTTTCTTTTTTCATTGTGGATTTATGGGTCGTTGACCTCTAATCATGTTTAGTTTCCTCAATTTGGTTTTCTCCAACTGGTTCACGTCTTTGTAAGAGAAACCAAGAAAATGATAATATGGAAGAAATATCTCCTCTAGATAAAATTACAAAATTTATTTCAATTGGCTAATTACTCCAGTCTCAAGTGGCCAGTGAATCAGTGAGATTGCTTCTGTACACATCTTTCAGTTTCAATGGATGTCAAGGACTCTTCAAATTATATGGGTCCTTTCAATCTGAATAAAAGCAGTGTTATAACACAGATGAAAAGAAAATAAAAGAAAGTAGCCACATGATACTGTTTCTGTGAGATATATAATTGCAAACAAGAACTTTAATATAATGTTAGGATTAACTTTTTTTTTAATGAGTTAAATTTTCAAAAATGTCTCTTGTTTCTCTATTATAGTGATGACACAAAGATGTTGCAATAAAAAAATCTTAATTATAGTCTTTGCACTAATTACTATTGCATATTTTAAGACCATTAGTCAGTTTAGCTTTTTTTCTTTTTTTTTTTTTAATTCCTGAGAATCCCAGCAAGAAAGCAGAGAAAACTGAACTACATTCTGTACTCACCTCTATTAGACACTTCTCTTCTGGATCTACCTTTCAGTATTTTGTTGCTACAGCATTCAGATACCACTAGGGTATCAGCCATTTAATACTAAGATCTTCTTAATGTCTGCAGGACTTTGAAGCCAATTTTATTTTCAGGAAATCCTTCCAGGAGAGAGAAACACAACTAAGATTAACTTTTATTCTTGCTCTTTTCCTAATTTGAAAGAGACACTTTCTGATTGAATGCTGAATACTTCTTGTTCTGTAAAAATATTGCTGAGAGTCAAAGCTTCCCCTCTACACTCTATGGTTTGCTAAAAGGGTGCAGTGTTATGTGAGATGGGGAATTTTCTGAATCTTGAAGTCACACTTGCAACTGATTTTATACCTACAGTTTCCTTTATAAGATTTTTTGCTTGCTCATCTCTTGAGTGAAGTTTCCAATTTGAGACAGGTAAACTGATGGAAGACCAGACATCACTCAAATATTCCAACCTTAAACCTAAAGTCATCGATTTTGTGTTTATAGTTAGTTTGGGGTTGCTTTGTTTTTAATTCCTTGTCATTTGGGGAACTTACCATATGATCCTGTCTCTTGTAAGTAAAATGTCATTGCCATAAAATGAATAGACATCTTTGGACCTGTGTGGAATAAAATGTACCAGTAAGATATCAGGATATACTGGATTGTTTTCTTTGGTAATATTTTCAGATGTATTTTCCAGGCTCATAAGTACTATCACTAAAAATTATTAAGATATCAAATAATAGATTATTTTGCAGTTTCAACTTAGCATTAATGGATCTGAAAATCCAGAACTGGTAAAATCAGCTAACCAAGATTCAGATTCATACTATGCTAAAGTTTCACCTGAGTGAATAAAAATTGCAGATATATTTACATCAAATTTTAATGCATTTCATGAATGGATATCACTATTTTCAAGACAAAACCCAGTATGGTCATAGAATGCTCATGCTGTTTGAGATGCACAAGCTATTCTTTGAAAGAAAGAGTTGAATAAGTTAGTATTTATAATTTTTGTGGGAGAAGTGATGTCTGAGGAGGGATTTGGAAGAAAAGTGGATAAATGCCAGTGGCACTAGTTTGGAAATGCTTTGCATTTTATTATTCTGATCTCTTTGCACCAAGATTATAAATTGATAAGTTACTGAGATTCATATAAATTATATACAAAATCTCCAAAGAAATCCTTCCACATTAAAAAAAAAGAAAATTAAAAAATGTAATTCCTGAAGCAGAAGAATGTCACTGCTTTAATTCTATCCCTGTGCAATTGTATATTACAAAGCAGCCTTAAAATTACATGACCATTCACAAGTATGGCCGCAATACTTTGGGATTATTCCATCCAGCGGGGCAGACTACTATTTATGTTCCTTATTTTCTCTCCATTTTGTCCGATCTAGCTTTTGTTTCACCTAGTTTACTTATCTGGCTCCCTACTATGTTCATCCCATGATTAATTGATTGCTCTCACATCTCAAGTCTCTGTCAGTTTGGTTTGACTTTCTTTTGTGTCTACTACTCTTCTGATTTCAGAACTATCTGCAGAAGCGTTAACCATTTGCTCTTTAAGTGTGTATGCACAAATCAGCTTTTGAGGTGGTGGTGGGTAAGGAGTCAGTCTTATCTTAATGAGTGGGTTCAAAAAACCTAGTTTTGTCCCTTTCTCTGAAAAATGCAGGCAGTAAAATTTTGTCTCTCATTATTAATAGATACTGCATCACTGTGACCAGAGCCAGTCTGGGAACCACAAGAAACTACATGAATGAACTATGACTGGAGAACTATTATCTGGAACTTTTTGGACCAAAAACCCCCAGTCCTGTGCTGAACTGTTCCTTTATTGAGAAAAAGTCAGGAGGGAGCAAACTTCTTTAAGCATCAGTGCACTGTGTTCAAAAGAATGCTTGCAAGGGTGATACTTTATTGCAGGCATCCACACACCATAGGTGCAACTCTACTGCAGTCTGTCCTTGAGGAGTGGTTTGGTCTCCAGCTGGTTAGCATTTACGTAGCAATCAGTAGGAAAAACTAAGCAGTGTTCCTGTGTAGCTCAGCAGAAAAATGTTCTTTGCTCTGCATTCCTTTGGATTGCTCAGATAAATCCTAATCGACAGGCAGCAGCAGCAGCCATTACATGTGCACTCACCATTGCATCAGCCAGGAAAAGACTGAGCTGTGTGTAATGCCAACAGTGAATGGGCCACAAGTACCTTGTGGAGGTGCAATACTGAGGTTTTGGGTTTATACATTTTCATCAGATTCCACAAAGTATTTAAATGATTAGTTTGTCAGAATAACCAGGAATGTTCGTAATGTGAGGTTTTTTTTTGTTTTGTTTTGTTTTGTTGTTGTTGTTTGTTTGTTGTTTGTTCAGGGTGTTTTTGAGGGGGAAAAAGAGTAAATAACTTAAGGCAACCACACTTGATTCTCCACAATGGCAGACGGAAGTGGGATCATGAGCAGAGACATGGCTACATGAACCTCACTGTGTCTGGCCTTCAACAGAAAAGAGCAAGTTTGTAATAGGATGAGGGATCTACCTGAGACGGATTCTTTAGTGATCAGCAGCATTGCATTGCCGTGTTATTTCAATCTGTTCATCATGAGACCTTTTGCTCAGTTATCCCAGAACGCAAAAATCATTGCTGTCTGGCCTGCTTGTAACTGCTTAAAATAAATTCTTCATTGAGAACCAAATTATCCATGGTATATTTCTGTCCAATGCAATGAGTTAACTTAAACTGGCTAACATTTAGTTTTATGTAATCCCTAGATGATAATTTGACTGAAAAATTCTAGGGAGTCATTATGAGTGTCTTATCCAGAGTATCAGAGTAGGAAGTAACTGATAGAACTTGATAGCACTTGATAGAATGAAATGCTTGTAAAAGCCAGTGATTGTATCTATTACAGAGATTTTACTTCCTCTAAATGGAAAAGGAATCTCAATATAAAATCTTATATTGGTGTTAATTGGTTTTAGTTGCTAGAAGGCTAGTTTCCTACAGTCCTGTGCTGGTTTGAAACTCTCAAGAATCTAATTTTTAAGTTCAAGCTCTCCTCCCACAGTTTTCCCCTGTGAGAGGGTTTAGTGATGGTATGGACTTGATAACTTTTTCACATCATGTGGAGAGTTTTCAGACAAAACACAACCATTCGTTATTGGAGGAAGGGGAAAACTGTTCTGCTCTGCCAAATACTGTAAATTCTGCAGAAATATCCAGTATCCTGGCAAAATGGACCATAAAATTGTTTCACTTGGTTAATTTTTTTCCTAAGCACCTAAACAACAACAGATCTACTCTCAACTTCACCAATATAATTAATGCTGACAATTTTCTTTTCTTTCACTTTTGGTGTCAATCTTAATTGACTACTGAAATAAGAACTTATTATTAGTGGCATTTAAACCATTATAGTTTACTGGGCAAAATTTTATTGCTTGTTCTTTTAGAATTTGCAAATATTGGATGCCTTATTCTCTACAAGCATTTCACGTTCTCTGTCTTTCATAACAGGTAATTATGTATAAAATGGGTGCTGTCTTGGCAGAAAGAAGCTTTGCAGATATACTTTTCAACATCATAAAACAGTGTCTTTATAGATTAACAATGGTAAGAGTGCAAAGGAGTTCAGAGTTCATAGATCCAATGCCTATAAGTAGCTTTCAGTTAGAAGTCTAAGTGCTAGCTACTCACATTTTTATAATAAATCTGCAGCTTTGAAAAGGAAAGTAACTAATGATTAGCCACACTGTATCAGAGAAGAAAGAGAATTTCTTCTGTGGGAAGAGTATTATTGTGGAAGGGAAAAAAATTAAGGGTTTAATAATGTTCCTTGTTGAAAGACTATTTCTGGAAGCCTGAAATCTGGAATGTAAAAAAAAGGCTGCTATAAATATTACAGTGTTTAATCTCTAAAATGTATGGAAGAGAAACACTTTCATCCTGTTCTGTGGGCAATTAGACACATCTCCTCAATACGCTCAGTAACAGAAATTGTTCTTATTCTCCATTGATTTCTCTGCTAATTCTTATTTCTCTGTACTCTGATAAAGCTCTGGAGTTTCCCCCTTAATTCTTTCAAGAACACGTAGAAACTTCTGTTTGTAAACAAACCAAAACAAATAACTCTCACAATCCTTTCTCTTACATGGAGAAATTATATTGTATAGGTATTTTGCTTGAGAGGAAAAATTTTGCTAGGCAGGTAAAGTTCCACTAGATTTTAAGACAAAAAAGATCAGAAGGGATAGATTAGGGGCTATTTTCCTATCGCCATGATTTGTTTGTCTTTAGGTTTAATGCTACCTAAACAGAGACCGGTTTGCATTTAATTCCTAATAGTGTTGCTCGCTACAATTTTTATGATTATGACACTGTTCAGAGCCCTATGCACATTATGACCCTACGGTGTTTGTCAGTGCCAAAACACAGAGCAGATAGATGGTCTCTCTAGTTCTTTCAGGGTTCCTATCTTTTACTGCCTATTGCCTAAAACAGAAAAAGTGAAATAGAGGTTAACAGAGAAACAGAATAAACACTGATCTGGTCTTTTCCTTGGCATATTGGGAGTTCAGAAACTATAAGGTTATAAGGTTTTTTAAATGTATTACAGATATAGACAGCTTTAAAGAGGGAAAACAAAAATATAGTTGTGGAGGTTTACAGGGACAGTGGAAAAAATCTCAAACAAGAAAAATTAGGTGATCGTAGACTTCCACAAAATGAATGAATGGTCATAGTGACAGCAGACATTACAAAGAGGCTTAAGAGTGAAGACAAAAGCCCCTTCTTCAATGTAGCAGAGAAGATGTGAAGAATTTGCAGTAGATGTGCAATCTAAGCTGAGGGCTGTAAGAATGTTTTTGATAGCTGCTTTATGGATGGCTGTGTGCATGGTAAGATTTCATGCATCAGTGACAGAGTAATCAAGCTAGCAAATAAAGGACAGAGTTTGACATGTTAAGTTGCATGAAAGGATAGAAAAGAGACTACAATGTTTAGCCATATCGAGGAGATGAGGACTACAGAAAGATCTGAATATAAATTTTTGTTCGGTTTATGATCTTCAGTGACGGTCTGCAAAATTACATTCTTGCCAGTGATGAATAATAATTAATAATAATAATAATAATAATAATAACAATAATAAAAATATTATTAATAATACTTTCGCTAGCAAACTTTTTTCTATATTTCATACCATTTTCTGAAATAAAAGTGTTGGATATTTGTGCTGTTTTATTCTGGTTGAATCACTAAGCTAGTGAGCAGAACAGGTCAAGAAGTAGCTATGGCTTCCAAAACAGCTTTTTGAGTATAATTTCACTGCATGAACAAACTTTGTCATTAAAGGAGTGGTAACTCAGATGGCATTACTGTGGGATATTAAAAAGGGTTGATATGAAGTACAGATTGCTCCCCCAAGGTTTCATGTGGTATAATCTGAAATGGTAATAGATTCTATTCTACTGTGTGTTTGGTCTCTCAGCTGAAGCATTTTGTGCTCATAGTCAGAAAAAAGATGAATGTCCAGGTTAGGCACCAGTTCAGTAGCAAAAAAAGACTCAGAAAATACTAAAAATTATATTTGTGTAATTTTTCTCTTCTATATTAAGCTTCTCATAGAAGAAAATAAATCAGAGTCATTATTGGGGGGTATCAGTGATAAAGAGAGATAAACAACTTCCTTTTTGCAAGACACACCTCATGTATTCCCTGCAGTTATTGCTAGTGTCTGGGAATTTCTTTGTGCTGCTAGGTCTTTAATTCCGAATTTCCACTCTGTTAGACAGATGTGCAACATACTTCTATTCAAATTTCTTATCAAAAGCTCTATATAACATAATAAAATGCAGAAAGGTGATATGCATACAGACATATATGCGTATAAGCCTGATATGTTACAGTTTTGCTAGTACCCTTCTGTACACTGAAATAACCTACTTGGACAGAAGTTGTATTTGTGCATCTTAGGTGTTGTTCATGAGACATGGGCTTAATTCTGTAAGGTAACAATAGCTTTACTTCTAGCTGGAACCCAAATCAAAGCAAGATATAAATGACACATGCTAAAAAACTGTGAAAATAATCTCCTAAGAGAAACCATCAGTAGGGAACTCTGAATAAATTTTTAATAAAAGTTAAAGAGATAAATTAAAAACTTAGTACTTTGGAACAGTCAAAGAAGGCTCTGAGTTCAGAAATCAATTTATAGATTACACTGATCTTTATATGACAGTAATATTGATAACATTCTCCCTGTTGCATAAACATGGCAGAATATTTTAATGAAGTCAGCAACTTTTTCCTACTGCATTTCTTAATCACTAAATACTCTTTAACAAAATAAACAATTCATCTAAATCAGCATCATCTAGAAACCCCCAGGAAGGGCAAGCATTTATTTTGATCAAAAAAATTGCTAACAGGAATATTTGTAAAAGTAAGAATGAAACAGAGTATCTTAATGAATCACTCTGTGGAAACTTCAGATGTACGTACCACAGTTATACAATATACCCTGGGGAAAAAAGTGTGTATGGCAACTTATCATTATAACAGGCAGATAAATACAGAACAATTATGAATACAGTTCACTTTATTTATATTTCCACTCCCACGTCTTCACTGTTACAACCAGTTTATAAAATTTCAAACTTTAAATTCTATTTATCGCAATTGAATGATTGCTCTCTACCATGGCTTGGGCCTTTTATACACATTATATGCATATATAGTTCACAAGTGAGGGACAGAATATTGGACTCATCTCTCAGGAATTTCTGAGTTATATAAAAAATACAGAAGTGGATTAATCTGTACTAATTCAGGCATTTAAAGAACTTTCTCTATAGTCCATGGACGGAAATAAGGGTATAGAGCCCATGATTCATTTCTTCCTAAATCTAAAACAGATCAAACATCACTCTCTAGGGAAACCTATTTCTCTCCATCACAGGAGTCCAAGATGACTGGATACTTCTTAAATGCCTAGTACAAGATGAAAGGAACTCATACCTTGGGACTCCTTCCTACTCAAACAAATTACCTTAGCAGTAAGGTTGTCTTTCCATTTTTCCCACTAAAGAAAGTAATTTTCAACTCTGAAATTGAAACTAGCTCTGATCCCTAGACCCATCATTCCTTAAAATGTCTTTTTACAAATCTCAAGAAAATTACAGATAATTAGTGTGGAACAAGAGAATTGAAATGAGGATTAGGAAGGTAGAGCCACAAATCAAGTCAGAACATTATATGATCTTGATAGGTGGACAATCATATGTGTAAAAAACTGATTCCATGATTGGTCTCAGAGCATGGTGGTTAATGGCTGATTATCTACCTGGAGGTTGACAGTGAGAGGAGTATCTCAAGAGTCCATTATAGTCTTTATCAGTGACCTGGAGGAGGCATCAGTGTGTACTTTTATCAAACTTGTAGATGATATGAAACTGTGGAGAACCAATTGAGATGCTCAAGGGCAGGAGCACCCTCCAGAGGGACCTAAATAGGCTGGAGAAAGGGACTAAAAGGAATGTTATGAAATTCGTAGAGGACAGATGCAAATTCCTGCACATGGGAAGGAAGATGATACAGGCAGAGGATAGAAATCTGGAGAGCAGCTCTGTGAAAAAAGAACTGTCTTGACTGGACAGCAGGGTGAGTACAAGCCAGGAGTGCCCTGGCAGCAGAAGCACAAAGGGCCCTCTGCTTAGCTGTCATCAGATTCCATCTGGAGTACTGTATCATGACCACCATGACGGCTCAAGGCTAGAGCACTCACCCTGTGAAGAGACGGTGAGAAAAAGGGATTGTCCACACTGAAGAATAGAGGACTTTGAGGGAAATGAATTGTGTCACTAATACCTATGGGGAGGCTATTAAGAAGATAGTGCTAGGCTTTTCCAGCAGTGTATAGAATCATAGAATCAGAAAAATCATTTAAATTGGAAGAGATATACCTTGATTATCTAGTCCAACATGTATGTCAAGCAAAGTCAGCTAGTGAAGCCTGTCCAAAATCATATAGCGAGAGAATGACACAAAAAGGGCACAAAATGAAACGAGAGATCCAGATGGATGTAAGGAGAAGCTTTTTCTCTCCTAAGTACAGCCAAAGCTTGGAAGAAGTTACTCAGAGAGATGATGCAGTCTCTTTTCTTCCTTAAGGGTCTTCAAGACCCGACTGGATGTTGGACTTCCTGAGGTTTTTATAATCTGAATAATACCATAAGCAGTATCCTTTTCTGAATATATATGGTCAGAAAAAGAGCTACAGTTAGTGGTCAAATTTTTGGTTTATTAGTCCCTACTCAGACACATTTATTAAGGTATACAAGTTTAATAGATTCTACTCAAAAAAGTTTTAATGCTCTTATTAAGAGACTGTTCCAGAACATCTCTGCTATAATTATTAGAAATCTCTTTCTAATTTGTAGCTTAAATGTATTAATATTTTTTGTGCTTTTGTTTTGTACCAACTTAGCTTTTAAACTAAGTGACTCTTGTTTCTCCTTGGCATTTACCTGCTTGGTGCTTTTATAGGTAGCAGTGATGTTACTTTCAGCTTTCATTTTGTTAAGCTAGATAAAGCAGGCTCCTACATACCCCTCTCAGGAGAAATGTTCTTCACTCCCTTCATACTAGCTGCTTATTTTGGTACCTGCCTCATTCATTCTTTCTGGACATGTGACCAGGACTTGATGCTGCTCTGTGTTCCCAGAGAGATTTTAACACTACAGGATGACAGGATTCTCAGACAGCCAATCTCTTCCTGCTTAAACAGTGGCTTACAGTTTCATACAGGCACTGTGCAATAGGGGAAACTAACCAGATTTTGGCTCCCTGGTCTTTCCTCTTTGCTTAGCCCTGTGTGCTGCACTAACAAGGGAGTTCTTGAAACTGTATGTGGAGCCTTATGTCTGTCCCAAATTGTGAATTTGGATGCACCAATATTTACTTGTCCACAAAAGAAATAAGCCATCTTCTAAATGTGTAATCTCCCAACAGAGGAGCAGTTGCTACTTGGAGCATTTTTATATGTATTGAAAATGTTAGACTTCCTCCAAAGCCAGCAGTAGCTGGGAAAGAAAATTACTGAAGGCACTCATGAATCAGCAGGCATCCAGATTTTCTGAGCTCCTCAGTAAGTTTTGACAATCTAGCATACCTTTCAATAATGAAACACCTAATGTGCAAGCATGACAGACCCAAGTCCCACTTAGCAATGTTTTTTATTGCATTGGCAAAATGCTAACATATAGAGTCCCTTCTCCTCTTAAAAATGTGTAAGAACAAGATAAATTATTCATGTAGAACTTGTGTGAATTGCTTCTGATTCAGTTCTTTAAAGTCTGAAAAGCACATCTGGACACACATCAGTAAATAAACAGCCTGGGCTTCCCCTGAAACAGCTTGTACTTGGAAATAGCCACATAATTTGAGATCAGGATGACCCTGGTGTTTAGCTGAATAGTGTTAAAGCATCCCATCAACAGAAATTAAAAGATCCAAGCTTCAATTTGCTCACCTGATGAAAACTGGGATTTACAATGCTGATTTACTACAAAAGCAACAGCCTTATCCAGTTAATTGCATAAATAAAATCACCATTTTTCCCCTTCAATATTACTGTTGGCCTTAAAAATTGTCAAGATTGGGGCATTTGCAAGCCACTCTGAGAAAAATAATAGCTTTTAGTATTCAAACATGTCGGCATATCTAGATATTAGTAACTTGGACATACTAAATATTAGTATGTCCAACAACCTAGGATACAAATGGAAACTGTAATCATTATAATCCTAAACCACTCACATTAGATATGTTTCCTATATGTAAAGTTCAGATTTTTTGCCCAATTTTTTATTTGATGAAAAGAAAATAGGAGGCAGGTTTAAGAAGGCAAAAAAAGAAACAGAAGTTACACTAAAAATAATAAGAACTTTCATCTACTTATACATAATTTGAAATTTTCCACATTAACTTATCTATATATGCAAAAGGGGAAATTAGGAAGTTACTTTATTCATTTTTCCAGGACTAAATATTAACATATCTTTTTAAAAACAGAGTGATTTTTCTGTATGCCTTGCATTCCTCCCACCCTCACTGAGTTACACTCGAGAGTGTAACCCCCAGAGTGGATCCTGAATGGACTGACAAGAAGGTTCCTTAACAACCAGATGAATCTCACAGGTGTTTGAAAATGTTCAACAGCTTTCAAGCTTCCCTGTGAACTTTTAAGAGAGTGTCTGTATCACTCCCAGAGCTCTCATTTTCCTCTAAAACCATTCCAGTCTGTTGGAAATTGCAAAGTTCTTAGCCAAACTTGGCCTGAGACAATTCGCACTTATAGCTTCCACACCAGAGCAGATGCCTAACCTAGTTATTGTGACACAGGCAATACAGACTGGCATGCAGGACTCCTATATCCAGCAGAGAAATATATACAAGCCACAAATTTTTATCAACTATGGTTCCAAGTGCTGCAGCCCAGATTAGTCACAGATTTTTCTCCATTTTTTTTTAACATAATCTAATAGAGTAGTCAATAAATTGAGGTTATTTTTGTTGTTCAGAATGAACTGATGTATTCATAATGCTACTTTAATACATTCTCTTTTAAGCCAGTGAGACTAAGAGACATTGTCAAACATATATATCGTGAACAAAGCACATAATTTCAACACTGATTTAGAATCATTGAGCTGTGTTTGTACAAGATAAAGTGCAATTTACTTTCTTGTCTGTATTTAGCAATTTATGAGGATGCTTCAGGACACTAATCAACAGTGCAATAGGTGCTCCTCAGGACCAGCTCTTCAGTTTAGCTCATGGTGCCATGGTCCAACATATATGTTATACATATATATAAACATATATATGTTGTTTAAAAATTAAGGAGGAAATTTGGAGTGTTGTAAAATATACAAGATTATAGTCAGCTGTTGATAGATAAATGAAACAATGTTTGCAGCTGCTCTGGATTTATTATTTCCATCAAATCTTTTATTCTCTGAATAATTGCCAGGGTACAGCTAAGGGCAATGCAAGCTTCCTCCTCTCACAAAAGATTTCTTATGTACATTTTTATGGTATAATGCCACCATTTTGTGAGTACACTACTCTCATTCTTAAATATTATAAATTGGAGTTGCTAGAAGACCAGTAGCTTACCTGTTGGAGATGGGAGTGATATTTTTTATATACACTTATATAGTTTTCTTTGACTGCTATTAGACATAAATAGGAACCACAGTGTTGAAATTCACATTTTTGAAATGCTGAGAGTTTGTGAGCATTTATAACCAGATGTAATGGAATGACACATTTACTGAGTGGTAGAGCAGCATTAGAATACCTGTTTTTGTGATATGACATTGCTAGTACAATAGGATAGTTAGCACCCTCTTTAACTTTTAAATGTTTTTGCATTTCCCCTTTCCTAAAAAAAAAAGAAAAAAAAGAGTAAGCCTCAACCAGTTGTAGGTATCAAAGCGTAGAAGACAGTTATAGCAAGTTTAACAGAGAGACTTCCCTCTGAGCTTTTAAGATTTGTCCTTGTCTGTCAGCATTAGGCAGACCGCCGCTGAGCATAACCACTGCCAGTGCCTGCAGTTCCCTTATCGTTTGCTGGAATCGATCTCTAACATGTCACTATAACTAAACAATGTTTACTTTCTAGTTAAGAAGCTGAATTATGATAGAAGTGTTGGGAAGACATTTGCAAGATCCAGGACTTCAATTTCAATATTCACTGTTCAATGTACGCTGTGGTAGGCTGACCTCGGCTGGCTGCCAGCTGCCCCCCTTGGCCATGCTTTTACCCCCCTCATTAAGTAGACGGGAGGAAATGTGATGAAAAAGTTCATGGGGCAAGATTAGCACACGGAGGTCACTTACCAATTACTGTCATGACCAAAACAAGTTTAACTTTTGGAAAATAATTTTAATTTATTGCCAATTAAACCAGATTTGGATAGTGAGAAATGAAGTAAAAAATGAAAATACCACCACTGCTTCACAGGTCCAGCTTGACTCCTCCACCTCCTCCTTCTCCCACCTGGATGTCTGCAGGTCTGCTGCTCACAATTTTTCCTCACTTCTCTCTCAAAACTGCTGTGTAGCATTTTTTACTCATTCTTAAATACTTTCCCACCAGTGCCGTCATCTTGGCGGAGGAGCTTAGCCATGTCCTGCATTAGGTCTGTTCTGGAACTGGCTGGAGCCAGCTGGAACTAGTCATGTTTGGCCTGGGGCAGCCCTGACCTCCTCACAGAGTCGACCCCACACCCCCCATGGCCAGTGCCTGGGCACCAGCAGCCAGTATGTACATAGGTAAACATGAAAAAGAACTATGAGTTTAAAAGGTGCTGAATAAAAGCAGATGCAGCTTCACATAACTTGCAGCAGCCAAGGCTGATCTGATTAATGTTTATAAAATCCATTCTCAAGAGATTAATAGAACCTGTTTTGTTCTAGGTAACTTTGGTGATGGTTGTACAAGGCCTCTGAAGGAAAGTGTCTCTGGGCTCTTTACTGTGTGGATTTACAGACAGAATATGTTCTCAGCGCAGCATTAGAGGTGTTTGCAGTATCTATCTCAGCTACTTACATACTTCCCAGTAGTCACACTGAGGTTCTGAAACCTTCCCAAAACAAATCAAGCAGAAGGGGGTGATAAACATTTGGACAGATTCTGTTTCGTGCAGAAGGGAAATCAGGGGTGCAGTGCTAAATACGTATTTTAAAATGTTTGCTTAAAAACCCACATAATTCTAATCATAAGTGAAGATTGATATTTTAATTTGATTTGCATATCTTAGCCTTTTATCGCCACAGTTTTATCTTAACTGTCGAAAAGTTGTAATACCTCTCAGAGGTGTTTGAATAGAAATTAGAAGTATCGGCATTCTGAGATGTCTAAATATTTAATCCCTTCAGTTTATAAGAGTCAAAATATTTAACAATTTGTTCAAAATTAATGAATAGTGTACCTTGGGAAAGCAAGATCTGTGAAGTACAAAACAAGAGAGTGCCCAAACATTAAACTTTGTATTGATATTGCAATACATTCATGAAACATTTTAGCAAAATTGTGTTTCCGACCCTTGAAAAGTGTAATGGACTGTTAGATGACAAAAAAAGAAGTTTCTGAGTTACATGCAATTTCTCATTGCTTCAGCATGTCATTAAGACTTAAGCATACATTTAAAACAATAACAGTGGTTTAAAATAATTGGAAACATGGCATTCATAATACAATGATTTTTTTTATATAAAAGCATTTAATTGGATGAGCAAATGCAGTGTTGCACATATGTAAGTTTTGGGGATGGATCAAGCAGCAGCTGTAAACCTTTCCATATAGCTGCAGCTCCATTCAGTGCTTAATGGAACATGAGTCGCAATCTGCCATTTGGGCCTCTCCCACAGAAGAGATGAAAAGAACAGCCTGGCTCTGGAGTCTGGATAAAAAAGACATTAGGATAGTTAAAGGGAGCAATTACACATGTCAATGAAATTATCCTTTGTGGTTTGGATACTTGGGTTCAAAGGTTACAGATATAATCACCTCATTCTTTTGAACCTCTGTTGAATCTCTGTAAAAGTATCATGTTTTTCTATATGCAACAGTGTACCAGTGCCCTACATAAAGGCACTGGCAGACTGTCAACACTAATACGATTCAAGACTAAGATGTACTGAAAGCATTTCTCAGAATGCCCATGAGCTACACCCATCTCTTTAGCTCTCAAAGGTGGGGTTTTTTTTTGTGCATGTGTGTTACGTGCCTTACTGTTTGTGGCCTTTTAGCAAAATCAATAAAAATTACACAGAAATCTATCAAATGTGAAATTGTCTCCACAATAAATGTTTCTAGAAAATGCTAGAAAGGTCTAGTAAAAAAATCTCATGGTGGTAATCTCCTAGGCCAGATCTACTCCTCCTAAATCCCACAAAATTGTATAATCCACAAAGCATCAGACAACAGTATAGACTGACTTGATTTCAGGTTTAGTTAAGTCTCTAAGACTTTTCAGCAATTTTTGTAAATGCTTAAATGTAGGTGGTTACAAATGCACAGAAATACGATCCATATCTCCATTATACCTTTGCAAGGATATAGTTTAAAGTATAACATTGTCTGCTTAATTACCTTGATTAAAATGTTTTATTATATTACTTACTGCCTACATTTTCTAGAATGTCCTTAAATTGGACACATACAGAGTATGGAAAAGAACTATATTATAGAGTCTTCACAGCTTGTTTTTCCCTGTTAGTATATTCCAGGTCAAATCAGATTCCATTTTTTGTAGCTTTCCTAATGCTTTTATTAGTTATTTAAAGACCTCTCTGTATCTACTAAGAGGTTATGGGACCACTTGGAGAAGTAGAAATTAAAAACAATGGCTGGACTGCAGTCCAGAGACTACTCATCCTCACCAGCCAATATAATTTGTAGACCCTGGAGACCTTGAGAAGAGGAAATGGACACTCTCTAGGAGTATGAACACATATACAACCCAGTATATGAGCTGTGGTAGCATATGGATTCCCATCTAGAGTTCTTTGTAGGTAAGAGCCTGTTCCACTCAGAGTTCTTCAGTACTGGTTGCAGGGAGTACAACTTCAATAGTAGGGATGGAGAATCTCTCTTCTCCTGGAAATGTTTGCATCTCTTTGACAGAAACAGGTATGCAGAAGGGATGCAGAAGGTGTATTGTTTCTATATAGTCACTGAAAACAGATTATAAGTAGGTTGTATCCACTTTAGCAAATAGTACGACTCAAAGGAATTGTATCTGTGCAATCAAACAGGTGATGCTAAGGTCCTAACATCCAATCCTATGTGTTTCAGCACTTCTTACTTATGGTAAGCTCTACTCTGATTCCAGAGACTGGACGCTCATTAGCAATTGGGTTGAATTAAGCTGCACTCCAGGAGTGTGTTGTGTCAGTCATGTTGTGTCTCAGATAGTTATAAAGTTACTTACCTAAGTGCTGGAGGCATAGTCCAGAAACTTCCTCTCCCTGTTGTATAACATGTACAGGGATCTGGAGTTCCCATTCTTCTGAAAGAGTTTCCCAATAAATGGGAGTCTACTCTAGTCAGGTTAAAGGTACATGCATAAGAGCATTTTAAAAAAATCATGAGAGCGGCTGAAAATTTTTCCGTTAGCATATGGAAAGGCTCGGTCTTTTATAGGAAATAGCAATTGCCTATATACCTCCCAACCCGCTAGGAACTCTAATTAGTGAGAACTTGATTTTTCTGTAGATGAGTAGTAAATATTTTAAAACATTGCTTTCACCTTGTACAATATTAAAAAAAAGATTAATCTTTACATTTATTTTTTTATGATGATGCTATCAGCACTGCTCATAGAAAGGGAAGTTTTCCACAGCCAAATTAACACAGCCAATCTATGATACAAAGCAAAAAACCAAACCAACCAACCAAAAAAGTGTGTCAATTGATGTACCTGCATTTAAAAGAAAGACATGCAATTTCAGTATTTCACTCCCCCTCAGATATCTAAATCTTGCAGGTTTGCAATGATAGACAATCACTTCCATTCTTCAGGCCAGAAAAATGAAAGGTAATAACTACTTATGCAGAAATTAAGACCATAAAATGTGAATGTTTGTCATTTTGCCTGTGTCATATGCTTTGTGCTTGCGGCTGCATTATGGAATTTACATTCTTTTCAGAGGTAATTCTGCTGGTGCCAGACTATAGCTATGGAGGGACAGATGGATTAGCAGAGTATCCACATGAAATACAAAAGCAGTATCAGAGCACACCATGTATTACAAAATCATAAGTGTATGACTTTTCCTTTGTTGTTGCCTTAGAGCAAAAGCTCAAACTCTTAGGTCATATTATTTCAAACCAGTAAGAGTTAGCAATGTATTCCTCTAGAATTATTTGGAAAACATTATTGTTATTGTGGCAGAGGGCTTTTGTATTATTTAGTTTTGTGTTGTTTTAACAGAATGTGTAATATTCATTCTTATCACACAGTGAAATAACTCCATGCAAAAAAAAGAATTTTAAAAATACATATTCAGTTTTGGCTGAAGTCGGTATTTGTTAGATGATTATTCCTTCTCAGTAGTTTATCTTTGAGAAGAAATGTAGAAGCTGTGTACATATGGTATATTAGATCTACAATAGATTGGTTTCATGTATAAACTGCAAGCTTCCCTGATACCTTGTGAGTTTTACTTTGAACCATCATGTTCAGTTTGCTCTATAAAGCACGAAGGGTTGCCTTTCTTACTTCTGAGCTGTAGTGGTCACAACAGAGATAGGTTTATAAATTCAGTGATGATCGAGACAAGATAACACAATTGCTGAGAACTCTGCAACCCCCCATAATTCCTATTGTTAACATCTCTTTAAAGTGATGATTCTGTCTGTCAAAAGGTCAGTAAACACCAATTTTAATTAAACCATTTCAAGATTTACTGGTCTTAAATTTCAATAATAAAACTTTTTATGATCCTCTAGGAAGTAAACACAGATATTTATTGTATTAAAGTTTCCTCTTCTGTGTAAAATGTCACCTTAAACATGCAAAAGGTGGGCAAGGATGGACCTTAATTCTCTTTAACTTTTCTGCATTGCCAGTAGCAAAATGTGCAGCAGTGAAGTCTTAGAAATTCTTCCAAAAAGTCCTAATCAAAGCAGAAAAACCCTTCTCTCATAGTGGCATCACACTATTTACAAACACATTTGCTGTGTTATTTGGAAATACCATGCCCTTGTGTTCTACATTATTTTGGGAAGTTACAAAGCAGAAAGAAATGGGTTAAAAACCTTAATTTCTCATGTTCCTGTTTTTCGTTGTAGGAGCATCTGATTGATTATTGTTATTTTATTTATATAGGTCATTTTAATATCAGAGTTTAATAAAAATGTTCAAAAGTTTTCCTTTTACAGCCTGAACAAGCAAAATCTTTGCTAAAATAATGTGTTATTTTAAATTTAAAGAGTCCATTGTTTGTGGTTTTTTGCTGCCTGTTACTTGTAATGGATGAATAATTGCTTCCAGTAGCCTTATTTGAGACCAGAGAGCCTTTTTAAGCCCCACATTTCTCTGGAATCCTTCTACAAACAATATATTGAAAGCACAAAATTACATTTACAAGATACTTTGAAAGATGCATTATTTTTAATGATGTGGAATAGAGCAGTAAGACTTTTTTGGGGGTTTTTTGTGTTTGAGAAGAGTTAGTATGTGATCAGATTATTTGTTCAATTTTTCAAGAAAGGAATAGAATATGGAAATAAAGAGCCTTCTGTTCTCCAAAAACAATATAACTTAGAAACTTTTGTATTAAATAGTTACATGTTCAGCCAAAGTATTATGGAAATTTCCACTTGTATTCATCACAGTTTTTAGAACTGGGATACTAATCAGTCATTAGAATCACCACTATGAAATAAAACAACCAAGGAGGAAGTCCTTCTAAATGCTTGGCTATTGATTGCCATTCACCATTACTTGAACCCTAGGAATACTAAGACCTCTATTATTCTTTTGTGAGAGGTCAGATGACTCTCTGTAACACTAATGGTGCTTAGGCACAATGCCTCTGCCAAGGGATGGGATGCATACACTAATACTCTGTTTTGCAGTCTCTAATATAAGAGGAAAATCAAGAACAGTGCAAGGAATTATGAACATTTCCTTACTGCTGCAAAATATAGCACAGCTCTAAAAGTGGGAAAGAAGGAGAGTCAAAGACAAATGGAAGATTAGCAAACCCAACAATATCAAGCCCTAAAACAATATGTACATTACATTTCGAGAGAGGCCTCTCTTGCTGTCACTCACATGCAGAATCATCAGCAAGTGATCATCTAAGCATGTCATTGAAGCTCTAATGCCAGTTAGTCTTCTACTGTGACAAACAGAAATCTGTGTCCAGGAGAAGATACACTGACTGAGAGCTCATAGATACACTTGCATTTAGAACACAAGGATAAATGAGTGACCTTCTACAAGGCCTCCATGTATATTATAGAATGACTTACCATTTCAAATATGACCCACTTCTAAAACAGTTTAAAAAAAGGATACATTTGGTCTTGTTATTTTTATATTCCTAGAGTTTGCCTATCAAAACCACAGGCAAATTCTCTACTGATATTGGCATAATGTATAAGGGCAGATATGTTGCACGGATGCCTCACTGACAGACATTCTGGAGAACTGTAGTCTCAAAGCTCTCAGGAAACCTTTTTAAACATAGTAGACTTAACAAAGGAGAATGCAGTATTACCAATATATTAGTTTATACCATACACCAAAAGTAAGAAGATTCAGCACTTGCAAATGCTATGCTATTTACTCTAAACGGAGACAGCAAAATAGCAGGTGAGATCCATATTTTATTAAATCCCATATTGAATGTGTTCACCTTGCCAATTATTTTTCTTCCCTAACATTACTTCTCTGATAATAGATATTCTACAGGATAGAGGAAATCTTTGTTCTTCTATCATGCTCAGATTATTCCTCAAGGAAAAAATCCATTAACTAGCAAGATGGATCCAGATGTAACTTTCAGAGTTTCCTGTACTGGTGACATCCATGTGGTGGAAAAAAACAGATGTTTTGTCAGCATTTTAGCTAAACCTGGAATTTGTAGATAAGGGAAGCTGAATTATGGTAGAATTGCACTTTAGAGGTTGGTTAGTTTCTATTTCTGCTATATGTAAAAGTTATAAAGATATACAAACTAAAAAAAGGAAAGAAGGGCAAATTTCCCTATAAACTTGAGAAGAAGTGCCTTTCAGTGTATTACAGAATTGAAATAATTGCAAAACATCAGAGTAATTCACAACAAAATATTTTTATTAAGGTTTTTTTCTTAAGTCGAAAGGGTTTTTTTCACACTGCCAATGCATTTTAATATAGCCAGTTCCATGGTAAAACGTTACAGTGGGTCCTCAGTGACACTACCAAAGGAATATTTGATTCAGAAATTCCCATGAAATAGAATGATGGCACCGAGCAATCTCAAAATAGTCTTTACAATTTTTGTATCATTTGATAGTATCTAGTATTAAACCTGTAACTTCAGCAGTTGCTTGGAAAGAAGCTTCTACAGAGTGCTAGACCAGTAATTCATTTTGGTATATTACCTGATTATTTCAGTGGCTTTTGCTATAGGCCTATAGGGAAAACATAAGAAACTACCAACAACATATTTGAAAGATAATTTTCCACAGGATAAAGCTCGTTTCTTTTATTTCCACTATGTAGCAAGACATAAGGAATACGCTCTTAATCAGAAGAGTGACCCATACATTTTTAATCTTATTTAGATGTTCTTGTTCTATAAAGGTCTCAAATTTCTTTTGAGTTGTATTAACCTCTTGATATCAATGACTTCTTGTGCAGACAAATTGTGCAGACAAATTATGCAATCTGAAATGGAGAGAAACATATTGAGGGTTTTTTTGTGGTTTTTTTTTTTTTTTTCTTTTGGTTTCTTTTGGTTGTTTGGTTTGCTTTGATGTGTTTTGGCTTGTTTTTTGTTTTTTTTTGGTAAAGGTAAGTAAAAACAACTATTCAGATCTCAAGTCTGAATTGACATCTTGGTTCATTAGATATTGCTGTGGTTACTCATTAAAGTGAGTTCCACCATATTAATTTTAATGTGTTCTAAATTGGTTGTTAAAACCTTGATGCTGCTGTAATTTTGAGCTGAATAAGGAGGGTGTGATTTTACCTCATTATTTGAATTAGAAAGCAAATTGGGTTTTGTTCCAAGAAAAAATGGAGATTGAAACAGTGGAGAAATTTTCTCTTTATAATATTTCAGATAATTAGGATTTTTAATAGAGAAGAATCTAATGATCTACAAGAATTAAATTTTTATGATGCACAGCTATAATCTTGTATAGAAATAACACCATTAGCTGTGAAGAGCATGCCTGACAGCCTTGTGAAATATAAGGAATAATTGTGGCATATCCTTGATTTGAACAAATGCATATCAGTCAGAGGTAGGGATATCAGTTGCAAAAAATAAAAACCTGCTTGGAACGCAATGCATCACTGTCTTTGAGAAAATCAGTAAACTATGAATTCAATAAAATTAATAATTCTAATTTTTATTTAGGTCAGCCAATATTAAATAATGATGAAGAGTTGTGGTTTTTTGTTAAAACCAGTGGATTAGGCAACTTTTCATACAGCCTAAGTTTAAGACCTTGGGAAAAAAATGGATGGTCAACAAAATCAATTTCAAAGCTGAGAATTGCACAGAAAAGCTAACTCAGCCTCAGAGTGAACTGACAGAATAACCCATTTTGCTTGTATAACCATGTAAGACCTTTTTGTGCCTTCAATATATAACTGCCTTTCTGGAAAAAAAAAAAGAGTAAAAGCAAACAATTTGTTATAGCTGAATGATTTTGTGAACTGAATCCTACTACAGTCAATTCAAAATAGCATGTCTGAAAAGAAAACCTATAAATGTACTGAATGAATCAATAACATCAAAATTATTGCACCTTCAAAAGATTTCTTCATCAGAACAAAGGGTCTGCTAAAACAATAGCTTCAAAAGACCCCCACAAAACAGTATTAGTGGTGCTTATGGGTTTCCAAAACCAAGGCCTAGATGCTACTGTTCTTGTGAGCGCATTTGGCTTGCTCACGTGGCAGGAAAAAAGCTAAAAGCTTTGGGCTCCCTGAATGAACCACTCCTGGCAGCTCCAGAGCTTTCTCTCCTTCTCCTTCCTTTTGATGCCCCATTGCTACTCTCTGCTAATCTGCACACGTCTACAGCCATTTTTCTTCCGTCATGTGTTGGTACCACAGTCAGTCATCCCTGATTTTGGGCTTGCCAGCAGTAATCCACAGCAGCTGCTAAAAGTCACGCTGTCAAAGGAACAGTTCAATAAGCCTGTGGTGGAGGAACTCCTTTTCGAAGTACTTAAGAGCTTTAATGCTACAAACTCTATTTCTCACCCATAATTTATCTTTTGTGGCAATCTTGAAGTGGGAGCTTTCAATATGGTCATGAAGCAGAGCAAAGACAAAATTGCCGTGTCTGGATGGAAGACTATTAAGGACATGCTTGCACAGCCTGCAGTAAAGAGTAAAATTGTGTTAATTGAACAGCAAAAAGGTAATTTACACATAAAGAAGTATTTTTTTTCTAGAGACAAAGATCATTCTTTCAGTTGAGTAGGTGTGTTTACACCCATGTAGCATGAACGAGTTTGTGAGTCTGACGTCGATATTTAAAATAAATATTCTGTGGCCAAATGTCCCTTAGAATGACAGAGATTTTGTATAAAAAAAAAATCTATATTTTACCCCAGTTCTTCAGTGAAACTATATATTTACAGCTCTAATAACAGAAAGCTGTAGACATTCCAGGAAGATTACAAGGGGTCCTTATAGTAAGGTCACTGACAATTAAGTTTCAATGTTCAGTTTAAAATTGAATTTTCTCTGTGCCTTTTCTAGCTATACTAATGCAAGAGATTCTGATTCTTCTGTGACTGCTGGCAAGAAAAGCATAAATTATGTATGCCCCTTCAATGCTTCATACCAAAAAGACAGTATTCTTTGTTTGTAGTTTAGGGGTTTTTATTTTTCATGAACAAGCAAAGATGATGAAGAAGGAATGACATTCAGGAAATAGTGATTGGGAAAGACTTTAGGCTGTTTTCAATAGAAGGAACTATTTCACAGACAGGAAAGCACAATACAAAATTAGGAAAAGGAAACATTTTCTATCATGTACTTTGTCTACTTACACTGAAGAATTCACTGTTCTTTATGCACGTGCTTTGAGGAGAGATAGACAAGCAGAAAGACATTTGTATGAAAAAGAGGACTATCCAGAAAGTCAGAACTATTATTAATGAAATATTTTTAAAAAACAAGTCAACTCTTAGCAGCAACCATTAGGATTCTAGGAGAAATAATTATTTTCTGATAAAAAACTTTTTTGAAAACACTGATTTTTTTCCCCTATAAAGTAAAAATTCAAAAAGTAAAAACCACAACACATCTTGTTATATCTTTTCTATAACTTAAAAATATAAAATTTAAAGGAAATGTAGTGAAAATAAATTTGTTCCTACTGTAGATAGACCTAGGATACCAAGTTTCATCCCATAGCCAATTTTTGTGTCAGAGCTAGAAAACAGTGAAAATACAGTTTTACACTGGAATCATTGACATAGCACTAACTCCAGTGAAGTGTCAAAATAATACTCTGATATCAGCTAGCAGAGCATCAAAATCACAAAGAGAATCATTTGTGCACCATGACATACAAAACGCAAATATGAAGCTTATTATGATTGAAAATTGCTTACCTTTTGTTAAATTTGCAAGTTTCCAATTGTTAAATTTTTTAAGTTTCTATTTTAGAAATATTACATATGTATTCATCCATTATATATGTCTTGTAATATATATAATTAATAGGTAATTTATATATCGTCAATCATCCAGCCAACAAAGGAAATATTTGCTTACCATATCAGTCAGAAAAGCTTTTTTAACACTAAATAAGTGTAAATGTTTTTTTCTCTGAATGGGTGAAGTGAACCTGAGGGAAGGGTATAATTCTGGTTGCTAAAAAAAATGTATTCTTTATTGTTCAGTACCATAAGCCAAATAGCACAAAAAACATTTGCATTTATATTATGTTCACAGAAATATTATGGACTTAGTATATTTACTAAAAAGCCTAATTTAGCTCTCCTTTTCTTAATGACATGAAATGTATTAATGTTGAAAAGCCACCAAGTATTCAGAAATAATAAGCTCTGAAGCTTCCAAAGTCATCTAACAAATACTCATCTGAGTTTTAAAGATGAATAACTAGGCCAATCTTTTTTTGGTAACATAGAGCTAGGGATAAAACTTGGCCAAGCCAGAAGGAAAATGAAAGAGAAGCTTTGTGAGCCCGTTTACACTCCCTCTGCACACCATCCACTAGATTGCTGTGTTGCTTCCAAGTCTGCTGAGCCAGGTACTCGGAGACGTCCCTCCCTCCCTGTTCTGTGCCGGTCCAATGCATTTCCTGGCCTCAGGTTGTCCATTTATGATTTCTTCCCAGAAACAAGACGTCACAGTCCAGCTGCTCTAGACTTCATAATTAAGGCTGTCTGTTCCATTTTCCTGCCACCTTAAATGTACTTTTTCCCATAACCTTACGCTCAGTTCTTCAGGGGCTTAAGTTTAATGCAAGGTGTTTCCATCTGAGCACACCATTACATATGAAATGAATAAACATAGCCAGATGAAATGCTAAACAGAAATGCATGTGTTTGTGTTCTTCACACAGACTCCCTGTTCTGGAGCTAGATAAAAATCGTTTGCTGATGTTCAGAAAATCTCCTCACTTTTCCTCTCCCTTTTTTGTAGCTTTCAGCAATAATATCCATCTCTGTAAAACCTTATTTTTTTCTTTTCTTTTTTTTTTTTTTCCCCAAAATGCTTTTGCATCATAGATATGAATTTACAAGTGTGCTCTTCAGAGATTTGTGCTAGTACCTAGGCTGCAGCCTACTAGAGCTTGCTAAATGATGGTAACTGCCATTGCCAGAATGTTTTTCTCTGTGCAGAAATGCTTCTAGTATATTTAAGGTCTCCAAACCCCATCAAAAGCACAGTTTGACAGAATGAACAAAAGGAGTACAGAGCCACTGGACAAATGGTTAGATGTCATAAACCCCTGCTTTACTACCTCAAGTCAGTATGATGTGTGTTGATGAATTTCTTTATATAGACAAACAGTTGTAATAGTCCTTATTTCAGCTGACTCATAACATCAATTGCAGTTCAAACTACTACAAAAAACCTCCTCCCTACTTTCCCCCTTCACTATGAAAAAATAATATGAAGAGTACTCATAAAGTCCTTGGAAAATTCTAGGAAGTTTTAATACTGTTTGTTCTTACACCTAGTAGCCAACATTATGAAATCAGTGTATACATTTTTGCAAGCTAAAACACAACATACATATTTATCTGCTTTAGCCCTGTTTAAGTCAGTAGGATTGAAGATGTAACTGATTTTGGTAGAATGCAGAGGTAGATTGGTTGTTTCAATGACTTAAAAGGGAAAATTATATGAACAGAAGATGTTTTCAGTTTTGATTAACTTGATGTTTGCAAAGACTATCTAGAGAAAGAAATATCTCTCTATAAGGTACTTCTGAACAAGTACAAATCAAATGATGTACATGTTATTAAGAAAAATGTAATATATAAGGCCAGAAAACCATACAAGTACACTGGTTTAACTTTTAGCTAATTTATTTGAAATCAAATTGAGTGAATCTTAACTAAAAGTTCTTAACTAATTAGTCCTCTAATTTCGACTCCTGTGAGGGTGAAACTCAGCCTCGAGGGTGTATGTAGTATGACTGAGCTGGAAAGGAAATTTGGCGATTTCTAGCAGGTGTGAAGTTAGCAATTTAGCTTAGTTTACTTTGTACCGAAGTGGAAAAGAATCAAAGATAGCTGTGCATTGGGTTAGGAAGTTAACCCATCGTGAAATTCCACTGTAATATAAAACCAGATGCTGTAATGTCTTGGACTCTACTGTAAGAGATGAAGATTGTTCAGGGCCTGTGGAAACATGCAATGTGATCATACTTTAAGTTTTTTCCTGGCCAATACTGCAACATAGATATGTTGGTCACTTATAGTCTAGATTTTGAGTGAATCTTCAGTGATGTTAAGGGAGTTAGTCTAGATTTATTCTCTTGCAATATAAATCACGTAAAGGGTATAATGTACAACTTTCCCAAACAGATTTTTTCCAACAGGAGAGACTTAGCTCATTTCTGTGATGATTCCAGTGAACACAAATTCAACACTTTCAGTGTGGCACACTGAGTTTGCCTTGGAATTCTGTACAATGGTCCACAGTTTTAAAAGCAATAAAGAGATTAGTCTCTCTCACTTTATAAAAATACAAATAACATTGTGAATGTGTATTTTCCATTGTATGGCCATTCTCACAGTCCCAAAGCAAGATTTTGTGGTCATAAACACAGAGATTTGTTTAAAAATCAGTTTTAGACTAGTCTTATGGAGCAGTATGTCCAATATAAGGAGCATAGTTGTTATGACCTCAGATTTGGAATGTCAGCAAATAATAAGTTTGTCTAGACCTGTATCGCCAGTGTCAGACATACAATTGATAGCCAAATGTGACTTACAGAGGACTTTCTTTAAGCTGCCAAGTAATTTCCACATCCTTCTGCCAGTCCTGCTAGGCCATCTTTGCCAAGGTGAGTCAGCACAAGTCTATGCCAAAGCAAAAAACAACTTCTCAGGAATTCTACTTTTTAGGACAACTGAGTCAGGAAGAACTTAACAGCAAAGAAGAATTCTGGTCGAAGGACAGATTTGAGTTTAAAAAAAAAAAGGAAAAGAAAATCCCCAACAATTTTCCCCAACAGTTAGAATACAGCTGAGATCTGTTAATTGCTTAACTATACTGGCATGATCTTAAGTCATGGCTGAAAGTTAATATCTAGTTTCTAATGAAGTAGCAAATCTGAAAACATTTTTCTCTCTTCCAGGCAATCTTCAAACATATCTCCTGGGAATGATTTGGCTATGATTACCTTCCTGTTCTTTAGGAACTTCCCAATATCTATTTTTACTGTTTCTTTTAAAGAAAACTCATATAGAACTAATATAACAATGATTTCTTTGTCATAAGATATCTTTAGCCACCTCTTCTCAGGGAACCATTCTGGATGGGAGAAGCCATCCCAGCCAACTAAAGCCATGCTTGGAAGGATTGCCCCTCAGAGTGACATTTTCGTGGACTGGTATCACATTTGATTTTGGTGCTATGCTGGAATGGGTGACTGATGGGCAGTTACTGACCTTTTCTGTGAAGGAACAGTTAGACAAGCCAAGGCCAACTCACCACCCCTTCCTAGGACCACCTGTATACTCAGGTCAGTATTGTCATCTTCTACCTCTTATCGCTCCTTCTGACCTTTACTGCCCAAATTATGTGGATCTTGGCATTATGAAGATTATGTAATCTAATTTATAGTGTCATTACTATTCCTACTGGTCAAATCTCTGAACTCTCAAGGGTGAAGATGTCAAAAAAAAATCACATTGTGACTTTTTTTTCTACATAGATAACGCAGCTCCTTGTCATAGAATAGATCCTACTATGTGCATGTCAATGATGAAAATATTAAATAATATTGGTCCCACTATGAACTCTTGAGGAACACTGCTCACTATTTGTTTTCACTTGAACTTTGAGCCATTGACTGTAACTCTTTGGACATGCCATCCAGCCAATTCCTAACTTATCTAACAGCACCTTAACATCTAGCAGTTCGATCTAGTGCCAAACGTATATTTTTGCAATTTAGAGGTAAGAATGCTAGGGGGGAGACTGCATTAAAGGCCTTACAGAAGTCTAGATAGATGACATCCCTAAATCTCCTCTTGTCCACTGATATACAGTTGTTCCACTATAAAAGGCCACTAGATCAGTCAAGTGATTAAGCCATGTTATCTGTCACTATTCAACTCCTTGTCTTCCATATATTTTGACATATCTTCCAGAAAATTCTGTTCCATAAACTTATCAAGCACAGAGCTGAGGCTGACTGGTTGGTAGTTCTCCTTTTTGCCCTTTTCAAAGTGCAGTGTGATTAAAAAACTGATGAGGCTTAGACTGATGCTTCAAAACACAAATATAAAAGCATATTATTTTCTCAGTTAAAGGATGAATTGAATTAACTCAACATAGAATTATAGAATCAACAGTGTTGGAAAAGACCTCCGAGATCATCAAGTCCAACCCTTGATCCAACACTGCTGTGGTTACCTGACCATGGTACTAAGTGCCACATCCAGTCTTAAAAACCTCCAGGGATGGTGAATACATCATGTCCCTGGGCAGCCCATTCCAATGTCTGATTACTCTCTCTGTAAAAAATTTCTTCTTAATATTCAACCTAAACCTCTCCTGGCAGAGCTCAAGACCGTTACCTCTTGTCCTACTGCTGGCTGCCTGGGAGAAGAGACCAACCCCCACCTGGCTACAACCTCCTGTCAGGGAGTTGTAGACAGTGATGAGGTCTCCCCTAGCCTCCTCTTCTCCAGGCTAAACAACCCCAGCTCCCTCAGCCTCTCTTCATAGGACTTGTTCTCCAGTCGTTTCACCAGCCTTGTTGCTCTTCTCTGGACCTGCTCCAGCACCTCAATATCCTTCCTGAACTGAGTGGCCCAGAACTGGACAAAGCACTCCAGGTGTGGCCTCACCAGCACTGAGTACAGGAGAAGAATCACTTCCCTGGTCCTGCTGGCCACACTGTTCCTGAAATAGGCCAGGATGCCATTGGCCTTCTTGGCCACCTGGGCACACTGCTGGCTCATGTTCAGCTTCTTGTCAATCCAAACTCCCAGGTCCCTTTCTGCCTGGCTGCTCTCCAGCCACTCTGTGCCCAGCCTGTAGTGCTCCATGGGGTTGTTGTGGCCAAAGTGCAGGACCAGGCACTCGGCTTTGTTGAACCTCATCCTGTTGGAATCAGACCATCTCTCCAGCTTGTCCAGGTCCCTCTGCAGAGCCCTCTTGCCTTCTAGCAGATCAACAGGCCCCCCCCAGCTTGGTGTCATCTGCAAGTTTGCTAATGGTACTCTCAATCCCCTCATCCAGATCATCAATAAAGATATTAAACAGAACTGGGCCCAACACTGATCCCTGGGGAACACCACTAGTGATCAGCTGTCAACTGGATGCAGCACCATTCGCCACCACTCTCTGGGCCCGGCCCTCCAGCCAGTTCCTAACCCAGCACAGAGTGCCCCTGTCCAAGCCATGGGCTGCCAGCTTTTCCAGGAGTATGCTGTGGGAGACAGTGTCAAAGGCTTTGCTGAAGTCCAGGCAGATTACATCCACAGCCTTCCCCTCCTCCACCAACTGGATCATCTGCCATAAAAGGAGATCAGGTTGGTCAAACAGGACCTGCTCTTCCTAAACACATGCTGGCTGGGTCTGATTCCTTGTCCATCCTGTAAGTGTAGTGTGATTGCACTTAGGATGATCTGCTCCATAACCTTGCCAGGCACTGAGGTCAGGCTCACAGGTCTGTAGTTTCCTGGGTCCTCCTTGCAGCCCTTTTTGTGGATCGGTGTGACATTCGCCAACTTCGAATCATCTGGGACCTCCCCAGTGAGCCAGGACTGTTGATAAATGATGGAAAGTGGCTTGGCGAGCTCTTCCACCAGCTCCCTCATCCCCCTAGGATGGATCCCATCTGGTCCCACAGACTTGTGAGGATCCAAGTGGCTCAGCAGGTCTCTGTTTCCTCCTGGATTACAGGGGGCTATTTGGCTTCCTGTCTCTGTCTACCAGCTCTGGAGGCCACTTGTCCTGAGGACAACCTGTCTTACTGTGAAAACTGAGGCAAAGAAGGTGTTAAGTGCCTCAGCCTTTTCCTCATCTTTGGTAACTATGTTCCCCCCTATGTCCAACAAAGAATGGAGGTTTTTCTTGCTACTGACGTATTTGTAGAAGCACATACAAACACATGTACTTATTACAAATGTACTTATTACAAATGGCCAAAACTAGTGCTATGAGAGATTTTGCCAGACTTTAAGTTTACCCATGGAGGAGCCTGAAATTTGTTTGTTTCACAGACCCTCAGTGCCTGCTATGGCCAGGATCTTGTTTCTGTTGGTTCCTGTTGGTTCCTTCCTACTCTCTGGCCTTATTCACTACAGGCCTTATTCACTACCTCTGCTATGCAAAACTAATTTCTTTCATCCAGTCAGGGACTTTATAGTATCTTCCATGAAAAATTGATTCCCATTTTTTATTTTAAAGCCTCAGTTGAGAGTATCTCAATTTTATCTCAGCACTGAGTTAGTTGCCGATGCCCTCTTTTCAAGTAATGCAGCCCTTGTTCCAAGTCAGCTTGTTTTTTTCTTGACTGGTAACTTTCTGGCCGGGTTGTTTTGGTTTTGTGACACTTTCTCCATAACAATGGATCTCTCTAATTATATGAAACTGTGTTGCAGCTTGTGATGCACTACAGAAGACTTTTAGGAGTATCTAGTTACACTGCATCCTGTGGTGACACTCTATTATCACTACAACTCCTTTATCACAACTAAGCTTGAATCATCATATTTTCCCTCTTTTTTAAAAAAATTCTTTCATTTCTAGAAGTGCAGAAACATATACTCTGCAAAAAGTTATGCATAAGAAGAACAAGCTCCACAACCCAAACAAATATACTCACAAAAATCTTTGAACTAGGAAGCTGTGTACTTTTTTTTTTTTCCTGCGTATCTTATCCTATTAAAATGGAAAATTTCAGGTAACTTATTAGGGAAGGGAGAGTGTTTTATTATTTTTATTTTTAAAATTGAGCCAATTTAGATTCATGAAACAAACTGCAGAGTAGAAGAAATAATTGAAACTAACAGGATGCCTGTCACCTCAGTGACTTCCATCCTATTTCCCCACATAATCTGTTACGTCCATTTGAAAGTTTTAGATTCTGCGAATCTGCTGTTTCAGGTATTTGGAAAATATCTGGAAAAATTAAGCACTACTGCATTACCATAAATAATGATTAAGCATCTGCATTCTTTGGAATTGTATGCATGACACAATAGCAAACAAAAAATTACAAATGGAACTGCTTCAGCAAGGAATTGCACTCAGCATGTCTCAGTTGTATAGTTTTGGTATGACTGTACAAAATGCTTCCAAAAAAAGGGTTATTAAATATCCACTTATATGCTGGTAATGAATATTTCTCTCCCTATTATCAATTTCCTTCCTTCTACTTCATTAAATGTGTCTGTCACTGCTTTTCATATGTGATCCATTTAAGCAATTTCTTGTGTGATATTGAGCGATGTTTGTGCAGGACTTTAAATGGATTGTTGTGGTAGTTCTTTAAAAAAGAAACAGATGATTCCAATCATAAAAAAATCAATAAGGTCATCAGCCATCTATATAGATACAGTATGGAACTTAGGTCCTGACTGACTAACTCTATTTGCATCATATTGGTATATATGTGATACTGCTAATATTAAACCTGTGTTCTCAGGTGTTATGCAATAAAAAACAGTCTGTTCTCCACCATGTCTTCTAATAGTTTCCTAAGTGACTATCACATATTTGACTCCATTACATTGCTTACTGGCTTATTAATAGAGGTTTTTCTACATGATAGTGTTATCCCTCGAGATTTCCTTTGAAGTTGAGTTTATAGCTTTGGTTTCTACAAGCCTTTTTCGTTTCTGAGAGCCCAGGGCTTAATTTTCTTGGGAGAGTGTAAAGAAGAGTTAATCACAGAAGTCCTTCATGCACATTACTTTGCTGTCAATTTCCTAACTCTGTTAAAAATGTTCTTTTTATTTATATAGACTTTTTCTTATTAACGGTCAAGACCTTTCCTGTTTCAGTCTACATCTGTTTCTTCTTATTTTCCCACAGTGCGTGTTTGTGAAGACCTTGAGTCTTCCTTGATGCTGTCTTCATGGATGTGAGGGAGCAGCTGCTTTGTCTGCCCAAAGCAACCTCTGGTCCAGGCTGAATAAGGCTTTCTTCCTCAGTGTCTCCTCATAGTGTGTGTACTCCCAGCCTGCAGTCATCATGGTGGCTCTGTGCTGAACTTCAAGTTTGTCAATGTCTGTTTTGTACTGGGGGACCCAAAACTGGACAGAGTGCTCTAGCTGTAGTCTAAGGAGCTCTGAGTAGAGGAGAACAATCCCTTCCCTCAGTATGCTGGCTCCATTTCTGCTGATGCAGCCCAGGAGGCTGTTGTCCCTCTTTGCTGCCAGGGTAATGTTGTCGCATCTCATTGCCCGCCAGGCTCTTTCTGACAAAGCTGCTCCCCAGCTGGTCCATTGCAAGACACTTTCCTCCATGTGCAGAGATTTGCTTTCATCTTGCTGAATTTCATAAGGTGTCTCTTGGCCCATTTCTCCATCAGGTCTAAGTTCCTCTGGATACCAACTTTGTCCTTGAGCATATCAACGGCTCCTACCAGTTTTTCATTATCTGCAAACTTGCAAGAGTGCACATTAGTGTCACCTCCAGGTCATGGGTAAGGATGTTAAACAGGACAGGTCTAGAGGCAGATACTCTACTTGTTACTGGTCTCCACTAGATTACACGATCCATTAAAAACTACTTTTTGAGCCTGATTAGCCAACTGTTGTTTTTTTTTACCAACTCTCTTACCTACCCATCCCATCCGTAATGCCCTAACTGGGATACAAGAATATTGTGGGAGACAGCATCAAAAGCCCTTCTAAAGAACAGCCTTCTCCTCATCCACAAATCCTGTTGGTTTCTTGTACAAGGCATACATTGGGAAAAGAAAGTATTTGGATTATTTAGTGATAAAGACAGGACTAGATATGTGGAAAGTTTTTCTTCAGACCTTTAAGGGCATTTTTTGTTGGCAAAAGACTGGGGCTGTTTCAACATACAACACTAGATGTTAAGTACCTAATTCTGTGGCATGCTTCTGTGGACAGCTCTGTAAGTATGTAAACTCCCTTTGAAACCAGTGATATTGCCTGAATCTACAGAGACCTATTTTTGTGGAATGAGCTTGTCGAACAGGACCTACATCTGCCACAATTCCTGGTTACTTTATAGGCAACTAATGTAATCTCCTTTATTTTCCTAGCCTTTCACTGAGGTATTGTTCTCAGTTTTTTCCTTTTAACTCTCTTTCTTCAGCTCATGATTACCAGCTGAATCTTTCCCTTTATACACTTTTTTCATACTTGCCTTTTTCATGTGCTTTCCCTCTCTCCTATTTCTGCCCATGCCTAAAGCAATCTTATTCTTCTTTTAACAAGTTGTTCTTTTGACATAATACACTCAAACTCAGGTACCTATAAGCCTCAGGCTCAAGTATTACAATATAAATGTATGTTCTGTAAAGCATTTGTATTGAAAGTAGTCAACTAAAAAAATCTGCCAGCCTTTAAGTTTTTTTTATTCAATGGTGTTAATACATTCAAATTACAAGTCACAAGACCTGTGAAAAATATAACAAAAAACCAGAAAAAAATTAAAGAAATAATAATAAGCAAATTCTTTTTTGTTTTCAGTTGTGAAAGTATTTTAAAAGATGGAGAGGAAACCTTACACTGTGTATCTTATGTTAATAAATATTTCTGAAATCTACAAAGATGGAGAACTACTAAGCCTCTCGTGGTGAATATTCTAAATCTATTTTTTCTGAAGGTTGGTCTACAAGTTCAAGAAATGCCCCAGAGAAACCATGAACTTAAATAATAATTTACATATGCACTACTAACAAGTAAAAAGAGATTAAAAGCATGAAAAAACCTTTAGATTAATTTTGACCTCTTGGAAATCAGGACATTACAATGTGAGCTAGGGTGACCAAGATTTGTACACTATTATACAACCCAGCCATGAACAACAGATACAAACTATGCTGTAAGAACAAGTATGTTGTGTAAGTAACACAAACACAATAATACAAAACCCTTGATGTAACCCTGCACATCATTTCCAGTCCTATTTTTAAAACATTGTAATGAAATCCTTTCCATTTTGAGGAAAACTGGATGCTGTCATTGGTGGAAAAACGTATTCTTCAATGTATTAATTTTCTATTTTGAATTTGGATACAAAATGGTACTTTCAGATGCCCTATCTCTTTTCACCACTTCTGTTAGCTATAGCTAAAACTTTTGCCCTTGTACCTTTATTCCTACATCTTGATTATGATTAATCAGATACTTATGTGTTCATACATGTATCAATTATTCAATTTGTCAGTGCAAGTGTGCATGCGCACACAGGTCAACATTTAGTCTTTCTCTGTCAGAGAATAATGTTTAAAATAAAATAATGTTTGAAATAGCAGTGGCATGGAGTCCACCCAACTTTACAGCTGTCCGTTGACAGTACTTACCAGTTACCAGACTCTTTTCCTCCTTTTTCTCCTCAGCTAAATGCAAGATGATTATGTAGAATAACGGCAAAAGCATGCTTCTGTCACAGGGTCAGAAAACCTTGAGTCAAATGTGTAATGCGTGCTGCCTTGGCCAAAAGTACATCTTACTGTAATAGAGGCAGTGATCTGACAGCTTGTCTCCCGGGTCCTTACAAGGCCACCTTGGCTCTGAGTGCACATACAAAGATGTCTTGTGCTTTCACTTTGAAAGTTCCCTGGAGAATTTTTTGGTAGGATTTTTTTTGCCAGGGATTGCTTTTGAAATGCGCAAAGGGACACGCAAACAGACAAAGAGAAATCACTACTGTGGAAATACATATGAAATATGCATTCTGCTCAAAGTTGTTGCATTTCCTGTGCTCACCTGGAAGTATGTCCTTTGCAGCAAGGAGGATAAACAAACAAAACTAAAATCCAAGGGAATCAAAACAAGGGTACAAACATTCAAGTTACATGAAAGAGGAGCTCATTTGGAGATAACTCACCTTCCAAACTTGATGGCAAAATATTTCAAACTTGAATACCTAATGAGAAACACTGAAATAACATGTGCTACTGAAAAATCAAGTGTTATCAGAGAAGAATCTCAAGCTTTGAATAACAAACTTCATTACCTATAGCTCATTTATCATTGTTTCCTTGAAGGTTTTGGCTCTTGGTATTTGGAAGAATATCTGAGAAGAAAAATCCTTCAAAGTACTTTAAAGAAGAAATAGCAAACCTTTATATTACCACTACATTCTTTAATATTCAGCATTCAGTGTTCAGCATTCTTCAAATACTAAAGGTTACAGGGCTCTTTTTTGTTTCACACATATGTTTTAATAGCTCTAGGCTCTGAAATCTTACAATACTAGTCTCAGCAAGTTATTCCTCATTTTTGTGGGATGTTTAATGGTATTGTCTAAAGCTCTTACATCTGCCTGCCTGGACCTGTGGGAGAATTACTAAAATGTAGGACAGAATTAGGTAAGGTCTGCATGCCATCATCCACTTCAAGTTTCATGGGCTCTTACCAGTTGGTATTAAAAAAAATATTTTCCACATTGATTTTTTTCTATTTTAATTAGTGCTACTTTAGCAAAAACAAAGGAAGAAGCTGAGGGAACCTTTAAAAATAAAAAACCCACTTAAGCGCAATTTTAAGTTAATGGATTGAGTTTTTTTAAGAAAAGTGCAGGTACTAGTGCTAGAGGAACACATTTCCTGGAGTCATACCAATCACGTCACATTTTCCACATAATGCATGTATAGACAAATTAACTACATTTATTCATTCTATAATTTGTGATTTAATAACAGGTTCCTTAGTAGGTTTTAGGTCAAGATCTGATCACATGAATGAATTGAAAATTCCCAAAGTTATTTATAGTTGCACTCCCACTAATAACACCAGATTTTTCTCTACATTTCAGTTAAATAAAGTGTAAAAGACAAGTCTGTTCCCATGTGGAAGTCAAACTAAAAGTGTAAGGACAATGAAGTTCTTCAGCAAGCACATAGGTTAAACCCAGCTGAGGTTATTTAATTCCTTTGGAATATCCCTCTTATGAAGAAAGATCAAGACAGTTAGGGTTGTTCAGTCTGCAGAAGAGAAGGTGTCTCCTGGGAAAATCTTATTTCAGCCTTTCAATAAATAATGGGGGTTTATAAGAAAGACGTAGAGAGGCTTTTTACCGGGGTCTACAGTGCAGTAGGTGCATCCCATTTAAGAAAACTTTCTAAGTCCTGATGTTACAAGAAACATTAAATAATGTCTTACAGATTCCAGGTCATAGCTCCTTTCAAACTTTTCAGCTTTTAAGTCATCTTTTTTTTCTACATGTATGTGCACACTCACAAAAACACCCAAATACAGAGTAATTGACTCAGCCCAGGAAGTCTAAAAGTATTTTACAAAAAGCTATATAAAAAATAGTAGTTATATAATTTGTGTATATATCTGTATTTAAACTTCCTTTCTATGTACTTTCTATGTATAGCTCTTCTTAGCAAGTCTGATCTTTCACGCAGCAGTTAAGATATTCTCTACACATAGAAAAAAATATTTACAATATCTGTAGAAAAAAAATTCAAATAAAATAGAGGTATGTTTAGAATGTTTCCCAGAACTGCTTGGCTGTGGTTTTCAGTATCATTGAAATGGCTCATGAGAGAAGATTTTATTTCAAGAAATAGACAGGCAGGGGAGCCATCATAATTATAAAAGGCACCAAGAAGAATGAATGCTGAGACCACCTCAACAGGTCTGTCTTTCAGTTTCTCATAATGCTCAGGAATATTACTGTTTAGGTTGAAGATATTCAAGTTTTATTTCATCCCAAAGACCTCTTTTTTATATTTTCCTTGTTTTGAAGAGTCATAGAGGAGAATTAGAGGAATATTATGTCTTCAGTCACCTCTATCTCTCTCTCTCTGTATTTTAATACCTCCATACATACTTTTCCTAGTTCACCTGCAAACAAGTGTTTGGGTGTTCATCTCAATCCACTTGAATTAGTGCACCAAGGCTTAACAAATGGGTAAAGTTTAGTATAAATCTTGCAAAGAAAGAAAACAAAGAGGGATGGTAAGATCTCTAAGAAAACATGTCATTCTGATCCTGCTTAAAGGCAAAATCAACTGTCCGTAAGCACCTTTACATGCCTGTTTAATATATTCTGAAAAACTTCTAATGAAGTACAAGGTTAAGTATTTCAGTCATTTATGTTACTTTTTTACAAACATTCATGATGCTGTTATGAAATTTTATTCATCATTCTTGGAATTCAATCAGCTTACACATCCCTCAATCAGAGTGTTCATATTTGATCATTATGGTCCCTACTCAAATCAAATGAGGTGTTAAATACACTTGAGCATCAATGCCCACTAGGAATTAAGTTTTCTTAAGGAATTATAATATTTTTATTTGAATCTTTGCAGATCAGAAACAAACCTAGAAAATCATGCTCAATATCTACATTTTGGCTATATTTTCAAATATGATGTTACAAGTATTGTCTCTTAAAATTATTGTTATTTTCTGGAGCAGCTTTTTCAGTTACTAATTACCAAAAATAAATAAGCTAAACATTGCTTTCAGGTTTGCATTTGTGAAAGGTTATAGGTGAATTTTGAAAATAGATCCATGAAAGATAATTCAGGAAAAGAAAGCCCAAACCCCAAACCAATAATACAAAAATCTCAAACAAACAAAAGCCAAACAAGCAAATGAATAAACAAACAAACAAACAATACCTGTTGGGAAGCTCAAATTTACCATTAAAGAGTCTGCATCTCTGATGAAGTTTGATATACATTGGTTTACATGTCCAAATAAGGGATGGAATCCAAATGTTTTCAAATTTGAGAACTATCAGAATATACTTCTCTTATGGAGCTTTCTCCTAAAATTGAGTATAAAAATGAAGGTCATCCATAACAGTTTCTCAATGCAAGCATAAAACAAAACAATCTTTGTCTTTAGGAACACTACCTGTGTGAATACAAAAGAATTGTTACACGGAAACCTGTGCCACAAAGATAAAACACTGCATTCAGCATCTACTTGTGTGTACAAACGATAAATATGTGCCTGTAGTCTTAGTTGCTCCAAGTATTCCGGTAGATCACCTTACAGAATAAAGACTAAAAATATTAAGAAAGTCCTGTGTTAGAGGACAACATGAACCCAAGACTCCTTCATTTATGCCCAACACAAAAAATTACATGCTGACTCAGACTTTTCCTGAGACAGGTTTCACAAAGATTTACTTGTTTCAATTAATTCAGAAGCTTTCCCTTTCCCTTCTTATTGCTAAAATCCACATGCACATGAATTAGGTTTTCCTTTAGTTAGATATCTAGTCTGCCTTAGAAGGAGTGGGGGATAATTATGCATTCCAGGCAGAGTTTCTTAAGCTCTTACCACTCTAAATAATTCTCATATTTACCAAAGGGAGAAAAATTTTTGAAAAACTCACACAGATGGTAAATCAATGGAAGAACACTTCTAAAAATAGTGTGTGAAGATTGTTACAAATTGACTCTTGTTAATCACTACATGCAAAAGTGGATAAATATGTGTGTTGGCATTTTCTCTGGCTAATTCAATATTTTTCTGTTGGCAGATACCCTTGAATCCTTATGCAAATTCCAAGTATGAATGACCTCAATCCACCATGGCAGTAATAATAAACATAATTGTGAATGGATATACTTATCTGTGTTATTCAATTGAAGATGCAAAGAAGTTAAGCTGTAGCATGATAAGAAATTAAGTGTAAATCAACTTCCAGAATCCTTCATCATTACCTCCAAAAAAAAAAAAATTCTTTTTTCAAATTTTACCAATTTCTTCTTACTTTAAATACTGAATCTTCTGTTCCCCTTGTCTTTCTCCTTTTCACCTTCTTGCTCATAGCTCTGGCCCATGATAATATTAAAAAACCTTACATGCCACCTATGTCAGTAAAACAAATTGAAAATGTCATCAATGTCATCATAAACACCATACCTCAGACAACTAAACAGTAGTTTCAGGCCAACATTACAAATCACCCTGCTGTAAATCAGCAGAAATTGATTTCTTAAACCAAGTTATGTAATCTTAAAAAATAAATAAATCTGAGATTAAATGAAATGTCATACCTTTGTTATCTGACGTTTTGATGTCCACAGGTAACTTGACATAGACTGTTTCTCATAGGAAAAACTATCTGATAGATGAGATATGGTCTAGTTTTGCCACAATTGGAACTTGATGAGTGCTAATCCATGTGATCTACTCAGGAAGAGATTTGATCAACTGCTCAGATTTCTACCATGACTTCATGGCAGATGCTCAGGGTGGGGCTATTACTTCAGAGGTATTCAGAGGTCACTGGCTTTCCAGACATGTTAATTAATAAAAAAACTATGTGCTGTCATTAAAGAATTTCTTTAATTCATTGACATCCTTGTACTAAAAAGCTGAGAGAATGTTTTTGCTTGCCTTCCAGTCCTTTTTCCATTACACATCAGCAGAGAAGAAAAGTTGAATAAATGCTTTAGAAAGATTTCTAGATTAGAGATGTGCCAAACTGTGTACAAAGCAGTGTCAAAGCCAGCAAATTGACACACCTATTGTTTTATGAAGTTGCTTCTGGTCTATTATTTCTAAAGAGCCAGGATATCTCTGGAGAGATCATGCAGTGTAACAGCTGAAAGAAAAGGACTTCAATCCTTGTGCAATTCATTTGCTTCCTTGTGCATTTGCCAACCTATTTTGCAACTGTGGCTAAAAAAAAATGAAAAAAAAATACTGCAGCTGAATATTTTTGAAACTTCTGTGAGTTTTGCACATAGTCATGGGTGTATATTCTGACTGGAGCCTTTGAAAGCAAATCTGTGACAGTCCTATTAAAAACTTGGTTTTATACATCCAAAAATTAGACATCTAAGTTGAAATAAATCAACCTACTACTGGGAAATTCAACTGTCCAAACTTAAACTTCTGCATTAAGACCAGGCTTCTTGCTCTTTAGACTCTTTGCTGATAATAAGGAGTCAAGAATGGCTTGCTCAGGGTTTAGATGGTTTTAGTAACCTAACTGGAGCAATGGGATGCCACCTGGAAACTCCTTCAGTTTATTTCACAGATTACTGAATCAGCTATAGCTTTTAATTTTCAAGAGACTATGGGCAATAACACGTCTTTATATGGTTGTAAATTTATGTGTGTGTTAATACATAACTTCTGTTATTATAGATAACTTACATACATGTTTCAGAAAATCAGTCTTAAAATTAGTTATCATCTTTCCCAGTTTTAATCCTAATCTTATGCAGTATAAAATCAATGAACCTTAAAGAAATGTTTCTATAGGTCTTGACTCCACTACTACAGACCTTGCAATTTTCAGTGTAAGTGTTGCAATAACAGGGGAAAAAGAAGAGTGATGTTATCCTTATTTACAGATCAGGAAATTAATATGTTCATAAAACAGGGTTAATAACAGTGCTTAAGGTCACACAGGAAGTCTGTGGTGGATCTGGAGCTAAACCCAGATCTTCCTCCTGAGATGAATGTCCTGAATTCGGGACATGGAAAAAACTCCCACTGAGATTAGTAGAGGTTTTGTCTGAATAAGCACAAGTGGAAGGAAATAAAATCTGGTTTTTAATGCTGTTTACTCTGATTAACCAGCTGAGATTAGAGGTATGGATGTAGTCTCATGTTACTTTCTACATATAAGAAACAATATTCTTAATGTAACACCATCTCTGCACAGACTTACAGGGCTCATTACACACCACACATCAACAGTAACATCTGAACAAATGTGGTTTAAATTTAGCTGGTTTTGCCTTTCCAGTGTGTGGCATTTGCTGCAGATATAATTTTTAAAAGTTGCTATCTACAAATGTTTTAGATCACAACTGGAAACTTTTAAGGTAATTACCAGGTCACATTACAGACATGAAATGGATGGTTCGGCTAACCAAGGGCAGAAGCATAAAATGCTTATTTCTTTCATTATGAAACTACTAAATCTTTCCATATTTTTGAGATTATCACCATTCGAGGAGGGGTTGAAAATTTCTTTTGTTTATCACCAGTAATCTTTGCCATTGATTTTGAAAACTCAGCTCTCACATTTGTATTATCTGGGTATGTGTGTTAAGTATCTGTAGCATATGGATAAAGACCATACTGCAGGGGTGAATCTCTACAAATGCATTCCATATCCAACTCTATAAAAAAAGCCTCAAAGGTCAACCAACAGATGTAAGTGCAGTAATAGGTATCACTATTAACACTTAGCACCTGCCTTTGATAAAGACTAAAACTGGAATGCAAAGAGATACACCTTTGACCATTTTCCTAACACTGTGCAAAATTGTGTTCTTCTCACATCGGTATCATGTTTAGGGCTTTTCAGATGATAGAAAATAGGTGTTTTGATGTTCTGATACTGCAGTTCAAGGACCATCTGATAAAATTTCTTACCTCGCTTGTATTTTTTTAAGGATGTGCTGTGAAAACTTTTTCAGTTTTTTTTTTTTTCATTCACAGAATTCAGGATATAAGTTGAAAGTTTGGGCTGACAATGTCTTTCTTTGAACCAGTTTTCTCCAATGCCAGTAGCAAACAATGCACAGAAATGGGTGGCATGGAAAATTTGGCTCAAAAGTCAAAACCAAATTTAGAGCTTAGCCTTTGCTGGAATATATTCTTCTATGACTACCTTCATGCCATATTCCATCACGATGATTGAAAGCTTGCTTAGATAAGCCCATACAAGGTGCAGTCACGCTTTTGAATGGCAAGTAGCTGCATTTCTACTTAATGTAACCACCGTGCAACATTAATAAATCAGGGAGTTCCAAAATTATACTTTTCCTAACAGCTCTTGAATGTCCAGTGTAGGCATTTCTACACTTCACTACAAATTAGAACTACACAGGGAGCTACCTAGATCAAATTCAGGCATTCTAGTCAAGGTAACAAGGAGTTTGGTTTGGATTTTTCAGCATGGCTAACTGGTCCAAGCATTAATCAAGCATCCACCTAGAAATTTTGTACCTGTGTGAGTTCCAGGCTACCCGTAGCACATTTATTCTCCATATCCATTGTCAGTGTCAATGGGGTTTGTTTTCCCCACAGGGTGCTTGTTCAATGACTACATGCATTGCTCATGCAGCACAAGCAACTTACTTGGGAGAAAAAAGTGTAAGAACTGATAGATCTTACAGGAGAGAAGACGTGTTATTTTTCTGGCCTTTTCCATCTTCATTTTACACTCTTAGTATTTGTTTAAAATACTGAATATCCTATTTTTTTCCCTCAAATAAAAGTATTAAAACAAATGCCTTGATATGATCCAGAACCTGTGCTGTAGTAGAAGACTGGCTTCATACAGGAGCTAAATTGCATTTATCCAGCAACACAGTAACCAAGCAAAGTACAGCACCTAGAGGATGCCTTTCTTGCTTTGTTCAAACACCAACAGTTCTTCCGATTGATTGTAAAATGCATGCACGGGTCAAAGAATCTGTATTCTTTGTAATTAATGTTTTGCAGCTAAAATTGTGGCCAAAGTTAATCTGGAGTATAAATTCTGCTCTCATTTTATTTTGAATTTTATTTTAGTTTCAATTTATTTTGATATATTGGCCTAAGCTATATTTTTAAAAAAATATTAATCCTTATTCCTATTGGTGAAAAACAGGTCTACATTCTTTTTCTGCAACTGTCACTTCAACTTAGTATCTATAAGCCTCATACAGGAGCCTTGGCTCCCCTGGGACACAGCTTAACTATAAGTATGTGGTGGGTTTGCGTGACAAGGTTCTGGTAACAGGGAAGCTATAGCGGTGGCTTCTCTGAGAAGCTGCTGGAAGCTTCCCCCATATCCACCAGAGCCAATGCCATACGGCTCCAAGACGGACCTGCCTCTGGTCAAGGCTGAGCTAATCAGAGGTATGCTTCTGTGTTAACATATTTAAGAAGGAAAAATACACTATTGCACAGAAATAATTGTGGCCAGAGAAAAGAGGAATAGGTGAAAAATATAAATATGTGAGACAATTATTGCATTACCAACCACATTCGAAAATTGTAACAGCAGATAAGAGATGTGTGACTCTACTAAAATACCTATGATGGGACAAGTTCCCTGGTGGGCACAAACAGCAGACATAGGGAAACAAGCTATTGGCATATCTGTTGTCTTTCAGTGGTATAAATTTGTCCAATTAGAGGAGTTATATTATTTGTGTAGAAAAAGTGGGAGCCTGGGACTTTGTTTTTCATGTATTGTATACAGATGTGATAAAATCAAAGCTTAAAACCTCGTCTGGTCATGTGAAAACTAGATTTGCGACCTACAGGCTGCGTATAGTCATGAAGCATTTATCAGGTTTAAAAAATCTAGCAGTATACACATATTCATTCTTAGACACATCTTACAGTATTGAGTAATTCTAAAGGGTCTAAAGCACTAAAATACAGCAAATCTTTATTCTCCTTTCCAAACAAGTCATAGGTTATTAGCACAGTTTGAAATGCAGCTGTCAGATCCATTGTATGTATTTTTTCTGTGTCAGCTACAGAAGCTACCACACATCAGAAGGTCAGATGGTTCTGTGGGAGGAGACCATAGGAATAGTGTGGCCAGCAGGACTAGAGAAGTGATTATTTTCTGTATGCAGCATTTGTAAGGCCACCCCTTGAGTTCTGTGTTCAGTTTTAGGCATTTGACTTTAACAAGGACATTGAGGCTGAAGCATGTTCCGAGAAGAGCAATGAAGATGATGAAGAGTCTAGAAAACATGTCCTATGAGAAGTGGCTGAGGGAGCTGGAATTATTCAGTCTGGAGAAAAGAAGGCTCGGGGGGACCTTGTTGCTCTCTACAACTATCTGAAAGGAGATTGTTATGAGCTGGGAGTTGGTCCGTTCTGTCATTTCCAATTGAAAGGGCAAGAGAAAATGGCCTTAGGTTGCACCAGGGGAGGTTCAGATTAGATATTGGAAACAAAATTTCAATGAAAGAGGGGTTAGGTGTCAGAATAAATTACCCAGGGAGATTATGGAGTCACTGTCTCTGGAAGTGTTCAGGAGGCTTCTGGATGTGGCACTTGGGGATATGGTTCAGGTGTGATTATGGTGATACTAGATGGATGATTGGACTAGATGATCTTGAAGGTCTCTTCCAACCTGGATGTTTTCTGTGAGATTCTGTGAGAGAAACAGCCCTGCAGACACGAAGGTCAATGAAGGAAGACGTGGAGGAGGTGCTCCAGGTGCCAGAGCTGAGGTTCCCCTACAGTCTGTGGTGAAGACCATGGTGAGGCAGCTGTGTCCCTGCAGCCCAAGGTGGTCCATGGTAAAGCAGAGATTCACCTGCTGCCTGTGGAGGAGCCCCACACCAGA